>NC_092750.1:18880362-19483487 GCF_047496795.1 Chiloscyllium punctatum | reverse complement strand
TTGCTTCAGTGTACCTTATAGACTGTGTATGAGCCATAGAGAGAATGAATGTTTAAGGTGGTAGATGGAATGCCACTCAAGCAAACACCTCTATTCTGGATGGTGTCAAGCTGTTTGAGTGGTGTTAGAGCTTTGCCTTATAGATGATGGACAGACACTGAGGAATTGAGAGGTTAGTTACTGGTTGTAGAATTTCTAGTCTCTGGTACACTCACCTCTCTGTCTATATACTATATATGCACTTTGCACACTGAATCTGACCACCACTGACACTCACCCTTAAACTTAATTTATTATCATGCCTATCCCTCACAATGTCTTTGTACTAACGTTAATAATAGGTTATGGTCACATTTGTGACTTTGGAAAAATGTGCACACCAGTGAATTATTGATTGATCCAATTATAGTTTCAAAGGGATGAATTTACTACAATAGAATTAGGCAGTATTCAATTGCTTTCATTGCAAGTAACTCAATATTATGTAAGAGAAATGAATGGCTCACAAAGTGTTCACAAAACTGTGTCCAGTCAAAGGCTGCAAACGATTTAGCAATCTATCCTGTTTACTGAAGTAGCTTTTTCCTGTACCTGTCAGGATTAAAAGAAAAAAATGACACTCATATGACAAATATTTTGATTTCGATATTCATTTTAAAGAATAGTTTAGTTCCAGTCTGGTTCCAGTCAATTTATTTAACAGGGCAGTTTGGTTCTGGTCCAGAAGTTTGATGTTTGAGTGCACTGTTTGCAAAGTTTCTGAAATGAAAACTGGATATCATATGTTGCAAAAAAAACTCTTGACATACTTTTGTATCTTGTAACACAAAAACATCAAATAAATTAGTGGAGGGCTTTTGACGAATATTCAACACCAGCAAAGCAAGGCACCAGGGGAATAACATTTCTCTTCACCAGTAGAGTCTGTAGTGGGTCAGCAGCCCATTCTCTAGCAGAAGAAAGCAAACTTTGTTTTTGGCAGGCTGAATTGACATACAGGCTAGGACTTAGTGTTGATGATAATGCTGGACAAATTTTTAACATATTTATTTGACATTTTAGCATTCATTTTTAAATAACCTACTTTTCTAATCATCTTGTACGGAGATGTTATTACACATCTCTGGACCAGACTTGAACCTGGCCCTCTCTGTCCAGGGATAGGGGTGCTACCACTGCATTACAAGAAGGCTCTTTTTAAATAAAGTAATACCAACTGATTTATATTAATCATAGTCCAATCTATTAGTTTTATTTGCTTACAAAATATCTCCAACCCTCCCAGGAGATCTTAGGTTTAGTTTGAAGGATAGATGCTCCAGGAGATACCAAAAGTGCTGGAAAATGAAGGCAATATGATCCAAAGTCTCTTGGAAAGGGGGCATGGGCCAACCTCTCTAGGTTCTGAATTTTTTTATGATAAGAAGTGGAGTGGTGAATCACCTCCACCTTTTCTGCTCTATGGTTGGTTGCTATAAAGGGTTAAGTTATTTGTAGCACATGATTTTCCTTTCTCCAGCTCCTTACCACATTTTTACTGTGGTGGTAAGGAGCTGATCACAAGAAAAACGCAATTGTACTCTTCATTTTACACTCTTTCTCTCTCTCAAAGAGTCCAGTACAAAGAGCAGTTGAAAGAAATACATTGTTGAAAGGCCTTTGGGTGGCCCTGAGGCATATAGATTTCACGTGAGTCCATGATTGATTTTTGGGACCATTAGCATTAGAGTGTATTGCAGTTCTATTTCAAGTTCTTGATTCCCTAGTGTTTCTTTCCAATGTTTTCACCAGGCATTTCTTCTTCAGGGAGAGAGAGAGAGAGAGAGAGAGATAGAGCCTTTTCCAGCTTGTTTCAGTTCTGCAATCTAAAATCTAAATCCTCTCTTTTGCCAACATGGAATGTCTTGAAATAGCAACTTTCCTGTGCATTCTGTGTGTGAGGATGTTATGTTTTCAGGCTTGATAATCATAGGTGAGATTCCATCTCAAACATTTGAAGATTCACATATCGGTGTAAAACCTTTAGGAGTTGGAATTTTTTTTCATATCTCCCCTGTGGACTTTCTTATTCATTGCCCTTGGGGAGGGAGTAACAAACTGGCAAGGAGAGGAGATTGGCTAGCTTATAGAAAGCATAGAATAGGCATAAGTGGATCTTTTTCAATTTGGCAAGAAGTAAGGAGTATTATATAACACAAGGATTAGTGTGTTTACAATTTATATAAATGGTTAGGAGGAAGGGACCAAAAAATATGGCTGCTAAATTTGCTGATGACAGAAAGATAAGCAGGATGTTTAAATGGGCAGTCCCCAATTTTTAAACAGAGTCATCTTGTTCTAGGATCTCCCACAAGAGGAAACATCCTTCCCGCATCCACCTTGTCAAGTCCCCTTAGGTTTTTGTATGTTTCAATCAAGTTGCCTTTTGCGCTTCTAAACTCTATTGGATACAAACCTGGCCTGCCTGGCCTTTCCTCATAAGACAACATACTCATTCCCATGATTAGTCTAGTGAACTTTCTCTGAAATTCTACCAAAACATACACATCCTTCCACAAATAAGGAAACAAAATGTTTGTACATTTTGATGCCGTCTCACCAATGCCCTAGGAACCAAATTTCCTTACTTTTGTATTTAGTTGCCCTTACAATAAATAATAGCAATCAATTTTCTTTCCTAATTACATGCTGTACTTGCATGCTAACCTTTTATAATTCATGCACTTGGACACCAGTTCTCTCTGTAACACAGAACTCTGCAGTCTCTCACCATTTAGATAATATGCTTGCTTTTATTCTTCCTGTCAAAATGGACAATCTCACATTTTCTCACATTATATTCCATTTGCTGGATCTGTGTACGTACATGTAATCTATCTGTTCCCTTTCCAGTTTCCTGTCTCCTCTTCACGATTTATTTTCCTACACATCTTTGTGTCATCAGCAAACATAGCAACTAAAACGTCAGTCCCTCCATTCAAAGAGTAAACAGTTGGGGACCCAGCACCAATCCCTGTGGCATATTACTTGTTACACCTTGCCAATCTGAAAATGGCGATTGACAACTATTTTTTATTTTCTGTAAGCTGCACAATCTCCTATTCTTGTCAATATGTTACTCTCTACACTGTGAGCTTTTATTTGTGCCAATAACCTTTGATTTAACATCTTGTCAAATCCCTCTGAAAATCTATATTTAGTGCATCCACTGACTCTCCTCATCCACAGTACATGTTACTTCTTCAAAGAACTTCAATACATTGGTTAAGATGACTGCCCTTTCAAAAAACAATCTTGACTCTGCATGACTATCTTGAATTTATCAAACTACCCTGTTGTAATGTTTTTAATAATCATTTCTAACATATTTCCTATAGTGTATGCTAAACTAAATGGCCCTTTGTTCCCTGTTTTTGTGCTTTCTCTCTCTCTCCCTCCCTCCCAAGTTTTGAATAAAGTGATTCAATTTGCCACTTTCAAATCTAATGGTATCTCGCCAAATCTAATGTATTTTGTAAAGTTAACTATCCTACGAGCTACTTCTTTCAAGACTTAGCACAAAAACTATCAGGATCTGGATACTTGTCAACTGCCAGTTTCAATAATTTGTTAAATCAATTATAGCAATTTTACTGAGTTCCTCCCTTCCTTCCATTTCATGATGGACAGACATTTCTGGGATATCACTTTATGATGGAGACCAATGTAAAATACTGGTACAAATTGTCTGCTTCATTCACCTGTCACCTCCATATTTTCTATTAGCAATTCACAGAATAATTTTCTATTGGGTGAGTGCTCAATTGGTTAACTCTTCTTTTTTTAAATATCTGTATAAATTCTTAACATCTGTCTTTATATTTTAACTGGCTTTCTCTTGTACTTTTTTTTGCTTGAAATCTTTTAGTCATTCTTTACATTTTATTATGTATTCTTTCCAATCTTCTGACATGCCACCCAGCTTGATGCAATTAACTGCTTTTTTCTTAAGTTTAATACTAGTGTTAACTTTATTAGTTAAACATGGATTGTAGTCCTGCCCTTGAAATATTATTTTCTCATTAGAAACTATCTATTCTGTGTTACTCTGAAATATCCCCTTAAATGTCCATCACAGCATTTCTATTAATCTACCAGTTAATCTTTACTTTCTTTCCCTTGTATATTTGTTTAAAATATTAGTTTTCGACACATTCTTCTCTCCCTAAACCTGTGTTCACTATGAGGCTATTACTTGCCCTTACCTCATTGGTCAATTCCTGATGAAGAGCATTTGCCCAAAATGTTGACTCTCCTGCTCCTTGGATACTGCCTGACCTGCTGTGCTTTTCCAGCACTACGCTCTTGACACATTGGTCAATACTCAAGTCTGTTATAACATGCTCCCTGGTTGCGGCTAGAACATGCAAATCTAAAAAACTATATCTTAAAACATTCTATACATTTCTCATCTAGACTACCTTCCACCATTTGAGTTTTCCATTGTGTAAAATTAAAATCACCATGATACACTAATTATTTCCTCTTTGATGCTATGCTTATTGTGTGGTTACGTTTGGGTGGTCTGTAAACCACTTCTACAAGTAATTTCTTGTCTTTATTATACTTTACCTATCCCCAAACTATTTCAACATCCTGGCTACCTTAGCTTAGATGATCCCTTTGTTCATATGATCTTTAATGCTATCCCTCCACTTTTTCATAGCCTCTTATCCTTCCTAAGTGTCACATGGTCTTTAATATTCACGTCCCAATCTATGTCATCCTACAGTCATGTCTCTGCAATGGTTTATTTGTTTATCCCAATTTGCACTGTCAGTTCATCTGTTTTGTTTCATATCTTATGTGCACTCATAGTACTCATAAAGCCTTAGGTTTTCTTTCCCTTTATTATCTTTGTAACATTTACTCTCGTCCGCTGATTTACTCTTTGACCTATACTTTTCTCTCTTTCCTATCCTGGTCTGTTTATCATTTCCCACAATTATATCTTCCACTTTTGCTTTGTCTCCACTTTTTGACTTACATCTTCCTGAATTTGATCCCTTGCACCTCTGCTCCCACATCACTCCCAAATTATTTTAATTTAAGTTAACTAAAAGCTTGGCCAAAGATGCAGAGTTTAAAAGGTTTTAACACCAAATGTGGAAATGAGGATCTTTAGACGGAAACGTTAATTGGTCTCTCTGTAACTTCATTCATTTTAGTGACTGAAGAAACGCATGATTTAATAGCGGAAATCTGAGGAACCAGCAATGGCATAATCAACAGATCCCTTGGTGTAAAGATGGAAATCTTTTCTAAATTATTCAAGAGATACAATTCTTGTAAAGGTAAATAACAACTGATGTATTTATATTCTGCATAGTGCTATAAGAGATCTATTCATAAGTGACATCTTTTGCAATTTTTACTCTTAGCCTTTAATTTTGCCTCCTTTATACAATACAATAGAAATGGAAAAGAAGTACATTTTACAGTGAGAAATTTCCTGTGTTTATGGTCTTCAGTCAATGTACAATATATTATTTTATGATGCATGCTCGTCTCTTTGAGTTAAACAGTCAAGTGTTCAAGTTCGATTTCCAGAGACATGAACTAAGCTCGTACGGCAGCGTATTACTGATAATTTGTTGCATTGTAAGAAATAGTGTATCTTAATAAGACGTGAAACTAAGATTCTGTTTGGTCTTTCAGGTGGTCTTACAAGGTCACATGACGGTACTCGGTGACATTGCCAATCAGAAGTAGTTGAAGTCAATGAATTAATAATTTTTTTTGATTAGATTATCTACAATGTGGAAACAGGCCCCACGGCCCAGCAAGTCCACAACGACCCTCTGAAGAGTAACTCACCCTGACCCATTCCCCTACCTTATATTTACCCTGACTAATGCACCTAACACAATGGGCAATTTAGCATGGCCAATTCACCTAACCTGCACATCTTTGGATTATGGAAGGAAACCGGAACACCCGGAGAAAATCCACACAGACACGGGGAGAATGTGCAAACTCCACACAGACAGTCATCCAGGGCTGGAATTGAACCTAGGTCCCTGGCAATGTGAGGCAGCAGTGCTAACCACTGAGCCATTGTGCCACCCCAGTAGTGCAGAATGTGAGTACTGCTGGGAAAAGAAACATTTCAAAAAAATTTTTTCCTACTATTTATCACCTAAATTTATGGAAGGCCCAATGATGGTCACTTTCAGTCCTGGAAGATGTCCAGTCAACCTTAGTTTACCCTAGAAGGGTAAGATATCTCAAACGTGAAACTAGCTACTATACGCTGCTATTCAATGAAATGTGCAGAATTCCATGCCAGGAGCAGTACCAAGCATACCTAGTTAAATGTGGTGTCAACCTGGTGAAGCTAAAAATAGGACTACTTGGATGCCAAACAGCATTAACCGCAAGTGACAGCGACGTCATGATTATCGAATCAAATCTGAGCTCTGCAGTCCTGCCACATCCAATTGTGAATGGTAACGGACAATTAGGAGATAGCGAGGACTGCAGATGCTGGAAAGTCAGAGTCAATAAAATGTAGAGCTGGAAAAAGCACAGCAGGTCAAGCAGCAACAGAGGATCAGGAAAGTCAATATTTCGGGCAGGCCCTTTCAGTAGCACTGATGGAATAATTAAACAATTCACGAGAGGCTACATAAATATCCTCATTTTTAATGACAGGCAATCTCACTGTTACAGTGCAAAACACCATACTAAAGTATTGTCAACAATATTTAACCAGAAATGTGGATAATCCATCTTAACCTTCTCCAGAGGTCCACAGCATCACCGATGTTAGTCTTCAATCAATTTGACCCACTTTAGATGATATCAAGACGTTGTTAAAGGCACTGAATGCAGCAAAGTATATGGGCTTTGGCAACATTCTGGCAATAGTAATGATAATTTGTGCTTTAAAACTACTTGCATCAAGCCAAGTTGCTCTACTACTGCTTATGACAATGATGTGGACTGGGGTGGACAACTTAAAAATCACATAACACCAGGTTATTGTCCAACAGGTTTGTTTGGAGGTACTAACTTTCAGAGCACTGCTTCTTCATCAGCTCTGAAAGCTAGTACTTCCAAGTAAACCTGTTGGACTACAACCTGGTGTTGTGTGATTTTTAGCTTATAACATTGATATCTACTTGGGAATGTGAACAATTGTACCAAAAATGTGGGACAAAACTAACCTGGTCAATTACGACCCCATAAATCTACTCTCTATCTCAGTAAAGTGATGGAAGCAGTCATCAACAGTATTGTCAAGCAGCACATATTTACCAAAAACCTGTTGCTCAGTTTGGGTTTGACCAGGGCCACTCAGCTCCTGACTTCATTACCATTCAAACATTACTCAAACAGGGAGAAAAGAGCTGAATTCCAGAGAAAAGAGACTGACTGCTCTTGACATCATGGCCTCATTTGACTGAGTGTGGTATGAAGGAACCCTAGCAACACGAACAGTCAATGGGAATTGAGGAAAAACTCTCCATTGGTTCAAGTTATATCCAGCACAAAGTAAAATGTTCATGGTTTTTGGAGGTCAGCTACCTCAGATCTCGGCCATCCCTGTAGGAGTTTGTTAAGGCTGTGTCCTAGGCTCAAACCACCTTTTAGGAGAAAGTGAGGACTGCAGATGCTGGAGATCAGAGCTGAAAATGTGTTGCTGGAAAAGCGCAGCAGGTCAGGCAGCATTCAAGGAGCAGGAGAATCGATGTTTCGGGCATGACCCTGAAGAAGGGCTAATTCCTGAAACGTCGATTCTCCTGCTCCTTGGATGCTGCCTGACCTGCTGTGCTTTTCCAGCAACACATTTTCAGCTCAAACCACCTTTGACTACTTGATCAAAGACAACCGCTCCATCGTACATTCAGGGTTTGGGGATTTTTTGCTGATGATTGCACCATGTTCAGCATCATTTCAGACTCCTCAGATAGTGAAACAGTCCATGTCCAGTTGCAGCAAGACTTGGACAATATCCAGGTGTGGGCTGAGAGGTGGCAAGTAATATTTGCACCACACCAGAGTCAGGCAATATATCCCCCACAAGAGAGAATCTAACCATAACCCTTCATCATTCAATGACATTACCAATGCTAAATTCCCCCACTATCAACATCCTAGGGATTACCATTGACCACAATCTGAACTGGACTAGCTGTATAAATACATTGACTACAAGCTATGTTCTCCCTAAATTCCTTTTGTACTGCACAGACCAGAAGGGTGCTGGGGGTACATTCTCAGTGGCAATTTCATCAATATATCAGCACTCTGATCTCTGTGTGCAGGGTCTTGGAGCAGCTATCCAGAATGATAGCTACAAATACAGGTCAGAGGTTTAGATGTTTGCAATGAATAACTCATCTTCTGACTCCTCAAAGTGTTTTTCCATCATCTACAAGGCACAAATCAGGAGTGGGATGGACTATTCCCCACTTGCTTGAATGGGTGTAGCTCCTACAACACTCAAGAAACTTGACACTGTCCAGGCCAAAACAGCTTGTTTGATTAGCACCACATCCACAAACATCCACACTGTCTACCACCAAGAGCAAAGCATACTAGCTACAAGATACACTACAGAAATTTGTCAAGTTCCTTTAAGAAGCTGTCAAGGAACCACCTTCCAAACCCACAACCACAACCACCTAGAAGAACAAAGACAGCAGATGAGTGGGAACACCACCAGCTGTAAGTTCTCCTCCAAGCCACTCACTATCCTGACTTGGAAATGTATCATTATTTCTTCTGTGTCATTGAGTCAAAATCCTGGATCTCCTTCCCTAACAGGGGGTGTTGTTTGTGGGTGTCCTTACACCATATAGACTGCAGTGGTTCAAGAAAACAACTCACTACCATCTTCTCAAGGGCAATTAAGAATTGTCACTAAATTCGGGCACTGCCATCAATGCCTGCATCCCTTGAATAAATAACAATACTTATTGCAACAGCAACATGTATGAGTGTTCACCACTAACAGGATGCTGCCATCAAGTCAAAAGGGTGTTCTGCTAATCACACAATTGAAGAATATGGTCTATGATTTTCAGTTTCTGGATTAGTGGTGCTGGAAGAGCACAGCAGTTCAGGCAGCATTTCAAAGCTCCTTGGATGCTGCCTGAACTGCTGTGCTCTTCCAGCACCACTAATCCAGAATCTGATTTCCAGCATCTGCAGTCATTGTTTTTACCTCTATGATTTTCAATGTCCATGTAATGCCAGATATTTAGGAATAATGTCCACAAGACTAGCCAATTGTAATAAACAGAACATTCCTTTTCCTGGACCCAGCCAGCCTCCATTTGGGCAACATTTTCTGGATAATCCTGCATGTGTAAAGAATGAAATTGGCAACCATTTAGGATCGGCACTTGGCCTCAGAGTTTGTGTGCGCTGGAAGCTAAGTATATTCATGCACAGGGCCTTGTTCTTTGCAGATAGAAAGAACATGTACACATACCATGTCTGTTTTAGCTCAACAAGATAGGTGACAGCCAATTACTAGTTCATTTCTCAAAGCAATGCCTTGCCCAATCAAAACCAACCTAATGTAAACAAAGTCTTGTTGTTAACTGCTGATCATTATTAATTGGTGTATTCTCCATAGCAACACTTCTACCAATCTAAGTCCATTTGCCAACCAGTCAGCACTCTCCTCACACATAGTATAAATGTTCATATTCCCCTTAAATTGTTATTCTTGCAAAATATCCTGTTAAGTGCCAGACGAAGAGATTAAATAAAGTCTGTCTATCTTGTTGAAGCATGCTCATACAAATATATTGCTTTATTTCCCTATGTTATAACAAAGTTATCAATTCAAAACTACTTCATTCACCAAATCCCTCTCGAAGAGTTGTTGATGTTGATTAATTGAAATTCCAAAACTGAGTTTGAGTCACTTTTTATTAGGTAAGGGTTTTAAAGGAATGAATACAACTTTGATAAATAGACTTTGGATAAATATTAACAGTGATCGAATTAACTAATGGAACAGGTTCAAGTCTGAACAATCAATTCCTATTCCTGTGTTTCTAATCTCCATTAGCTCATAAAAAAATTGGATTGTTTCAATGTTATGAACTATGTGTCTAAATGTAAATGCCTGATTTCCATGTTTAATCTTTCTTCAGGGATGGCTATTGTGAATATCCCTTAACATGACATTACAATGTTTTAAGTCAATGAATATTAGAAAGAGGCTTAGAGTTTAGGTTCCAGCTAAGGCAAAGAATTTAACGGTATAGAAACGATACCTTCACATAGTGTCAAAATTATGCACACTCTATAATCATACCAAATATTGTCTGAGAGGCAGTGAATACCATTTGGCTAGTCAGTAAATGTTTGAGAACTGTTGGCCCAAAGTCAACTGACAGTTCCCTTGTGTCTAAATGTACATCAAGGTATTGTCAGTATGCCAACAAAAGATTCACTCCCTCCTCAGAGTAATCCCGATGTTTTTACAATGTAAACTACTAACTCAGCAAGGAATGTCCCAGTAGTGGTAGCTTTGGGTGCATTGCAGTGAAGTCAGGAAGAGAGAGAGATCCTGTTTATGTGTAAAGGGGTGATTATACATATCAGCTTCATATTGTTACAGGTGGGAAGTTCCTTCTGAAAATGATTCCCACCAAAGTATTCCATTAAATGTTGATCATTCTGATTACAATCTGTTATGTGATGCTAATTGAAAGCTTCCACAAACTAGTAAGTACCATTAACTGAAACGTACCAGCTGTCACTCAATGTCGTGTTATGGTACACTTTCACACAAATAGCACCTTTAATGAAATCTTCCTAGTGGCTTGTTCAGGTGACGTTAAGGATTCTTCAATTTGAAGAGAAGGGATTTTCCTAACCTCCTCGCCACCATCCCTTTTTAAATCAGTAGCAATAAGAAAGCTGTTTGTTCTATAATTTTAAAAAGTACAAAATTGTTGCAACTTTTACCTAGATCTCAACAGAAACTTAACTTATGTCAACACTGTGAGACATTTCTCGGATTTATTACAGCTGCAGGTCTTTCTTACTAGAACTATGCTCTAGCAGAAAATAAAACTTATTGCAATATCATAGATCACAAAACAAACAACAATACAACACAGGAACAGGCCCTTCGGCCCTCCAAGTCTGTGCCACCACATTTTGCCCTTCTGTACTAAGACTGTCTTCACTTCCTATTCATGTATTTGTCCAGGTGCTTCTTGAATGCTGCTGTTGAGTCTACTTCCACCACCTCCACTGGCACCGCATTCCAGGCACTCACCACCCTTTGTATAAAAAACTTGCCTTGCACATCTCTTTTAAACATCTCCCTCACACCTTGAACTTATGTCTCCAAGTAATTGACCCTTCCATCCTGGGAAAAAGTCTCATACTTTCCACTCTATCCATGCCATTCACAATCTTATAAACTCCTATTAGGTCACCTTCAACCTCCTGAATAGCACCGAACCCAGTCTATCCAACCTTTCATCACAGCTAAAGTCCCCCATACCTGGCAACATCCTGGTCGACCTTTTCTGTACCATCTCCAAAGCTACCACAGTGTGGTAACCAGAACTGTATAAATATCCGAAGTGTAGCCTAACTAAAGTTCTATGAAGCTGCAGCATAACTCATCTATACTTATATTTAAAGCCCCTTCCAATTAAGGCAAGTATGCCATAAGCCTTTTTAAATACCTTATCGACCTTCGGTGATCTGAGGACCTGCACACCCGGATCCCTCAGTATATCAATACTCCTGAGGGTTCTGCTATTCATTGTATAATTTCTACCTGTACTTGACCTTCCAAATGCATCACCACACATTTCTCCGGATTAAACTCCATCTGCCATTTTTCTGCCCAAGCCTCTAACTGATCTATATCCTCTGACAATCCTCCTCATTAACCACAACCCTACCAAACTTTGTATCTTCTGCAAACATACTAATTGAACCAGCTATGATTTCCTCAAAATCATTTATGTTGATTATTTGTTGTTTCACATTTAATTATAAATAACTGTATAAACTGAGGAATGGCAATTAAATACAATTCTCTTTGTAATCTTGAAATAAGACAATTCTGTTGATTATTACATATGAATATTGTGGCAATTTAAAATAGACAATTTAATGTTAAAACCAAAAGCAAACCTCTTCTTAATTTGAGAGCTAACATACAACTGGATATTTTCAATTCTGACTTTTTTAAAAAACGTATCTAGTAGGTAGGTAAGCAAATAGAACATTGATAGTCTGGTGCGGGATAGTAGTTCTGCCTTGTCAATTGCAGACGAAAAGATACATGTAAAATACAGTGATAAACCTAAAACCCAATGCCTCGATGTCAGGGTTAAATTGACACGTGTACAGGAGATACATTATGTGGTTCATTTTTCTGACTGGGGTAAAAATAGTATTTCAATCTCTACAATTTTAGTGTGAATTAGAATTAACAATGGCGTTGCCCTGTTATGTTTCAGAGAATAAGTTTTCTTTAATTGTGCTGCTGTAGGTATCTAAGGAGAGCTGGTGATACAATCGCAGCTACCTGCCCCTGAGCCAGAGGCTCTGGGTTCAATCCTACCTCAGGATTTGATATATATGGAAGGTGTTTTCACAATAGAGTCAAACAGCTTGATTACCAACCTGTGAGAGCATCCTCCTCAGTTGTCCTTGCCACCAAATCACACCTTCATGTTACAGCATCTGCAAAACTCTTAAATGGGGTCCTCATTACCTCCCTAGAGTCTAGATCCTGTACTCTAGGCATCAAGGACATGAATCAAACTTTGGATACAATTTCCATTTCATGTGAAAATCTTTTTCTAACTCACTAAGCAATGCCATGTAGAGTCATAGAAATGTGTAGCAAGATTTACAAGGATGTTGCCAGGGTTGGAGGACTTGTGCTATAGGGACAGGCTGAATAGGCTGGGCCATTTTCCCTGCAGAGTCGGAGGCTGAGGGGTGATCTTATAGAGATTTATAAAATCACAGGCGGCATGGATAGGGGTTAAATAGACAAGGCCTTTTCATTGGGGTGGGGGAGTCCAGAACCAGGGGGCATAGGTTTAGGGTGAGAAGGGAAAGATATAAAAGGGACCTAAGGGGCAACTTTTTCACACAGAGGGTGGTGTGTGTATGGAATGAGCTGCCAGTGAAAGTGCTGGAGGCTGGTACAATTACAACATTTAAAAGGCGTCTGGATGGATATGTGAATATGAAGGTTATAAAGGGATACGGGCCACTGCTGGCAAATGGGACTAGATTAGGTTAGGATATCTGGTCAGCATGGACAAGATAATATCAATGTTCAGGATTACAATGAAAAGGCACTAATTTAAAATGCCACTGAAAACAAGATGGGCCAAATGGCCTTTCTTCAGTCCTATAACAATTCTGAGATTGCTCAGTGAAGTCTGTGTTCGGGAGTATGTTCCTGGGTGGTCAGTTCGTGAAATGATGTCTGTGTATGAGTTCTAGTGACTGACTTCATCTCACTTCTCTGGCTGCAGCAACAATGTCCTTATGGTCTCTGGCTTGATACCACGTTCTGACCCTGATCTCTCAACATCTAAATTGAATACTTTAAATCTTGGGTTCTGATTGGTTTTCAGTGTATTATCAATCCCGCTATGGCTATGCAAAATCACCTGCATGTAGTCACTTCCTGCTCTCTTTGAGGTGGTGGGGAAGGGGGTTCCAGATGCATTCCAGCGATGAATATAATATCTGCATCTTGATAAAGTCAAAGGAAGGATATTTATGCAAATCCAAAGATGCCAGTGTCTATGGGAGTCATTGTGGACAGGGGATGTGATAGTGAAATCTGTGTCTCTTTTCAGTTAAACTGATTTTTTTAAAAGAAATGTTCAATATGAGCATCAGCAATGTTGTCTTTACAGAGAATGTTTCTTCTTTCATCACAATTATCTCCAAATTCATGTCCCCTGCACCCTGTGTTGGGCTCCATACTGTGTAAGGGGTTCAGGACCCTGGAGCAGCCTTGCAATGATGTTATGGAGCTGCTCCCCACAGGGTTTGAGTAGACAAGGTACAGTGTGGGCAGACTGAGGTGATATAGATGGATGTGTGTGACCATAGCAATACAGATGCTCGTGTAGAGAATAGTCTTAGTAATGCAACCAGTATGATCAGAGCTTGGTATATCTCAGATTACCATACAAACGTGTATTTGGTATTGATATGCAATAAACTTACTTCTAAAGTCTGGAGACAGTTGCCTTCTCCTTGATCAGCCTATCTCGAACTCAAGCTCATGGTTGTAGCCATGAAACCACAACCCAAAAGATATACTCCAATCCACACCATAACTGGGTGCATTTTACTTACACAAAGAAAAACAAGAAATATCAAAATGCCTTACACCTCTGAGTTCTGCAAAACTCATTACCACAGAAGGCTGTGGAGGCCAAGTCATTGAGTGTATTTAAGACAGAGATAGATAGATTCTCAATTAGTAAGCGGATCAAAGGTTACAGGGAGAAAGTAGAAGAATGGGTTTGAGAAACATGTCACCCAAGATTGAATGGTGGTTTAATCTGCTCCTGTGTCAGATGGTCTTATGGATAGATGATAAGCAAGTTAGTGACATGGTCCAGGAAAATCCAGCGACAAAAACATCTGCTTTGGCTACTTGGAATGTCACTAGGTATGAGAAGAGAAAAGATTTTGAATATCAGTGCCCTACACAGATGATTGCATCACTATATTTGTGTTTGTATCAATCCAAATCTGGATGGTAGCAACATAGAACATAGGGCATAGACATAGAACAGTGCAGCACATTACAGGCCCCTCGGCCCACGATATTGTGCTGAGTATTTATCTTAATCTAAGATCAACCTAACCTACACACCCCTCTATTTACTGCCATCGATGTCTTTGTTTAACAGTCATTTAAATGTCCTAATATCTCTGACTCTACTATCACTGCTGGCAGCGCATTCCATGCACCCACCACTCTCTGCATAAACAACTTACCTCTGACATCTCCCCTATACCTTCCTCCAGTCACCTTAAACTTATGACCCCTCATGACAGCCATTTCTGCCCTGGGGAAAAGTCTCTGGCTGTCTACTCTATCTATGCCACTTGTACACCACCATCAAGTCACCTCTCTTCCTTCTTCTCGCCAGTGTGAAAAGCCCTAGCTCACTCAACATGTCTTTGTAAGATAAGCCCTCCAATCCAGCAGCATCCTGGTAAATCTCCTCTGCACCCTCTCTAAAGCATCTATATCCTTCCTATAATGAGGCGACCAGAACGGGACACAATATTCCAAGTGTGGTCTAACCAGGATTTTATAGAGCTGCAGCAAAACCTTGCGGCTCTTAAACTCAATCCCCCTGTTAATGAAAGCCAATGCACCATACAGCTTCTTAACAAATACATTACGTCTTCTTAACAAGTTAGCCTCGTGCCCATGCAATGTCCTCCATATTGCCACTCATTATTACAGATAAAAAGCAAAACACTTGATGGCTAAGGTCAGCCAGTGTAATCAAGGAAAATAATCACATGAATTAGGATGCATTTTATAGCAGTCATCTATGACAGAGTCCTTCAAAATCAAAGGACACACGAGGGTTTTTTTATTTATAATGAAAATCATGGGCATCCTTCCTCCAGCCATTTTAATAATTGCTCAGCATCTCTGAATCTTATAGATGTTTTTAATTGGCCTGTTTAGACACATGATGAAACAGCTATGGAGTAGTTGGGACTTAAACCCAGACCTTGCCAGCTGAAAGAGATAAGGACACTACACCTGTAGCAAAAGAGTATCTTATCCAATATAATATACACTTTGCAGAATACACGCATTGTACTGTAGGTGGACCAATGCCAGCCATTAACAATGGAGGGTATGTTATTCAGAATTTCTTCCTGACCAGTTAACATTTGGTAGTCAAATGTCAGCAGAGAGACGATGAACAAAAATACATGATAAACACTAAATGGTGGTCGTTAGGATGTGAGTGACCAAACTGAGGAGCTGGAAATCACTGCTGTCTCTCTTATCTCGGGAGACTGCTTTGTTTCAGCCGTGCGGTTTGCATCTGGGAAGCTGCTTTGTACGTGTTTATTGTGACTGTAGTTATTGTTGCATGAGCTGCAACCTTGGGGGATATGTGCGTCACGATGCCTGTGCAGAATTAGAATAAGCTACTCCCCTGCCCAGCTCATCCATAAAACATTAAAAAGCCTTTCCAAACAGAAGAACAGCTGCAGCTGATGACAAAAAAGACCCTGCTCCAGCTGGGGGGGATGAAAACCAGATCCAGATCTGAGCTTAGGAGAATCCTGGTGCGAGAAATAATTCCTTACAACATTCCCCCCCTAGCATTCCCCTTCCCCACCCCCAGAGTACTTAGAAATGAGTTCACACTTTTAGCTGCTATGCAGAGAGTAGCAGAGGATGATCCCACCCAATTTTATTTTTCCAATGATTTCAAATGGTCGCAAAAATCAGAGGGGTGTGTGTGCTACCATCCAATGGTGAAGATTGGCCTCCCCCCAACTCTTTTATGAGGTGTTCCTGAACAGGAACTTGGTGACATTCTTTATACGGGATCTCTGCTTGGTATTCCTCCATTACAATTCTCTAAACAGCTTCTGAAATGGTAGGGATGCACTTAATGAACTGTGATTGGGTTTGCTTGTAAATTCGTGATTACGATCCTATTCCTGGAATTTCCCAGATTATTTTACATGCCCTCAAAAACTGGGTGTCCAAAAGCTGAGCTCCATTAAGAAATCTGTACTGAGGCAGTGACATTTTCAGGTCACTGCTCAATTTTCTTTCTAATTTTTCTTGTAAGCAGTTACTATTGCAGTGTTTGAAGAGTGTTTCGGCAGTTAGAGTGCATTTGTTGCATTTTTTCTGCCAGTTTGCAACAAAGGCGTCCCCCTTTATATTTTTGCTTTGAAGGCAAGCCATTTTGGTAGTGTACTAGTAATGTCACTGGTGTAGCAATCCAGAGGCCCAGGCTACTTTGCTGAAGGCACAGGTTCAAATCTCATTGTGGAAGCTGGTGGAATTTAATTCTCACTGATGGTGACATTACTGAAATAACTCCACTGAAGCCATTATCCCATCAGCAAGCTATTTTAACCTGGACAGTCCTTGACACTAATCCAGCTCCCTCAGAGCCAGCTCTCAGTGTGAACAGAACCTCTAACACCCGTGTTCTTATATGTCAGCCAGAGCTTCCTGATAGGACCAGATTGACAGCCCCAATCATTTTCTATGAGGTCCACAGGATGATCACATCACAATCACTGCAATGACAACTACCATTGATTTGTCATCAAACCCCATCAGGTCCTTTAGGGAAACAAATCTCTCATCCTCATCTACCTGTGGCCTACATGTGCCTATAGGTCCACAGCAATGAGGATGACTGAAATGGCCTCGTGAGCCACTCAGTTTCAAAGGCAATTCAGAATGGGCAACAAATGCTGACCATGACAGCAATACCCATGTCCCGAGAATGATACTAGGATGAAAGAAATGAATCACAAAGGCAAGAATTAGTTGCAATTGATGTCCAAGCATTATAATACTGTTGCACCAGAATATACAGGGAGAGGCAGACATGCTTCCACCTATTCTATGAAAGACTATCTGCTGAGGATTTGATTAACCATAGCAGCATCCCCGAATCATATTAGATGTTGCAGATAAATTTCACCCGACCATTACACACTTAATGTTTACCAGGGTCCTATCAAACCACCAAGGGCAAGATAATGAACATTATGTAGCCCACAGCCGCATCAATATATGACTCTGCAAAACAAATGTCATGGTTGTACGCTTATTGAGAGTACATATGCCATCAACAGCTGACTTTGAACCTATGGATCCCAATAGGGATTTGCTTGCCTCAAGTCTACATGCATATAAACTAATTTATGAAGGCTGATTGCTCTGATTAGTCTCCACAGAACTCCATTAGTATTGTATTATGCAACTTTCAGGATGGCTGAAGGCAAGTAAATGGATTTTGGTCTATTATTACAATTCCCACATCCCTAGGGAAAACTGTCCTCTGAATTCAGGATGAATACTACTGTGTTATAGTTGTCTGAATCAATCTGGACATCTCTTAGTATCTAGTATCTGTTAATATAGCCCAGTAAGAGGTTGTAAAGTTGTTGCTTTCTGCTGCTTTCATCATAGGTTTGTCAGGAAGCAACCTTTCTCCTTGGTGGAGGAGTTGATGATCAGGGGGCAGAGAGCTAAGGTAAAGGGGAGGAGCTTTAGAGGCGATATGAGGAAATCGTTTTCACTCAGAGGGTGGTGGGAATCTGTATCTCACCACCTGTAAGGGTGGTAGAGGCAGAGAACCTCATAACATTTAAGAAATATTTAGATGTGAATATGCAATGCCATGGCATACAAGGCTACGGGGCATGGGATTAGAAAGTTCGATGCTTGTTTTTGACCAGCACAGTTTCAAGGGACCAGAAGGTGTCTTTTATGCAGTCGATCTCTGTGACTCTATGTTTCTCTCATCATCAATGTTGTAGAAGCGGGCATTTGGTATCAGACATCCTGGTACTGGGAGGAGGCTGTATTGTTACTGCTTGAAGAGCTATATACACTAATGAGCTAAGGACCACAAGGGTGCAACATGATCAGTGGCCACAAAGATGCCAAATTGTAGCAAGCTGGATGAAGGATGTAACTAGAGGTTGTTTTGTAACTCTAAGTTATCAGTTAACCAAATCTGAGCTTTTCAAGTAAATTCAAGCTACGCTACT
The DNA here is from genome assembly GCF_047496795.1 of Chiloscyllium punctatum. NCBI lineage: Eukaryota > Metazoa > Chordata > Chondrichthyes > Orectolobiformes > Hemiscylliidae > Chiloscyllium > Chiloscyllium punctatum. Next base: position 19,464,680 of record NC_092750.1, on the reverse strand, counting down.
TACCAATCAAGAAAGTATAAGAGTAGAAATTTTGCATTAAGTAACACAACACATCAGAGGTAACCTGAAAAACTGAAGCAATATGAAGTGCCAATGGAAAAGCCCATTTGGCAGTAGTTGATTTAAACAGCTCTCACACATAAAAGACCTTCCACTAACCTGAAAATATGCTTATGGTATTAAGTGTCTGATTTACATTTTTCTCACATCCTTCATCTACGACCAATATCCTTCTGTTTCAACCAAATTCAAAAACCATGCATTCTCATAAACCCAGCCTCCAAATGTTCCGAAAAAATTGTGCATAAACAAATTTCAATCTTCAAATATTGTGCATGTACCTGTGTGAAATGTTTTTCATCATGTCATATGAATGATATTCTCTTTCACCTACATGCTCTCCCAAAGACCTAATAATGAGTGACATCTCTGAAGTGCTATTTCTGTATAGAGGCATTGACAGATTTCGGGATGCTATGGGACACCATTGCTGATGTCCATTAGGTTACCACCTACTTGCTATTTTTCCAGAGTCATCTCTCATGTATATTCCTCCATCGAACGAACAATTGCAGCCCACTTGTTTGTCCTCGGCTTGCTGCAGTGCTCCAGTGAATCACAGCGCAAACTAGAGGAACAACATCTCGTCTTCAGACTAGGCACTTTACAGCCTTCTGGAATATTGAGTTCAATGCCTTTAAATTGTGAACCAATTCCCACTTCTTCCCTTTCTTTTAGCTTTACCTGCTGCATTCTCTGTTACCATGTCCACTTTCACCTCCCCCCCATCCCAATGGGACTACCTGCTGTTCCCAGTCTGGCAGTTAGACACGCCATTGTTCCGATCACTTAATTTGAGCAATCAACATCTTTTCTCCTCCAGCACTCTGCACTGCATCACCCCCACAATACCCACTCCTCAATTATAGCCTAAATGCTGTCCCCTCCACACTTCACTTCACCTCAGATGTAGAGTCATCTAGACTTAAAACGTTAGATTGCTCTCTCTCCATGGTTTCTTTCTGAGTTGCTGTGATCTCCAGCATTTGTAGTTTTTAATTGCAGTACACTTATTTGGCACTTAAAGCCCTTCATTAGGAATAAGGCAGGGAGCCTCCCGCGTGGAGAGATAAATGGGAGGGGGATGGGGCTGGGGAGAAGGTAGCTAAGAAGGCAATAGGGGGATGGAGGTGGGGATGAAGGTGATAGGTCGGAGAGGAGGGTGGAGTGGATCGGTGGGAAGGAAGATTGGCAGGTAGGACAGGTCAGGAGGATGGTGCTGAGCTGGCAGGTTGGAACTGGGGTAAGGTGGGGGGAGGGGAAATGAGGAAACTAGTGAAGTCCACATTGATGCCCCGGGGTTGAAGTGTTCCGAGGCGGAAAATGAGGCGTTCTTCCTCCAGGCGTCGGGTGGTGAAGGAGCGGCGGTGGAGGAGGCCTAGGACCTGCATGTCCTCAGCAGAGTGGGAGGGGGAGTTGAAATGTTCAATCATGGGGTGGTGGGGTTGATTGGTGCGGGTGTCCCGGAGATGTTCCCTACAGCACTCTGCAAGAAGGTGTCCAGTCTCCCCAGTGTAAAGGAGACCGCATTGGGAGCAACGGATACCATAAATGACATTGGTGGATGTGCAGGTGAAACTTTGATGGATATGGAAGGCTCCTTTGGGGCCTTGGATGGAGGTGAGGGAGGAGGTGTGGGTGCAAGTTTTGCAAATCCTGAGGTGGCAGGGGAAGGTGCCAGGAGGGGAGGGTGGGTTGTTGAGTGGTGTGGACCTGACCAGGTAGTCACGGAGGGAACAGTCTTTGCGGAAAGCGGATAGGGGTAGAAAGCGGAAATATATCCCTGGTGGAGGGGTCCATTTGTAGGTTCATTTCCGCAAGGACTGTTCCCTTTGTGACTACCTGGTCAGGTCTACACCCCCCCCCCCCCCCAAAAAAAAACCTATCCTCCCCTCCTGGCACCTTCCCCTGCCACTGCAGGAATTGCAAAAAAATTGGCCTACTCAGCCTGCTCTACCATTCAATGTGATCATGGCTAATACTCTATCTCAAGGTCACACTCCCAGTGTCTCTTCATACTCATAGGTGAACACTGAAGAATCAATACTGGAGAATCCTATACTGGATTAGTGGTGATGGAAGAGCACAGCAGTTCAGGCAGCATCCAACGAGCAGCGAAATCGACGTTTCGGGCAAAAGCCCTTCATCAGGAATCCTTTTTTACCTTTTTTACCTGGAGAATCCTATGTTTATCCTAATGAATAATTACTTGGTAATACAAAATCTGAGTGTTGCTGACAAATACAGACATGTCAGAGCTTTTCACCTTGTTCTCATCAGGACAGATGCAAGAATACCAAATTTCAAAGGAGAATTTATGATGAAGGCAAGGTGGGGGGGGTGAAGGTAGTTTCTCCAAGGATGTTCCCTTGGGAATATTTTGCAAAATTGACCTAAGACTGTCATGATTAAAATCTGGTAAATATCTTCCTTTTTACCAAGTGCGATTCCAATAGAATCACTACAGTGTGAAAGTAGTGCATTTCCCATTGCTGATCGACCTAGCCTGCACATCCCTGGACACTATAGCATGCCCAATCCACCTACCATGCACACCTTCGGACTATGGAGGAAACCAGAGCACACAGAGTAACCCCACGCAGACACGAGGAGAACATGCAAACTCTACACAGTCACCCAAGGCTGGAATTGAACCTGGGTCCCTGGTATTGTGAGGAGAAAGTGAGGACTACAGATGCTGGAGATCAGAGCTGAAAATGTGTTGCTGGAAAAGCACAGCAGGTCAGGCAGCATCCAAGGAACAGGAGAAGGGCTGATGCCCGAAACATCGATTCTCCTGTTCCTTGGATGCTGCCTGACCTGCTGTGCTTTTCCAGCAACACATTTTCAGCTCTGGTATTGTGAGGCAGCTATGCTGACCACCAAGCCACCATGTCACCTAAGTGGAGTACATTTTCTTTAATGGGTTGAGAGTGTGATGCTGGAAATGCACAGCCAGTCAGGTAGCATCTGAGGAGCAGAAGAATTGACATTTCGGGCATAGGCCCTGATGAAGGGCTTATGCCTGAACATCAATTCTCCTGCTCCTCGGATGCTGCCTGACCTGCTGTGCTTTCCCAGCACTACACCCTCGACTCTGATCTCCAGCATCTGCAGTCTTCACCTTTCTCCTATATTTTCTTTAACCTTCTCAATTAGATCAGGCTAGTTAGGTCTCCATGATTCTGTCCTTGATCAAATGCAGTCTTGATGAGTGTAGATGCTCTCATCTCTCCTGTGGCATTGACTACGTGCACTCATATTAAGAACAATGTTAGAATGAAGTGTGAATCTGTGAACCAGACTGAATGGGAAAGAGCTGGTTATTGGTGAATAAACATTGTGCATTAGCATCATTGATGGCTCCTTTCTTTCATTTACTGAAATTTAGAAGGAATGTGATGGGGCCTGTTTACATTGAGCCACCTTCAAGTAAAATAGCCTGAAAAAATAGCTTAAAGCTGATAATGGAGTTGCAATTGAATTGTTAAATGTCAATATTATTCTAAATATTGTATATATTTAGATGGAGGTCTGCTCACTGAGCTGGAAGGTTCATTTCCAGATGTTTCGTCACCTACTAGATAACATCTTCAGTGTGCCTCTGGGCAAAGCACTGTTGATAATTCCTGCTTTCTATTTATATGTTTGGGTTGGTGATGTCATTTCTTGTGTTGATATAATTTCCTGTGGTGATGTCATTTCCTGTTCTTTTTCTTGGGGGTGGTAGATGGGGTCTAACTTGATGTGTTTGTTAATAGAGTTCTGGTTGGAATGCCATGCTTCTAGGTATTCTCGTGTGTGTGTCTCTGTTTGGCTTGTCCTAGGATGGATGTGTTGTCCCAGTCGAAGTGGTGTCCTTTCTCCTCTGTATGTAAGGGTATTAATGAGAGAGGGTCATATCATTTTGTAGCTAGTGATGTTGCTTCGCCCGGAGGCCCACTGAAGATGTTACCTAGTAGGGTGATGAAACATCTGGAAACGAACCTTCCAGCTCAGCGAGCAAACCTACATCCAGAACCTCAACATGAGCTACAAATCTTCTCAAAACTCGCTAAGACAGGACATATTTGTCCTCTTTATTTGTACGTGGATAATACTTGACACTGGTCTGGTTCCCTCAGAGCCAGCTCCCAAAGTGATCAGAACTTCTGACACTCCTGTTTATTTTTTAAATTTTTAAATGTTTTTTCTGGTAGTCCTTTTTAAAATATTTTTTCTTACACTACCGCCTGACAGCGGCAATGCTGATTTTCCCCTGCACCCATGTTGTGTGTGTGCAGGTGTTGGACACAGTGAGCAAGTGTGTAAATCTTTATTTATATTCCCCCACCAGGAAGAAAGGAAATACCCGAGTGGGACACTCCTGTTTATGTCTGTCAGCTGGGGCTCCCTTATTGGACCAGATTGACAGCCCCAATCAGGGAACTGATATTCTGTGAGGTCCACCTGGCTGACCTTGTTACAATCACTGCAGAGATATTTCTGATCAGATCATTTCTCTGGGATCGCCACATTGCTCCTTCCCTTCATGTATTTAACCGAAAATGATATTAAATGCATTTCCTGAACCTAGGGCTGGGAACTCTCAATCCAAGGCATCATGACGGTGTCACTAGGTTAGCCATCCAGAGGACCAGGATAATACGCTGTGGATATGGGTACACATCCCACCAAGGTTGCTGGGTGAAATTTAAAATTGAATTAAACCTGATGATCATGAAACCATCATCTTATGTTGTAAAAATCCACCTGTGCTCTTCAGAGAATGAAATTTGTCATCCTAACCTAAATCTGGCCTCAATGTGACCCCAGATCCATTGCCATGTGATTTACTCGTAAATGCTCTCTAAAATGGCCTTGCCTAGTTCAAGGGCAATTAGGGATGGGCTACAAGTGCTGCCCTTGTCTGTGGTGCTCACATTTAATGAAATAATTTTTAAAAAGAAATGAAAGAGTTTGAATGGTGCAGAATAGGTCAGAGGAAAATACATTACACCTGAGGGTGCTTGAAATTGACATTGAATGTCATGAAGTTGATACTCGGCCTATCCTAGAATTTCTCCTGATATTTACCTGATATGTAACCCTTACCAGATCTGCATAACACAAACTAAAGAACTGCAACATTGTTGACAGATGGTCATTCCATTTTCTTCTCCCCCTGTCAACCTTAGGGAATCTTTTATTCATTCCCAGAACAGAAGCATTATTGGCTAAACGTGCATTTATTGCTCATCCTTAAGTGTTCTTGTAAGGAAGACAGCAGTCTTTTGGGGCTGCTGCAGTATATATGGTGAAGTTGTTTCAACAGTGCTGTTAGACAGGGGATTCTAGAATTTTAACTCAACAATGAAGAAGAAATTCCAAGTCAGGATGGTGCATGACTTGGAGGGGGACTTGTATGTGGTGCTATTCTAAATATATTCAATTTAAGAATCCTTGGCATCCCTCTAGAACCCATAGTAGAAAGGAAACAGTTGACCTCCAGTGACCTACAAGAGATTTTCAACAACAAACAATATCCAGAATCACAGACAAGTGCCTCTGTTTCCAACATCAACGTGGGAGACATACTGACTGAACATGGGCGATTATCTCAATAATCCTTTGACTACAGAAGATGGACTTCAGAACCTTGTAGTCTTAACATTTTTACACCAATGTCCATCTTGTTTGTAAATCTGATAAATGTTGGACTTTGGAAATGCTAATCTGCTTCATTTATGTCGCTTGGTTGACAATTTTACATTGAAATCACACTCTGGTTAAAAGTCCTGACATAAAGTTGGGAAACATTACACATAGTCGAAAAGTGTGGCTCTGGAAAAGCACAGCAGGTCAGGCAGCATCCGATGAGCAGGAGAGTCGATGTTTTGGGCATAAGCTTTTCATCAGGAATGATGAGTCTCCTGCTCCTCAGATGCTGCGTGACCTGTTGTTCTTTTCCAGTGCCACACCTTTCGACTCTGATCTCCAGTATTCGCAGTCCTCACTTTCTCCTAAAATTACATCTTAAACATCAAAAGTCTAGACCACTTTAATGATCTCCTATAGAAGATTAGTTATTTTTGTTGTATATTAGAATATTGGGTATAGTGCTATGAAACTTGACAATTGGAATGCTGCGCTCTCTACTGATAAACTCTCAGTTTCATGTTTGTTTTGCAGGGCACTAGATATCAACATTTTGGAGTGTTTTGGGAGCAGCTACTCAGATGAAGAAATATTGCAGACTGCAGAAAAGTAGATAAAACTAACAAGATCCTGACTAATTACTAAACATAAGTATTAAGCTCCTGATCAATGTCATATGATACATCAACGTGTGCAATTAACATGTCACAAGCTGTCTGCCTGCAGCCATTTTTGACAAATGTAGCAAAGAAGGTAAACAATATTTCAATATATAATTATCATGGTCTAATTGGATAGACATTTCTTTGTAAGATTGCCTCTGAATGAGGATACTGGAGAAAACAAAACCAACTGAGGTAAGGCTCACAGTCTATCAGACACGTTCCTTTACTTGAGAGTCTCTTGCCCATCTGTAATTCCTCTGAGCCATTTGTCCAATCTTCTTTCATGTTCATAGTGGTGGTTCCACTATAAGTTAGGGGCGGCAGGTAGGTGGGGAATTGGTAACTTCCAGGCAGACCAAGAGAAACAGGCAGGTGGTGCAGGAGTGCCCACAGGTCCTATTCACTCACTGGATTTCTATTCTAGATACTGGAAAGGGCAGTGGTTCCTTGGAGGAGTGCAGCAAGATCAAGCCCGTGGCCCTGCTGTACAGCAGGCAGGGAAGAAGGTAATACGGATATGGGATTCTTTAGCTAGATGAACAAACAGGCATATCTACAGGTGCAATGAGAATCTAGGATAGTATGTTGCCTCCCTGGCAAGGATATTACAGAACAGCTCCAGGGCATCCTTCTGTTGGAGGATGAACAACTAGAGGTAGGGTCCAACATTGGTTCTAACAATATAGGGAGAAAAGGGATGTGGTTCTGCAATCAGAGTTTAGTGAGCTAGGTAGAAAATAACAAAAAGGCCATAAGTGAAGTGATCTCTGGATTACTTTCAGTGCGTCACAGAGAAATAAGAAGATAAGTCAAATTAATTCATGGCTAAAAGTATGAAAACATAGTTCAGGAGAGAGGGCTTTAGATTTCAGGATATTGGGACTGATTCGAAGGGAGATGGAACCTGCACAAGCCTGCTGGGTTGTATCTGATCAGAGCCAGCCCTGAGAACCTTGAGGAGAAATGTGTTAGTGTTGTAAGACTGGGGGGAGGTTTAAACTAACTGAACAAAGGTGTGACAACTAAGAAAGATAGCAGGCAGTAATACTGGGTGTATGAAATGTTGGAAGAGATCGATGGAACTAGAATAGAGAACAATATATTAATAAGTGGAGTCAGAGTACAAATGAAAGTAATGAAGCCTAAATAACAGTTGTAGTGCATCTATTTTAATACATGGAGCAAATTTAACAAGTTTGGGGAGCTATAGACACAGATTACAATGTCGGCTGATGATGTTGCTGTGATAATGTTGACCAGGCTCAAGGAAGGGTGTTAATATTTCTGGGTACAAGGTGTTTATTAAAGATAAGGAATGAAAAAAGATGAGAGAGGGGAGTACTGATAAAGGAAAGCATTGCATACTGGAGAAAAAGAATGTTCCAGAGGATTGAAGGACAGACTTAATGTGGCTCAAGCTAAGGAACAAACAGGATGCAATTACATTACTCAGTGTAGCCTGCAGATCAGTAACTATTAGGAAAGATGTAAAGGAACAAATCTTCATGGAAATTACAGAAAAATGCCAACATTATAGAGTAGTGATAAGAGAATTCAACTGACACCCAAAAATACTCACAGTATGCATTTGCAAAATGCATGTGCACACTACCCCACTGTCACACTGACAGTGATATCATTCCATCCCACATTTATTGTGCTTATTTGTGCTCTGCCATTTTTTTTTACTCACTGGGTCATATCACAAAGTGTTCATGCGCTATACTTTCCACATGACAATAGAAGCCTTTTGGGGTGTCAGGAGACATAACCTAGTTACAATGGGGAACTCAGGTGGCTGTACTTTTACCTTTGAATTACAGGGTTATGAGTTCAAGTCCCACTCTAGGACTAGTTTGTGAAAATCTAGGTTGATATTCCAGTGCAGTACTGCGAGAATCCTGCAATGTTGGAGATGCTGTTTTTCTGATCAAGCATTAAATTGTGGCCACTTTTATCCCACTTGGTAAATATAAAAGAACCCATGGCACAAATCAATGCAAAGGACTTACCTCTAGTGTTGTGGCCAATGTCTGTCCCTTAATCGACAAAGTTGAAAATCCACACAATACCAGGTTATAGTCCAACAGGTTTATTTGAAAGTACAAGCTTTCAGAGTGTTGCCATAACCTGGTGTCGTATGATTTTCAATTTTGTCCAGCCCAGTCCAACACCGGCACCTCCACATTATCCCTTAATCAACATCACTGAAACACATTTGTTGGTCATTATTATATTCCTGGGACATATAAAGGAGCTTTCTGCATATAAAATGAGTGCTAAAAATTTTCTACAGGCAAATTTGCCATCATCTTGATAGACCATAGTGCCACTCTCTTATGAGGGAGAGACAACTGGTGATGGCGATTTAGCCTGAGGACCACTACATGTCTAGTGAGAGGACAGGCTGAGAAGGAAAGCTCTTCATGGTAACCTCAGCTGGTGTGGGAATTAAACCCATCCTGTTAGGCATCAGTCCACATTTCAAAGTAGCTGTCCAGCCAACTGAGCTAACCAACTCCCATTTGCATGTCTTATAATAGAAAGATGATTAACTTCTGATGAAAGACCACTCAACTTGGAACCTTAACCACCTTTCTCCTCATCGATGCTGTCTGAACAGCTGAGGTTTTATTCCAAAACTACCTCATTTACTTTGGGATGTTCTGCAGTCATAAAAGGTACTATATAAGTACAAGTCATTATCTTTACTATTTTCCACTTTTGTTGCTGTATAGGTCAGGATCCTCCATTGTGATTCTACCTGATTCCAGGCAGTGTCACACGAGATAATAAGGAATAAGTTTGTTAATAAGGCTTACCATTCCCTCAACATTGTACCTGAACTATTGCTGACTCCTTCTTCATCATACTTCAGGTTGGAGAAGGGACGGATGATTGTGACTTTATTTTAGGCCTATTTCCAACTAGCCTCATCCATTTCCATGGTGTGGAGAGGCCTGGTTATGGCCTACTCTATCTCAATATTTTGATATACCCATGGTGGTAGCCTAAAATTCAGGTAATAAAGCCCTATAGTCTGGCAAGACTACAACAACTTTACCCACAAAAGATGTAACAGTCCATTTACATACAGGAAGGTCCCATAGTGGGAATCTAATAATGAGCTGCAAATCTGTTTTTGTGATATTGATTAGGGGATGTCATTAATAAGAAAAAATAAAAATTACGGGTGGCCATTGTCCATAGGTAAGATAGAGATTTTCTCCAGGGTGTGTCAGTGGACGAGCAGGAAGCAGACACAGTTCATAATGGAGAAGTGGTGAGAAATGACAAGAGAAAATAGCAATGGTTGAACACAAGGCCTTCCAGGATCATAGAATTCCTGCAGTGTGGAAAGAAGCCATTCAGCCCATTGAGCTGACTGACCCTCTGAAGAGCATACCATGCAGACCTAGCCCCTGACCCTATCCCTGCAACCCTGCATTTACCATGGCTAATCCACCCAACCTGCACAACCTTGACAATGGCCAATCCACCTGACTTGCGCAACTTTGGATTTCTGTAGTGCCAATGGGACCAGGATGAGGGAGCAAGAAGACATAATTTTTGATTTGCATTCATCCTCGTATCAATTTTATTAAAGGAAAAACATTTGTTGTTTAAAATCAAGACTAGTTAAACGATTAGGAGAAATGACATTTTGGGCTTATACCCAAAACGTCAATTCTCCTGCTCCTTGGACGCTGCCTGACCTGCTGTGCTTTTCCAGCGCCACACTCTCAACTCTGATCTGCAGCATCTGCAGTCCTCACTTTCTCCTAGTTAAACTATTAGTAATTACAATAAATGCACAGCATGTTTTTTTTAATGTAGCATAGGCTTCCCAAGCTCAGAGCTGAAAAGGTCTCCAAAGAATTCTTCTCCCAAGCTCAGGACTTTCCAGATGTTGTGTTCTGTGATGTGACTAAAATTAAGCTTTAATCTGTTTTGGTCATTACTTTTACTATTATGTCAAAATTTCAACTGAATGAATTAAGAAGCAGTGCCTTGCTCTAATGTGGATTTCCTTGATTAAAGAGTTGAGGATGAACAGATAAGTAGATCATGTGCGTTATAGATGGACTGTCAAAGGATCTGGCAGGCAGGGAGGAAGAGAGGTCATCTCTGAATGAAGAGCAATGGAAGATATGCCAGGATGGAGCAGAAAGCAATTGTGTGAGGAGCTTTGTTAATTATCTTCATTTTCATGGATGAAAGTAGAGCATGAAGTTTAATTGTGAAAGAAAAATGAAACATTAGTGACAAAATGAATAGGAAAAATTATATAATATGAAAACATTGCAGGAAATTATCATGCCACATACATACAGGACACTTTATTTCCCAATTTCTGTCCTGTCGTCTGAAAATATTCATTGGATATGGGTTTAGAGACATTAGGCATACACTCTCCCTTACCAAACAACCCTGCTCTCAACCAACCCCGCATCTTGGGTCTTTTCTTCATATATTAGCCTGGAATCATTGAATACCTGCATTTTAGACCCACTTCTCTACCCCTACGAATCCCATAGTGAATCAACCTGTCCTGTACATCCCTGGACATGATGGACAATTTAGTATGGCTAATCCACCTAACCTACACATACTTGGAGGAAACCAGAGCACTCAGAGGGAAGTCATGCAGACATTGGGAGGACATGCAAACTCCATGCCAAGAGTCACCTAAGAATGGAATTGAACCTTGGTCCCTGGCACTGTGAGGCCGTGCTGCCCCTATTCAGCATTTGCACTCAATGCTTCAGTGTTTCAACTGTGCAAGGTGACACAGATGCTGCTGTCCATCAGCTATAATATATGCATAACTCACAGCCAGACTCATGTGACAGTGATTGGACTGGGTCCCAGAGGGCATCAACTAATGCGGCACAGTCAACCTTCTCCATGGAAACACTCTGATCAATCAGATTAAACCTGTCATTCAATCAGTACCCTTTTCTCCTGTTGCAAAATTGGTTTGAAATTTGGAATTCTTGCATTAATCCTGATGAGGGGAGGTCAAAAGCTTCAGCACATGCCTCTCTTTTCATCTGGAGTAAAATAGAATAGAATAGTCTTTACTGTCACATATGTCCAATGAGTATAGTGAAAAGATTATACATCATCAATTACAGCACCGGCTTAGGAACAAAATTATCTGGGCACAGCTTCTTTAGATTAGATTAGATTAGATTACTTACAGTGTGGAAACAGGCCCTTCGGCCCAACAAGTCCACACCGCCCCGCCGAAGCGTAACCCACCCTTACCCCTACATCCATATCTACCCCTTACCTAACACTACGGGCAATTTAGCATGGCCAATTCACCTGACCTGCACATCTTTGGAGTGTGGGAGGAAACCGGAGCACCCGGAGGAAACCCACGCAGACACGAGGAGAACGTGCAAACTCCACACAGTCAGTCGCCTGAGGCGGGAATTGAACCCGGGTCTCTGGTGCTGTGAGGCAGCAGTGCTAACCACTGTGCCACCGTGCCGTTACAAGATTCGTTACCGCAATACAATGTCCAGCATTACAGCAAAGAGCTCAGTACAGCAGACCATGCTGGTATCCAACTTCCAGTCTGCACCAGGCCCTGACTCCACACCACACCAGTGACACACCATGCCAGGAGGCCGCTGCAGGAGGCTGAAAGGTCGCCACACTAGACCGGGAGGCCGAGTGATCCTGCAGACTTACATGGATTCTTCTTATTCAGGATAAAAACACTTGCACTAATATTGCATTTTTCACAACCACTCAATACCATGACAGAATCCCCACCATCAACATCCTGGGGTGGGGGGGGGAGGGCGGGGACATGTGGTAAGGGGGTTACCCTTAATCAAAAACGAATTGGACTCTGCATGTAAATAAGTGGCTACAAAAGCAGGTCAGAGATTAGGAATACTGTGGTGAGTAACTCACCCCCTGACTCCCTAAAGCCTATCCATAATCTACAATTCAGGAGTGTAATAGAATATTCCCCACTTGCTTGAATGGGTCCAGCTCCAGCAACACTCAAGAAGCTTGACACCATTCAGGACGAAACAGCCCGATTGACTGGAACCACATTCACAAACATCCACTCTCTCCAGTATGACACTCAGTAGTAGCAGTGTATACCATCTACAAGATCACTGTAGAAATTTGCCAAAGCTCCTTAAACTGTGCCTTGCAAAACCACTATCTTTGCCATCTAGAAGGACAAGGACAGCTGATAAATGGGAATGCCACTATCTCAAAGTTTCTCGAGAAGCCACTCAATGTCCTGAATTGAAAATACATTTCCATTCCTTCACTATCACTGAGTCAAAATCCTGGAATTTCTTCTCTCATGGCATTGTGGATCTACCTATAGAACATGGACTGTAGCAATTTAAGAAGGCAGCTCACCATCACTTGCTCAGGGGTAACTAGGCTGGGGCAATAAATGTTGGCCAGTGACTGATGCAATGTACCACACGAGTGAAGAAAACAAAAATGACCTGACATCTCAAACAAAGCATTTCTTTACTCAGAGAGTAGTAAGGGTATTGAATGCTTTGCCTGCAACAGTAGTAGATTCGCCAAGTTTAAGTGCATTTAAGTCGTCATTGGGCAGGCAAATGGATGTACATGGAATAGTGCAGGTGGGATGGGCTTCAGATTAGTATGACAGGGCGGCGCAACATCGAGGGCCGAAGGGCCTGTACTGCGCTGTAATGTTCTATGTTCTATGTAAAGCATTTTGCATGCAATAAAATACATGTTAAGTGGCAAAAAACATTGTGCTACTGCAAGAAGGATGGCATTAAATTGCACACTACAAATTTCCACCAGTGAAAATGCTTAGATTGCTTACAGTGTGGAAACAGGCCCTTCGTCCCAGCAAGTCCACACTGACCCTCCGAAGAGTAACCCACCCAGACACATTTCCCGCCATCTAACGCTACGGGCAATCTAGCATGGCCAATTCACCTAACTTGCATATTTTTTGGGCGGTGGGACCAAACCGGAGCACCCCCACGCAGACACGGGGAGAATGTGCAAACTCCACACAGACAGTTGCCCGAGACGGGAATTGAACCCGGGTCTCTGACGCTGTGAGGCAGCAGTGCTGATCAAATGATCATATCATTTCTATTTCGTGATGCTGTTTGAGAGATAAATTGTGATCAGGAATAAATCCTCTGCTTCCCTTTGAGGTAATGCCATTGGTTCATTTACAAATGCTTTATTTTAGCACCTCATTTGAATGACAGCACTTTCTGTCAGTGCAACACTCCCTCAGAACTGAACTGAGTGTCAGCCTTGATTTTTATGCTGAAATTCTCAAGTGAAACGTGAATCCAGTGCACAAAGGCAAGAGTGCTAGCTACTGAGCCTTGACTGAGAGTGCACTAAGCAGACAAGACATAACAAAAATTACGTGCATACTGAGTGAATGTTTCAAAGCAGGGAGTCAGGGTTGTATTCCTATTCTATTTAATTTATCTATTTTGTTTTCTTTAAATGGTATTGCTAGGTAAGCCCTACCATTATTGAAACAAAGCTTGCAAGGTCAAAAGCTGCTGTTCATCCAATTAGTCTGAATGAAACCTCATTCCAAAAGGAGGGACAAACGAGTCGATCTCGTCCTATGCACCAACGGTATAATTAATCACAGCCACTGCAACATCTAACAGTTCAACTGTTTGAGACCAAAGAAGCAATTGTGGATTTCACTGAATGACACATTGGACTCCCCATTCTGCGGGCACTTCGAATGTGACGTTGAAAAAGTCTAGCAGCTGTGGTGTATGACTGCATAAAAAGATCCACACAGTCAGTGGTCCGATCCGGTCTCCAAATTTGCACTTTTTTGATCTGAAGAACGATTGCAATAAGGTGTAATATTGCACAAAAATGACTAATTTAATAGTGCTCAAAGTTTTTTTTTGCTGTCTGACCCCTCTATTATGCAGTGCTTATGCGTATTACTTTTCAGTGGCGTGACAGAACGATCCAGTTGACAATTTGTAGTATATCTGAGCTATTGTTTGTATCAGATGGAGTTGGCTCAGTGAGGCAAGACTGCAGAGCACTGAACTCAGAACACTTGAGTGACAGAGACTAATGTAACTGTGTGTGAGCACTATCAGAATTACAAATTTGAGGGAAGTGCTACAAAATCAAGATTCAACCAAGTGCTAAATCTTAGAATAGTATTCTGTTTATTTTAAAAATGCACCAATAAACGAGGTTTGTAATTAACTATTTCAAGTGTGTTAAAGAAAAGGGTTGATTGTTCTTAGAAAAAGTGGTATTAAATAAACACTGCATTACATCAAAGGGAAGCAGAGGATTTATTCCTGCTTTATTTAATCCGAAGTAACATGTCTCTTCACTTGAGAATTTCAGCACAAAAATCAAGGCTGACACTCAGTTCAGTTCTGAGGGAGTGTTGCACTGACAGAAAGTGCTGTCATTCAAATGAGGTGCTAAAATAAAGCATTTGTAAATGAACCAATGGCATTACCTCAAAGGGAAGCAGAGGATTTATTCCTGCTTTATTTAATCCGAAGTAACATGTCTCTTCCTAACAATACAATGAGATTTTTTTATCTGCATGAGAATATAGAAATTACGCATGTACGTATTCAAAATGAGATGATTCTTGCAAGTACAAAGGAGCAATAAAACTAGAAGGTGTTTATTTCCTTTATTTACAAGTTAAGAAGCTCCTTATTAACCTGTGACTTACTTGGCCCAGAAGAACAATGGATGCTGGCATGTGGTAATGTCCATTTAAATTCTCATTCAAGTCACTCAATATCTTGACTTGGGAATACATTGTCACAATTTAATCATCACTCGGTCTAAGTCATGGAAACCCGGAGGAAGAACACCTCATCTTCTGCCTCTGGGACCCTCCAACCGCACAGGATTTCACCAGTTTCCTGATCTCCCCTCCCCCATCTTATTTCAGGTCCAACCCTCCAACTCAGCACCGCCCTCTTAAACTGTCCTACTTGTCCAATTTCCTTCCCATCTATCCACTCCACCCTCCACTCTGACTTATCACCATCACCTTCCCCACCTTCATCTACCCCATTGCATTCTTAGCTACCTTCCCCCCAGCCCCATCCCCCTCCCATTTATCTCTAAGCCCCCTTGGGCTCCCTCCTCCCCAGTCCCAAATTGCTGATGAAGAGCTTATGCTTGAAACATCAACTCGCCTGCTCCTTGGATGCAGCCTGACCAGCTGTGCTTTTCCAGCACCACAGTTTTTGACTCATTCCTAACATCTTGTAGGTCTGCCCTCACCACATGAACTGAGTGGCACAAGCACCACAATCTCCTTCAGGACAATAAATGCTAGCCTTGGCAGCAATGTGGGCGGCACGGTGGCACAGTGGTTAGCACTGCTGCCTCACAGCGCCGGAGACCTGGGTTCAATTCCCGCCTCAGGCGACTGACTGTGTGGAGTTTGCACGTTCTCCCCGTGTCTGCGTGGGTTTCCTCCGGGTGCTCCGGTTTCCTCCCACAGTCCAAAGATGTGCAGGTCAGGTGAATTGGCCATGCTAAATTGCCTGTAGTGTTAGGTAAGGGGTTGATTTAGATGTAGGGGTATGGGCGGGGCAGTGTGGACTTGTTGGGCCGAAGGGCCTGTTTCCACACTGTAAGTAATCTAAATCTAAATCTAAATCACAATGACCACTTGCGACAAATAAATGGAAAAATAAAGGCCAATCTTGAAGTGAATTACAGTGGATAGATTGAGGTTGGCCATGATCTCATTGAATGGAGGAACTGACTTGAAAGACTGAATGGCCTAGTTCTGCTGCTACATCTTACAGTTTGATGGAGATTCTATGCTCTACCGAGATCAGTCAAATCAGATGTTAGCTGACTTCAAGACAAAAAGCAGAGAGTGGGAGTAATGGATAGTTATTCAGAGTGACAGAATGTGGGAAGTAATGTTCCACAAGGATAAGTGCTCAGACTACTGCTCTTCACAATTTACATTAACAATTTAGACTTTTGGAATCAGAAACACAATTTCTAATTATGTAGATGACACAGAATTGAAGTAATAGACAACAACGAGCAGAACTACAACAAGTTACGGAAGGACATTAATAAGCTTACAGAGTGGACAAAGAATTGGCAAATGCAGTTCAATGCTGATAACTGTGAGGTATTGCATTTTAATTGGAAGAAAGTATGGATACAGGAATTAGGGATCCAGGAATACAACCAAAATGACCACTAAAAGTTGCACCAGAGATTAACAAGGGCATATAAAAGCAAACCAGGAACTGAGCTTTATTATTAGACAGATAGAATTCAAAAATAGGGAAATGATGCTAAACCTTGATTATACCACATACAGGGTACTGCACACAGTGCTTGTCACTATATTGTTCTAAAAGGAATAATGAAGCACTTGAGTGAGGCAGGGGAGATTTATATGGATGATATCAGAAATGCTTAGAAAACATAAAATTCTAACAGGGCTGAACAGACGATGCAGGGAGGACTTTTCTCCTTGTTGGGGAGTCTAGAACCAAGGGTCTTGGACTCAGGATACAGGGATAGGCCATTTAGAAAACATTTCTTTACTCAGTGTGATCAACCAGTGGAATTCATTATCGCAGAAGCCTGTGGAGGCCAGGTCATCTATTTTATTCAAGAATGAGATGGATAATTTTTGAGATATTAAAGCTATCGAGGGACTTGGAGAGAAAGTGGGGAGATGACTCTGAGAGAGAGGATTGGCCATGATCATATTGAACAGCAGAGCAGGCTCAAAGGGCCGAATGGCCTTCTACCTGGCAAAGGATTAACAGGCCTGGCCTTCATGAAAAATGAATGCTGAGTGATAACCTATTTGAGTAATGACCTATTTGAGTGATAACCTATTTGAGTGATGACCTAGTAGAGGTATTTAAAATTGCAAAATGTGTTGATCACGAAAATGCATCTTTTTGTTGGGAAAAGGATAACTAGGGGCCATCATATAAGATAGTCACCAAAATATCCGGCAGGCAACTTCTTTGCCTGAAGATGGGTAAGAATGTTGAACACACTACAGCAAGGAGTGGTTGAAGCAAAAGATTTTGACGGACTTAAGGGGAATCTAGAGTCTAGAAGGAAATAGTAGGTTACGATAGTAGATTTAGATAATGAGAGATGTGAGAAGGCTCATGTAGAACATAAATATATGAATTGATTGATTGGATTATCTGGCCTGTTTGTGTGCCATCTCTTCTTCGTAATCTTACAGAGGTCTTGCTTGAAATGTTTGCTGTCTGCCAATATGGATTCGCTGCTGCTAGGCAGAGGCACAGTTGCATTTTAATTGAAACTTATGTCCATACATGTTCAAATTGTGCCTGTGTACGACTGAACCCACCACTTTTCCATCAGGCAGACGATACAGAAGCTTGAACACATGGCCAACAGCTTCAAGAACAACTTCTTCCCTACCGTTATTAGACTGGACTTCTCTAACTTCAAATAATGTTGATCTTGCTTTGGGCACCTCTTGTGCAGTTGTAACCTTGTATGCCTTGCTCTGTCTGTATGTCCTTGTTTGCTAGGTTCTGCCTGTACTGCTCACAAAACCATACTTAGGTGCATGTGATTACAATAACTCAAATCGTGTGTGTGTGTGTGTGTGTGATGATTATGACAAATTTAATGGTCTCTTTTTATTATCAGAGCAAACATATGATAAAGAATTGAAAGTGCAAGTTTTTAATACGATAATTCAGCTCATAATGTTGGCTGCCAAGTCACACCAGCTTGTGCCAATGTTTAATTCTGAGCTAAACATTATTTCCCATTTAATGCTATTATCTCCATTTCAGCTGAACGTCAGCACTGTGTTTTATCACTAATATCCATACATTAGGCTCATAATTTTTAGATTAACTTGGAAGCCTCAAGAATACAGTCTTAAAATAAGGGGTAGTCAACAAATCATCCACATACCAAGCACAAACTAATTTTAAAAAGACACATTAAAAAGGCAGTGGCTGCTGAATAATGTCAGGTAATTGCTAGCATAAAGGGTCTGAGGGACTGTGAAAGAAGTTTTACAAATATTAGAATCTTGTTCCCCTTTGGGTGCCTAGGAGCTGTTGGAACAAAGCTCCAGATAAACAGGATTCTCTTTTAAAAAACTGCTGAGTCCCTTATATCAATGAAACAATTACAGTAACATCACAATTAAACCAGGAGATTGTTGAATAATTCATGAAAGCTGTTAGTTCTGTGCAACCTTTCCTGTTCAGTGCCTCTGGGGACTAGGTATGCAAGGAGGAATGCTTACGCAAGTCTCCAGATGCGCTTAATGTTCCATCCCGTTGTCAGCAATGGGCCTGTATGTCTCTTCAGCAGTCTTTTACAGTTCTGATAGTCTGAGCAGTCAGTTTTCATTTGTGCTGTAAATTAACTTCTAGGTACAAAAGCCACAGCTCATATGCAGGCAAAAAGGATGACAACTTGTTTGGTCAGACTAGCCATTTTGTAACATTAAGCAATGCTGACATGGTCTCCTGGATAAATTTTAGTCATCTAATGGAGTGAACGAGGAATTATCCAGAGTTTTCCTATTCCATGTCAACATTTTTTTTCCCTAAGAGAATACATGGTGGAATGGGGATTGTATGGGTTAGGGTTAGAGTCAAGAGTGTGGTGCTGCAGGTCAGGCAGCATCCGAGGAGCTGTAGAATTGATGTTTCAGGCAGGCGCCCCGGAGATGTTCTCTGAAGCGCTCTGCGAGTAGGCATCCTGTCTCCCCAATGTAGAGGAGACTGCATCGAGAACAACGGATACTGTAAGTGAGATGTGTGGAAGTGCAGGTGAAACTTTGATGGATGTGGAAGGATCCTTTTAGGTCTTGGATGGAGGTGAGGGGGGAGGTGTGGGCACAGGTTTTGCAATTCCTGCAGTGGCAGGGGAAGGTGCCGGGAGGGGAGGATGGGTTGTTGGGAGGCATAGACCTGACGAGGTAGACACAGAAGGAATGGTCTTTATGGAAGGTGAATAGAGGTGGGGAGAGAAATATATCCCTGGTGGTTTGATTCCAGCCTCGTGAGACTCTCTGCATGGAGTCTGCATATTGTCCCCGTGTCTGCATGGGTTTCCTCCAGGTGCTCTGGTTTCCTCCCAGATTGGGAGAAAATGAGGACTGCAGATGCTAGAGTAGAGAGATTAGTGCTGGTAAAGCACAGCAGGTCAGGCAGCATCTGAGGAGCAGGAGAATTGACATTTTGGGCATAAGCCCTAATGATTTCCTCCCACATTCCAAAAATGTATAGGTTAGGTGAATTAGCCATGCTAAAGTACCCATAGTGTTCAGGGTTGTATGTGTTAAGTGCATTAGTCAGGAGTAAATATGGAGTAATAGGATCCAGGAGTGGGTCTGGGTGAGTTGATCTTCAGTGGATCAGTGTGAACTTATTGGGCCAAATGGCCTGTTTTCATACTATCGGGATTCTACTCTATTTAATATTTCTACATAGGACAATCCCACCATCCTAGAAATTTGGTGAACATTTGTTGCATTCCTCTACAGCAAGTATATTTTTCCTTAGGGAAGGAGAAGAACACTTCACACAATAACCTAAATGTGATCTCACTAAGAGCTCTAAGAAATGTTGTAAGACACATTTGTTCTGATACTCAAATCCTCTTGTAATAGTGGCCAACATAGCATTTTGCTTCTCAACTGCTTGTTGTACCTGTATGTAAAATTTCAGTGACTCTGAATAAGGACGCCCAAGTTCCTTTGAAATTCAACATTTCCCAGTCTCTTACTATTTAAGAAATATCCTGTAATTCTGTGACTCCTGTCGAAGCATATGGACTCATATTTTCCACATTATATTACATGCCACATTTTTGCCTACTCACTGTCCAAACCTCCCTGAAGAATTTTTCCAACCTCTTCACAGCTCATACTTTCACTCCTACTTAGTTTCACGTCATCTGCAAAGTTGGAATTTTAGCATTTAATCCTATATGCCAATCATCGATATTGATTATGAGCAACTGGGGCCTAAGCACTGAACCTTGCAGTACACAACTAGTCACAGCCTGCCAATCTGAAAATGATCCATTTATTCCTACTCTCTAATTTCTGCCCATGAACCAGTTCTCAGCCTAAACCAGTCTATTCCACCTAATTTCACATGCTCGAAATTTGTTAACCAACCTCTGGTGTGGAGTCTTACCAAAGTCTTTTTGAAAATCTAAATACACCTAGCCCCCTTATCAGTTCGGCTAGTTACATCCTTTAAAAGACTGTAGGAAGTTTGTCAAGCATGACTTCCCTTTCATAAATATATGTTGATTATACAAATCATTCCAGTTGTTTCTCAGTGTCCTGTTTTCACATCTACATATTGGATAGTACATTTTCCCATGAATAATGTAAAGTAATAGGTCTGTACTTCCTTGTTTTTTCTCTCCCTCTGTATATAATGGGGTTATATTTGCCTCTTCCAAATTTACCAGGACTATTCCAGAATCTATTGAATCTTGAAAGATGACCACATTGGCATCTGCTACCTCGACAGCCGCCTCTTTCAACATTCTGGAATGCAGATCATCAGATTCAGAAGATTTATCCACTTTAAGACCCATTAATTTTTCTAGTACTGTTTTTAACCAATATTAATATCTTGTATTTTCTTATTTACACTGATCCCTAGATTCTCCATTATTTAAAGTCATCGAGTCATAGTGATGTACAGCACGGAAACAGACCCTTCAGTCCAACCCATCCATGCCAATCAGATATCCTAACCCAATCTAGTCCCACCTGCCAGCACCCGGCCCATATCCCTCCAAACCCCTCCTATTCATATGCCTCTTAAATGTTGCAATTGTACTAGCCTCCACCACTTCCTCTGGCAGCTCATTCCATACACGTGTCACCCTCTGCGTGAAAACGTTGCCCCTTAGGTCTCTTTTATATCTTTCCCCTCTCACCCTAAACCTATGCCCTCTAGTTCTGGACTCCCTGACCCCAGGGAAAAGACTTTGTCTATGTATCCTATCCATGGACCTCATGATTTTGTAAACCTCTATAAGGTCACGCCTCCGCCTCCGATGCTCCAGAGAAAACAGCCCCAGCCTGTTCAGTCTCTCCCTGTAGCTCAGATCCTCCAACCCTGGCAACATCCTTGTAAATCTTTTGTGAACCCTTTCAAGTTTTACAACATCTTTTCGATAGGAAGGAGATCAGAATTGCATGCAATATTCCAACAGTGGCCTAACCAATGTCCTATACAGCTGCAACATGACCTCCCAATTCCTGTACTCAATTCTCTGACCAATAAAGGAAAGCATACCAAACGCCTTCTTCACTATCCTATCTACCTGTTTCTGGGAGGTTATTTTGTATTTTCTCTGTGAAGCCAAACACAATATATTTGTTAGTATCTCTGCCATCTCCTGATTCACTTTATAAATTCTGCTGACTCTGTTAGACACACATTAATATTTGCTAATCTTTTTCTCTTTATATACATAGTGAAGCTCTTACAGTTAAGTTTTATGTTTCTTGTTAGTTTGCTCACATGCATTTTAAAATGTTTTCTTGGTCTTCATTTACAGAATTCTGAAATCTTCCCTATTCTGACAATTACCATTTTTTTTGTTGGCATTGTTAGTGGACCTTTCTGTTGATCCAATATAATTATTGATTTATTTTGTTGACCACAGTTGGAACATTTCCCCTGCTGTGATTTTATGTTCAAAGGAATGTATTTTTGTCACAGTCATTTAAATGTTAGGTATTGCTTGTCTACAGCTTATCTATAAATGTAGATTCCCAATCTACTGAAGCAAATTTACCCCTCATAACTTCAATAGATTTCTTTGTTTAGATTTAAATCCCAGTTTCTGATTGAACTACATTTTCAGACATAGTTTACAATTCCACCATGTTATGGTAACTATTTCCAAGGGGCTGCTTTACAACATGATTATCAATTTTTTTTTATTGCATAAGATTGGATCTAAGGTAGCTTGTCTCCTGGCTAGTTCTTCAATGAAATCTTTTGAAATCTTGCATAGCTTCCAAGAATTTGTCCTCAACAGCATTTATCTAGTCTATATCCAGAATGAAATATCCCATGATTATTGCATTATCCTTGTTATAAAGAAAAGGTTACATTTTGGGAGGTGTGGTGTCTCAGTGGTTAGCACTGCTGCCTTGCAGCATCAGGGACAAGGGCTCAATTCCAGTCTGCAGCGGCTGTTTGTGTGGACTTTGCACATTCTCCCTGTGTCTGTGTGGGTTTCCTCCCACAGTTCAAAGGTACGCAGGTGAGGTAGATTGTCCATCCTAAATTGCTCGTAGTTTTCAGGGATATATAGGTTAGATGGATTAGCCATGAGAAATGTAGGGATAAGGTGGGAGTGGGTTGGGACTAAGTGGGATGCTCTTTGATGAGCTGAATGACTTGCTTCCATCCTGCAGGGATTCTATGTAACTCCAAAACTAGAGGGCATAGGTTTAAGGTGAGAGGAGAAAGATTTACAAGGGACCTAAGGGGCAACTTTTTCACACAGAAGGCGGTGCCATTTCTCTTTAATTTTCTTAATCTTTCTTTCCCCCTTCAATTCAATTTAAAGCCCTCTCTACTTCCTGAGTTCTATGATTTGATTTGATTTGATTTATTATTGACTTGAAAGAACACCAGCCTCAGGACAGTTTAGATTAAATCTATTCCAAAGGTACAGATGCCACATTCTCCAGTACCGGTGCAAATTAAAACCCGCTTCCCCAAATATCAGTCTTTGAGCCACTTATTCATCTCTCTAAATTTCTTTACTTTATGCTAATTTGTACATTGCTCAGGTAATAATCCAGAGAACATTACCTTTGAAGTTTTGCTTTTCTAATTTAGTACCTAGCTCCTCATACTTCCTGGCAGAACATCTTTTCTCATCTTACCTCTGTCATTAGTATCTACAGCTGGATCCTTCCCCACCCAATACAAGTTTCTCTCCAGCCTTAAGCAGACCTCCTGAACCTAATCAGTATACTCTACTCTGTAAATCTTTTCAAAAAACACTTTTCACATCTATCTTTCTTCCTCTTGTTATAATCCTTCAAATCATATTCCATTCATAGATTTAGCATCCTTATTCCCTATTATTCCTTCATTTCTAGTTCATCTTTTTACACCTTATTAAGATTTTATTTTACTGTGGAGTACTATATGACTTACAAGTATAAACTGTGACATAAAATTAGCCTTTCACGCTGTGTTCCAAATTCTGAGGTGGTTTTATTGTCCATAAAATTGGATGTGGATCATTTGACTCCCATAAAACAAAAACCAACCATTAAGAGTTACAGAGGATTAAAAAAGGAATTTAGTTAACTCCTTATCATACTGTCTGAACATTACAACCAAAGAATTACTTTTGAAACACAATTACTTTTGTACAGAATCAGATACACCCACAAGCTTTAAATTAGATAATTAACTGCTTAATCAATATTGCATTAGCAGTGGTACAGGGCCCCAGTTAAGGCGTCAATAAAAAGAAAGAACTATTGAAAGGGGCAGTACATCCCCAGAAGTGCACACAAATGTCAGCTGAATTGTGCACTTAAACCCTGCATTGCAGCTACAAACTGAACCAAGCTGAACTGTATGTACTGCAGAAGAAATTTGGAAGAAACGTAATATTATGTAATGAGAAAGACCTACCTGCAGTATACAGTTACTTAACAATAAAACTATGTCCACCAATTACTCTGGTGGTTCATCTATGTCTTCACAATTACTCCATTTCCATCCATCAAAAAACTGCTGAGGTTCAGAGTACAGACAGTCCAGTTCAAATTAGTTACTGAGAAACCAAAAATAAAGACTCGGACCTCACATGTTATAAAAAGTCTTAGGCTTCAGATAAGAAACCCAGATTGTGAAGCCATTAGCTGGAACCTTTCAGGTAGCAGAGAATTGTAATGTCTTTGTGTGACAGACTCTTTGGTGGAATTTATTGACGTCTCCTGTGCATTTTTGGGGGTAGCCTTCAATCAGACAGGAGAGTGGCAGTAGGGATTCTGTCACCTTCTCACCTGTACCTGTCTTAATGCCATCATGGGAAGGCCTGTGGACAGCCATTCAACCCAATTGCCAATTATGATCCTTCATATTTTTACTTCTGATCAGTGTGATAGGATGCCTTGTCTGAAATAACTCTGCAGTAGACAATAATTATTTATTCGCAGACTAACCCAACATATTGTCCTCGACCTATATTGTTGCTAAACCTTAGAGTCATAGAGTCATACAGCATGAAAACAGACCCTTCAGTCCAACCAATCCATGCTGAACATAATCCCAAACTAAACTAGTCCCACCTGCCTGCTCCTGGCTCATATCCCTCCATACCTTTCCTATTCATGTATCTATCCAAATGTCTTTTAAACATTGTATTTGTACACTCATCCGCCACTTTCTAAGGAAGTTCATTCCACATGTGAACCACAGTGTGTGCAAAAAAATTTGTCTCTCATTTGTTTTTTTAAATCTGTCTCTTCTCACCGTAAAAATGTGCTCCCAAGTCTTGAAATCCCCCATTCTCAGGAAAAGACAACTCTATCTATACTGCTCGTTATTTTACAAATTTTTATCAGATTGTTTCTCAACCTCCTATACTCTGGTGAAAAATGTCCCAGCCTATTCCAACTTTCTTTATAACTCAAACCTTCCATAGTTGGCAACATCTTGGTAAATCTGTTCTGAATCCTCGCCAGCTTGATAATATCCTTTCTATAACTGGGCGATGAGAACTGGACACAGAATTCCAGAAGAGGCCTTACCTATGTCCTGTATAACCTCAACATGATTTCCCAACTCCTATACTCAAAGGACTGAGCAATGAAGGCAAGCATGCAAAACACCTTTTTAAACACCTTGTCAATATGTGATGCAAACTTCAAAGAATTATGTATCTGCACCCCTAGGCCCCTCTGTTCTACAACACGACCCAAACATTAATTGTACAAACCCTACCCTTGTTTGTTGTACCAAAATGCAATAGCTTGCATTTATCCAGATTGAACTTCATCTGCCATTTTTCAGCCCATTGACCCATTTGACCAAGATCGCTTTGTAATCTTTGAAAACCTTCTTCACTGTCTACTACGCCATCAATTTTGGCATTGCTCACAAACTTACTCACTATGCTTCCTATATTTTCATCCAAATCATTTACGTAAATTACAAACGAAAGAGGACACAGAATGATCCCTATGGATGATTCCTGTTTCGTGAACGGAAACTTCCCGTTCCTCTCACTCCCCAAGCAGCCAATACTCTCCTAGGACTCAGCAGCAATACTGGGCCTCTGTGGGTCTCCTACCTGCAGAAACCACCAGCTTTCTGGTACCTGAGTGATGCTAAATTCAGTGCGTTATCTCTAAACAAAATTTTGCAGGGCCTTTGCTGGCTCTTCAGCCAACAGGTGAGACCCTTGTCACCTCCAAATGATTCCGCTTATGTATATACAGCTGTCATGGTAGGCCCTAAAAACTGGACTGGTGTGAATTTATCTACGATTTTCAAGCTGTTCTTTCACAAAACCATCTATCGATGCATCTGCATTTGAACTGACTTGCATTGGCATCATTGAGAAGAAGGGGAGATGGTAGCTTAGTGGTATCTTACTCCAGGTAATGTTCTTGGGACCCAGGTTCAAATCCCACCCTGGCAGATGGTGCAATATGTATTCAATAAAAATTAAGAGTCTAATGATGACCATAATCCACTGTTGATTGTCAGGAAAAATCCATCTGTCCTTTAGGGGAGCAAACTACCATCTTTACCTGGCCTAGCCTACATGTGACTCCAGACCCACAACAATGTGGTTGACTCTTAATTTGCCCTGGGCCATTAAGGATGGACAATAAATTTTGGCCCAGCCAGTGACACCCATATCCTGAGAATGAATAAAGAGAAAAACGGACAGCCCAGTTAAGACATGGGAGAATTGCCACTGTATTGACAGCGTATAAAATGTTTAGATTCTGGACCAAATTCTCAATTACCCCATATTATCACAGCTCAGGGTTAAAGAAAAACGCATTGAATTAAAGAATGTCTCCAGCCAACTGAATGATAAAAGAAAGGATGCTGGAAAATGACAACAGTGAAGTCAATCCCAAAAGTCTTGTTAAATCAGAGATTCTCCATACAGTCTCTCTCAAACACATAACCCTCCTGCTATCTAATATGACAAGGCTATAAAACATAAGAAATTTATCTTGTGCAGTGTGACTGAAATAGTTGATGAATTATGCAGATGACTTAATCATGAAAAATAAGTGTGAATATAGTGTTTAATCAGTAATTAAGCATACTGAGGCTTCTGGAGGGAAAATAAACACTATTTAAAATACTCTAACTCAAACCCCGGACTAAACTATCATATTATCTACACATTGACCGTGTCCATAGTCACTCAGTTTCTCTTGCCACAACTGTAGAAAAGTAAACATACAATGGAATTAAGGAAAAAAACCACTACGAGATACAGAATGAATAGACTATGAGACAGCTCAATTCCCTACACAGTATAAAAGTCATAAATAGTATACAAATGATTGAGGATTTAATGAACTCAACGTGACAATGTATGATCTATGGACCATGATACAAAATGTAGAGAACAGTAGAACTTTCATTATTATCCTGTAATTGAAGGAGAGCTGCATTTTTTAAATGTTGTAATTAATTGAATGCTGAAATCATAATTGCACGATCCTTTTTATTTTATACCTTTTTGTTTTAGTAATTGTGAATTATAGTAATTTAATGAATGTTCTGGATTATCATTTCTTAATTTATTTGTATTATCATTAAAATTTAGCACCTGTCACCATGACAACTTTTCAATAAATCAATCAGCAAGCCATCCGTTTAACCATGGTAGACTTCCACTAAAAGCACTGCATGATGACTGCTATGAAGAGGTGAAGCAACTCCTGTCTTTTTAATGCTCTGCTTGGTGGAGGGCACAATGAAGATTTTTAATTTTGTAAAGCAATGTAGCTAAATCACACTTCAAGTAAACAGTGGCTAAGTCAAAATTAAGGAGTTAATTGCAAGATTTTCTGGAGTGAAAGAAATAGAGATTTTATTACTTACCAACCCTGAGCAAGAAAAAAATCATGACATCAAACACCCACACAGGAGCAGATAAAAAGTTTAACAAGGAAGAATGTTTAGTACAAGAAGGAAGATAAACAACAGTTCAAAAAGTCCTTAGAGTCATTGAGGTATTAAGTTTTAACCTGACACCATGGCACATTATAGTGATTGATCTGTATCTCGACAGTTGCAAAATCTGTAGAGATCTACGTTTCTCCAATTTATTTTAGCACCGGGCACTGCTTTCAAAATAAAGAGCTGAGAAAACAGGGAGAAAGGGAAAATAAGTCTTCCAGTTCTGCTGTGACCAATCCAGTTTCCTTTTCTCCCAGCTCAAAATAAGTTTGGGGCTTAAAATATTATTCACTTGAGTATCCCTATGTTTGGTTTCACTGTTCCTGTCAAAATGGAAGGGGACTTTCATTTCATCAGTGAAATTTCCAACCAGGGGTCATGGATATAAGTTTCAATACCTTTATATGTCAATGCTAAGCTCATATTCTTAATTCTTAAAAAATCAGACTGATTCTTAATTATGATAACTTCATGAGCTTTCCCCAACTGATCAGGTGATCACTGTGGCCATCTTAAATTGTTGTTTTTTTTCTTTTTTTGAACCTATTTTAGTCTATGAGAGGTCCTAAGTATTAATATCACAAGATGCAAGTCAAGAATTGATAGTCCTTTTTTTACCACTATTACAACAAAACATATAGAGATAATGCAAGCATGAGCACTGCACATATATAACATAGAATTCCTACAGTATGAAAACAGGCCATTTGGCTCAACAAGTCCACACCGACCCTCCAAAGAGTAACCCACTCAGATCCATTCTCCTACTCTATTACTCTACATTTCCCCTGACTAGTGCACCTAGTCTACACATCCTTGAACACTATGGGCAATCTTGCCTGGCCAATTCACCTTATCTGCATATCTTTGGACTGTGGGAGGAAATCAGAGCACCCAGAGAAAACCCAGGCAGACACAGGAAGAATGTGCAGTCACCTGAAGCTGGAATCAAATCTGGTTCCCTGGTGCTGTGAGGCAGCAGTGCTAACCACTGAGCCATTGCGCCACCCACTAACTGGAATTCTAATAGCATTACTCTCACAGAGCCAAGAGACCTTCTCTTATCTTTGAATTCAGACTGAGAGCAAGTGCATTGAACATGATTTCCATATATGCTTTTGTGGGCGGCATGGTGGCACAGTGGTTAGCACTGCTGCCTCACAGCGCCAGAGACCCGGGTTCAATTCCCGCCCTAGGCGACTGACTGTGTGGAGTTTGCACATTCTCCCCGTGTCTGCGCGGGTTTCCTCTGGGTGCTCCGGTTTCCTCCCACAGTCCAAAAATGTGCAGGCCAGGTGAATTGGCTACGCTAAATTGCCCATAGTGTTAGATGTAGGGGAATGGGTGTGGGTGGGTGCGCTTCGGCGGGTCGGTGTGGACTTGTTGGGCCGAAGGGCCTGTTTCCACGCTGTAAGTAATCTAATCTAATCCTTCTAAGCATAGTTCTACAGTTGAAAGTGGGGGGAAAAGGAAAATAAAGATGTTTGTAACAGGAGTCTGTATCCTGATTTGAATCCTAAAGGGCATGCTGTTTGATGCTGTAAGATTGGATATACATACACTACACGTTTATTTCCATGACATCACACTTGAGGTCAGAACGTAATTGACTTTGTGATTACTATATGATTGCCAGAAATATTGAGATATTTTCTTGAAATCCATTGCTGAAAAGGAATTTAACTGAAGCTGGCTTAAGGTAGAGCATTTTTGCATTTGTTATACTTCCATCCTTCAAGTTAGTTAACAAGGACATTCTGCAAGTTCAAATTCATCCCTTAAACTGGGAAAGAATTGAACTTCATCGATGAGAGCTCACTGACAGTTGTGACAGTTTTAACAATAAGTCTAAGTCTTCAGCTTCCAATAACTATGACATTCTTAACCTGTGAGTCCTAATAAAGAATGCACCAATTCTCTAGAGCCTGTCAACTTCTGACATGAATCTTGCTTATAAGCCAGGTTTTATATCTGAGGGGAAGCCAGAACAGATTTTATATTTAGTGTTTATAAATAGATCTAAAGGTCCAATTTGGTCTACAAATTCATATTTTTAGATCTGATTAAGTGTGCTATTAAAGCAATAGCTAAGGGCTGTCTGAGCCCATGTGAAATGACTGATGTGCTTCCTGAGCTCCTAACTGTTGGTGAGGTTGCTCAATAATGTCAATTTATCTAGGTGTGAGCACTGGGACCTAGAAATTATGGACAGTTCCCTTCCTGCTACATGAATTATAGCATGATAGATCTTTTGCCTACCGTGTCTTCTCAAACCTGAAAAATTTTGAATACCATAGAGGAAATAGGAATAAATAAGTCTTTTACAGTGTAGAAAATGATGGCAAATTGCATATCATAAAAATCAGTCCTTTGGTCCTGGCTATTCATGACATATATCAACAATTTGGATGAGGAAATCATATTTCCAAGTTTGGAAGTCAATATTTCCAAGTTTCCAATTGACATTAATCCAGATTAGACTGTGAGTGATGAGGGTAATGTAAGGAGTCATCAAGACATTGGTAGGAAAAACAGAACGGTACAATATTGCTTAAATGGAGATGAATTGGAAAATGTTGATGTACCAAGGAACCTGGATGACCATGTGTACTAATCATTGAAAGCAATGTAAGGCAAATGGTATGTTAGCTTTCACTGCAGGAGGGTTTGAGTACAGAAGCAAGGAAGTCTTGCTGCAGCTGTATGGCTAGGGCCAATACATGGAATATTGTATGCAATTTTGGTCTCCTAACTTCAGAAAAGATATACTTGCCATGGAAGGGATGCAGAGAATGGTTACTTTTTTGATTTGATTTAACTTATTATTTCACATGTACCTAGGTAAGTTTCATCAAAATGTGTAAAGTTCTGACAGGCTGGACAGACTGGATGTGGGGATAATGTTTTTCCAGTCACGGTTTCAGGATCTGTGGAAGACCATTTCAGACTGAGATGTGGAGAAATTTCTTCATTCAGTCAGGTGATAGTAAACCTATGGAATTCTCTGCCTCAAGAGGACATGGAGGACAAGTGACTGAATATATTTCAGAAAGCTAAAGGTGTTAAGGTGTATGGGGAGAGAGCTGAAGTATGGCATTGAGATAGAGGACCACCTTTGATCATATGGAATGATGGACCAGGCTTGATGGGCCAAGTGGCCTAAGTCTACTCCTATTTTCTATGGGAATAATCTTATAGAGGTATGAACCACATGGGTTAAAGTGTGAATTGTGGCAGAATCGGACTAGATGTCTGCTGAGGCCTATCTTGATGTCAGAAGCAACTCACGTGGTGCTGCAACTTTCTCTTTAGGCCGTGTTGAACTGACAATTAAGGGAGATTACAACTTCTTAAACACTTTGTTAAAGGAGCACAAACCTGAAATTGTAGGGCCAATGACAATTATCATTGAAATGCTACTACAAGGTCATTCTGCACAGGCTCCCAGATTGGACCAGGTTGTAGCACAGCACTGTTCAGTTGCTCTCATAATGCCAGCTCATTTGATACCTACCTGTGTGCTCACAGCATTATAGCTTGTTAAACGGCTTATTAAAGCTGCAATTCACCTCATTAATATTCAGCTTCTCATCAAACCAAATGTGCTGACCAAGCTGCAGGCTGTGAGGAGCATTAATGTTGCTCAGCACCAATCAACACCTCAGGGCATAACCCATGGGCACTAGCCCATGTGGGCGGCACAGTGGTTAGCACTGCTGCCTCACAGTGCCAGAGACCCGGGTTCAATTCCCTCCTCAGGCAATTGTCTGTGTGGAGTTTGCACGTTCTCCCCGTGTCTTTGTGGGTTTCCTCTCACAGTCCAAAGAAGTACAGGTTAGGTGAATTGGCCACGTTAAATTGCCCAGAGTGTTAGTTGAAGGAGTAAATGGAGGGGAATGGGTCTGGGTGGGTTGCTCTTTGGAGGGTATGTGTGGACTTGTTTCCACGCTGTAAGTAATCTAATCTAGTCACACACACACACAACCCTCATCCACTGACATTGACACCTGACATTCGCCAGCCTTTCGCATCCATCATGGCACTTCTCCAATCCACATGCAGGCTGCTTAGAAAGACTTGCACTGGTAACTAGCATTGTAAGACTGCTGCAAAGTCACTGCATTCATGGATAGGTACTTTTCAAAGTCCATCATGCTGGCCTATCCCAAGTGTTAAAAGGCCAAGATTTTTTGGCCAGTCCTTGCTCCTGTGGTGATTTACCTCTCTCCAAATCAACGGTTCTTGTAATTGGTGCCGTGAGACCCACAAAGGCAGTGCAATGGCAAAAAAAAACTGCTTTATCCAGAGCATACCTGCCAGTTGCTGGGTGGAACTCACTGCATTACCAGCTCTCTTACCAGTCTTCAAGCAAAATTGCCATGAGGATTGACGAGGATGGGAGAAATGCTAACTCAGTTCAAACATACGAAAAGAGAACAATCAGCTTTTGGAGTTGGCTCTGCCACACAATAAGATCACTGTTGATCTGATTTTAACCTTAGCTCTATATTCCTGCATATCCTCGATAATCTTTCTGCCTCAACATTTGTCTTTGGGGCAAAGACGGGTTGGATGCCCTGTAGAAAAAGGTTGCAAACCAAATTCTTCCCTCACGTAAATTCTGCACATGCAGCTTCAAAAAAATTGGAATGGAAATCCGAGATTTGATATGCTCCAACGTTTCTGCCCTCAGCAGTGTTATAATCAACATGCGTTGGGTAACCAGGAGAATTGTCACTAGGATTCTTTGGCTGCCAGATTTACTCTCAATCCTTCTATACTGAGTTACTAAGGATGGGAAATTAGATTCAGAATTGAATGATGGGTTTGATTTGATCTCTGAATTCAAGATAAGTTATCACAGTTGTTTTAGAAAAAAAAAGGTTTTAAAAGGTAGGAAGTTAAGCAGAAGAGTTACTTATATGGTAGTTCAATCACTTAGCCAACATCGGCTGAATGACCCTGACAAAATTCTCTGACTTTATGAATTGAAACTGTGAACTTTCATGTAATTTTACTGAACTGGTGCATGTTTATTTTAATGAGCACTATTTTGATACAAATCTCTCTGAATTTATTGTTAATGTGAACCTTCAACTCAAGACAGCAAGCATAAATGTAGGGCATTACTATTGGAACAATGGAGCATGTATGTGCCAGAAAATCTGTTTACCATGTGAGAGTGGAAAGGGAAGAAAGGAGGAGGGGAGAGAATAACATAGCACGGAAGGAGAGGAGAACTGACAGCAGCAGGAGGAGCAAGAAGAAAAGAGAACAGGGAGGAGAGGAAGAGAGGGATCAGATGGAGGTCAGTGATTGAGGAGAGGAAAAGAAAAGAGCAAGGATAAAGAATTTGAGGATGGGGTTAGAGAAAATAAGAGGAGATCATGGAGTGATCAAGAAGGATGATAAGGTCTTGGATAAAAAAAGTAAGGATGAGGAATGGATGTTTGAGGGAAGAGTAAATAGAAGGAGACAATGGGAAAAGGCATGGGGTCAAGAAGGAAAGGGTCATGAAGACAGCAAGGGACTAAGGAGAACAGGAATGAAAGGTCTGAATAGAGAGGATATGGGGAGGCATTGATAAGGTTAAAGGAAGAGTGGGGGCAGAGAGAGGGAGCATGGGGAAGAGGGTGAGGATGGTGAAGAAGATTAAAGTGGGGAAGAAGGCAAAGAGGGCATGGATGGCGGAGGAATGAGGGAGATGGACTCCGAGTATAATAGAGTCATGCAACATGGACCCTTTGCCCAACTAGTCCATGTTGACCATAATCTAAAACTAAACTGGTCCCGCCTGTCTGTGCTTGGCCCATGTCCTTGGAACATTTCTTACTCATGTCTTTTAAATGTTGTAACTCTATCCACATCCACCACTTCCTCTGGAAGTTCATACCCCACACACAAACTACTCTCTGTGTAACAAAAAATGGTGATAATAAAAGTCAGAAACAGAATGAATGAATGGTGGGGAGGGGGTGTAGGAGGGTAATAGGGAAGAAATGCATGAGGATAAAGAAACAGAAGGAATAAAGAAGATTGCTAAATTAGTGGAGCCTGTGTTTACACAGGGCTAAAATATTGCCCTCTAATTTGGGTGACAGGTACAAGGAATGAATTCACAAAAAAAAACTTTAGTGCCATACCTCTGTGTCACCCACCCCCAGAGAAAAAAAAAACAATCTGCATTAAGTACAAAAGGAGTTTGGCAGTCCCAATGCTGGCCAATCATCTAGATCATTAACAACCTGATTATTACATAATTAACAGTTCCTGTCTCTAAATAATGAGCTGTTTAAGGAGATTCTACCTGTTTTGACAGACCATTCATAACACCACACACTAATTACTAAACCCTATAATTAAGAGCTTGTTTCTGATTGTATCTTTAAACAGTTTCAGAGGGAAGAGCTAGGCAACACTGGAGAAGGTTCAGATGTGGTACAATCCACCCCTTTATTAAAGTCATTCATTTTGGCAGCTGCAGAATCCCACAAAATGCCATAAGTGTGTATTCTTTTACTTTTTATTGATTTTCCATCACATACAATGATGTTCAAATGTATCTGTGCAAACAAACAGAAATGCAGTGAGTTCCACAGCAGTTCTACGATTTTTTTTATGAAATACCTGGTCTGGATTGGCAATGCACCAAGGAAAGTGAAACAATAAAAAAAAGTATCTAAATATTCCTGTCCTTTAAACAGCAATCCCCTTTTAATGTTATATTAATCTCCAGAACATTCAGCCACCAGGTGATATTATTTTAATATATTGAACTATCCCTGATTAGATGTAATAATGCTGGTTGTGCCATTACTGTGGCCCACTGACCTCCAGTTGCTGCTGGACCTGCTACTGAATTCTGGGCTCATCTATTGTTCTTTAAATTTCTCCATTTAGTGACAAGTTTGCATTGACAGACTTTTCAAACACTTCAAGTGGAAAGTTATGCTGGATCCTTGCTATAAATGTCAAGTTTCTGTTGATTTTGGGGGTAAGCATCTCTCTGCCTAAAGTGTGAAGTATACGTCACAGTCAGCTTGAAAGCCTTGCTTTACTGGATCATGTGGACTGGTTGGGCCGAAGGGCCTGTTTCCACACTGTAGGGAATCTAATCTAAAAAAACTCTAAATTATTTCAGAATATTGATTCCCCTTGCCCATCACAAATGTTCCAGCAGCAATAGATCACCTGAACTACCTCTGATCTCACTTCACTTGCAACCAGTATTTGAGATGATTGTTCACGGACAATAGGACATGCCTACCAACAGCACTGTTCACTGCTTGTCACTGCATCAAGAAGCACTTGTCCTTTGCAGAACCTGTGAGGGAGCTGGTACTGGATGCCTGATGAATTAGCAAACTATCTTTACAATTCGGAGGAATGAGCTGAGTTTCTATTTTCTTTCTTGGCCATAAGAGTCCCAACAGAAGACAGTTTGAGTAATTCTAACCCCAGTATTAAGGGGCAGAAAATTGGTCCATTATTAGAATTCTGCACTAAACTGACAATCTTGCCCTGATACACCACAAATGGTTAAGTGGTGGAGAAAGCACACTTCTTCAGTGCTGGATGCTGTAAAATAAGTGATAAGGCTCATTAATTGGCCTAGCTTTATACTATCCAAAATGGATGTGTTCAATGCAAACAATGGAAGAGTTTTGTCAGCTAATATAAAAGTAAAGTACTGCAGATCTGAAATAAAAACAAAGTGCTGGAGAAGATCAGCAAGTCTCACAGCATCTGTGGAAGAGCGACACAATAAATGTTTCAAGTCACATATGACTCTTCTTCTGAAGAGATTTTGTAGTCTGACTGTCCTCACCTTGATGAACACCAAGATCATAGAGAATATGTGAAGCAAGTGAAAAAAACCATAATCCATTTAAAAGATGGATTAATAATGAAATATAAAATCTTGGGTTTGGACTCCAGACTCTAATTCAACTTCAGAAAATTAGCCATACAAAATGCTTGGACATTTATGTTCAAAAGAGATAATTTGGTGCCTAGTGAATATTTGGCAAGTCTGGACTTAGCACAAGTCAAAGGCTCTTGACGGAAGCAAATCTCATGACATTTACTTACAAGCAGGAGAGTACATACATAAAACAGAGAGAAAGAGACAGGTGATCTATTGCTGCTGGAACAATACAAACATTTGTAATGGGCAAGGGGAAATCAATATTTTGAAGCTTTTTTAGATTAGATTCCCTACAGTGGGGAAACAGGCCCTTTGGCCCAACTAACCCTCCAAAGAATAACTCATCCAGATCAGCACCCCCCTCTGACTAATGCGCCTAACACTATGGGCAATTCACCTGACATGCACATCTTTGGACTGTGGGAGGAAACCAGAGCGAACCCATGCAGATATGGGGAGAATGTGCAAACTCCACACAGATAGTCACCTAAGGCTAGAATTGAACCTAGGACCCTAGTGCTGTGAGGCAGCAGTGCTACCACTGAGCCACCATGCCACCCTGATGCAAGTGGCAGTGATGGGATTTGAGCACACAGTTACAATCACATTGAAGCTTAAACCCAGCATCTTAGCCCGCTCAGCCACGGTTGTTGTTGTTGTACAGTTTCCTGAAGTTAAACTCATCTTTCAGACATGTGACCAGCTGTAATGTTCTGTGGTAATTTGAACAGCAGTTAGAGAAGTGAATACATCACCAAACACATTCTAGAAGGCAGCAACAAGTTCATAGTCCACCATCAAAATGTACAAGATTAAACAGAAACGCACTATTATGTGGTGTTGATTTTCTTTTGGGGGGAAAAATACAAGAGCTTGTTTGTTTTTGAGCTTGCTTTCTTTGAATGCTTTCCCAACTCCATGAATAATGTATATTTAGTTCTGATTTCTTTCCATTGTAAAATATGTGCTGTGATTTATTATAGAGTATCCTGATATGTTATCACTGATCCATTGAGGAGGTTAACGTTTCAGCAACAGAAATTTCATATAGAAAGGCTCCCTCCCCCGCTGCTTACGCTTGTATCACATGTCCATGTTGTCTGATGTTGACGGCTATAATGTAGGCCACTCTCCAAACTCACAGCATTCTCAAAGAAATAAAAGAAACGTGCGTGAGTATCATGAGCAAAGGTCTTCCAGAAGGAATTCTGGAAAGATGCATAATTGAACAGACAAGAACCCCACTAGACAAAAATTCACCAGGATTCTCTGCTGCCTACGTTATTTTTTCATGTATTAAAGGAGGGATGATTTCAGCCAAAGTTAAAACTGCAGACAAACTGGTGATAGTGTCACACTGGCATCTGCTTCCAGGCATATGAGTAACACTCAGTAACCAGACTCCTTGACAGGAGGGAATGTTTTAATCTAGCCGACTGAATTAACTTTGAATGAGAATGTGCCTCTGTGCATTCAGTTAACTCTTCAGGAATGGATTTAGTGATTTAACTATTATCAAGTGAGATTAAACACCTCCATGACAAAACTCTTCTGGCATGAAGAAAGTGAAACTGCAAAGTGTGTACGCTGTAGGTTTGATCTGAGACTAGTTTCCAACAGGTGGAGCATCTGTGAAAAGCTACAAACAAACAACTAAAGTAATCATATTTCTGTTCCTCTTTTCAGTTTTCTGTTCATTTCATAGATTTCTGTATTGCATCACAATGCAGCCACATTTAATATAAAAATGTTAGCCAGAATTTTGTGCCCTTGCCCTTGGTGAACTTGGCAGTGGAGATCATTGAGCCAGGTGAAAGGGTGGCAGAAGGGATTCCTGGCACCTTTGCATGTCCACCTTGATGAGGTCTTGTGTGGGAAGGTCCATGGATGGCCATCCCACCCGGCTGCTAATTGAAATCCACAAGTGACCAATTAATACCCACATAAAAACCTACTTCTGTCACCGATAGTAAGAACTCAATGATTGGCAGGGAGCTCACTTTCTACATTTCCAGGGTGTGGTCCACATCCAAAGACTGATGAGGTTACTTAGCATCATAAAAAGGGTGGTTGAGGGAAACCCGCTTGTTTCTGACTCCTCTCCCCTGTGACCCCCATGTTGTGATGCCCTCCAGTCATCACTTAACCCCTGTTTGGCCAGCAGTACTGGGCAGGCAGTACTTCCAACCCCAAGAACATTGATCCTGTTGGAAGGCCCATTACTGGACTTCCAATGGTCAAGTGATTGAGTGGGACAAGATGCTGTAAGACTTCCTGAAAAGAGACACCACGAAGCTCCTCCAGTTTGCCCCGCTGCTGGCTGAGATCCATTCATTTCTTTTGACACAACACGAAGGTTTCGGAAATGCAGAATTATTCTTTTGCTAATGTATACAATAAAATGAAAGTGGTGAAGGGCTCTTTGTAACAAGGAGCTGGGCAATAGGATAAGTGCAATCCTGTGAAAAAGACAAAGAGCTGGAGAAAATTAAACAAATGCACTTAAGCTAGGCGGAGCAATGCCAAATTATATCTGCGCACCTATCTAATCAGTCAGGGAATCAAGGGCCATGTGAAAAAGGCAGCAGCTGAGGATTATCAGATCAGCTGTGATCTCACTGAATGGTAGAGCAGACACGATGGGATGAAGATAAGACTAGTTTAGTTTGTAATTTTAATCAGTATAGAGTAGTTAGACTGAAAGGTCTGTTTCCATGTGGTAGGTCTCTATGACTCCATGGCTCCTTCTGGTCCTAGAATCAAAGAGTCACAGAATCCCTACAGTATGGCATCAGGCCATTTGGCTCCACATGTCCAAACTGACCCTCTGAAGAGTAACCCATCCAGACCCATTCCTCTACCCCATTATTCTACATTTACTCCTGCCTTTTGCGTGCAATTCTGGTCTCCTTCCTATCGGAAGGATGTGTGAAACTTGAGAGGGTTCAGAAAAGATTTACAAGGATGTTGCTGGGGTTGAAGGGTTTGAGCTATAGTGAGCGGCTGAATAGGCTGGGGCTCTTTTTCCTGGAGCGTCAGAGGCTGAGGGGTGTTCTCATAGATGTTTATAAAATCATGAGGGGCATTGATAAGATAAATAGACAAAGTCTTTTCCCTGGGGTGGGGGAGTCCAGAACTAGAGGGCATAGGTTTAGAGTAAGAAGGGAAATATATAAAAGGGACCTAAGGGGCAACCTTTTCACACAGAGGATGGCGCATGTATGGAATGAGCTGCCAGAGGAAGTGGTGGAGGCTGGTACAATTGCAACATTTAAAAGGCATCTGGATGGATATATGAATAGGAAAGGTTTGAAGGGTTATGGGCCAAGTGCTGGCAATTGGAACTAGATTAGGTTGGGTTATTTGGTCAGCATTGATGAGTTGGACTGAAGGGTTTATTTCTGTACTGTACTCTATGACTCTAACCTACCCTGTGGGCAATTTAGCATAGTCAATTCACCTAACCTGCACACCTTTGGATTGTGGGAGGAAACCAGAGCACCCAGAGGAAACCCACACAGACACAGAAAGAATGTGTAAACTCCACACAGTAAGTCACCCAAGGTTGGAATCAAACCCTGGCACTGTGAGGCAGCAGTGTTAATCACTAAGCCACCCTGCTGCCCCCATGTCTTATGTCTTATGGTTTTACAGATGGCTATTGAGAACTAGGATCAGGATCTTCTCATTGACAGACTGAGCATGAGAGTTTCAAGGAAAACCCATGGCCTATTAAGGTCAGAAAACTTGCAGGATATTCTGGCAATCAGGCTGGATTGGTGGCCGGCAGAATATCTCTCTCATTGTTAGAACTCCAGACCACAAAGTCCTGGTCACCTGGTGCTGATGGGCAACCAGAAGCTGGCAGGTCCAGAGGGTATGGCTGGTGTTGGGCTGGACTCCCAAGATGGAGGATCACCAATGGACAAGGTGTTTGCTGTTTGGTTGGCCGGTGATGGGGGAGGAATGGTGTGTGCTTTCTGGGTGTGGGAGTGACAGGCAGGGGGGAGGTAGGGTCTCAAAAGTGACAGTAAGAGGCTTGTATCTCATTGCTCACCCCCACTCCTACACACCACCAACCTGCACCCATCATCAATCCAACCTCTTGATCATGCACCAAATTAATGTTGATGAAGTAAACTCCTTAAACTCACAGCCTGCACTGGTGTACTGCTGAGGTAAACTTATTCTTTCTCATTCTGCCTTGGGTTGAAGTAATTGCAGCTGAGACAGGCAGTGGCCTTCAATTGAAGGAAGTTAGGAAGGTTCTGGAATTCTTATTTGACACCATCCCACCTAAATTAAGTTCACTTCCCCCCTTCAGGCCTGCCACCTCTGGGCCTCAAAGACTGTCCCCTCGGTCACATTCCCATCCTTCCATCCAACGCTGTCCCCTCGGTTACGTTCTCATCCTTCCATGCAATGCTGGGATAAAGCATAAGTAGGAGAACATTTAATCAAGGCATGCAAATAACATCTTAAATATTAAAATTCAGATTTCAATATTAGTCAATGGTATTATCTTTCTGTTGCTCTTTAAAGACACTGAAGATGATAGAGGTATCATTTTGTAAAAACCTTGAATCCTTCAGCACTTTGGATGAATTGTTTTTTGTGTGTGAGTTTAATCATGGGCACAATCCTGTTCTCAATTGTTATGCACATTGGTTGAAGGGGTTAGTTTAGTTTGTGTCAGCATTAAATGTCAAGGAGGACATTGGGTTATAGTGTATCAAAGGCCAGGACATCTGAATGACAGATATTATGCTTATAGTTGAGAGATGATGTGGAGCCAGTTACCAGGAAATGCAATGGCTTGGTGATTTCAGGTATTTTCTAACCAACCTGTTCAGAGATGTTATATTACACACTGCTGGAACTGGACGGACTTGAATCCAGGCCTCCTGGGTCAGGATAGGCACACTACCACTGTGCCACAACAGCCTTCTGGGCAATTTGACAATTCATAAACACACTGGGTTCAGTTGACAGGGTGGAATGATAACATCACTTATTATTGGGCGCCACGTAGATCTTTGTGAACATCTAGCTCTTCTAAGATCAGGATTTTGTGCTCCTCATACTCATTCGGTCAACCCCTGTTCATTCAGGCAATGCCCGTCATGGTTTATATTAGAATTAAGGAGAGAAAGACACGAGGCAAGAGTGATCATTTTCTTCATACTTCAGAATAACTACTCTTAGGCATTATATGTGGGCGAAATATTTCTTATTCTGTTGCATCACATTTTACTCTCTGTTGTCAGGCATTTTGGGAGCTCTCCAGGAATATATTGGTTTTTCCCTTTGAGATGGGCTGTTATACAAGTCACATTTTTCCACGCCAGTCTAATTCCATTTTTCCATCTGAACATCTCCTTGTTATATACTCTACAGACAAAATGTCTGGGCAGGTGAACTGCTGCTAGGCATTTGCCAGTCCAAGTGTGAAAATGCCAGTTGCTGCTGTTGTGTTCTACTCAACTCCCCTCAGTTCCTCTCAGTCAAAGATTGGGAGCTCATGTAAGAGGCAGAAATACATTTCAGACTAAAATCACTGCCTTGAGACCACTTCTTATCAACTGATCATAAAGTAGATCAGAGTGGCAGTCTGGACAGCTCTTGACAGTAGTTCTGTGTTGCCAGCTTAACCAAATATACTGTGGCACCAATTTAACCCAGCTCACCTAGATTTTACAGTTAGATGCTATTGTCACATGTACTCAAGTACAGAAGTACAGGAGTGCAGTGAAAAGTGTCCAATGTCACCATTCACGTAGCCATCTAAGGTTCAAAGGCATATAGGTACAAAAGAACTTAGGTACAAAGTAGTGCAAGAGAGAAACAAAGATAAAAGTCTAAGCACTACAGACCATCATAGGATAAATAGAAACATAAAGACCTAAGGTAATAGTTAACATTAAAGTCCTTCTAATATAAACTAGAAAAATAAAGAAATCAAGTTAAAAGTTCAACGGTACATTTTGAGTGCTTAGCCGTAATGGGGCCCCAATCTCCTCTGCTTAGTTCACCTCCAATCTCCTCCCACTACCTCCAGAACATGCTTGGGCAGGAATCACTCTAACCTGTGATCACTGGGCGAATGTACCAGCCAGAGAGGCAGCTGGACTCGCTGTAGTGACTCATTTCCTTTCATCCCCCCCACCTCCTTCCCTTGGGTTGCAGTCTTTACCTGCTCTTTTGAGCGGAGTGAATGATACTGAACAAAAGACAAGTGCTGGACTGCATTTTAACCTGAAACTTGCCCAGGGGATTTGTTGTGATTTATGTGCTGGACTCATGTATTAGCAAGGTGAGGAAGGCACTGAAAAGGCGTAAACTAGTCTGCTTTTCTATTTCCTAGAGAAGCCAGGAGGTAGACTGGCAGTAGACTGAAAGAGTCTGTGGGGTTGAGACTGAGAAGTTAAAATCTCTCAGGCCTGACACATTGGAGAGCCAGATTGCATGCCATCAACATCCATCCCTTCTCACACACCCCTTGGCCAGCAGTTAACTTTGGCCTTTGTATTTACATCCAGTGCTCAGGGAATATGCTGTCGACTTTCTCAAAGAGTGGATTCCCTTTGATGGCAGATTGATGGCCAATTTCAATGAAATTGATGCCATACATGAGATATCACATCAACCTTAAATACTCTCACTCAACTCTGACCATGTCAGTGGACAAATCACATTGGTTACTGTGAGACTCGAAACTTCAGCAGCATTAAACTCTAACATTACCAACACTTCACATTTGACACTTTTACAATCCTTCACAGTCTTTGCATATAAATTACTGATAAGATTATATTCAAAGATAAAGAGATTTTCACAGAATTACAAAAATATATGCCACAAAATCAGCATTCAACTGGTCAATCCATGCTGATATTTATGGCTTCTAATTCCCAGAAGTTAAAAATAATCACACTTTAGATTCAAAAATTCAGAAGATTCCAGTTGCCCATTGGAAGTTGAAATTTTTTGGTAATTACCACATAGTCAAGGTATCAAGCTTTCTGAGGGCAAGGTACATCAGTCTTTAAATGACTGTAGTGGCAGTGAAATATTTCTGTAATTTCCAGAACAACTTGTCCTAACAAATAGCTTCTACAAAAAATATAACATTCCTCTTTATTTAAGAAATGTATGTATTATGCCTCTGTATCGACATAACTGTTCCACTCTTTAGCTTTTTTTCCCAACCTAATCAATTCACTTTGGTAAATAAACTAAATCTTTTAGGAGCTTCTCAAACCTTGTATGTTTTTTTTAAAGAAACACATTGTTCACAGTATCGCTGAAAGTGTTAGGATGGTGTGTCTCTATCTTGTGGATTTGTCATTCATTGCACTCGGTGATGAGTTGGCATACTGCACTAGTGTGTGTGTGTGTGTGTGTGTGTGACTGTGTGTGTCTGTGTGTGTCTGTGTGTGTGTGTGGTTTCTGCCATTTCAGCATTCATTGTTATTGTTTTTCACGTTGCATTATTTGCTGATGATCTTGGTGATGTTGATGATGTTAATTTCATGTCAGCTTTCCATGTAGGTCAGGATGATAATAAGGCAAGGTTTAGCATTTCATGAGAGTTCTCTTGATCATCTGAATGTATCTTTCTGTAAAGCCATCTTTCCTTGCAAAACGTAAAGATGAAGTGATAAAGTTCAATTTATGCTGTTCAGTGAATCCCTTCAATTTTCTGCATATAAATTGGATTCCATTTCATATTTTATTCTTTTAGGAATGTCCTGCTCAATGTACAGAACTTGTACTGCTGAGATGATTGTTGTAGCTTTCAAAGCATTCACATTTTGGATAAAAGGGAACATTGAATTGTAGACTGCAGTTATAAGACATTCTCAATTGTGTGAACAAATCAATTCCTGTAGTATTACTTTGTCTGGGTGGCATTTTAATAGTTATCATGTTGGCTGTCTGTACTTCTGGTGTACATTGCATGTAAACACCATTGTTTTGATGTTTTGTAGATGCCTAACCATAACACAGCTGGTCTGGTTCTGAACTTAGACTTCTGGCAATCAGAACACCATTTCTAATGAGAAGTCATCACTGGTGAACTAGGTCTGCATATCACTGGTTGTGCTTATGCATCTT
This sequence comes from Chiloscyllium punctatum, assembly GCF_047496795.1. Taxonomy (NCBI): domain Eukaryota; kingdom Metazoa; phylum Chordata; class Chondrichthyes; order Orectolobiformes; family Hemiscylliidae; genus Chiloscyllium; species Chiloscyllium punctatum. Next base: position 19,421,040 of record NC_092750.1, on the reverse strand, counting down.
ATCAGGCTATTCCCAGATCATTTGCTGGCAGAGCATTTGATCTTCGCTGGTCTCATTTCTGCTTTGCATCATTTTTTGTAGCAGAAGAGAATAACAGCATTCCAAAATTACTAGTCGAGGGGCTAAATGTGAGGTGGAAATAAATGCAATAACTATTGATAGAGAAAAAGTCCTAGGGAAACTAATAGACCTAAAGGCCAATTAACTCCTGGACCTGAAAGCTTACAACCTGGCATACTAAAGGAAGTAGCTACAGAGATAGTGGATATACTGGCAGTAATCTTCCAAGAATCCTTACATTCCGTAAAAATCCAAGAGGATTGGATAACTGAAATGTAGCAACCTAATTCAAAAATGGAGGGAGACAAAACATTAGCTTTTGGCCTTTTAGCTTCACATGTGTCATTGAGAAAATGTTAAAAGTCTATTGCAAAGGATATAATAGCAGAGCATTTAAAAATACATAATATTATCAACCAGAGTCAGCATGGCTTCAAGAAGGGGTAAACATGCCTGAAGAGTGTTTTAGAATCTTTTTAAGGGGTCCTTGTGCATAAATCATAAAAAGTTGGCATCCAAGTTCACTACAATAGAGAAGGCAGATGGAAGTTTGGATCTTAGATAGATTTCTGCAGTGCATCTTGTAAATGGTGCACACTGTTGCTACTGAGCATTCGTGGTGGAGGGAATGAATGTTTATGGATGATGTGCCAATCAAATGGGCCACTTTGTCCTGGATGGTGCCAAGCTTCTTGAGTTGCACCCATCCAGGATAGCAGGGCCATCTGCTTTAGAAGCATGTTTTCCTTTTTGGAACACTCTGATTTGGAGAAAATGAGGACTGGAGATGCTGGAGAGTCAGAGTCAAAAAATGTGTCGCTGGAAAAGTACAGCAGGTCAGGCAGCATCGAGGAACAGGAATGATGAAGGGCTTATACCTGAAACGTCGACTCTCCTGCTCCTCAGATGCTGCCTGACCTGCTGTGCTTTTCCAGTGACACACTCTGATTTGGGTTTGTCCTCGCTGTTAAATCTTAGTCTCCCCATATGCTGTCAATACACCATTGCTTGTATTCAGAACACTTTTCCACAGGTGCTCAAACGTTCAGGAAGGATAATCTTGGTTTAGTCTGAGCGGGATGCTGTTACTCTGTTCTGTGGTATCTAGCTTCAGCTTCAGGTTATTGGTTGTGGATTTCTTTCTCACCCTCTCCCTGAGCTGAATGGTTGAGTGAATTAATTTGTCTGAGAACTGTTGCATCCAGATATTTTATGCAGTTGTACAGTTCCTATGTCTAATGTGTTCTCAAAGTCAACTTCACAAGTGTCTTTTAACAACTTATTGAATGTCAGTCTGCACTTTTGTTTACATTTCCCAAATGCCTTTACAATATCAGATCTCCTAATTCATCACAGGCTGGGGCTGTGTGTTCATTATTGCAGTGGCCATTTTGTCTGTGCACAACTCACTCAGTATTTTTTTCTCCCTGGCAGGAATTCAGGCTGATTTGTTTTCAGTCTAATTCAGAACTAAGTACATTTGAAATGTTTGGGTTTACTCACAGGCACCTACTGCCAACCTGCTGTGTCTTCTACTTCCCAAAGAAAGTTAGGAATAATCACAGTTTAGTTTCAAAATCCTATCTTTCGTCAAATCTGTTTTGTTTGCTCTCCACGTGGCTGATAAACTGAAACATTGTTATTCGGTGCATGATTGTAGTGCAGCGGTGGGCACCACAGCATTTATATTTACATAAAAATTGGTTCTTAGCTCTTTACAAATGATAAATGAATTCAGTTAGCTCCATTGAAGCCTCCTCCTCCTCCTTGGTCATGAAACTCAATCATCTTAACCCTCTATTTCCTTCATATGGTTATCCAGCTTCTTCTTAAATGCATCAATACCATTTATCTCAATTAATTACAAATTTCTACAGTCTCATCCTCGCTGAATTCCCTACTTGTTTCCTCGCTGTTAAACAGTGGTAGTACTATGTTTCATAGTATTGTTAACGTATCCCTCAACAACCACTTTGTCCCAATTGTTCCGAAGGTGGCACAGAACTGCACGCCATGGGCTGGGTTTTTAATGTGGGGTTGGGAAGCTGATGCTCAGATCACTTTTGGCCCTGAACCCAAGCTGGGTCAGTGTCTTGGATGTGACATTATTGCAAAAGCTTGGATTGGGCTGGTGCAGATTTTGGTGCCCAGTTAGTGGTTTTTTTTAGATTAGATTACTTACAGTGTGGAAACAGGCCCTTCGGCCCAACAAGTCCACACCGCCCCGCCGAAGCGCAACCCACCCATACCCCTACATACTACCCCTTACCTAACACTACGGGCAATTTAGCATAGCCAATTCACCTAACCTGCACATCTTTGGAGTGTGGGAGGAAACCGGAGCACCCGGAGGAAACCCACGCAGAGAATGTGCAAACTCCACACAGAGAGTCGCCTGAGGTGGGAATTGAACCCGGGTCTCCGGCGCTGTGAGGCAGCAGTGCTAACCACTGTGCCACCGTGCCGCCCTGTGGTGCCAGACACTGTTTCAAAGCAGGAGCTGGCTGTTGGAGGGTGGTTTGAGAATGAAACAGGTAGAAGAACAAAGGGCCAGCAGTCTCATTGTCTGAACAAATGGCCAAAGGCTCACTTGTCAGGTATTTGACCTATCCATGCTCAAATGATGGACAACAATCCAAAGAGGTGTAGATTAGGTGGATTGGCCATACTAAATTGCCCAGAGTATCTAGGAAAATGTAGGCTTGGTGTATTAGCCATGGGAAATCAGGATTATAGGGATAGGGTATGGGGTGTGTCTAGGTGGGATGTTCTTCGATGGGGTAGTGTAGACTCCATGGGCCAAGTGGCCTGTTCCACACTGTAGGGATTCTATGAACTTTCTGCCACCACATGAGTACCTCGGTTTGACTTTCCCCTTTTATTCAAGATTTGAAATCAGCAGCCATTGTAAATAAGGACATCTCCCTATGCTCCTGCCAACGGTGCACTAGCATTCACCAGATATTCACTCTTCCCATACCGAGCTTGGAAAATTTAATTCTGTTGTTGTTCCAGCTCATCCACATTTCAATAAGCTTAACAGCTAGTTCATTGGAGGCTACAGGTTGCTCATTCCCCTCCATGCTCTCTCATTGAAAACTACAGTGGGTCATGGAGACCTAATTTACTTACCATCTGATGGTACTATTTTTGCCACACTCAAAATCACCACCTGAAGCATTTGAAAATGCAGTCCCAGGCAAATAATATTTCAAATACTGTCAAGTACTCTCGCCAATCCTGATATTTCGTTTGTATGTTCTGCTTTATATAGCGGATGCCCAAAATAAATATGCTCCAAATCAGACCAGTGTAACATCAGTAGTTTGAGAAAGCACACGATAATGCCAGAAATACTCAGCAACATCTGACACAAAATTATTGACTGGGAAATAGGCTGAGTTCTCCAAGGCTGTTGGAGGGGGTCTCAAAATCAGGGTAAAAAGCATATATGGAGCTCACACTGGACTGCAACTGCCCACCGCCCCCCCACCCCCCCCACCCTCTCCCCCCTCCAATTGCGGCAGGGAGACTGTCTCCATTTAGCTGATGGCCTCCCCATGCTGTCACCCCACTGTTGGCAGAATGTAAACTGCTCAGCAAAATGGTTTGTCATTGACTCTTTAATTGTACCAACTGCCTTCCTGTCTCCTTGGACCACATGGTCTCGCGGCATCTGGCTCCTTCTTCAGTAAAATGCCCTGAAGGCAGGATCATATCAGGGAGTCAATCTGGTCAGGCTTCTCAAAGCCCTACCATAGTCCAGGCCTTCCACTTCACCTGCCAAGAGCCAGTAAAATCCAGGCTGTTAACTCCATTTCAGTTTCTCCACAGATGCTGCCTGGCCTGCTGAGAATTCCTAGCATTTTCTGGTTTTATTTCTGGTTTCAAGCATTCACAGTATTCTACTTTTGTCACTGTTGAATACCCATCTGTTGCTTATGGTGGAATACATAGCTATTTCTGAGATTGTTTCTGAGGGTCTTTACTGGAATAGAAAGCTGACAGCATTGCACAATTGTGCCAATATTTAAGAGGGATATGGTCAGGTTCAGGGTCTGTAACAGTGTGTTGATCCAGGCATTAATCAATGTCTTTTTACATTGCATTGAATGATCATCTTTGAAACGTTCAGCACTTGAGCTTGTTTAGTTTGAAATGACTGATTACCCCTGGGTCTACATCCAGACTGTGGAACAATATAACTGGTTCTCTCATGCACATTCCCTTGTGCCGATGGTTTAACACTTTTGAAACAGAAGCAGCTTTGTTGTTCAAACAAATAATTGTGACAAAGATAAATAATACTCAGTCACATGCTCACACACAACATTGCAAACCGATGGGCTCCATTTCCTCAGTAGCTTGATGTTCTTGCTGAGAAATTAAAATTAATCCATCAGTGTGAATTCTGAGCCTTCACCTCCCAAATGGAGTTTGAAGGTTATACAATGATGTTTTACTGTGCTGCTTCAGGCTAGGGCACAGCATCATCTGTTATACTTATCTGTTTAGCAATGTAGATCGTCATTTGGTCCAGAAAGCTATCTAGAGTATTGAAGCCTGTTTATCATGTGGTGCGCCAACTAGACACAAACCAATCTATGCCACCTATTCTGCTCCATTAAACATTTTCACCATTGGTTTGATGCTTCTGCACTTCTCCCACCCCATCAAACACTGATACAGAGTTCAAATCACCAACACATCAAACCACTGCCAGATAAGTGGTTACACGTGGCTGTGAAGTAAAGGGTTAACTATATCTTTACTCTTGGAGTAACTACTGAGCATGTGCATAAGCAGCTATGTCATGATGACACCAGATCTCATGGAACTGAGACCTCAATGTGTCGGGTTCCTGAGATATCCTCTCTCACCATCTCCTCAGCATAATTAATACTGACTAAAGATCATTAATGTTCGCTGATGTGGACAATTTCCTTATCGATAACAAAGATCTGACCACGTTACAATGATTTCATGTAAAATAAAGCTCTTTCTAACTTATCCTAATACTTTTTGTTCATACTACTCCAAAATATATCATGAAGGAGAAATTAGTCAGACTTAACAATAAAATGACATTACCATGTACAATTCTTATTTCAAATTAAGAGCCAAAATGACCACAGTACACCATCACCTGAAAGCAAATAAACTGGAGATTCACAGGGCATGAGCTCTTTGAAATTTACTATAATCACTTCCTGAACACGCCTGGTTCACTGCTTTCCTCAGTACTGAGGATTTTCTAGGATTTTTAGCTGAGATGCTATGAAATCAACTTCCTAGGCACAAACACCTTCAACTACTTCATCAATGAACTTCTCTCCATGGTAAGGTCAGAAGTAGGGATGTTCATCGAATGTTCAGCACCATTCGTGATTCCTCAGATACTTAAACAGTCCCTGTCCAAATGCAGTAAGACCTGGACAATATCATGGTTTGGGTTTACAAGTGACAAGTTACATTCATGCCACACAAATGCTGGGAAATTATTATCTCCAATAAGAGACAATCTAACCATCACCCCTTGACATTTGATCACATTACCATCACTAAATCCCCCACTATCAGCATCTTGGGGAGTTACCATTGACTCGAATCTGAACTGGATTAACCATTAATTAAAATGGCACAAGAATATGTCAGTGGTTAGAAATACTGCAGCAAGTAACTCACTTCTTGAATCCCCAAAGCCTGTCCACCATCTTCAAGGCTCAAGTGAGGAGTGCTGGAAGACTCCCTACTTGTCTGGATGGGTGCAGCTTCAACAACACTCAGGAAGCTTGACACCATCAAGGACAAAGCAGTCTGCTTGACTGGAACCACATCCGCTCCAGCCACCACCGAAGCTCAATCACAGAAGTGTGTACCATCTACCAGACATACTGCAGAAATTCACCAAAGATCCTTAGACAGCACCTACCAAAACCATGACCACTTCAATCCAGCAGGTCAAGGGTACACCACCACCTGCAAGTTCTTCTTCAAGCCACTCACCATGCTGACTTGGAAATACTTTGCTGTTTCTTCACTGTTGCTGGATCATAATCCTGGAATCCACTCCCAAGGCATTGTGGGTCTACCTATATCATATGGACTGTAGTGGTTCGAAAAGCTCACTGCTACCTTCTTAAGGGCAACTCGGGATGGACAATAATTGCTGGCCCAGCCAGTGACACCCACACCCTACAAGTGAATAAACAAATTACTAGATTTCTAGCTGCTTAATTTGCTTTAATTAAGGTATATTTTGCTGCTGTCTTACTAATATGGAATTGCAGTTGAATAGAGAGAGTAAAAACAAAATATCCAGAGGGAATACATTACAAGGGAATGGGACATATTGCAATTTAGCAGCACTGGAGTGGCATACAGCAATGTTCCTTCTAATTTTCCTTGGAAATTGTGCTGCTCATTTGTTGCACTGACATGTAGATTGGGCCTGTGCACATTTTAAAGGGAACACAATTTAGGTGTGCTTTTTTGCCCTATGCGTGACTGACAGGTCATAAGGAAAATATTGCAGATCAAGGAGATTTTGGGTTCAAAAAATTAGCAGACCGGAAGAAGGTATAGCATTATGATTTTTATGTTTTGAAAAATGGTTTGGTGGATTAAATAGTAAAAAAAAATCCCAAATGCTGTAAAATCAACTCCCTTTGTCTCTTGCTGTGTTAGAGTTTCTGAAGTGGCAAAGACATTGAAAATAGTCTTCCTGTAAAGCATTCACGTGAAAAAGCTTCTAGTTTGTTTCAAAATCAGTTTGGAGACAAGTTTAAATATTCATTAGGAGCCTGAACTTGGGTGGCATAGTGGCTTGGTGGTTAGCACCGTGGCCTCACAGCACCAGGGTCCCAGGTTTGATTCCAGCCTCGGGCCACTGTCTGCATGGAGTTTGCATATTCTCCCTGTGTCTGCATGGGTTTCCTCCGACAGGCCAGGTGAATTGGCCATGCTAAATTGCCCCTAGTGCCGGGTGCATTAGTCAGAGGGAAATGGGTCTGGGTGGGTTACTCTTTGGAGGGTTGGTGTGGACTTGTTGGGCTGAAGGGCCTGTTTCCACACTGTAGGGGATCTAAAAAAAAACAAAGCCCAAGTGCTGTAAAATCAACCCCCTTTGTCTGTCATTGTGTTGGAGTCTCTGAAGTAGCAAAGAAATTGAAAAATAGTCTTCCTGTGAAGCGTCCATGTGAAAAAGCTTCTAGTTCATTTCAAAATTAGTTTGGAGACATTTTTAAATATTCATTAGGAACCTGAACTTGGTTGTGAGATTTGGGACCCCAAAGACAGGACAAAAAGAGAGTCCCAAAACTGCATTTTCCAGTGGTGACACTGAGCCTTATGCTGTGGAACCTCAGCAATGACACCAGGAGAGATATTTGGATTAATTTGGCAGCTATTCCTATGTGAAGCAAAATACCATGAATTGCTCAAAATGGATACTTAGCTTATTGTTTTGCAATCATTAAGCCTGAGACACAAGAAGCCAAACTTGGAAATGGAACATCAATTTATCCTGTGTGATAATGCTACAAGAAGTGTATTTTGTCCTTTTTTTTAATGAAGGAAGGTTGAGACAGAGTGGTCTGTTTCAAGTCAATGAAGTAAACAGCTTCTGTCTGTTTTTTGTAAAGTTAGAAGTAGCATGAATGGGTGGAGTCAGGCTCCCACAGAACCAGGATTTTAGTTATTGCGATTTCAAAGCTGCCATACTTCTCCCACAGCTGCAGCAAAATACTTGAGTTCTTGCGTTCTCTGCCAGAACTTTTCTTTGATATTCCTTCCTCCTGGACTGAAGAATAATTGCACATGAGACAACCTATTTCATTGAATTTGTCTTTACAGAGGGTCCATTTGTGGGATGTTACTAGATTGGAATAGTTGCTGTTCAGTAGTTAAATAATCAATTCTTCTGATAAGCTTTCCAATAGAGTCGGACTGATTCTTCATTCTTTAGTTTGTATTTTAACTGTAGAGTCAGAAGAAAGTGTGTTTTGCTTAAAGTCGAGTAGTGTAACTAATCAAATTACGTCTGGAACACAGCACGTTATACTTGCCTTTAAATATCATAGAGTCATAGTCATAGAGATGTACAGCATGGAAACAGACCCTTTGGACCAACCCGTCCATGCTGACCAGATATCCTAACCCAATCTAGTCCCACCTGCCAGCACCCGGCCCATATCCCTCCAAACTCTTCCTATTCATATACCCATCCAAATGCCTTTTAAATGTTGCGATTGTACCAGCCTCCACCGCTTCCTCTGGCAGCTCATTCCATATACATACCACCCTCTGCGTGAAAAAGTTGCCCTGTAAGTCTCTTTTATTTCTTTCCCCTCTCTCTCTAAACCTATGCCCTCTAGTTCTGGACTCCAGACCCCAGGGAAAAAGACTTTTCCTATCTACCCTATCCATGCCCCTCTAAATTTTGTAAACCTCTAAAACAAAAACAGAAACTGCTGGAAAACCTCAGTAGGTCAGGCAGCACCTACGGAGAGAAATCAGAGTTAACGTTTCGGATCCAGTGACCCTTCCTCAGAACTGATGGTTGCTTGGAAAATGTCAGTCTATGCAGAAAACGGAGAGGGGGTGGGAGGGGTGAGAGTAAGCAATAGGTGGAGATAGAGCCCAAAGAAAAAGAAACACAGTTGGACAGACAAAAGAGTGGTTAAAGGTTGGTCTGGGGGAATGAATAGCTGGTAACGAAGGCTATTAGTAGCTGACAATGGGTTGTCAGCTGATGACACAAAGCTAGGTGGTAGGGTGAAATGTGATGAGGATGTTAGGGGATTACAGGGTGACCTGGACAAGTTAGGTGAGTGGGCAGATGCATGGCAGATGCAGTTTAATGTGGATAAATGTCTGGTTATCCACTTTGGTGGCAAGAACAGGAAGGCAGATTACTACCTCAATGGTATCAAATTAGGTAAAGGGGCTGTTCAGAGAGATCTGGGTGTTCTTGTCCACCAGTCAATGAAGGCAAGCATGCAGGTACAGCAGGTCGTGAAGAAGGCAAATAGCATGCTGGCCTTCATAACAAGAGGGATTGAGTATAGAAGCAAAGAGGTGCTTCTGCAGCTGTACAGGGCCCTGGTGAGACCACACCTGGAGTACTGTGTACAGTTCTGGTCTCCAAATTTGAGGAAAGACATTCTGGCTATTGAGGGAGTGCAGCGTAGGTTCACGAGGTCAATTCCTGGAATGGCAGGATTGCCTTACACGGAAAGACTGAAGCGACTGGGCTTGTATACCCTTGAGTTTAGAAGACTGAGAGGGGATCTGATTGAAACGTATAGGCTTATGAAAGGACTGGACACTCTGGCAGGAGGGAACATATTTCCGTTGATGGGGGAGTGCCGAACCAGAGGACACAACTTAAAAATACGGGGTAGACCATTTAGGACAGAGATGAGGAGAAACTACTTCACCCAGAGAGTGGTGGCTGTGTGGAATGCTCTGCCCCAGAGGGCAGTGGAGGCCCAGTCTCTGGATTCTTTTAAGAAAGAATTGGATAGAGCTCTTAAAGATAGTGGAGTCAAGGGGTATGGAGATAAGGCTGGAACAGGATACTGATTAGGAATGATCAGCCATGATCATATTGAATGGCGGTGCAGGCTCGAAGGGCAGAATGGCCTACTCCTGCATCTATTGTCTATTGTCTATTGTCTATTGTCTATTGTGTATCGTCACAGTCCAAGTGATGACAAGGCTTGCTGTGTGTGGGATTGGGGTAAGGACATGGCCTCAAACCCTGAAATTATTGAACTCAATGTGGAGTCCAGAGAGCTGCAGGGTCCCCAAGTGGAAAATGAGGTATTGTTCTACCAGCTTGCACTGAGCTTCACTGGAGCACTGCAGCAAGCCCGAGACAGAGTTGTTCGCCAGGGAACATGGTGGTGTGTTGAAATGACAAGCAACTGGAAGCACAGGGTCTTTTTTCATGGACAGAACAGAGGTATTCTGCGAAGTAATCACCTAGGCTGCTCTTCGTTTCCTCAACGAGGATGAGACCACTCTGTGGAGGAAATCCTCTTTCACAATGGCAGCCTGGTAGTGGGGGTCATTCTTTACTTGCAATTCCTAAAATAAGTTATTGAAAGGATGAAAGAACTGTCTCCCTCCCTCTCTTACCTGGAATCAGGAAGCTGCAGATCCTTTTTTGCAGGATAGCTTTCTATTGGCTCTTCAGATTCAAGGGTTACCAATTATTCGGTTCACAGAAAATCATGGTCAGGTGAATACTGTACTTCCAAAACAGTGCAGCATCCAGACCCTTATTTGACATCAATATTGGGATCCCAAATCATATGAATTCTGTCCACGACCCTATTTCTGTGTGCTTTTTTGAAATTCATTTGTAGGATTTGGGCCTGCCCCCATACCCACTATGTAACATTTTCTCGATACATCCACAGTGTTGTTAGGAAGACCTTTCCAGGATCTTGACCCAGTAACCTTTAAGGAATGATGGATATAGGTCACATTGTGTGTGGTTTATGGAGGAATTTGCAGGTAGAGTCCCTGTTCATCTCTTTCTGCTGATGCTGCCTGATTTGCCTATTTCCTGAATTTTCTGTTTTGTTTTTATGTCCAGTATAACTCACTTGACAATTTAATTTACTTTCTTGAGGACAAAAAAAAACACAACAGTCTCTGGCCAAGAAAAAGTGAGAGGCACATATCAGGTATAGACAGCTGGGATTGAGTGAATCGCTATAAGGTTGTATACTTAAGAGATACATCAGGAGAGCAAAAAGGGGGCATACGATAGTTTTGACAAATAGAGTTAAGGAGAATCCAAAACGATTCTGTAAATACATAACGGGAAAAAGAGTAACTCGGGAAAGAATAGGGCTTCTGAAAGATTAATGTGACCGTCTATGTGTGGAAACACGGGAGATGGGTAAGATTTTAAAACAAATATTTTGCATCAGTATTTACTGTGGAGAAGGACATTGAAGCGAGGGAACTTGGGAAAATAAATTGTGATATCTTGAAAAGAGTTCATATTACAGAAGAGGAGGTGCTGGAGGTCTTAAAATGTACAAGGGTAGATAAATTTCCAAGACCTGATCAGGTGCTTCCCAGAACCTTGTGGGAAGCTAGGGAAGAGGTTGCCATTGCTGAGATATTTGTATCATCAATATCCACAGGTGAGGTGCCAGAGGACTGGAGCGTGGCTAATGTAGAACTATTATTTAAGAATGGCTGTAAGGAAATGTCAGGGAACTCTAGACCAGTGGATCGTACCTCAGTGATGAGTAAATTGTTGAAGGAGGTTCTGAGGGACAGGATGTACATGCACTTGGAAAGGCAAGGACTGATAGTCAGCATGGCTTTGTGTGTGGGAAATCCTGTCTCACTTATCTTGCTTGAGTTTTTTTGAAGAGGTGACAAACAAGATTGATGAAGATAGATTAGTTTATATGGACATTCATCAAGGTACCCCATGGTAGACTGGTTAGCAAGGTGATCACATAGTAGCTGACAATGGGTTATGTATCGGAAGCTAACTAATTAGATACAAAATTGGCTTGAAGGAAGGAAACAGAGGGTAGTGGTGGAGGGTTGTTTTTCGGACTGGAGTCCTATAACCAGTGGTGTTCACAAAGATTGTTGAGGCATTCACTGTCTTTCGTCATTAATATAAATGATTTGGATGTGTATATAGGAAGTATGGCTAGTAAATTTACAGATGACACCAAAATATAGTGGACAGTGAAGAAGATTATCTCAGCCTACAATGGGACCTTGATCAGATGGGCCAAAGGGCCAAGAAGTGGTGGATGGAGTTTAATTTAGATAAATGTGAGATACTGAATTTTGGCAAGACAACCAAGGGAAGGATTTCTACAATTAATGGTAGGATCCTGAGAAGTGTTGCTGAACAAAGTGACCTTGAGGTGCAGGTGTATAGTTCTTTGAAAGTGGAGTCTCAGATAGTCAGGGCAGTGAAGAATGCATTTCGCATGCTTGCCTTCATTGGTCATAACATTGAATATAAGAGTTGGGATGTCATGTTACAGCTGTAGACGATATTGGTGAGGCCTTTTTTGAAGTACTACATAAAATTGGAAAAATGTTGTTAAACATGAGAGGGTGCAGAAAAGATTTACAAACATATTGCTAGGACTGGACCAGGGACCAGAGAATTGGAGGTTGAAGGGTGACCTTATAGGGGTTTATAAGGTGATGAGGAATATGGGCAGTGTGAATAGCCAAGGTCTTTTACCCACGGTAGGGGAGTCCAAAACTTAGAGGCTTTAGGTTTAAGGTGAGAAGGGAAAGATTTAAAAAGAATCTGAGGGGTACGTTTTTCATGCAGAAGGTGGTGTGTGTAAGGAACGAACTGCCAGAGGAAGTGTTGGAGGCTGGTACAATTACAATATTAAAAGGCATCTGATGTGTGTATGAATAGAAAGGATTTAGAGGAAAATGGGACTAGGTCAAATTGGGATGGCTGTTTGGCACAGATGAGTTGGACCGAAGGATCTGTTTCCATGCTGTATGACTCTATAAAATATTTATGACAATTTGGCAGTTTTGTGAGTTTTTATTTTCAAGGCACCTTTTAATGAAAGTGTGACTGGATAGATTTTGGAGAAAATCACAATGGATGGGTTTGCAATTCCAACAGGCAATTATCTTCATTAATCCTTAACTTGGCGATTGATCTTTTGTACTGCTCACATGAATTCTTAATGACAAATCACCATTAACCTGAAATGTAATGCTAAATAATTCAGGATTAAGCAAAACTCAATATAAATGAAAACAAACTTTCAGGGCTCTGTATTGTGCAATCAGCTAAAATCACTGATCTCTTACCGATGGGTTTTGGATCTGAATTTGGAAACATTGCTAAGATGAAAGTGGGAGGTGGCAATTTTTCAATGACATGAATACAGGCTTTATAACCCAGTTACAAAATGCAAAGTTGCCCACAAATTGGCAATCACAAAGGTGCTATCGATGTCTGCTGTCGGAAATGGATTGATTCCCACAGGTGCAGTGCAGGATTATTCTTGTTAGGTTGAGAACTCATTTAGATATATTTGTCGCTATTTGCTACTTATATCAAAAAAGTTGCTGTGAAAATAGAAACAGGTTTTGCAAATAGAGGAAAATAGATGAGGCCCAGATCAAGTGAGATTTACGTTTCACCAAATCTGGGAGCTCAAAGTACAAAAACATGCTCCCTATTGGAGCTGTATTTGAGGTCAGATTGTAAACCTAGGTTAAGACGCAAATGCTTTATGTTGTGAATTTTATTTTTAAAATTGTACCATACACTTTAGCCCTTTCATCCTATTGTATCTTAAAGTAAATAATCATCTTTCAGATTACTTTTCACATTTTCGAGAGAAGTAATGGAGGGGGGGGGGGTAATAGAACACAAAGGGGTAAGGGATATTAGAACAGAGCCTCTGCTATGCTTGAGAGATTATAATGTCAATGAGGTGGTTTGAACATTTACATAGAGTCATAGAGTCATAGGGATGTAGAGCATGGAAACAGACCCTTCGGTCCAACCCGTCCATGCCGATCGCACATCCCAACCCAATCTAGTCCCACCTGCCAGCAACCCGGCCCCTATCCTTCCAAACCCTTCCTATTCATATACCCATCCAAATGCCTCTTAAATGTTGTAATTGTACCAGCCTCCACCACATCCTCTGGCAGCTCATTCCATACACGTACCACCCTCTGCGTGTAAAAGTTGCCCCTTAGGTCTCTTTTATATCTTTCCCCTCTCACCCTAAACCTATGCCCTCTAGTTCTGGACTCCCCTACACCAGGGAAAAGACTTTGTCTATTTATCCTATCCATGCCCCTCATAATTTTGTAAACCTCTATAAGGTCACCCCTCAGTCTCCGACGCTCCAGGGAAAACAGCCCCAGCTTGTTCAGCCTCTCCCTGTAGCTCAGATCCTCCAACCCTGGCAACATCCTTATAAATCTTTTCTGAACCCTTTCAAGTTTCATAACATCTTTCCGATAGGAAGGAGACCAGAATTGCGTGCAATATTCCAACAGTGGCCTAACCAATGTCCTGTATAGCCACAACATGACGTCCTAACTCCTGTACTCAATACTCTGACCAATAAAGGAAAGCAAACCAAATGCCTTCTTCACTATCCTATCTACCTGCGACTCCAGCTTCAAGGAGCTATGAACCTGCACTCCAAGGTCTCTTTGTTCAGCAACACTCCCTAGGACCTTACCATTAAGTGTATAAGTCCTGCTAAGATTTGCTTTCCCAAAATGCAGCATCTCGCATTGATCTGAATTAAACTCCATCTGCCACTTCTCAGCCCATTGGCCCATCTGGTCCAGATCCTGTTGTACTCTGAGGTAACCCTCTTTGCTGTCCACTATACCTCCAATTTTGGTGTCATCTGCAATCTTGCTAACTGTACCTCTTATGCTCACATCCAAATCATTTATGTAAATGACAAAAAGTGGAGGGCCCAGCACTGATCCTTGTGGCACTCCACTGGTCACAGGCCTCCAGTCTGAAAAACAACCCTCCCACACCATCCTCTGTCTTCTACCTTTGAGCCAGTTCTGTATCCAAATGGCTAGTTCTCCCTGTATTCCATGAGATCTAACCTTGCTAATCAGTCTCTCATGGGTAACCTTGTCAAACGCCTTTCTGAAGTCCATATAGATCACATCCACTGCTCTGCCCTCATCAATCCTCTTTGTTACTTCTTCAAAAAACTCAATCAAGTTTGTGAGACATGATTTCCCACACACAAAGCTATGTTGACTATCCCAAATCAGTCCTTGCCTTTCCAAATACATGTACATCCTGTCCCTCAGGATTCCCTCCAACAACTTGCCCACCACCGAGGTCAAGCTCACTGGTCTATAGTTCTCTGGCTTGTCTTTACCACCCTTCTTAAACAATGGCACCACATTTTGGGCAGCAGGGTAGCACAGTAGTTAGCACTGCTGCCTCACAGCACCAGGGACCCAGGTTCAATCCCTGCCTCAGGTGACTGTCTGTGTGGAGTTTGCACATTCTCCCCGTGTCTGCGTGGGTTTCCTCCGGGTGCTCCGGTTTCCTCCCACGGTCCAAAGATGTGCAGGTTAGGTGATTTGGCCATGCTAAATTGCCCATAGTGTTAGGTGAAAGGGTAAATGTAGGGGAATGGGTCTGGGTGGGTTGCGCTTCGGCGGGTCGGTGTGGACTTTTTGGGCCGAAGGGCCTGTTTCCACACTGTAAGTAATCTAACCTAAAATTTGCCAACCTCCAGTCTTCTGGCACCTCACCTGTGACTATCGATGATACAAATATCTCAGCAAGAGGCCCAGCAATCACTTCTCTAGCTTCCCATAGAGTTCTAGGGTACACCTGATCAGGTCCTGGGGATTTATCCACTTTTATCCGTTTCAAGACATCCAGCAGTTCCTCCTCTGTAATCTGGACATTTTGCAAGATGTCATCATCTATTTCCCTACAGTCTATATCTTCCATATACTGACTTGGTGGTTTTTGTTTCTAATCCTCCAGGCACAATCTCACTTTCTCAGATTCAAGCCCACACTACATACAGCATGGTTGTCACTGTTCCAGCCCTGAATCACACCTCCTTGGAGTCATCCCACTTTCTCTGTCCTCTTTTTGCATTCTGTAAGCCCACTATTGCTCCTGATCTAATTGCTGTGTTTCTCACCATGATCTAACTTTTCAAAGGCCTTCTCTACACTCTAACTCTTTCGTGCTTGGTTGATGATCAGCAAACAGACATTGATAATAGATGATTCAAGCCTGAACATAAGACAATGGTCAAATTATTCAAGATTAAAAATATTATTATAATTCCAAGATGTACACAATGACACTTGTTCCTGTCACTTCCATATTATCAACTTAGAAACTGACAATATCACCTTTATCCTCACTTCCATCCACCTATTGCACTCCCACCCCCCTTCCCATTTATCCCTCCACCCCGAGGCTGCCAGCTTTATTCCTGATGAAGGGCTTTTGCCGAAAATGTCAATTTTCCTGCTCCATGGATGTTGCCTGACCTGTTGAGCTTTTGCAGCACTACTGTAATCTTGACTCTAATCTCCAGCATCTGCAGTACCAACTTTGCTGAGAAGTGACCATTATGAAGGCTTCTAAGCAAGTTATAGACATAGAGTCATCGAGTACGGAAACAGACCCTTCGATCCAACCAGTCCACATTGAACATAAACTAAACTCATCACATCTGTCTGCTCCTCACCCATATCCCTCCAAATCTTTCCTATTCATGTACGTATCTAAGTTCTTTTAAACATTGTAACTGTCCTTCCAACCACCACTTCCTCAAGAAGTTCACTCCACATGCAAACTACCCTCTGTGCAAAACATTTGCCCCTATGTCTTTTTAAAATCTCTCTCCTCTCACCTGAATATGCCCCTGAATGACTTTGCAATAAGTAAAATAAAAAGCAACTATGAGAATGGACCTCTTTGTGCTCTGTTAATCATTGAAAATGTGCCAGCCAATGCAATAGCACAGCCAACACAACAGAATTGAGGACATTTTGATTCACTACTCACATTTTATATTTAGAGATGTTCGAGTAAGGAAAATAAAACATAAGTTCAAATAGCATTTCTTACTAAATACTGAGAACAAGAACATCTAACTGGTCTGCCAAAAATGGTTCAGATGGATGAACCTTGTGTATTAAAGTGATAATGCATTGGGCATAAGCTTACAATAAAATCTGCAGCACAGAATTAAAACAAGGATGTTGGCTAACTGCCCTAGAAGCTGATTTCAATCTGTTCAGTAACCCTCTAGTCAGTAGTTACTATCATTGCTTTTCAGCATGGACAACAACAGTTTCTCATGCCAATTATGAGGCACAAAAAGCCCTAATAAAGTGGCTGTGTTCAAATGTCTAAACCCGAAACAAAGAACATTGTTACACCACTTGAGGTCACAACTGAAATCAATCAATTGACAGAAAGAAATTTAGCTCATCATCCTCAGAATCATATTAAATACTTTATCACATTAGCCGTGAGCTAAGTGGAAGAGTTCATTGCCTCTGGAACACAGAGGTGTTGGTCTCAAAATATTGCAGTGGTCATGCAATGTACATTATCAACAGACTGTACTCTACTCCTTACAGTCATTATTCACACTTTGGCATTCACCATTTAAGACGAATAATTGGTGTTAAAGAGAAAGACTTTCTAAACGTGCTGGCTCTTAAATTAACCGTAATCGTTACTTAGGTGGTGAAGCGCAACATGTTGTACATACTGCTGGTTGGCATTCCAATTTCCATTTGGTTTGTGGGAAAGAACCATTTTGAAAGATGATCACTGTAAAGTAGACTCCAGCACTTCTGTGGATGTTTGCCGTGCCGCACGCTCAGGGTGGCAACCAGACATTGAACAAGAGTTCAAATGTTAGTGAACAGGCTGGCATTTTACATTTAGGGATGTTTGAGTAAGGAAAATAAAATTTAGGTTCAAATAGCATTCCTTAATTTTCGTCAACTGCAATAAGCACAATTTAACATTGTACAGATCCTTTCCTGTTTGTTATTTGAACTCCACCCAGCAAATCTCTGACTGGATTATGGCTACAACTTTTGCTGTTGTTAGCAATTCTCAACTTCCTTATAAAGATGCTGTAAACACGTTCTGAGCTATAGATATGCTCTTCAGCATGAGTGCCACAGTTGTGATCTCTCTCCAAATTCTTTATAATGATTAAACACTTCACCCAAAAGAATACACAACTGAGATTTGATCCTTGTGTCCATTGTGTCAGGGCACTGGACAAAAACTAAAATTAAAAGGACAGTTTTCATCCTACACGGCAGTAGGATGAAAACAAAAGACAGAAACAAATGAATCTTAAGTAGAATAATATCTAATGGAACAATGAAAGTATTTAAGAGTTGATGAAGTGGTGCAAAAGGGATCCCAGACAACTACAAATAGTTTAATATTGGTCACTAGAAGGTAGACAAAGCAATTCAAGCTAGTTGGCATTCCAATTTCTGTTTGGTTTGTGGGAAAATCAATCTAAGCAAGCACAGAGGCAGAAAGGAGGTTGTGGGGAGGAGGGAGAGAACAGAGAAGATTTGCAGTAGAATGGATAGCAGGTGATAGGGTAGATGGCAGGAGTAATCAGTGACAAAATGTAAGGTAAAATGGGATGGGTCAAGCCAAGACTTCACCCCACCCATTTGTTCTCCCATTCCCCCAGCATTATCAGTGGCTTGGCTACACAATTCATTCACTTAATAATTCTAAATATTGAAGACAGCACATCTCCATTTTGAAGTGGCTTCTGCCTTACATATCCCCCTTTGAAGCCCGCTGTTTATTTTAGAATAGCAAGCCTCTGATTGATTCTAAAGCTTCAAGATTCTGCTGCTGTCTTTTATTGAAGGGAGGCCTCACAAGGCAATTAAAGGCACACTGCTGTGATAAACATGTAACTACTTCTCTCCTAGCTATGTGTTTGAGACCTGATCTCTGCTTCCCCCTCGGGGAGAAATATCGTGCCCATGAACTCTGTTTCTCACTCCAAGTACTACCAAAACTACAAAATCACAACTCTACCAAGCTTTTGCCCATTCACGTAACCTGTCTGCAAACTCTTTATATCATCCTCAGTGTTTGCCTTCCCAAAATTTCGCTGCTCGTTGGATGCTGCCTGAACTGCTGTGCTCTTCCAGCACCACTAATCCAGTATTTAATCCCATTATCCAAGTCATTAATGTATTGTTAATAATTGTGACCCTAGTATTGATCCCTTGCCACTCCACTCGTTATAGTTTGTCATCCTGAGAAGAGCTTTACTATCCCAACTCTCTGTCGTCTATTAGTTTATGGATCTTCTATCGGTGCTCATATACTGTGCCAACACTGGGTTTTTACCTTGTTAGGTAGTCTTATGTTCAGTTCCTTACCATGGAAGATTATGATAGTGGGGCTGAAACCCCTTTGTAAGGCAATCAAAATGAGTACGGCACTGTGTCTGAGTGGTTAGCACTGCTGCTTCACAGCGCCAGGAACCTGCGTTGAATTCCACTTTTGAGCGACCATCTGTTTGGAATTTGAGCATTCTCCTGTGTCCGCATGGGTTTCATTCGGATGCTCCGATTTCCTCCTACAGTCCAAAGGTGTGCAGGTCAGATGGATTGGCCATGTTAAGTTGCCCATAGTTTCCAGGAATGTGCAGACAAGGTGGATTAGCCATTTGAAAAGGTGATAGGGTAGGGGGGTTCGGAGGGTTGATGTCAACTCGATGGGCCAAATAGCCTGTTTCTCCACTGAGCTGATTCTATGTGTGAATGGAATCTTAGTTGTGGACTTCCTACATTGGGGATTGCCATTTACTAGCCCTGAGAATGATTCAGGCTAGCAAGTATTCCTAAGTATGAAATGACAAAAACAAACCTGTTTGTGACCTAATGCCCAGATGGGAAATATCCTAGAATTGGCTCAATGTGGTTGCTTTATAATGGGAGCAGCTAGGGTCATCTTGCTGATTTCAACATGCGGAAACTCCCCTTGTATGGATGCCTGTAGTTATTGATGATTCCCAAGTCCTGAAATCTTTGATAAACTCAAAGGTAAGGTCACATATACTGAGATTTTCCACATGCCAAAATTTGTGGCCTGTCACTATTATCACAGAGTAACACACAGTGAATTACATAGAAGTATACTCATAACCCTGGAACAGAGCAAATCCTTCAGTTTACCGTGAGAAGTGCTACAGAAAGTCTGCAAATCACATTAAAAATTAAATTTCAACAAGTGCTGGGCCATACTTTTGATACCAAGATTGGTGGTGGGATTGGAATTGGATTCAGAAGCAACATCAAAATTGCATTCCCAGAGAGTTCTGATGTCACTGAGATATGCTGTTGTTTTCAAAAGGGTGAGAAATCCTGATGTCTCTAATTAAAAAGCCATCAAGTTCCTTAAAGGTATTGGTAACAGCTTAGGGAGGGCAAAAGGGCAATTTTCAAAAGTGAATCTGATTAATACAAACAGTCTGTTGCACTTGAGTACACAGTGGTTGGCTTCATTTCAGAAAAAGAGGAATTTTATTTTTATACAGTGACATGTCTTGGTGACTGGTGGGTCTAGTGCCAGATCAGATGTATTTATGGACACACTTTTCAGTACTTACGCTGTTGGCTCTCCAAGGAGCTCTCTGCTGTCTTCAGGAGACTGAGGCAGACCCGATCATGGCTGCTATCTGCCTTTGCCACTCATATGCTGCAAGCAGCTTCTGCTTGCCTTCAGAGAATCAAATGTTCAGTCCCTTGCACATTTTTCTCTGAATCACAAGTTTCTGGGTTCAAGTCCACTTCACGGGCTTGACCATAAAAAGCAAAGCTGACACTTCAATACTCTACTGAAAGTGCACTGTACTGTTAGGCCATTGTTGGATAAAATGTGAAACTTAGTCTCCATCTACCTGTTCAGGTGGATGTAAGAGATCCCATGGCACTGTTTTGAAGTGAAGCGTTGGTCAATATTTATCCCTCAATCAACATCGCAAAAAAACCACAAATTATCTGAATATTATCGCATTGCTGTTTGTGGGTGTTTGCTGATTGCAAATCAGCTATGGTATTTCCTCTACTACAACAATGGATACACTTCAAAAGGTATTTCATTTGCTACAAGGTTCTTTAAGAGATCCAGTAGTTGTGAAAAGTGCTAGGTATATATAATTTTTTTTTTCTCTCCCTAAAGATGCTTGGCACCTGCATTGGTTCTATGAGAAATAATAAAACAAAAATGTTTAAGGGGATCCTGTTTATCTCCAATTAAGCATTTACTTATCAAAATAGCATGCAGCACCAACAAGGTATTGGGACCTGGAAATTATCCAGGCATCAGATTCCAAACTCCATTTTGAAAATCCATCTCTTTGTTACAGATTCAAAGCAAAACAGAAGATTGTTGAACTACAATGTGAAATGGACACATATATTCCAATCTGCATTTGCAGCCTTCCCAGCAGATTCTGCTTAAGCAGGGACCACATCAGGGTGACTTTGGATTTTGTGTTCAGCTATGTATCCCATCAAAAATATTGGAAATTGATTTGCATTCATGGAATCCATGCTCAATTTAGTTACAGGTCAGATCGTCTTTTGGTATGAGTTTGAGGACACAACATTTGATTGTTAAATTGAGGTGAATCAAAGATTAATTGTTATGGTGCTTTGCAATTTGATGCACAAGTTAAAATCGCACAGTATTAACTTTCCACAATGTTCTTTTTATTAAAAAATGGTTGTGTGTGGACTATTTTGTTCTGCATGTGATTCTCTTATGTCATTATGGGGGTGGGGGCGGGGGATGTGTGTGTGTGTGTGTGTGTGTGTGTTGATGTATTATGTACAGCTCATATCCAAAAATGTCTGATCTCACATATGTGTTTCATAACTTGCATGCTACCTAGTACACTTCAAACCTCATATAATATTTTAATTTATAATAAGAAGGTGGATGGTTATATTTTCTAAATGCGCTTCTTTATCTAGGTATGCTTCCTGTATGTTAATTATATATTAATTGATGTTTAATTTTACTCAGTCACTGGGTATTACTGAAAAGACAATGCTCCAGTTCTATCCTTCATTACTTGGCTGGGGATTTGCACCAAATAATAATAACAAAACAATCATTACTCATAAAACAAGATTCAGCAGATTTGAATTCATGTGGGTCTGTAAATCTCTTTTATAAGTTTTTTGGAATGTTCTGTTCAGAATGGGAGTGTGACATAATTAAATAGCTGAAGATCTGAATCATCAGCATTTATAATATTGCAATGTTTGTATGTTCACCTCTTTATTGATGTATTAACTCACCCAGGAGCATAGAACTCTGTGAGACACATGTTATTTTATTGGTCATTCATAGCTTGTTCCTGGATTGATCTCATCATTTCTGTGTATTAGTTTATCAACTCTTGACATCTTTTGGCAGTTAGAGCTGCTTTTAATCCAAGGACCAGATTGGTAGAAATTAGGAAGGAAACCAGCAAGGAAAAGGTTTATTACTAAAGGGAAAATATTTTGAATGGATAGAACAAATTAACTTGGAAAGGAAAAAAAAGGAAGAAAAATGTGAAGGGAAATGTTAACACAGAAACAGATATGAAGTCTTTTTAAATGTTCATCTAAAATGATATTTATGTGTTCATTGTGGTACAGGGGGTGAAGTAAAATCAAAGCTGATATTTGCATTATTATGCATGAGATGTATGATTCCGTGAGAACTGTAAAACTAGAAGTGACTGGCTATAGAAATGCTGACAGTATCAGAATTTCCTTTGTGGAGGTGCATCTAATCAAAGATGCTATATCTTGAATTGATTGCCCACATTTTGTCCTCCACGTTTCCCTCAACAACATAATCCAGCATTAAAAGGACAACCCCAGACAACAACTCCATTTTGCAGATTGATCATTTTTGACATATTTCTGACTAATGATGCTAATTTGCAGTGAATATAAGCACACCAACTGAGAACTGATCGGAGACAGCTGAAAGCTCATTTCATTAAGGGATCTAATGTTGGATTTTCTATCAGGCTTTCAATCTATTCATTCTGACCTGGAGTGATGGCATTTTTATTCACGATGCTACTTCATCAAGCTTGAAATAAAAATCTTAAAGCTGTTGTTATTTTGGCAAATGTATCTCCATAGTTTCCATGAGACTCTTTACATTGAACCACTTAGCCCAAGAATTTAGGATGTAATGCTGACATAAATGAGATCATAATTAGGTATAGAAAGCCAATATATGGTTTAGTTTACAAATGCATAAACACTTTTCCATAAAGATAATGGCTTTGAAATTACATAGTGAGCACTTAATGCCTTCATCTGAAATGTTTTTGTTCTGTATCATTGAAAGCACTGACTTGTTTAAAATAATTGGGTGAATAGACCTACTAAAAAAAAAGTGGGAAGGAGTTTCAAAGGAAGATGTTACATTCATACAAAATTACCTCACAACTTAATTTCAAGGTCAATATTCCCACTGTATGAAAACTATTAACATTATGGCTAAATGCTGAAGCTAAACACCTGACTTCTTTTGAACTTTCTGAATAAAAGGACCAAATTGATTTGCGAGAATATATATTTTAATTTGGAAATCTCAAAGGGAAATTGTCTCTCCATAATAACCATTTAATACCACTGCTGATCAGCAAAGCAGTGTATCCAATCCATTAATCTTTGGACAATAATATGAGCTGACAAGATAAGGCTGTCTTACTTATTAAGACAGACTAAAAGAGCTACAACTGCGTACTGCAGAACAGCGTAGTCTTAGGAGTAATCTAATCAGGATTTATAAGATGATGAATGGAATAGATTGGTCCTGATTTTGCAATAGTAACAATGGTGAAACTGTTGGCATTCAGCAGCCTTCATTTTTTGAAATGGACTGTAACCTTTGCATTCTGCATAATACACATAAACATCCAGAGGTTCCTGCCACTGATTTAATGCTTCTCCAGAGGGTACACCGGTGAATTCTCTCCAGAATTCAATCAACTGGAAATCATTGAACTGGCAAAAACCTTTCTCTCTTAGGTTCTTAGTCTCTGTAAAAACCTGAGTGCACATTATGCTTCTTAAATGAGGTTTAATTGGGTTTTTAACAAAATAGTAAATTCACAATTACAGATTAAAAAGTCTCATTGGCCCTGACTATATAATTTTGTATTTGCTGAATGTCAGTATCTTATTTTAGGATAAAAATATTGCACAATTCTTAAAGTTAAAGAATAAAGACGAACTTTAAAATAATTATTTCCCCGATTTCCCAATCATTACATGTAAGAATGTCAAAGTGCAAAATGAAGAGGTTCAGTGGTTTTACTTACTGGTTTCTTGTTTGTGAGACTACTTTAATGTGATTGACTGCCTACCTGCATGGTGTCATCAGTTCAGCTAGATACCTGAAGATGACCCTGAGTTAATACTATAAACAAAACACTGCACCACAGAGATTGCCAGCTTTTGTAAACAGCTTTCCTCATTGTCTGCAGTGAATACTGTTGCATCACCATTGGCTACAAAATCTAGTCCACTAAATTCAAGTTGACCATTTGCTCCAACGAAAGAGATTGGAAGAAAAAGGAGTTATGATTTTAAGTTATGTTAAGCCAGGTCAAGGTTAGATTGCATGCATATTAGGCAATATTTACATTACAGAAAGAGGCGATTCATTCCACTATTCATATATCACCTGAGCCTCATCTCACCCTCTTCATCTCAACCCATCAGTATATCCTTCTGACAAAGGGTCACTCAACCTGAAACATTAACTCTGATCTCTCTCCACAGATGCTGCCAGACCGGCTGAGCATTTCCAGCAATTTCCATTTTTGTCTCTGATTTGCAGCATCCACAGTTCTTTCAGATTTTAATATATCCTTCTGATCCTTTCTCTGTTATATATTTAACTGGCTTTCCCTTAAAAATATGCAACTCATCCTTGTGGTAGCCAACTCTACATTCCAACCACAATCCTGTATTTACTGCCAGATGTGCTAGTAACAATCTTACAACATTTGGCTCCAAGTTCTACTCTGCCCTGCGTAGATTTTGAGATTTGAAAGTCACATATTACCAACACAGGTAGCCAAGATTTCACAATTGATTTTAAGGTTGTATCTTAAGTTTTTCAAGAAGCAATAATTTAGACATGATGTATAAGCAGAATAAATAGAAAAACATATGACCTGTGATAAGTGAGATCAGTTTACTGGGTCTGGAGGACTAACAGATGAATGACGAAGATTGTAATGACTTCAGTAGATTTGGTGGCAGTTTTCTACTATCCATATGAAGTATTAAGAATCTCTTCCCCAATCTTCAGCCCTTTGAAAATCAGGTAGTTGTCTAACAAAGACTGTCTCCAAACACTATTAATATACTTTAGTTTGAGAGGCTGGTTGTTTAATCTATGTCAATCACTTGTTCAAACCCTCTAACCCAATGACTATGACAAGTACCCAGAATGTTGGGAAAGACCACTTCCCCAGTCCATCACTTTAGCATAAAGTCATGTTTAAGTTTACCTTATGTTGAGGGCCATTTGTTCGGCAAAACGAGACACTTGAATAGGCTAGAGAATACACAATGTCATCCTAGCAATTCAGGAATATCAACATGAAAGCTTTATCCAGTAGACAGTGACATTTCTTATGACTTCATGTACTTTTCCAGAGAGAGAGAAAGAACATTTCTACTGGATGGCTTCACACTATATTGACTAACTCTATAAAAATTCGATAATATTCTGATATTTATAAGTGGAATGTTCTTCATAAATCTTAAGAATCTCTAACAGGATCTTGCTCCATTTTTTCTAGTCTCCAGATAAAAAGAAATCTTCTTCATAGATACAACTTCAGAACATTGTATCATTGCAGTAAAACTTTTTTTTTGCATTTGTTCCAATGCTTAAATGTCTTTTTTTAAATTTGGAGATTAAATCAATTCATAATATTCAAAATGTAGTTTAATCAAAGTTCTAGACTCACAAAAATAAAAATTGCTGAAGAAACTCAGCAGATCTGGCAGAATCTCTGGAGAGAAAACATTTCAAGTCCATTGATCCTTCTTCAGAGGTTCTATGCTGACTGGTATATTGGTTTGATAGTATCTTTCTGCCTCTAGACCAGTTTTAAGGTTGCACGCCAGGCAGCTGTGATGGCTATCCATCCACGAGTAGACGATAGCTCATAAGTTTAATTAAAATACCTGAAGCATTCCAAGCCTGGTAAGTTCCTGGTCACAGACTGATGGGGGTTGAGAGTGTGATGTTGGAAAAGCACAGCAGACCAGGCAGCATCCGAGGCACAAGGTAATTGGTGTTTTGGGCATAGGCCCTTCATCGGGAATGGAGTCCTGATGAAAGACCTATGCCCAAAATGCCAATTCTCCATTCCTGATGAAGGGCTTATGCCCAAAATGTTGATTGTCCTGCTACTTGAATGCTGCCCGACTTGCTGTGCTTTTCCAGCACCACATTCTTGACTCTGATGTCCAGCGTCTGCAGTCTTCACTTACTACTACAGACTGATGGAGAGTAAGTAGGGGGATGTGGTGAATGCTTCAGGATAAATTTGAGGATCCCCACTCCCCCCTCCCAGTCATAGCCACCTTGCCTGCAGGATCACAGCCATAGATTCTTTCATTATGCTTCTCCCATTGGACAGTTGAACCCACCAAGTTTATAACAGTATCAAGAGAACACCACTACCTACTCTCTCTTTCTGGTTTACTTGCATTAATGGCCTGTTTTCTCTGGCCATTAATCGGTTATTGTTTTAAAGATTGTGTCAGATGACTATTTTCCAATGGGGTCTCATCCTTGTATTGGAGTTTAGAACCCGGAAAGAAATCCAGTCTCTCTGCTTTTCAATCTTGGCCTTTTTGCAAATGAATTCAAGTGCTTTGAATCTTTTTAAATGGTGTTATTAATTAGTGATTTCATTTGTTTTTCATAATTGGTGTAACACTGTCTGCAGATTTCTCTGCTTGAATATTCATTCTTCAAGGAGTTTGTAGGATTTTTATTTGTCCTCCCAAATTTTATTCATTTTCAACTATTGGTGCTTCTTTTTCAGGCAACAACTGAAACAAGAAGAGAAACAAAATAGACAATGGATACTGATTCATGGAATCCCTTCAAGAAATAACAGGTGACAATGTGTTTCTGGCTCAGGTGGTAACCAACTCTTACAAAGCAGTAATGACTATGTTAAATAATCTGGGCAACACTGATTCCATACACTAGCTTTAGTTTCTCGACAGAATAAGAATGAAGAATAGCAATCTCCCAGAGCTTTCCTCTCAAAATAGCTCGGCTTTACCTTTATTTCTTTGTCAAAAGAAGATTTTGGTTGGGATGAAGTGAATATGTATGTGATAAATGTGACAATTCTTGATCCCCTAGTTTCCATAAAGCAGCAATGCTCTCCAGTGCATCCATCACTTATAGGATAGGCAGTGCTCAGTTTGAATTCCAAGTCGAGTTCTATCACTCTGCTGTGATCATTTCGTTTCTTTCCATAAAAAATTCTTAAAATATTTAAAATTGACGATACAAGTATTTCACAGAAACCTTGTAAAATCTCCTGATGCCGGGCGACCTTGATATTAAGAATACAGGCCCCGAAGCCAAAATGATACATAAAATGTACTTCAGGGCCCTTTGAGGATACCATCAAGAGAAACTTATAAATCGTGTCGCTGCTACGTCTATTAACCGCCTATTACTGAAACAGCAATGAAATGCTTCCTCTTAGAAGATTCCCAATATCTGATTCCTAACTGAGAGGCAAAGCTCTCAGATCATACATCTCACTATTATTCGCAACAAACTGTCTCTTAAACATTTGGTGGCTACAATACATGGGGGCGTGCGTGGCGCTGCGCTCACACTCTGTTATGTTATAATAATTGTTCATCCGGACCCGGTAATGGACGAACTGATCCTTTTAAGGATGAGGATAGTAGATTCAGCATTTGGCATACTTTAACATCAACCCAATCAACAAACTGTTTACAGGGAAGTCTCGTAGTATTGTCTATCAGTACTTCTGACTGCACCAGCGCTACATACACATCGTTCCATTTTGGAACAGTAAGACTATTTACTATAAGGATACCACATCCGTGTCCACGTCTGATACGGCAGCTCTCTTAGTAATAGTCCTAGTGGCTAATTAACCCTCCATTGACCATGGGTGACTCCATACCTTTCAGTCAAACAAAAAATTACGTCAAAACGTTGAGAGTCGAATCTAAGCCATATTGAGCGATCAATCATCCCGGTTCATCATCACACACAGCATGAACGACTCCACACCGGGAATTTTTACAGCACCGTTACTGATTAGTATTCTATACCATGCAGTCAATATGCTCACATTGGTGTTTGAGATACTGTTAGATTCAATGATGTTAATTACATGGGGGCATCACAGGAAATTCAGCACCTCACCATCCATCACATTAACTTCGCGTTGCATTCAAGTCACTCACCACTGGAGCTCTGGAATCCATCACTACTAACCATTCTGCATTCAATCGCCACCTTTAATCATTGCACTACATATTATATAACCTACACATGTCCCAGCAGATCTCCTCGGTTAATAACAGTCCTGAGATGAGAGGTGCTGCTGGATCAACGGTATTGGGGCACTATGTTTTGGCCGAGGTTTCCACTGTTAAGGGCAATCTGAGACATGCCAAGGTTCCTCGCTCTCTCACATACACACAGGGACAGGTATACACATAGATGGGACTATTCCTTACAGATGCATGCATCAGCCACCCCCTACCTGCCAGGAGCTGCATCCAGGCGCAGATCTTGTAGACAGTGGCGGTGTTGCAGAAGAAGAAGAGAGCGAAGCAGGTGATGCAGCCGAGGATCAGGACCATGGAGAGCAGCACGAAGAACGCTGCTGCTTTGAAGGCACCCGAGGGGATGCTGGAGAAGTCGGAGAAGGTTCCCTGGCATATTAAATCCCGGCTGCTTAAACCTGTCCCGATGCAGTAATGGAAAAGGCCAAAGTAGCCGGCGTAGGGAGTGTCGACACTATCCCCGATCCAGTAAGGCTGGATAAAAACCACCACGTTAATAATCGCGAAGCAAATGGTGAAGATGGCCCACAGCACACCGATGGCTCTGGAATTCCGCATGTAATTGTCATGGTAGATTTTAGAGGCTTCCTGTGAAGGCAACATATTCTCCTCTCTCGCTTTCTCTCCTCGCTAGCTCCTTAATGCAAATGCAAGAGCCAACCTTCAGTCTCTTACATTTACAATAAATCCCAATAATATCGTGCTGATGCCCTTGTCCGATTGTTATAGAGTGTCTATATGGTGGAGATGCTCCATCTTTCCAGACGCTCTCTGCCTTTTTCTCACCCTTTCTTTCGCTTCCCCCTCTCCCTCCCTCGATCTCTATTTCTCTCCGGCTCCAGGGTGCGCGCTCCCGACACGCTAGCTGTTTGGTGTATGCGCGTTACCGAGGTAATGCAGCCTTATTGGGAATATTTCCCAGCACACACCACGTTATGTTCAGATCAGGATTCTTAAATCAGATTGAACGGAACCAGATTCAGGATAAAGGTGTTTCTGTTAAAAAAAAGACACGAGAACAATTTGCACTATCAGTTTATACCACAGACTAGAGGCCTGTGACCAGTGGAGTGCCACAAGGATCGGTGCTGGGCCCTCCACTTTTTGTCATTTACATAAATGATTAGAATGCGAGCATAAGAGGTACAGTTCATAAGTTTGCAGAAAACACCAAAATTGGAGGTGTAGTGGACAGCGAAGAGGGTTACCTCAGATTACAACAGAATCTGGACCAGATGGGCCAATGGGCTGAGAAGTGGCAGATGGAGTTTAATTCAGATAAATGCGAGATGCTGCATTTTGGGAAAGCAAATCTTAGCAGGACTTATACACTTAATGGTAAGGTCCTAGGGAGTGTTGCTGAACAAAGAGATCTTGGAGTGCAGGTTCATAGCTCCTTGAAAGTGGAATCGCAGGTAGATAGGATAGTGAAGAAAGTGTTTGGTGTGCTTTCCTTTATTGGTCAGAGTATTGAGTACAGGAGTTGGGAGGTCATGTTGCAGCTGTACAGGACATTGGTTAGGCCACTGTTGGAATATTGCACGCAATTCTGGTCTCCTTCCTATCGGAAAGATGTTGTGAAACTTGAAAGGGTTCAGAAAAGATTTATAAGGATGTTGCCAGGGTTGGAGGATCTGAGCTACAGGGAGAGGCTGAACAGGCTGGGACTGTTTTCCCTGGAGCGTCGGAGACTGAGGGGTGACCTTATAGAGGTTTTCAAAATTATGAGGGGCATGGATAGGATAAATCGACAAAGTCTTTTCCCTGGGGTCAGGAAGTCCAGAACTAGACAGCATAGGTTTAGAGTGAGAGGGGAAAGATATAAAAGAGACCTAAGGGGCAACATTTTCACGCAGAGGGTGGTACATGTATGGAATGAGCTGCCAGAGGATGTGGTGGAGGCTGGTACAATTACAACATTTAAGAGGCATTTGGATGGGTATATGAATAGGAAGGGTTTGGAAGGATATGGGCCGGGTTGCTGGCAGGTGGGACTAGATTGGGTTGGGATGTGTGATCGGCATGGACGGATTGGATTGAAGGGTCTGTTTCCATGCTGTACATCTCTATGACTCTATCTATGACTCTATATCTTCACAAACTTGCCCATTGGATCAAAATAATTAAGATATACATATGCATATAGTCACGATGAAGCAAAATACATGTGTAAATCGTTATTTAATCTCCCAGAAGCAGTTTACATGCACACCCATTTCACACATTTCTATAGATTGTTCTCCCTAAAGAATCGTGGGACATACTTTTGAAAGTTAGCAGACAATTAATCCAGTCATAAAATGATTAGTTCAATTGCTTCCAAATTGAAAATTTCTTTTAAAAAAAAACTTTTTGCAGTATAAATTCAATCTGGTGTCCAATATTTTAGAATTTTTATAAAGGCTGTTCAAGATTGTTTCAAACAATTATTTTCAAATAATTATGGTCCATTACTGCTTTTACTTTTTGAGAAAAACAGGGCCTAACCAAGGTTAAAGGGAATAAGTGGAAGGTTGAGTAAATCAGGAAGTTGCCATTAAATGGCCAGCTTTGCATTTTAAAAGCCTATAGTTTGTTGGAGAGAGGGACGATTGAAGAATTTCTGAGAAAGGTGAGCTAGTATGATAAAATTGAATGGAGTGCAGAACGTTTATTCTTCTAACCACATGTCCTTGATAATCAACAGCATTCACATTGCTGAATCTTCAACATCCCCATCCTAAGAGTCTCCATTAACTAGAAGCTCAACTTTATCAGCCACGTTGATGCCATATGCAAGAGAGAAGATCAGAGACTGCAATGAATGGCTCACCTTTGGCCCATCAGAGTTTCTCCAGCTCCTACAAGGCCTAAGTCAGAGGTTTCTTGGAATACTCTCCACTTGCCTGGATGGTGACAGTTACATTCAAAATGCTTAATGCCATCCAATCAATCTTTTTAGCACCTCAGCTAATCCCTTCACCAACGACATATTATGATAGCAGTACATATCAGCTGCAAGACACACTACAGCAACTCAACAAGACTCTTTCGACCTCACTTCTAAGCCTATAACCTTCACAACAAGGGAAATAGGTTCAGGAGAGTACCATTATAACCTGGTTAGAACAATGCCTTGTGTCTCTCTAGCCCCACTATCTCACTAATCACAGCACATTTTTAAACATTTTACCCAGCTATCAATATGGTCAGTTATATATTTTATCTGCACTACGTCCAGAATTTTAAAATAATCCATCACTAGGGTCTTTCAACAAACAGTATGAATACTAAATTACTATTAATTCAAGACTTATTCAAAAAAAAAGCAAGATCGATTTACACACTGCTTGAAGAGCAAAAGTATAAATAAGATCATTCTAAATAATCCAAAATATACTTGCTAAAGAAACTTTTTCAGTGGAGATTGCTTTTGAGAGGAAAACACATTGGTTAAATACTTGTTAATTGTTGGAGAATAAAAAGATTAGCTATGAAATATTCCAGATGGCTCTCAGTTTTGCATCCTTGCAGCTGTCACTGGACACAGATGGTTGTTACAAGACACATGCAATAGTGCCCTAACAGCTCTTCAGTTGGAGGTAATTCTGGAATTCCGGGAAATGCACCCAATTACAGCTCCTCGAAAACTGCACTAGGGAACTGGAGCTGGAGCTGTAACTGGAACTTTCGATCATTCGGGACGTGGAGGGGGTTATTAAGAGGATTTGCAGGGACGTAATCACACCTCAGGTACAAGAAGAAGGCAGATGGGTTACTGTCAGGGGACAGAGAGGGAACCAACAGGCAGTGCAGGGATCCTCTGTGGCCATTCCCCTCAACAACAAGTATACTGTTTTGGATACTGTTGGGGGAAACGACTTATGAAGGGTAAGCAATGAGGAACAGGACTCTGGCACAAAGTCTGTCCCTGTTGCTCAGAAGGGAATGGTGGAGGAACAGAGCATTAGTCATTGCGGACTCCATGGTTAGGGGGACAGTTAGGAGGTCCTGTGGGAATGAGAGAGACACAATTGGTCTGTTGCCTCCCAGGTGACAGGGGTCTTGATGACTCTGATCGTGTTTTCGGGATCATTGAGGGGGTGGGGGAGCAGCCCCAAGTTGTGGTCCACATAGGCACCAATGACATAGTTAGGAAGAGTGATGGGGATATAAGGCAGAAACTGTAGTTTGACTGTACAGGAGGTTGAGAGAAGTGAGATCTAAAATAAGGTTTCAAGGTTGCAAGATGGCACCAGCAAACAAGAAGTTGGTTTGATGTGTGCCTACTTCAACACCAGGAGCATTTGAAATAAGGTGGGTGAACTTGCAGCATGGGTTAGTACCTGGGATTTCGGTGTTGTATCATGGAAACATAGGCAGAGCAGGGACAGGAATGTTTGTTGCAGGTTCTGGGATTTAGTTGTTTCAGTAAGAACAGAGAAGATGGTAAAAGAGGAGGGGTGTGTGGCATTGTTAGTCAAGGACAGTATTATGGTTGCAGAAAGGACATTTGAGGACTCATCTACTGAGGTAGTATGGGCTGAGTTTAGAAACAGGAAAGGAGAGGTCACCCTGTTGGGAGTTTTCTATAGGCCTCCGAATAGTTCCAGAGGTGTAAAGGATAGATTCTCAATAAGAGCGAGAGTGACAGGATAGTTATGGGGTCTTTAACTTTCCAAATATTGACTGGGAAGACTATAGTGCAAGTACTTTAGATGGGTCAATTTTTATCCAATATGTGCAGGAGGGTTTCCTGACACAGTATGTATACAGGCAACAAGGGGAGAGGCCATATTAGATTTGGTAGTGGGTAGGTGTTAGATTTGGAGGTAGGTGAGCACTTTGGTGATAGTGACCACAGTACAGTTATGTTTACTTTAGTGATGGAAAAGGATAGGTATATACCGCAGGGCAAGAGTTAGAGCTGGGAGAAAGGCAATTATGATGCGATTAGGCAAGATTGAAGATACATAGGATGGGGAAGGAAACTGGAAGGGATGGGCACAATGGAGTTTATTCAAGGAACAGCTACAGGCAGGGAGGAAGTTGTAGAGCTTGGGAGCTGTAGTTCACTAAGGAATGTGAATCTCTTGTCAAGTGGAAGAAGAAAGCTTATGTTAGGATGACTTGGAGATGCCAGTGTTGGATTGGGATGTACAAAATTAAAAATCACACAACACCAGGTTATAGTCCAACAGGTTTAACTGGAAGCACACTAGCTTTCGGAGCGACGCTCCTTCACCTGATGAAAGAGCTAATGCTTCCAATTAAACCTGTTGGACTATAACCTAGTGTTGTGTGATTTTAAACTATGTTAGGATGAGATGTGATGGCTCAGTTAGGACGCTTGAGGGTTACCAGTCAGCCAGGAAAGAGTTAAAGAGACAGCTAAGAAGAGCCAGGAGGGGACATGAGAAGCCGTTTGCGGCTAGGATCAAACCTTAGGTTTTCTATTGGTATATGAGGAATGAGTAAGATTGGGGCTAATCAAGGATAGTAGTGGGAGGTTGTGCATGGAGTCAGAGGAGATAGGGAAAGTGCTAAATGAATACTTTTCATCAGTATTCACACTGGAAAAAGACAATGTTTTCGAGGAGAATAGGGATATACAGGCCACTAGACTGGATGTGATTGACATTCACAAAATAAAGGTGTTAGCAATTCTGGAAAATGTGAAAATAGATAAGTCCCCGAGCTTGATGGGATTTATCCTAGGATTCTCTGGGAAGCCAGGGAGGAGATTGCTGATACTTTGGCTTTGATCTTTATGTCCTCATTGTCTACAGGAATGGTGCCAGAAGACTGGAGGATAGTAAATGTTCCCTTGTTCAAGAAAGGGAGTAAAGACAACCCTGGTAATTACAGACAAGTAAGCCTTATTTCGGTTGTGGGTAAAGTGTTGGAAGAGGTGATAAGAGATAGGATTTATAATCATCTAGAGAGGAATAAGCTGATTAGGGATAGTCAACATGGTTTTGTAAAGGGTAGGTTGTGCCTCACAAACCTTATTGAGTTCTTGGAGAAGGTGACCAAACAGGTGGATGAGGATAAAGCAGTTGATGTGGTGTATGTGGATTTCAGTAAGGCGTTTGATAAGGTTGCCCATGGTAGACTATCGCACAAAATATGGAGGCATGGGATTGAGGGTGATTTAATGGTTTGGATCAGAAATTGGCTAGCTGAAAGAAGACAGAGGGTGGTGGTTGATGGGAAATGTTCATCCTGGAGTTCAGTTATTAGTGGTGTACCACAAGGATCTGTTCTGGGTCCATTGCTGTTTGTCATTTTTATAAATGACCTGAATGAGAGCGTAGAAGGATGAGTTAGTACATTTGTGGATAACACTAAGATCAGTGGAGTTGTGGATAGTGCTGAAGGATGTTGTAGGTTACAGAGGGACAGAGGTAAGCTGCAGAGCTGGGCTGAGAAATGGCAAATGGAGTTTCATGTGAGGTGATTCACTTTGGAAGGAGTAACAGGAATAAAGAATACTGGGCTAATAGTAAGATTCTTGGTAGTGTAGATGAACATAGATCCCTGAAAATTGCCACCCAGGTTGATGGGGTTGTTAAGAAGGCATATGGTGTGTTAGCTTTTATTAGTTCGGAACCATAAGGTCATGCTGCAGCTGTACAAATCTCTGATGCAACCACACTTGGAGTACTGCATACAATTCTGGTCACTGCATTATAGGAAGGATGTTGCCTGGTATGAAGAAAAGGTCTTATGAAGAAAGGCTGAGGGACTTGAGGCTGTTTTCATTTGAGAGAAGAAAGTTGAGAGGTGACTTAATTGAGACATGTAAAATAATCAGAGGGTCAGATAGGGTGGACAGTAAGAGCTTTTTTCCTCGGATGTTAATGGCTAGCATGAGGGGACATAGCTTTAAACTGAGAGTTTTGTCAGAGGTAGTTTCTTCACTCAGAGAGTGGTTGGGGCATGGAACACACTACCTGCAAAAGTAGTCGATTCACCAACTTTAAGGGCATTTAAATGGTCATTGGATAGACATGTGGACAAAAATGGAATAGTGTAGGTTAGATGGGCTTCAGATTGGTTTCACAGGGGCAACATCTAGGGCAGGAGGGCACTGTAATGTTCTATGTTCTAATAAATCTTATAAAAGTCTTTCAAAGACTTAAACAGTTCTGGTTTTCCAAATCTTGCATGGGATCTTCAAATGGGTTTCCCAAAAAGTGGCAAAAGCTGTGTTGAGGATCTTATCTCTTCACAGGTTACATTCCAGCTGAACATATCAAAACAGCTGCTTCTCCTGACAGCCATAAACCTGACATGTGACTTCCACCAAGTCAAAGCAGTTAGATTTAGTCATGTGGCTTCCAATAGGTTCTTTAAAAAGAACTTGAACAGTGAGCTTTAAGAAAAACAGGTTCTATATCTCCTCAGTACTTCAAATGAATTAATTTTCATAATCCTTTAGATGTGAATCCTCAAAAAATATTCATAATGGGAGCACCTTCATAACAATCTCACCACCTTCATGTTTCCTTGCAATTTATATGCCATTGTAATTTGAACATATATTGTTGTTCCTTCATTGTTGCTGACTCAACCCAATCAGCTTGTTGGGGAAATCCTCATCTAACAACATTGTGGAAGCACGATCATCACATGGAGTGCTGTGGTTCAAGAAGATTGATCACCATCACATTTTAGAAATAACTATGTCATAAGGATGTGAAAAGGTGAAAGAGAATGTAGGATGGAATATTTTGAGGCGAACAGAAACCAATAATGAATTTTAATTGGGACAAATACATAGCAATAGATATGAGACAAGAAAGGTTGTGACAAAGAAAGAAATGATAGAAGTTGAACTGAGAGAAAGAGCAAACATTCGCTATCAAGTGATTTGTCTGATTACAAGAGAGGTGTTAAGAGACAGGTTTCAGATATAGGTGGAGAATTTAAGACTTAATTGGATTCGGGATTCCTAAGAGTTTGGAGACGATGCACAGGGAAGAAGTTCTTAACCAATTAATAAAAAGCTGTACTTACTTGCTTAGCTGTAGCAATTAGTATGTTCATTCTATATCACAAACATAGCATTCTGAATTGCGATGGGACAGCTACCTCAATTTCCATCTCAAAGATGCTACTGTTCTGATAATAAGATATTAAAAATGAATATCCTCTTTACTGTTGTATCTATTGAATTTCAAGCTGCCCAGTTCATATAGGGATCAAAATTCCTCCTTTAAATCTATAAGTATTTATTTTTAATCAATTATATTCTATGGTGTAATTTCTGTGAGATGGAACTTGTTACAATATATACATATCAAACAATCAAAACAGACACATAATGATGTTGAAGCAATTATTAAACTGTGAAAGAAGCATTTAACAAGTTGCAAACTACTAAACTTTAGCATTGCTTCCATGCAGTGCACATGCCTCTAGTAATTTTAGTCCTGATTTGCTAAAATGAAAAGTTTGGAAACCCTGTGTACTGTTGTCTGTGTTACATTACTGTATGTAGCAGTGCTACTTCTTTTCCAACTGATAGTGACTGACTTGTAAACTGTGAGATTGTCATTGGATAATATACCCGGGAGGAAACAAAAGATTTTAAACTACCGTGTACAGGAAACATTTCCAGTTAGGTTGGGATTGTGAGAGTAGACATGTTTTAAAAGCTCAAGTATGTATTTAGGCTATCTATACATTTCATTTTCTATCAAAGGTAATCAAACGACAAGGTCCATAAATGCAGCTGCAGAAAAGAACTCTTTCACTAATAGCCAATAATTCATGAGGTTATGTGGAATGCTGAGTAATTTTAATTTTAAAAACATGCTAATGAGCAGAAGTTGTAATTGCAGGTCTTTATTCCAGATGATTTTCATTCAGTATTATTAAAGAAAACCATGCAGTCAAAATCATACATTAGACTAAAACATCAATATTTTCATTCACAATTCATTAAACTGACCCATTTCATTGAAGCAGATTATAGTCAGTACATATTTACATATGCAATTTTGAGTAACACATTTATTTTAACATGCCGAATGCTGAGCCAGTTGCAGACGCACCTGTCAAGTCTTTAGTTCACTTTAAATTGATTATTGATTTGATGTTCAACAATACAATTTGGGTGATAAATTTTAATACTTGCATTGTGGAAAACTACACTACAATCATGCCTTTATAACTGTAGGTGAATGTCAGTAGTGATATCAAGATCCAATAATTATGCTAGTGATGTAGTGATGCTATGAATATAACTACTTATAATTTTAATATGTGTACATGTTTAACAAATTGTGTAGATTTTCAGTTCTGCCTTCCAATATGAATGTAGACTGGTACAGTATCATAAAAGTCTATTAGATGGTGTTGACATTAATTATAACACATAAATTCTTGGTATTTGTTGCATAATATATACTTATCAATAGAACAACTTGATTTTTTTTTCTCATCTGTGCTAGTCTTGGCATTTGTCTCAGCTTTCTGGTTGTTCTACATGCTCTCCCCTTTCTGTTCTGAAGTTGGTATCCATAGCTCAGCTGTTCTTATGCTCAATCTAATATATGCCTGATCTGAGGAAGGTACCAGGCTGCACAATTTTGCAAAGCACTTCTAATGGAAATCGTGACAGACTAAACTGAATTTGCCATTTAGACTTGCAATACTGGTGGAAGGAATTGCTAAGAGGTATTAAAACAGCATTCACACGACATTGATCAAATTTCACACATTCCTTTCATTAATATAGTCAATTTGAGCTTGTATTATAGTCATGAATGTAAAGTGCTATGTGTAATATAACATAAAATGCTCGTAAGTAAGGTCTCCTTGAACTACCATCAGTAATGCATTGGAAAATCAAAGCATTATCCTTCATGAAGCTAACTAGTATACCATTACTGTAAACAAAAAAGAGATTTACCTATTTTAAAAAGTGATACGAGAAGTAAAAATGAGTATTCTGTTATCATTCTTTTATATGCTTCATCAGTTTATTTCTGTATAGTTTTAAATCTTCAATAGCTACAGCAAATAATCACAGTAAAATGTTAAACAGCATCAAAGGACTCTGATGATTCTGTAACTGTGGAAGTATAGAGAAGAGCTATATAGTTATTGGTCTGCATGAATTGCAATAAAGTAAGCCCTTTACTGTATTCTACTTGGCCTGGGATTAAGAGAACATTTGAGATCTTGAAAATCAGGTTTTCGTGGCCAGACTGCTTTGTTGGTGCACTACAGTGCAGTGCTAAGAAACTCTGCCAAGTCTTCACAGCAGGTTGCATTCACTTTTACATTGCTGTGTCTCATGAAACTGATGTGGACTTTTGACGCGAATCATAAGAATGGTGGAGCAACTGAGTTTTGTGCAGATGCAAACTTAATGACTAATATAAATCAGCTTGACTTGAATGCTGGAAAGAGAAGTTGGCATAATTTTAACCCTGTTCTTTTAAATAATTTTTTTTAACTTTTGGAAGCATACCAACAGAAATTCCAAATGAGCCAAGTTAGCAAATTTACAATGCTTTCTTACATATAAAGTGGCATTTACTGATTTAAAGCAATTAGCAGGAAAGCCAATTTTTTCAACAAGTATCTATAAAATGACCTGAGCTCAGTTCACATCTCTCAGTCATCCCAAAATGACTAGATTAGATTCCCTACAGTGTGGTACAGGGCCTTCGGCCCAACAAGTCCACACCGACTCTCCGAAGAGTAACCCACCCAATCCCATTTCCCTCTGACTAATGCACCTAACACTATGGGCAATTTAGCATGGCCAATTCACCTGACCTGCACACCTTTGGACTGTGGGAGGAAACCGGAGCACCCGGAAGAAACCCATGCAGACATATGGAGAACGTGCATACTCCATGCAGACAGTTGCCCGAGGTGGGAATTGAACCCAGATTCCTGGCACTGTGAAGCATTAGTGCTAATCACTGAGCCACCGTGCCACCCCAAAATACCAGGTTTAATGAGTTCTATTCAAAAGTACAGTAAGTGTTCTTCAGGAGGACACAGCAGCCACTTTATGCATAGTAATATCATAATAACAGCAAGTGAAATAATTGGCCAGACAACTCTTCTGTGTGGGTTGGGGTAGGAATATTGCTCAGGATACATAGAATTACAGTATCATAGCATAATTAATATGGACTGGAATACAAAGACATCAACCGAGCTCATTGTAGGTATCAATATTTGCCTATGCATCTCATCTTCCAGTGAGAGAGAGTTGAGGGACTGAGTTAGAAATCAGAACTCCTGTAATGTAACTCTAGTCAACCAGTTGCATGCCTACTGCCATTTTTAAAAGTCTGTGTCAAACTTGCCACAATTCAACACAGTATTTAAATCAGGATTCAAAATCTGATTTAATTTTAATGCTATGCAAAAATGAGGACTGCAGATACTGGAGATTAGAATTGAGAGTGTGGTGCTGGAAAAGCACAGCAAGTCAGGCAGCATCTGAGGAGCAGGAAAATTGATGTTTTGGGCAAAAGCTGAGACTCCTAGCAGCCAGATAAAGTTAGCAAGTGTCGTTGACACTATCATTTGTAAATCTGGAGGAAGAGGAATACATCTGATAATTCCTTAACTAAACCATATATTTATCGTGGAATCTCCAGGAAGTTACATTCATTTTTTTCTGAAATCCATGATTTCTGCCTTTCCTGCCACATCCGAAGCCTCCATCCCCACACCCACCTCTATTATGCCTGGATTCTGGTCTCTCTTCTTGCATCTGAACTCTACAATCTCCACCATGATATGATGGGACCCAACTCTGACCTATTTTTTGCTACTGTATTCTGAGTGTCCCTTGCCAGGCTGCCCCATCTGGCTTTTGATTTAACAAGCCAGCATCCTGTCTTCTGTATGGTCCTATCTTCCTGATTGCCAAACCCCTCCTTGGGTGTGACCTTCTACATCTGACCTGCAGCTGGCAGAACATGGCATAAAAATAGATAATGAGATCCAGTCATCAATTCCCAGAATATGTGTGTTCAGCTTTGCCCTCCCACAACTTAGTGTCCATGCCCTTCCCTGCCTCCCCATAAATATTGGGATTATTTAATCTAAAGGCAAAGAAATGCATTTAATATATATAGCTGCAAGGTGAACCACTAGTTACAAAAATTTCCAAGGAGAATTAAGTGCTGGTGGTCCTATTGTAAACTTGCAGGCTAGTTTCTGCTATACCACTAAAGTTACTTCCAGGTAATTGTCTTTCAGTGTATAGTTGTACTGAGTATACATAATTCTTCAACTCATTCCACTCAAAGGTGCTCCCACACCGGGGGTTTCACATTACTGAATTTACGCTTGTAGTTGTTAACTAAATCCATTGAAATTCAGTGTATACAGATGGAGCACATTGAATAGATGCTTACTTGAGTTCATAAAGAGACACTGACACAAGTGTTGAGTGGAGTCAGGAGATAATACCTGTAAATATTTCACTCTGAATAAATCTTTTCCAAGGCATGACTGACTTTGGATTCTTCCTTCGCTGACTGGTTATCTGGAATTTAACAGTATCTCTGAAGAATTGAAATAAAGAAGCCAATTTGAAACCTAACTGCACAGTGCAGGTAGGAAGTTAAAAACAAGTAACCTGATTACCCCTCAGATCATGACCATTTTGGCTATTAGTTTGAATATTATTGGATTTGCATGCAGATGAGATACCCACCAAAACTATCCAGGAGCCTCATAGTTTTATACAACTTGGAGACATCTTGTGTTGAAGGTTTAACTGGGGTGTGAATGGGAAAGTGTCCAACACAGTTGTGCATTGGAGAAGCACTTTAAATGAGTCTAAAACTTTTGCTCATAAGTTTAGAGGGAAAGTAGTAAGCATTTGCTTTTCTATGTGTAAGTGTGTGAAAGACATCTTCTCAAGACCGGAGAGGAACCTGGCATGAAAGGTGAATAATCATAGTGGTTTTGTAGTCTCTCAGTAACATGAAGAAGTTCTGATAATGAAATAGTAGTAATACATATGAAGCAGAATCATTGTAGCATAATCACAATAGAATCTCAAGTAGCCTGGGCCATGAGAAAAATATTATAGCATAAATAAGATCAGAGAGTTGAATGTGTGGTTTGAAGACTGATATGGAAGAAATGTGTTCTTTCATGGAGAACTGGCAGCACTACTGTGGAAAGAGGAAGCGGCACCATCGGGATGGCCTTCACCTGAGATGTGCTGGGATAGTGCACTGGCAAATCACAAAACTAGGGATGCAAAAAGGCCTTCAAACTAAAATTGTGAAGGGAAGGGTTCACGTGCAGGGAGATTGAAAAGTTAAAGAGAAACAATAGGCAATATTGTATGGTAACAATGGGGCTAATGGTAACCAGTATGTGGCAGTACGGGACAGAACATACAAATATAACAGTGCGTGAGCAAAAAAGATCAGAGCAGGAGAAAAATGGATAGAAAGATAGAATTAAAGCCTCTTTGCCAGAGAGCATGCAGCATTTATAACAAGGTGGATGAATTCATGGCACAAAGATAATCAAAGAATATGAT
This sequence comes from Chiloscyllium punctatum, assembly GCF_047496795.1. Taxonomy (NCBI): domain Eukaryota; kingdom Metazoa; phylum Chordata; class Chondrichthyes; order Orectolobiformes; family Hemiscylliidae; genus Chiloscyllium; species Chiloscyllium punctatum. The sequence goes on along the minus strand of NC_092750.1, from coordinate 19,379,258 downwards.
ATCATAACCATTAGAGATACAGTTGGCAAATGATCACAGCTTTGAATATTAATGGCCATTGGATATTTCAAAAAGACATTGTACTAAGAAATCATTTTGATTTGGACAATCATATGTAGAATTAATTTTAATGAAGATAAAAAAAATCAAAATAAGGAAGTGTAGTGGTTAATAGACCTCTAGTTCCTAGTAGTTCCTAGTTGCTATTAAGAAAGTGGCAGTGAGTTGCCTTCTCGAACACTAAAATCCATTTGGTGTAGGCAGACACAAGATGCCATTAGGGAGAAAATTCCAGGATTTTGACACAACAACTTTGAAAGGTGATCTAATTCCAAGTCAGAAAGGTGAATGGCTCAGAGGCTGACTTGCAGGTTTTGGTATACCCATGTATCTGCTGCCCTTGTCCTTCGAGATCGAAGTAGTCATGGGTTTGAAAGGAGTTGCCTATGGAACCTTGCTGAGTTGCTACAGTCCATTTTATGAATGGTATTACTGACCACGAGTGATGGAGGATTCAATCTCTGTGCATGTGGTCAATGGTGTCTAACTGCTATTGGCGCGATTGGCGCTACACTCATCCAGGCAAATGAGGAGTATTCTATCACACTCCTAACTTGGGATTGTAGAAGGTGAACAGGCTTTAGCAGGGTTAAGTGAGTTACTCACTGCAGGATTCCTAGCCTCTGAGCTCCTGTAGCTACAGTGTTTGTACAGTTAGTCTAGTTCAGTCTCTGATTCAGTGATAGTTAAGCCATTGAATGTCAAGGGCTGATGGTTGTGTCTCTTATGTTGGAGATTATCATTGCCTGACACTTGTGCAGGATGAAAGTTACTTGCCAAAATCAACCAAATCTGGATATTGTCCAGTTATTGCTGCATTTGGACTTGGACTCCTTAAGTACCTGAGGAGTTGTGAATTGTACCTCAACAGTGTGCAATCATGAGTGAACATTCCCATTTATGACCTTACGATGGAGGGAAGGTCATTAATGAAGTAGCTGGATATGGTTTGGCCTAGGACACTACCCTAAGGATTTTCTGCAGTGATGTTTGGGAACTGAGATGATTGACAATCTCTACTAGCTCTCTTGTGCCAGGTATGACTTCAATCAGCACAGAGTTTTCCCCCAATTCCAGTTTTTTGGTTGGATTCCAGACTCAATTAAATTCGGGGCAGCACAGTGGCGTAGTGATTAGCACTGCTACCTCACAGCACCAGGAACACAAGTTTGATTCCACTCTCTAGTAACTATATGTGAGGAGTTTGCACATTCTCCCTGATGCTGCATGGGTTTCCTTCTGGTGCTTCAGTGTCCTCCCTTTGTCCAAAGATGTGCAGGTTAGGTGGATTGGCTATGCTAAATTGCCAATAGTAGCCAGGGATGTGCAGGCTAGGTGGATTAGCTATGGGAACTGTAAAGTTACAGGGATAAGATGGGGGAAGGGGGTGGGTCTGGGCAGGATGTTTTCGGAGAGTCAGTGTGGACTTGATGGACTGACTGGCCTGCTTTCACATTGTAGGAATTATTTTATTCTATGTAATATAGTCTCAATGCATGGGAAGTTATCCTTGACATAATCAATTTTGCCAATGTTCAGGAAGAAGTCAGAAGCTGGGTGGCTCTGGTGGAACCTAAACTGTGTGGTTTATTTCTTTGCAAATGCCACTTGATAACACTGTTGATTTCCACTCACATTGATTTTTTGATGACTACCTGCTCTGATGGGGTAATAATTTGATGGTTGGATTTGTCTTGAGCCATACCTGGGCAATTTTCCACGTTGCCAGGGAAATGCAAGTGTTGTAGCTGTGGAAGAACACTTGGCCTTGGGTATGGCTAATTCTGGAGCACAAGTCTTCAGGATTATTGTCAAAATGTCGTCAGGTGCCTACAGCCTCTACAGTATCCAAGGCCTTCCACAGTTTGTTGACATCACATGGAATAAATTGAATTGGTTAAAGATTAGTATCTATGAAGCTAGGGGTTTTAGAAGGAAGTCAAGGTTAATCATCCATTGGCACCTCTGGCTGAATATGGTTGCATTCAGCCTTGTCTTTTGCACTGATCTGCTTGCTTCACCAGTCATTGAGGATGGGGATACTTGTGGAACCTCCACATCCTGTTCACATTTGAATTGTCTGCCCCATTCCATGAGCGGAGATGGCAGGATTGCAGAGCTTAGGTCTGATCTTTAAGTTTCAGGATCACTTAGCTCTGTCAATTGTATGTTGCTTCCACTGATTGGCATATAAATAGTGAAGTGTTGTACCCTCACCAGCTTAGCACCTCTTATTTAGGAATGTCTATTGCTGTTCCTGGCACACTTCCTGCACTCGTCAGTGAACCAGTATTGATTCTTGGGTTTGATGTTAGTTGTAGTTTGGGAAATAGGCCAGGCTAGGAGATTGCAGATTGTGCTCAATTAAAATTCTGCTGCTGCTGTTAGCCCAACCTGTATACCCAGATTTGATTTGCTAGATCTGTTCATAGTTTGTTCTATGAATCATTGTGATAGCGCCACACAATGGAGGGACTTGGTCTCCACAAGACTTGTGTGGTGGTCACTCCTAATGATACTGTCATGAATGGACATGAATACAACAAGTAGATTGCCGATGCTAAGGTTAAGCAGATTTTTCCAACTTGTTTGTTCCTTCACAACTTATCACAGACTCAATCTTGTAGCTATATCCTTTAAGACTCACCTAGTATTGTTATTGCTGCTTAGTCACTCTTAGTGGTGGATATTGAAGTCTTAATTGGCTATCACTGTACTGACACCTCATGTGGGTCTGTCCTGCCAGTGGGCCAGAAAGCACTCAGCGTTGCTGTTATTGGTGTAAAAACAGAGAGGATGAGGGAAATTCAGCAAATCCGAAAAAAGAATTCCATCAGACTTGAAGTATTAACTCTATATCTCTCTCAACAGATGCTGCCAGACCTATTGAATTTCTTCAGCTCCTTCTGTAATCATTTCCGATCTCCAGCATCTGTAGTATTTTGATTTTATTGTGGTGATGGTGGTGCCTGACATTGGAATGGACTGGATCAGCTAGCTACTTTTCACAGTGCCTATTAGTGACTACAATAGGCCCTGCAAAAAAAAAATGCAATTAATGCCACCATCAGAGACAAATTTCTTATCCATAAATCATTAATAGTGCACCTCAAGCACCTCAAAGGAAGTCATGGTCTCTCTGAAATCAAGTCATGGTCTACTCAAAGTCCAATTCCCTAAAACTGCTCTCTGCTACACCGCTAGTTGAAAGTCTACTCTGACTTCAAGCCCAGCCCAAATTTCAAATTTCTGAAAATATAGGATCTGGAGGAGTTAGTGCTTTAACAGAATTACTGAAAGTGTTTGTTAGATATGTGTTTTGAGATGTGTTATAGTAATGATAATTGAAAAATAACAATTGATGCTATCGGCATCCTATAACTCAAAAAGCCTGTTGTATGCACTATTGGAAGTGTAGGAGACAAGTAGTTCTGACCCAAGTCAGTAAATCTTCAGATCATTAAAAAAACTCAATAATTAGTTTGAGATTAAATGTATGGAGGATATATCGACTGGAAGATGAATTATGCTTGTCCCCGCTATGGATCAGCTTGACTTTTACTGTTTTTCTATAATTTGACATTATAGCTTGGAAATTACTCAGTGAAGAGAAAGTGAGGACTGCAGATGCTGGAGACCAAACTCGAGAGTGTGGTGCTGGAAAAGCACAGCAGGTCAGGCAGCATCTGAGGAGCAGAAGAACTGATGTTTTGAGCATAAGCCCTTCACCAGGAATCTGATTCCTGATGAAGGGCTTATGCCCGAAACGTGATTCTGCTGCTCCATGGATATTACCTGACCTACTGTGCTTTTCCAGCTCCACACTCTTGACAAATTACTGAGTGATCCTATCTTATGAAGACTAAACATGTTTGAACTGTGTCCCTTCCTCCATAGTTTGAACACAGTTTTCAGATCCTTGTTTTAAATGAATTAACACTTCCTTTAAAATAAAAGAGAAAGGAAGATAATATAAAAGGATTAAGCATTTCTACATGATCTATTCAATAACTTCCAGACAATATTTTCTGTTGTTCAATTTCTACATACTATGATGTTTTTAAAAACTGCACATGTACAATGTAAAACAAAATCAACTTCACCAGATCATTTATTTGTGTATTTCGTATTTTTATCATTTTTGATTGAAATAATATTAGGGATGATTTCCTTTGGGATATATACAAAAGACTTATAAAAGCAATTATAAAGAATGCAGTATATTTTGCAGCAAGGGGAAAGATTTCTCCTGTTATTATTTAACAAGGACTGAGGATAATTTCTATTCCTGCAGATGTTGATTCATCCAACTAATTATTGTTTGATTGTGAGTTTTGTCCCAAATCCTTTGTGTACTAAATTCATAAAACGTACCATTTGTTTGTTCCATATCAATCACAAAATCTTAACTAACAGCTAAATACAAACTGAAAGAACTGCAGGTGTTGTAAATCAGAAACAAGAACAGAAATTGCTGGAAAAGCTCAGCAGATCTGCCAGCATCTGTTAAGAGAAATCATGATAACATTTCAGGTCTGGTGACCCTTCCTCAGAAGGGTCCGCATTCTGAGGAAGGGTCACCAGACCTGAAATGTTAACTCTGATTTCTCTTCACAAATGCTGCCAGACCTGCTGAACATTTCCAGCAACTTCTGTTTTTATGCCTAAATAACAGCTGTTCACTGATGCACCAGCCCCTCCACAAAGATTAAAGACTGGAACATATAACCTGGAATCCTGGAATTCACAACAATGGATTTAATTAGGAATCAAATTGTGTTATGACAAGCCCTCAGGCAAAATTTCCCATTCGTTATAATTCTGATTTGAAGATGCCAGTGTTGGACTGGGGTGTACAAAGTTAAAAATCACACAACACCAGGTTATAGTCCAACAGGTTTAATTGGAAGCACACTAGCTTTCAGAGCGACGCTCCTTCATCAGGTGATCAGGAATCACCTGATGAAAGAGCGTCGCTCCGAAAGCTAGTGTGCTTCCAATTAAACCTGTTGGACTATAACCTGGTGTTATGTGATTTTTAGTGTTATAATTCTGGATCTCCTGGGTGAAAACGGACAAACTAGATTCCTCTTCGTTACTCAACCGCTCCTTTAATTGGTCACTATAAGCTTATACACACTAGTACACTATCATGTCAGTTCTCTAGAACAGCAACACACATAAACTAGGAATGTAATTGGTCTTTAACCTCCTTTTTGGTATTTTTGGAAGGTAAAACACAAACATGTCACCCATAACTGTCTTTCTTTCATATTATGCCTGCAGTCTTGGACATAGCCAATGGGAGATCATGGTTTAATTTACTGAAAGGTATCTCTGTCTTTGAAATGTTGTTGCCTGACGCTCCATTGAGATTCTCCAAGAATGGCATTCCATTATTCCTCTCAGGACTCAACGTAATCTACACAGGGATTTTAGATACACATTGAACTTAGGTCCTCAGCCATTTATTACTTTTTATGTCTTACTTTTAACTTGTGCTTAAAATTCAGTATATTCATAAGTGATTTGAGGTTATTATTTATTGTCATGGCAATTGGATACCATTACGGAAAATCTCTGAAATGGAAGTTAGGTTTTCTTTCCCTGAGTCTTTCTGTTGAACCCAGGAACATTAACATCTCTGTGGCATGAAACAAAATTGCAGCCTCCACTAAATTAACTATTCAAATTAAGATGTTGATCATCCTAGACACTGACAGAGTACAATTATCAACAATTATAAACATTAATAAAGTAATGTAATTGTACAATAGAAAATATCACAATGCATGGCTTGCATTAAAAGTTATAAAACTATTCTTTCTTTGTTACTTCAGGGTTTCCCAGTACATCAGTTTTATGTTTGACTAGACTGACCCCTTGTTCCTTAATATTATATGGTCTACTCAGCATTTCTGTTCAACACTTTTTAGATCAGGTACTTGAAAAATAATGTGGAAGGGGGAAGTAGAACTCTAACCATTTCACTCAGTGAAAAGTCAGTGATGCAACCCCAATGTTAGCGCTGTTTATTCACTCATGTGATGGAGGTGTAACTAGTTGAACCAGCATTTATTACCTGTCTCTCATTGGTCTTGAGAAGCTGGTGATGAGTTGCCTTCTTGAATCATTGAGTCAACATGCTGTGAGTTGATCCACACTGCCCTTGGAGAGTCCTTCTAGGATTTCAATCCAGTGACATGAAAGAACAGCGGCATATTTGGGACGGTGAGGTCTTGGAGAAGAACTTGTAGGTACTGGTGTTCCCGTGTACCTGATGTCCTGATATACCAGATGGAAGTGGTCATGGGTTTGGAAATACTGTCTAAGCATTTTTGGTGGATTTCTACAGTGTGTCCTGGTAAATAGTGCACACTGCTGCTACTGAGCATCAGTGGTGGAGGGGTGGATGTTTGTGCATTGTAGTATCAAGGATGCTTGTAGTACCAATTAAATGGACTGCTTTGTTCTGGATAGTATCAAACTTTTTGAGTAGTTGGTACTGAATCCATCCAAGAAAATGGTGAGTCTTTCATCAGACTCTTGACTTTTGCTTTGTAGATGATGGATAGGCTTGGGGAGTCAGGAAGTCAGTTATTTGCTGCAGTATTCTGAGCCTCTGACCTGCTCTTGTAGCCGCTATGTTTATGCGGTGATTTCAGTAGAGGTTCTGGGCAATTGTAACCCTCAGGATGTTAATAGTGGGGGATTCACTGATGGTAACACAATTGAATGTCAAGGAGCGATGGTTAGGTTATCTCTTATTGGAGATGTCATTATCTGGCATTTGTGTGGCATAAATGTTACTTGACACTTGCCAGCCCAAGCATAGATATTGTCCAGATCTTATTGCATTTGAACATGGACTGCTTCAGTATCTGAAGAATCATGAATGGTGCCAAACATTGTGTAATATTAGGGAAACATCCCCACTTCTGATCATATGATGGAAGGAAGGTCATTGATGATGCAGCTGAAGATGGTTAAGACTCAATCCTATCAGTTTTTTTCTTTAATTTCCTCTGGAAATAGTAGGGTGGAAAACAAATAATCAAATCACCATATCCCAGAGTGACAATTTCAGCCTTAATTGTTGCAAATAAAAGTAAAAATATTTGCCATGATCCAACATGATAACGGAGCAATAATTTTAAGGACATTTGGAAAATTGTAATCTAATCTAAAGCATAGTCAGCACAGCTTCCTGAAAGGGAACTCATATCTGACCAACTTACTAGAGTTTTTTGAGAAAGTTCCAACCAAAATGGGTAGAGGGGGACCAGTAGATGCATCATATTTGGACTTCCAGTCGGCAATTGATAAGGTACCTCACAGAAGCTTAAGTCATAAGCTGAGAGACTATGGTGTCTAGATAGAGAATTGGTTGATGGTGAGGAATAATCAAATGGGTAGAACGGGTTCTTTTTCTAATTGGCAACCCTTAAACAGTGGAGTTCTGTGGGGATCAGTGCTGGAACCATAACTCTTTACAATATATATAAATGACTTGGAGGATATAGCCATATTTGCAGATGACACAAAAATAGATGGAAAGGCATTGGAGAGAGGGATACAAACAGATGCAGAGAGATACTGATAGGTTAAATATATGGGCAGAAAGTTGGTAAATGTATATAATATGGGACAATGTGAAATTGTTCATTTTAGAAGGTACAGCAAAAGAACAAACTATTACTTAAGTGGATAAAAACTGCAACACAAATGATCTCATTGAAACATATGAATTCTTAAGTGGCTTGACAAGGTCAATGCTGACAGAATGATTTCCCTCATGGGAGAGTTTAGGACCAGAGGGAAAAGCAGGGTACAAATTAAGATTTATATGTGGTGGAATTTCTTAGTGGGATGTGAGTCTTTGGAACTCCTCATCACAGTTGTGGGAGCAGACTCATTGAAATCATAGAAATCCCTACAGCATGGAAACTAGCAATTTGGCCAAACAAGTCCACCCCCACCCCCTGAAGAGTATCCCAGTCAGACCCATTCCCCTACCCTTTACTCTACATTTTCCCTGACTAATACTCCTAACCTACACATCCCTCAATAATATGGGCAATCTCGCATAGCCAATTCATCTAACCTGCACATCTTTGGATTGTGGGAGGAAACCAGAACACCAGAGGAAACCCATGCAGGCATGTCCAAACTCCACACAGACAGTCACCTGACTTTGGAATCAAACCTGGGTCCCTGGTGCTGTGAGGCAGCAGTGCTAACCACAGAGCACAATGCCGCCCTTTGAGTATATTTAAGGCTGAGATAGATAAGGTGGAGTTACATAGATCAGTATGGAGAAAACACAGGAAAGTGGATGTGAGGAATGTCAGATCAGTCACAATCCTATTGAATGGCAGAGCAGGCTTGAGGAGCTGAACACTCATTCCTGTTCATATTTCTTATGGTCTTATATATTTCTGCCATACTGCCAACATGACATTAGTACAATTACACAGCACTTCCTTGAGGCTTTTCCTTACATGATAGATACTCTGCAACAGTAAAGCTGAAGAAAGAATTATTTTTATTATAGGCTTCTATCTCACTGAGGAGGCTTCAGGCCAATCCATACTCTGAAAACTCTACTCATGCCTTGAAAGCTCTGACAATTTGGAGTACAACAACTGAAACAATGAGAATATTTCAAAACAAACAATGACATTCTAACTAAAGCAACATATGATGTTAAATAAAAATCAATTCACCTATGATCCAAAGTTAATTAATCTTTATAAAATTATTTCTGAATTTGGATCTGAATTTACCTCTTTGTGAAAAACTAACCAGTTCTTCCTTGGCCAAACACAAATTGTATATCAGAAATTGTTAAAATGTCTCTGTTCATTTTTGGAATATATTGTTTACAGGAAAACATTATCTCCATCCATGTTCAGTGGTCAAGGGTAACAAGAAAATCCCAGAACTGAAATAGGTTGTACATTAAAATGTGTATTATGGAAAATGTATGATTTTGTCAATAAGCAAAATGTGAATTTACCATGAGGTTCGGGAAAGATATGATGAAACAGACAAAGGAAGTAGAATGAAAACTAACATTTCAATTATACTGTGCCAAATAAATGTCAAACATCTCAATGAAGCATTAGACCAGTACATTATCTTTACAACTCCCTTCAAGAGACAGAGATAGAAGAAATAGAGCGTAGCTAAGCCTAAATTTAAAATCAAGCCCATTTTATCGCAAGAGAAAACAACAAAAAAATTGAAATGAAAGAGAAACATTCATCTGAATGATGAATAATGTAGTCATAAAAACCAAAATAGAATGAATTAGCAATGGCTCCTGATTTAGAAGGTTTTATGAATTTATCAAATGAAAACTGGAAACCTCAATCCACAGAACTTCGGATAATGATGATTAATCCAAATTACCATTAGTAATTGTCAGACAGTTCAAAGACAAACATACAGGCATCAACCCAAGGACAACTTGCAGGAAGAAACTTTGATTGTAGCATTTGTCAATGAAGCCAGGATCTAAGGCAATGAACACTAATAAACATCTCATCAACATGAGCAGAAACCTAAAGTTACAGCTTATTAAATGATGAGCCAGAAATATCTTATTCATCAAAAGCAGTAAAAGTCTTTATAAAAAATTTAAATGAGCTCAATGAGCTAATGAGTAGAAAATTTTGTCTGGTTGCTAAGTTGCAATGAAATCATAAACATAATAGGAATATTGCGAACAAAGCAATAAAAACATTCAAAAAAAAAGGTTTACAATTTTTTCATTTGTAACTGTGAAGGGAAAGCACACTGACACATCTGAAACTTGCCAATGCCTAGCAACAACTACATGAAGTTATTTGGGCAAGCAAACTATTTAACTTTGCAATTGTTGACATTCAATGTGACAACATTTTTAGGACTTAGATCAACTAGTGATCCCACATAATCTTCGTCCTATAAGTTGGTCGGTGAATACTCATGATTTTAAACCCCTCCATACAGACTGAGAATGAAGTTGCACATACAGGAAGTGGGCAGAAGTAGGTACTGCAGATTAAAGTCAAGATTAGAGTGGTGCTGGAAAAGCACAGCAGGTCAGCCCTTTCCTGATGAAGGGCTTTTGCCCGAAACATCGATTTTCCTGCTCCTCGGACGCTGCCTGACCTACTGTGCTTTTCCAGCATCACTCTAATCTTGACATAAGGAAGTGTCCCATCTCCATGCAGCATTCTAATAAACAAACAAGGGCTTTGTTGTGATTCAAAAGTCAAGAGTTCAATGATGTTAGTCAACAAAGCTGGTAAAATTTTCCTTCCTGAGGCAGATACCTGAGCGTCACTAAAGAAACTGGACACCAAACTGCAAAAATCCAGAAGAAAGTCAAGAATATAACATAATGTGGAGGAACCAGTGTTGGACTGGGGTAGACAAAGTTAAAAGTCAAACAACACCAGATTATAGTCCAACAGCTTTATTTGGAGTGACTTGCTTTCGGAGCACTGCCCCTTCAATAGGTGGTGAAAGAGCAGTGCTCTGAAAACTAGTGCCACCAATTAAACCTGTTGGACTATAATCTAGTGTTGTGTGATTTTTAACAAAGAATATAATAGAACTTGTTTCTTCATGGATTTTTGTTTGTGACTCTCGAGAAGGAGAAACTTTCCCTTGGATTCCACAACGAAATCAAAGGACTTTCACTTGTACCCACCCCAATCTATTCACCTGACTGAAGAGATGTTGGTGAAGCTTAATTTTACCCTGTTGGCCCTGTGCTGAGTTAACGTCAGAATTATGGCATATTTAAATTTTCATTTGATAGCAACAGGTATGATTTGCAATTCATCCACCTTTTTGTCAACTATCTGTGGATTTCTCTGAGCAATATGTAAATCTCCATTTTACTTTCTAACAAAACTTTGTGTTATCAGCATGATCATTAGTTATATTTATCTATTCTAGAGCCATTACTAAATATTCTAAACAGCAAGCACTCCATTAGGCAGAGCTGTCCAATTAGCACTATTACTATTGATTGCTGCTGTAAATTTCTTGTTATTTAGTCAATTAATCTAAGTTATAATATTGTTTTGGATCCTACTGGTGCATATTGTATCTGTGGTGTCCTGCAGAAATGAAAATTATGATTTTAATTTAAACTATTTTAAACTATTATAAATTATTTTATTCTATAGTTTAATCTTAAAACAGTAGACGCACAGAAAAAGGCTATTTAATTTTTTGTAATTGTGTAAGCTCTTTTTTCAATCACTCTCACTACTATACCCTTTCTATATAACCTTGCAAATGTTTTCCCTTTCGAAGCATACATCCAACTCTGTCTTGGCAGTTAGTACTAAAGTTACTTCCACCACCCTTTCAAGTACAAATGTTTTTTTTATTCCAGAAAGGAAGTAGACAGAAAACAGGAAACTACTGACCGGTTAGCTTAATAGAAATCTGGAATTGAGATGTTGACGATATCATGGAAGACATTATATAAGGTCACTTAGAAAAATGCAAGGTAATCAGGCAGAATTAACATGTTTTGTGAAAGGGAATCTGTACTGAACCAATTTATTAATGTTCTTTGAAGAAGTGAAACTTGCTATGGATAAAGGAATACCAGTAGATGTATTATTACTCGATTACCAGAAGGCATTTGAAAAGATGTCACATCAAAAATTACTGCAGAAAATAAAAGTTAATGATATAGAAATAACAAATTGGCATGGATATAGCATTGGCTGGCTAAAATGAAGCATTTGACAGAAGAGTATTGGGGTTATAACAACACACTTGATAATCTTATTAATTTCATATCATGAGGTATACATGAATTGCTTTTTTTGTACACATTAACAACTTTCCAGGGATGATGTACATGTATTTGGAAAGGCAAGGACTGATTAGGGATAGTCAACATGGCTTTGTGCATGGGAAATCATGTCTCACAAACTTGATTGAGAGTTTTGAAGAAGTAACAAAGAGGATTAATGAGGGCATGTGATCTATATGGACTTCAGTAAGGCATTCGACAAGGTTCCTCATGGGAGATTGATGAGCAAGGTTAGCTCTCATGGAATACAGGGAGAACTTGCCATTTGAATACAGAACTGGCTCAAAGGTAGAAGACAGAGGATGGTGTGGGAGGGTTGTTTTTCAGACTGGAGGCCTGTGACCAGTGGAGTGCCACAAGGATTGGTGCTGGGTCCTCTACTTTTTGTCATTTACATAAATGATTTGGATGTGAGCATAAGAGGTACAGTTAGTAAGTTTGTAGATGACAAAATTGGAGGTGTAGTAGAGAGCGAAGAAGGTTACCTCAAATTACAACAGGATCTTGATCAGATGGGTCAGTGGGCTGAGAAGTGGCAGATGGGGTTTAATTCAGATAAATATGAGGTGCTGCATTTTGGGAAAGCAAATCTTAGCAGGACTTATACACTTAATGGTAAGGTCTTGGGGAGTGTTGCTGAACAAAGAGACCTTGGAATGGAGGGTCATAGCTCCTGGAAAGTGGAGTCACAGGTAGATAGGATAGTGAAGAAGACATTTGGTATGCTTTTTTAAAAATCAGTCAGTGTATTGAGTACAGGAGTTGGGAGGTTATGTTGCGGCTGTACAGGACATTGGTTAGGCCACTTTTGGAATATTACATGCAATTCTGAACACCTTCTTATCGGAAAGATGTTGTGAAACTTGAAAGGGTTCAGAAAAGATTTACAAGAATGTTGCCAGGGTTGGAGGATTTGAGCTATAGGGAGAGGCTGAACAGGCTGGGGCTCTTTTCCCTGGAGAGCCAGAGGCTGAGGGGTGACCTTATAGAGGTTTACAAAATTAATGAGGGGCATGGATAGGGTAAATAGACAAAGTCTTTTCCCTGGGGTCGGGGAGTCCAGAACTAGAGGGCATAGGTTTAGGGTGAGAGGGGAAAGATATAAAAGTGACCTAAGGGGCAACCTTTTCACACAGAGGGTGGTATATGTATGGAATGAGTTGCCAGAAAAAGTGGTGAAGGCTGGTACAATTGCAACATTTAAGAGGCATTTGGATGGGTATATGAATAGGAAGGGTTTGGAGGGATATGGGCTGGGTGATGGCAGGTGGGACTCGATTGGGTTGGGATATCTGGTCGGCATGGACAGGTTGGATTGAAGGGTCTGTTTCCATGCTGTACATCTCTATGACTCTAATATTAAATAAGTTGGCTTATCATTCCTAGGTTCATGTACCTCATCTTTTGAAGGGTTGGCATTGTTTTAGCTAACTTTCAGTCCTGGATTACCAGTGCTGTTACCAGAGAAATTCCTAACTTTTATTTAATACTCTTGAATACATTTTACCCAAGTCTGATATTCTGAGAAAGTATGAACAATACAGTTTCAATTTAACAATTAAATAGCTGGCAAAGATTTTTCTCCATAACGTAACAAGATCGTCCCTGACTTGGATTATCTAATTAGGACAATTTGCCAGTCTCACAAAAATGAAACTCATTATAAATAAGGGTAAAGCTCTGCCAATATTCACTTATTAGTAAACATTGTGGTTTATTTTAATGATTGTTTTTTCTCTTTGCTATAGCTTTCTACATATGTAACTGTATGATCTCTTCATTTCTTTCAATATCCATTTTGAGATCTTGTTCCAGGGCTCTCTTTCCTTGCATTTAAATTATATTCAATATATATTATCATCTATGATGCCTTTAACATACTAATTTTTCATACAAAATACATAAAATCATAGATACAATGTGGAACTCTGGAAAAATATTTTGCACAAAGAATGGTGAGAAAATTGAACGTGCAAAGAGTAGTTGAGGTGAATGGCATAAAGCTTTGGAGGGATATGGACCAGGAAGAGGCAAGTGGGACTAGTTTAGTTTGGGATTATGTTCGGCATGGACTGATTTGGCCGAAGGGTCTATTTCGGTGCTGTATGACTCTAAGACATTCTGTATTAAATGGGAAAGAAAGGCACATATATGAGAAATAAATCAATAAATGTGCTGATATGGAGAGGCTTGAGAATGCTAGTGTAGAGCATAAATGATGGCATGGTCCAGTTAGGTCAAACATCCTTATCTGTTATGTAAATTGTATGTAGTACTACGTGCTATCTGGCTATTGAGTAAGATCATATAATATGTTGCATATTTTTGTATATATGGTTCAACATTATGCTATATTAATAGCATAGTTTATAGGTTGTTTTATTGAAAATCGTTTATACTGCTTTAATATTTTATATTGTGAATGGTGATTTAATCATTTAGCTCTACTGTTATTCAAAAATGCCTAAGCACTGCTCTCCTGATTTATAATACAATTGGAATTAATTGCTGGAATTACAGTCTTCTGATTCTTTGTCATTCATGCATTAACCAATATTTAATACACAAAATACGTTGGTCTGAAGCATAATAGTATAACTAGGGAGGGCATTCAACCAAAATTACAAATGCCATTATGCCACCTCATTGCTTACCAGAGCTAATGGAATCTAAGTAGCATGACTGGGAGTGAAATGGAGAGGATCTTTGTTAAAAAATAAATGGTTCGAGTATTTTCTCAATTCTGAAGTTAATGTGACAAACTTCCCTTCAAGAAAGTGTCCTTTCCTCTGAGTAGTCATTGTCTCAAGTTCCATGAATGCCAGTGCCTTTTTTTTGGGTAAAGAACTTGCTCCAATTTTCCATATTGCATTCAGTCATACAAGATAATGGTGAGACCACATCTGGAATACTGTGTACAGTAATGGTCACTTTACTTATGTAAGGATGTTAATGCATTGGAAATAGTTCAGAAAAGGTTTATTATATTCATATTTGGAATGAGTGTATTGCCTTATCGGGAAAGGCTAGACTGGCTAGGCCTGTATCCTCTGGATTTGAGAGTGAGAAAGAACTTGCATCTCAGGGAACTCCTGAGACAATTGGATCAGGTGGGTGTGGAATAGGTACTTCCTCTTGTGGGAGAATCTAGAACTACATGGTCATAATTTAAAAATATAGGGTCAACCATTCAAGACAGAGATGAGGCAATGAGTTTTCTCAGAGGGTTGGAATTCTGTTCCTCAGAAGCCAGAATTTTCAAATATTTTTAAGGGCAGAGGTAGTTGGGTTCTTGATAGCCAAAGAGGTGAAAGATTGTTGGGGTTATGCAGGAATATAGTGTTGTGGTTGAAAACAGAACAGTAATAATCTATTGAATATCTGAGCAGGCTCAAAGGGCCAAGCAGCTACTCTTGTTCCATGTTTGCATGTTCACATGCTCACTCCATGACATTAGCATCTGGACTAACAGTCCAATCCACTGCTAAGGACTGAGTGTTGTTGGAATAGCACCATCCTTTGAAAGGTATTTTAACACAATTCCTGATCTCAGTTGTTATGTTGGGGTTGAAGATAATTTACGTACATTAATACCTTTCTTTCTCAGACTTTGGTTTAAGGTGGTAAGGACAAGCCAGGGAACTATAGACCAGTGAACCTGACATCGGTGGTGGGTAAGTGGTTGGAAGGAATCCTGAGGGACAGGATCTACATATATTTGGAAAGGTAAGGAGTAATTAGGGATAGTCAACATGGTTTTGTGCATGGAAAATCATGTCTCACAAACATGAGATTTTTGAAGAAGTAGCAAAGAGAATTGATGAGGGCAGAGTGGTAGATGTGATCTATATGGACTTCAATAAGGTGTTCGACAACATTCCCCATGGGAGACTGATTAGCAAGTTTAGGTGAAATGGAATACAGGAAGAACTAGACATTTGGATACAGAACTGGCTCAAACGTAGATGGCAGAGGGTGGTGGTAGAGGGTTATTTTTCAGACTGAAGACCTATGAACAGTGGACTACCACAAGGATTGGTGTTGGGTCCACTGCTTTTCATCATTTATACAAATAATTTGGACGTGAGCACAAGACGTATAGTTAGTAAGTTTGCAGATGACACCAAAATTGGAGGTATAGTGGACAGCGAAGAAGGTTACCTCAGATTAAAATGGGATCTCGATCAGTTGGGCCAATGGGCTGAGAGGTGGCAGATGGGGTTTAATTTAGATAAATGTGAGATGCTGCATTTTGGGACAGCAAGTCTTAGCAGGACTTATACAGTTAATGATAAGGTCCTAGGGAATGTTGCTGAACAAGGAGACCTTGGCATGCAGGCTCATAGCTCTTTGAAAGTGGAGTCACAGGTAGAAAGGATAGTGAAGAAGGTGTTTGGTATGCTTTCCTTTATTGGTACAGGAGTTGGGAGTCATGTTGTGGCTGTACAGGACATTGATTCGGCCACTTTTGGAATATTGCATGCAATTCTGGTCTCCTTCCTATTGGAAAGATTTTGTGAAAAGACCTTCACAACAGATCAGAAAAGATTTACAAGGATATTGCCAAGGTTGGAGGATTTAAGCTATAGGGAAAGGTTGAATAGGCTGGGACTGTTTTCCTGGAGCTTCGGAGGCTGAGGGGTAACTTTATAGAGGTTTATAAAATTATGAAGGGCATGGATAGGATAAATAGACTAAGTCTTTTCCCTGGGATGGGGGTGTCCAAACTGGAGAGCATAGGTCTAGGATGATTTATTTTTCAATTGATGAATTATGGAGACTATATGGAAAATGTGACCTTTCTCCCAAATGGGTATAGTGATTTTCTATAGCGATCTTCTACAGGGCAAGGTTGCAGAGGAATACAACCATCGTGTTATACCAGAACACCCTGTAATTGAATTTCAATTCAGTTAAAGAAAGATGCTTGTTTTCTTGGTATATATTTTGAATTGACTTTTATATCCTTGATGTAAGTCCAACACAAAAATACCAGGTGTAAATCTTTAATTTGCAGTTCAGTATTTGGAATACCTTCTTACCCAAAATCAGCTTCTTTGGATTGACCACCAGGCTGGGTGAGTGCAGCTCCTACAAAACTCAGCATCATCCAGGACAAAACAATCCACATAGCCCACAGGCTTTTAAATTGAGACCTAATTGTCAGAAACACAGTGTTTAAATAAAAAGAATGTTTACAAATATGTTTTTGTTTTAAAACACACTGTTCAAGTGCAAAGATCGGGACTGTGTTCAGGGTAGTTTATTTTTCAAATAGGCTCAGTGAATTCGTGAAACAATATGAAAGAAGTTGATGAAAATGTTGATTTCCAGACATTCAAGGTGTTAACTCCATGTGTAAGAACTGTTTGCTTGGAGTTTTTTCCAAAGTAAAAATAATCAAAAAGTATTGTTAAGCTGAAGCAAGAGAAATGATAGAATTGCGAGGAGACATGGGCTCAAACCCCACCACAACAGCCAGTGGAATTCACACTCAATTGGGTATTTAAACCAGGTTCTCCTTTCCTGGTCTGGTCTACATATGACTCCAGGTCCATGGTAATATGGTTAACTCTTAACTGCTCTAAAATTGCTGAGCCAAGTACTCAGTTAACGAGTGACTAGAAATGAGTAGCAAATAGCAGCCTTGCCAGTGACACTTCTTTTTAACAGTGTAGAAACAGGCCCTTCAGCCCAACAAGTCCACACCGACGCTCCGAAGAGTATCCCACCCAAACCTATTCCTCATTACTCTACATTTATAAATGTGAGGTCATTCACTTTGGAAAGAATAACAGGAAGGCAGAATACTGGGTTAATGGAAAGATTCTTGGTAGTGTGGATGTGCAGAGGGATATTGGAATCCATGTACATAGATCCCTGAAAATTGCCACCAAGGTTGATAGTGCTGTTAAGAGGAAATACAGTGTGTTAGGTTTTATTGGTAGAGGGATTGAGTTTCGGAACCGTAATGTCATGCTGCAACTATGCAAAACGCCAGTGCGGCTGCATTTGGAATATTGTGTACAGTTCTAGTCACCCCATTATAGGAAGGATGTGGAAGAGTCGGAAAAGGTGCAGAGGAGATTTACCAGGATGTTGCTGGTCTGGAGGGGATGTCTTATGGGGAAAGGCTGAGAGACTTGGGTCTGTTCTTATTGGAAAAATGAAGGCTAAGAGAGGATTTGATAGAGACATATAAGATGATCAGAGGATTAGATAGGGTAGACAGTGAAAGTCTTTAGCCTAGGATGATGACATCAGCTTGTACAAGGGGGCATAGTTACAAATTGAGGGGTAATAGATTTAAGACAGATGTCAGAGGCAGGTTCTTTACTCAGAGAAGGGTAAGGGTGTGGAATGCCCTGTCTGCCCAATGTAGTTAACTCAACCATGTTAGGGAGATTTAAACAATCCTTGGATAAGCATGTGGGTGATGATGGGGTAGTGTAGGGGGATGCGCTTAGATTAGTTCACAGGTTGGCATAACATCGAGGGTCAAAGGGCCTGTTCTGCACTGTATTGTCCTTTGCTCTATGTTCTAACTATGATTTTAAGCCCATATGTGCCTCCTGGAATGTTAATGAAACATGTTTATTTTGTGAGGTTTATAGTGGGAGAGAAAAAAAAATTGAAAGGCATGGGCTTTTGGGTTAGGATAATGAAGGATTGGTTTTAGCTTGGAAAAAGCCATAAATTGATGAACTTTTGAGCAGTTTGAAGGAGATTTGACTGAAGTCAGCAGAAAGCATAATCTCTGAGGAGAAAGTGAGGACTGCAGATGCTGGAGATCAGAGCTGAAAATGTGTGGCTGGAAAAGTGCAGCAGGTCGGGCAGCATCCCAGGAGCAGGAGAATCGACGTTTCCGGCATGAGCCCTTCTTCAGGAATGAGGAAAGTGTACCCAGCAGGCTAAGATAAATGATAGGGAGGAGGGACTTGGGGGAGGGGTGTTCAAAATGCGATAGGTGGAAGGAGGTCAAGGTGAGGGTGATAGGCCGGGAAGAAGATTGCAGGTTAGGAAGGCAGTGCTGAGTTTGAGGGATTTGACTGAGACAAGGTGGGGGGAGGGGAAATGAGGAAACTGGAGAAATCTGAGTTCATCTCTTGTGGTTGGAGGGTTCCTAGGCGGAAGATGAGGCGTTCTTCCTCCAACCGTCATTTGCTATGGTCTGGCGATGGAGAGTCCAAGGACCTGCATGTCCTTGGTGGAGTAGGAGGGGGAGTTGAAGTGTTGAGCCATGGGATGGTTGGGTTGGTTGGTCCGGGTGTCCCAGAGATGTTCTCTGAAACGTTCCGCAAGTAGGCGGCCTGTCTCCAAGGAGAATGGACAGAATAGTTAAGGAAAGTAGTTACCTCAGATTATAGCTTGTAAAACATTTAGACCATGAGTATTTGGTTAGAAATCTGCATTCAAAAATAAAAGCTGAGAAAATCAAATATCTTAGTTCTGTGAACATTCGGGCGAAAGACTCCCAAACTCTCAGCACCAGAACTGAGAATAAGCTGTTAAGTTAAACCTACAGTTTTGAGGGGGAAGGGATTTTTTTTTAATTTGATTAACTATTGGTTTGATTAACTCCTTTGTCTATCCAACAGTTCTTTTCTCTCTTTGGGCTCCATCTCCACCTACTGTTTACTCCTTTCACCATTCTCCGCCCTCTTCTACATAAAAACTAACATTTTCCTCGCTACAGTCAGTTCTGAGGAAGGGTCACTGGATCCAAAATGTTAATTCTGATTTCTCTCCACATATGTTGCCAGACCTGCTGAGCTTTTCCAGCAATTTTTGTTGTTGTCTATGAAGTGATGCAATTGGGGAATAGGTGTGATTTTGTATTGCTGTTCATTTTGAACTCTTTAAGATATTTGGATAGGTTTGGTTTATTTTTATTCCTTTTATGTAATAAATGTCTGTTCCATTGTTAAAACCAATTCTACAGCCATGTGTGTTTATGTTTTATTGAAAGACTATCACATTAAATTGAAAAATTAAAACTATCAAGCCAGATTTTATGCTGGGATCTTACTTGTTCAGTAGCAACATCAGTTGGGATTATAACCATATAAAATCCTGGCCAACATTCTTCCCCCAGT
Organism: Chiloscyllium punctatum; assembly: GCF_047496795.1. Classification (NCBI taxonomy): domain Eukaryota; kingdom Metazoa; phylum Chordata; class Chondrichthyes; order Orectolobiformes; family Hemiscylliidae; genus Chiloscyllium; species Chiloscyllium punctatum. Next base: position 19,359,272 of record NC_092750.1, on the reverse strand, counting down.
CAGTCAAAAACAGATTAACTTAATGTTCTCAACACTGCAATTTGTCAATCTTCTGGTGAATACTTTGGCTACTGTCTTTTCTTACATAGCACCAATAACTACTCTTCAAATAGCTTTACGACATCCTGAGGATGTCAGGCAGCATCAGAAGGTAGAGAAGTTATCGTTTTGGGTCGAGACCCTTCAGCAGGATATTCAGGTCTGGACTCAAAATGTCTACTTCTCTGCATCTTGATGCTGCCTGGCTTACTGAGTTCTTCCTGTGTTCTGTTTGTCTACTTTGGATTCCAGCACCTTTGGTTGTCTTTGTCTCTAATCCTGAGGATGTCAATGGATATTCACAAATGCAGTTCCTTCATTATTGATATAAAGCTTATAATTAAGATTAAGATCGATAAGTTCTAAAAATTCTGGCATTCATATAGAAGATGCATTGTGCCCAATACTTAAGGGAATGTGGGGAAGGGTAGAGCAAAAGTCTTGGTAAAGGAGGGAGTGAAGAAATCTCACTGAACTTGATGCCAAAAGAAGAAAGAAAACTATTATATATATGGATTCACAAAGAGCCTATAACTGATGAAATACTTTTGAAACATAGTTCTTATTAAAAAGTAGGACATGAAGCTGTCATTTTGCTGACATTTAATTCCCACAAACAATAAGGTGATGATCAGATGTTTGTCTGCAATATTAACTGAGGGATAAATATTTGCTAAGATACCTGGGTAAAACTCCCTGCTTTGGTTTGAAATAGTTCCATTGGATCTGTTACACTCTCCCAAGTGACATAGGGCCAAATTTTTATCTCAATATGGGGGTAGCTGCAAAAATGGTCACACATTAATTTTCTTTTCTGGTGCAAATCTGATCTTCCTCCACATTCCAGGCACTGGGCCATTCCTGTCTGGCATTCTTATAGCTTAGGAATGCCAAGTTTGCAAAGTAAACATTTGCCCATGGCATGTTTGGATTCCCTATTTTAATTGAGGAATGAAATTCAGATTCCCTCCTACACACCATTTCCATTTTGTGATGAAGGGCAACACCTTCAACCTTTCAACACTCCCACAGTTCTACATTGCATTGTAGGATTCATTTTTTTTTTGTCCTGGAGTAGAACTTGAAACCAGAATCCTGTGATTCAGAAGTAAGAGTTGCGACCAACTGAGCTGTGACTGGCACATGATGAGGAATGACATCAAGTTTCTAAAAAAAATCCCATCCTGTGATCAGCAATGAATAACTTGGCTGAGAGGCTGGAGGAAACAGAGCAACACGTGGCTCTGCAATTGGAAGGAGATTGATTGGGGAAGCTAAAACCATCATAGAGGAAATACATTGACAATGAAAAGGGCTGGGGATGTGGAAGGCTCGGTTGAAGATGTATGGGAGAGGCTGATCACTGAGGCTGAAATGATTGAAACATTAGAAGACAAATATCAGATACAATTTACATAGTCATAATGTTCTAATGTGCATAGGAGCAATATTAGGGAAGATCAACTAATAATAATAGACATGAAAAGCTACATGTGTCCAATTAAGCTCTACTACACATTCCTGATGTATTTTTATCGAAAACCTTATGCACTAGGAATGGCATATCTGGAACCAAGTTATACATTAAACTGTATTTTAGCTTTACAGGCTGACAGGAATGGATATTTATTTTACTCTAATCTCCCAAGAGACAGAAAGCAACAAAAATATCTTTCAATATGCAGACCAAGAAAGCACAGAAGAGCACTTCTTTGCTGTGACGAGATTAGCAAACTAAGTAATAGGAGTTTGCTACAACATGAGTATTAAAGATAGACAGTGTTTATGGTATTTCCTTGTCAATAAAGTAGATTTTAACTGTTGGACAGCTGACCCACGCTGCATGCTTGATCTGTGTTTGGAGACGTGGGGGAGTTCCTTAAAGGTTGAATGGATATTTGCAGAAGATGGAATACTTCCCCATTTGCCTGGATGGGTGCAGCCCCAACAACACACAAGAAGCTTAACACCATCCAGGACAAAGTAGACTGCTTGATTGGCACCATGTCCACAAACACCCTCCATATCCACATTCAGTAGCAGACGTCTGTACTATCTACAAGATGAACTGCGGAAATTTACCAAAGATCCTCCAAAGCACCTTCCAAAACCTGACCACTTCTATCTAGAAGGACAAGGGCAGCAGATACATGTGAACACCAGTAACTTCAAGTTCCCCTCAAGCCAATAACCATCCTGATTTGGAAATATATCACTAATCCTTCACTATCACTGAGTCAACATCCTGGAATTCTCCCCCGAATGGCATTGTGGGTCAACCCACAGCAGGTGGGTTGAAGCAATTCAAGAAGGCCGCTCACCATCACCTTATCAAGGTAGAAAAGGTGACTAGTTCAGTTTAGGATACCTGGTCACCATTAACAAGTTGGATCAAAGGATCTGTTCTGTGCTGTATTACTCTATTGGTCTGATAACAGTTATCCCACAGCAGGTAGGACAGGAATTGCAAAAGCCCCATTACTCCTGATGCAACAGTCAAGAATGCAGAACACATATTGATAAAATAGTATCATTTGTCCATGTACAACGTGGGATAAACCCTCCTGCTTAATTTAAACAGCAACACTGAAAAGATTTATCCTGTGGAGTAATCTGTGAAAACTCGAGAGGCTAAGAACTATTTAAAGTAAAAATTAACAACTTTATTTCTTAAAGTATAACAGAGAATAATTAACTCACAACTATTCATACCTCCTTTCTCTAACCTATCTTTACCTTGTCTGATAAAACTCCCAATTAAGATTTACAGAAAAATTCACATTTTAAAATCAGCCAGTGGTCGAATCTTTTCTTTACCATTGTCTACAGATTGGCTCTCCAGGTCAGCATTGAGGTTGTTCTCTGTGCAAACTCCTTCTCTAGACAAGTGCCTTCCAGAGACCTCTGACTAGCAGTCTACAGCTGTTGGTCTGGTGGCTGTTCTCCTCCTAACTGTCCAATTTTCCCTGGTCTTATACCTCAAAGCATCGGATTATGTCATTGGCTTTTAAGATTGTCAATATACTCAATTCAAACTTGATTGGAATTTGGTACTTTTCGGGGTATAATTTAAACTGATTGGCCTAATTTGAATTGGTTTTGTCGTTTCCAGGCAACCAGCTACCTCAGTAGCTGGAGCATATGTTACATTGTTACCTTATTGGTAACACTTGGTGCCGCCACTGCTAGCTTTTACTCTCTTACAGGTATAGTACACCCACATCTTCATAACAGTCTATTAGCAGCATAGACTATAGTAGACTCACACATAGAAAGTACTTCCATTGTTTATTTTTGTTACAGTTTTGTTTTTACTTTTACTTTCTAAGTAAATTATAAGAACTCTGGTTTTACACTTCCTATATAACAGTTCAGACAACCTGAAACAAAAACTGAATTACTGGTAAAACCTGTCAGGTGGCAGCATCTGTGTTCTGATGAAGAGTCACCAGACTCAAAACTTTCACTCTGCTTTCTTTCCATGGATGCTGTCAGACCTGACGAGTTTCACCTGTTTTTGGGTCAGATCACCAGCACCACACAGTTCTTTCCTTTATTTTTGTATTGACAACCATCAGCCTTGCTCAGTGGCAGAACCATCCTTCTCACTCAGAATGGAGGTTTATATCTCATCTTGACATATAAATGCATAACATAGGTTGATAATTTATTGGAGAGCTTCCCTGTTGAAAGGCTAGGTTGAAGGTGATATAATTAAGGGCGCACTTGTTTGGTAGCTAGGGAGCAAGCTAAAGCCACACATTTCCTTTTAATGGGGAAGCTCAGAGCATTAAGTGCCAAACAAGCAATTAACTGGGTAGCAGTGGACCTTACCATGATCATGGATCTCGGGACAGAAGCCTCACTCAGCCAGAGCTAATGATAGAAAGTCCTCATAGCTTGACAACACCACTGGGGAGGCAGTGATTGTTGCCACAGATACACTCACACAAGGCCCACCATCACCTAGGGACCCGGGTCATAGGTAAATGATGATATCAAAGGATCATAGCAGAGAGAGATGTCTGAAGCAAGGACCACCATTCTCAATACCAGATCTCTCATTAAGCACTGTGTGTCTTTGAACAATGGAGTCTTCTGGAAATCCTCAATCAACCTCAACTGGGCTGCACGGTGGCTCAGCGGTTAGCACTGCTGCCTCATGGCACCGGGGACCTGGGTTCAATTCCAGTCTTGGGTGAATGTCTGTATAGAGTTTGCACATTCTCCCTGTGGGAGCTCTGGTTTCATCCCAAAGTCTAAAGATGTGCAGGTTAGGTGGATTGGCCATGCTAAATTACCCTGTGGGGTCCAGGGACATGTGAGTTAGGTGGATTAGCAATGGGACCTACAAGAGGTCGAGTGGGATGCTCCTCAGAGGGTCGGTATGGACTTAATGGGCTGAATGGCCTGCTTCCACACTGTAGGGACTCTATGGCTGGATTTGTTTCTTGGGCTTCCCACACAGCCTGCCACTGTCATAAATAAAAGTAAGGCCCTGAAATGGACATTAATTGTCTACTTATTGGGTATCCACTGAAGGTTGCCTGGGAAGGCCATTCACAACTCCTTCCGCCATGAGCTGAACTGAGCCAGAGGAGGGAAGTTTCCTCCTGCCTGATTAAATGCCCCATCACCAAATGCGCCACAAGGGATGGCATTAAATGCCATCCAGTTATGCTTTGGATGAGCTAATAAACAAATGGCACACCCACCTGTTTAATGGTTGTAAACATTTTCATGGAACTATTTGGTCAACACTTATCCCTCAGCCAACATGACTGAAACAGATATTAACTGGTTACTGATTTATATCCCGTATGTGGATCTCTAATGTAGGTTGACTGTCCAGTTCTTCAAATTGTGACTGTTATTCAAATACATGTGAAGCAGGATAAAATATCCTAGCGTAATGAATTGTAGTTGAAAATATTATAGATGTATCTACATCAACTTGGCATGCAATTTCCTAACAATTTACAATCTGCAAGTGACACTAAAATGGACAGGGTCTAGATTAGAGTGGTGCTGCAGTTCAGGCAGCATCCGAGGAGCACTAAAATTGACGTTTCGGGCAAAAGCTCTTCATCAGGAATACAGGCAGAGAGCCTGAAGGGTAGAGAGATAAATGAGAGGAGGGTGTGGGTGGGGAGAAAGTAGCATAGAGTACAATAGGGGAGTGGGGGAGGGGATGATGGTGATAGGTTGGTGGGGGGTGAGTGGATAGGTGGAAAAGAAGATAGGCAGGTAGGACAGGTCATGGGGACAGTGCTAAGCTGGAAGTTTGGAACTGGGGTGAGGTGGGGAAGGGGAAATGAGGAAACTGTTGAAGTCCATATTGATGCCCTGGGGTTGAAGTGCTCCGAGGCGGAAGATGAGGCATTCTTCCTCCAGGCGTCTGGTGGTGAGGGAGCGGCAGTGAAGGAGGCCCAGGACCTCCATGTCCTCGGCAGAGTAGGAGGGGGAGTTGAAATGTTGGGCCACAGGGCTGTGTGGTTGGTTGGTGTGGGTGTCCCAGAGATGTTCCCTAAAGCACTCTGCTAGGAGGTGTCCAGTCTTCCCAATGTAGAGGAGACTGCATCGGGAGCAACGGATACAATAAATGATATTGATGGATGTGCAGGTAAAACTTTGATGGATGTGGAATGCTCCTTTATGGCCTTGGATGGAGGTGAGGGAGATGGTGTGGGCGCAGGTTTTGCAATTCCTGTGGTGGTAGGGGAAGGTGCCAGGATGGCAGGATGGGTTGTAGGGCGGCATGGACCTGACCAGGTAGTCACGGAGGGAACGGTCTTTGCGGAAGGTGGAAAGGGGTGGGGAGGGAAATATATCCCTGGTGGTGGGGTCTTTTTGGAAGTGGCGGAAATGTCGGTGGATGATTTGGTTTATGCAAAGGTTGGTAGGGTGGAAAGTGAGCACCAGGGGCGTTCTGTCCTTGTTACGGTTGGAGGGGTGGGGTCTGAGGGCGGAGGTGCGGGATGTGGACGAGATGCATTGGAGGGCATCTTTGACTACGTGGGAAGGAAAATTGCGGTCTCTAAAGAAGGAGGCCATCTGGTGTGTTCTGTGGTGGACACTCATCCTCTTGATGGACACTCATCCTCTTGATGGAGAACTACGTACAAATTTACTGACCATGTTGTTAACGTATATTGCAATGTAAAAATGGACATAAGAAAGAGGAAACCAGTGCAAACAAAATATGATGAAAGAACCAAACCTATGCCATATTTCTTTCCTGCGTTTTTATTTATGCACAAATTTTAAGTTTAAAGCATCTGACCATTATTCTTGCGCAGCAAGGATCAGCAAATCCAATTGGCTAGCTTTAGGTCTGAACACAGATTTTAGGTACACATCCACAGTAAGGTATGGAGAAAGGAGTGCTCGGAAGTGTCCAGTAATGATATTTCAGTCATCTTGTCAGTAGGGCAGACTTAATAGATTAACTGGTCTTTTCCAGCCTTTCATTTCTTTAAAAAAAACATGGTGTTGAAAGGTTGGCATGTGCTAACGCTAAGCATGTTAGGGCGGCACTGTGGCTCAGTGGTTAGCACTGCTGCCTCACAGCACCAGGGTCCCAGGCTCAATTCCAGCCTTGTGTGACTGTCTGTGTGGAGTTTGCACATTGTCTGCGTGGGTGTCCTCCGGGTGCTCCGGTTTCCTCCCACAGTCCAAAGGCGTGCAGGTCAGGTGAATTCGCCATGGTAAATTGCCCATAGTGTTAGGTGCATTAGTCAGAGGGAAATGGGTCTGGGTGGGTTACTCTTCGGAGGGTCAGTGTGGACTGGTTTCCCACATTGTAGGGAATCTAATAACACTTTCCACCCAAACATATGTGAATGCTCACCCCAAAGGTCAAAGTTTTGTGTAAGTATACATTTATTGATAGAACATGTTTTATGATTACACTATTAAAGTTGCAGCTAATGTTTTACTTATGTAACCCATAGATCATAATCTAAAGTTCTTTACACACGAATACAGGATGTTATTTTGAGGACTAGTGAGCAATCACTTCACTTATATTACATCTGACTTCACCAACAGAAGATTATCTTCCTTTAACCCCTCTAAAGAGGTGAAGAGCAGGACATCTGTAATAGCTCAGAGGTAAAGTCAATGTGTCTGAGACAGTCAGATCAACAATTTCTTAAGTTTAATGTAGTATCATTAACATTACCATTAAAACAGTAGGCAGTGGAATGTCAAATGAACATAATTTGAACTGAGGTACTAATTTTAAAAGAAATTAGGTTTGAATCTTTTAGCTCCTAAGTTATTGGAAACTAAAGAAGTTTTAAGGATGATTTTCTCTGGTTTCTTGATGGGGAAGTTGAACAAAATATATTCCTGACAGGCAATCCCTTTTACGATAAGCAGAAATCGGGAATTCAGGAATGTGTTCTCATCCAATATTTGTAATGGCCAGAAAGTCATAGCATGCCATACTAACCCATTGCAATTACTGATATGTGCTCCTGTGTGTGGATAGTGGGAACATGGAGATGACAAGCCTCAATATCAGTGCAAAAGTAAACCTTTTGGTAGAAACCCAAGATCACCAGGGGCTTGATTCACCAGCTTTCTGACTGGGTTGCTTGATCTAATAGGGAGGCTGCTGACCTTAATCGAGTAGTGTTCTGATGAATGGACAACCTGAACCACTTAACTAACCATTCCTCTCCATTGATGCTGCTTGACCTGCTGAGCTTTTCCTGCTTCTTTTTGGTTCTTATTTCAGATTTCGAGTATCTGCAATATTTTGATTATTCTTAATTTGATGGCACTCCTGGCAGCAGCCTCTTAATTTTGTGCCTGGGATCACCCTGCCCATCTGTGACTGGAACCTAAGTAACTGGAGCCTGAGTAGGGAAGCCACCATAGTAAGCACAGCAGGCAGAAGCAGGTTTATGTCTGGCTTGCAGAGATAAGAGGTCCTGCAAGCATTTATTTTTCTTTGAGGGTTTAGGAGGATGAAGAGCAATCCTCCCAGTCCCACAAGGAAAGTTGCAGTCTCCTCTGTGCTCTGGACTTTTCCATTTCCATTCTATAACATTTCTCAAAATGGTCACCCAATACTTCCCTACCATTGCCCCTCTTCACACTCTGAGTAAACTCGATAAACCTGTAACAGCCAGGAGTCTTGGATCAGGACCAGTTGAACATTTTACAATTGCATCACTTCCTGCATGTCTAAAACTTGCCAGAGTTAAAATTCGACCCCTGTGTCTTTCCTCTGACTCCAGAACTGCTTAATCATTCTACATGCTTTCTCCAATCCAGTTTGCAGTTCTCAGCATTCATATCAATGAATGTAGAGGTTATAAGGTAAAAGCTGCGTGCAAAGTCTGAAAGTCAACAGGGGTATTCAGTCCACAGAGAATTCACTTATTTCATCTCGAAGTGAAATTGTCCTTTACTGTGCTGTCAGCACAAGCTGTGTAGGCATCTGAAATGAAGAAGACAATGCATAAGCAATATGTCACATCAGCACCTTGAGAGGCCTGTGCCATTGACTGAAAGGATATGGATTTTCCTTAATTGTAACTACTTCCATTACACTTTCCCAATCTTACATGGCAGTTGAAGGGAAATGTAAACTTAGGGACTGAGATAATGGGCAATACAACATAACTTTTAATAATCTCAATCACATTAATGTACGGTCTTTTATGCCCACTGCATCAGTCATGGTGAGAACAGCCCATTGTGCCGACTCTGTCAAACATGATGCAGCTGCATCTCATCATGTCCATTCTGTCAATCAAAGTACTACCTCATTTAACGCCCCACAAACCTATTCACAGCCATCTGTCAACCAAGATCCTGTCTTGCCTATCATCTTCAATCTGTCAGACATAGAAACACCTGCCCCTGCATGACCACACTGTCAGTCACAGTGCTATGCCCTTCTAACACTAAATCCGTCAAGCATGATGGTGTCGGCTCCTCAACATTGTCTCTCAATCATAGTAATTTTGCCCATCAAGGTGAACAATATTTACATTGAGAAATAATATGTTTTCACTTCACAGCAGACAGAATGTCAGCATCAAGACATCACAGGTTAGTAGCACTTGGCACGACTGATTTCAGAGTAAACTTCTTGTAACACTATTCCTTTAGGCCAAGTTTAGGAGAGCACCCACTACTGCACCAATAAAATAGTCCTATTTCCATATTTTCTTAAGTAAAATTCTTAAGAGACAAGTAAAATACAAGTAAAATTCTGGAAATTTTCAGCAGGTGTGACAACATCTGCAAAGAGAAAATGTCACACAATGATCTTCTGTCAAAACTGCATATTAGCTTACATTACATCGTTTTTAGAGTTCGCCCAATTCATCAAATTGCCAAATTTCAATGCTTTGTCTGTGCATTATCAATATTACATTAATTTTGGCTGTCCTTAGTAATTCACTACTGAATATTTACAACCATTTGAGATAAATACTCCCATTTGATTTCCAGTACTGGATTCAATCCTACAGCTCAAGGTTGTTGAAAAACTAACCCACAGTATAACTGGGAAGCCAGGCGACATCTGACCTAATCTATAATACCCAATATCACAGCCAAAATGTGACTATGGATTAAGTAACAATAGGGGAGAAAAACGTAAATATGACATGCTTTGAAAAAATGCTGTAAAAGTGACAAATGCAGTGGAAGTTTACACTAGTGAAGATATAAATTGTACTGAAAATGTGAGATGCCAAAATAATTAATAATTTGGTATAAAAACACTGTAGAAAATAAAGTTTCACATTATTGTTTGATTGTTTTGGGAAGAATGTCTGAAATTCTGGAAGTATCACTCAATTGGTTATGCACTAATTTTAAAATCTATTCCAGGGTTGACCACACAATCACTGCATTGCAGTACTGACAGCATGTTGCTGCTCTTCAGAGAACACATTAAAGAAAGAAAGTTCACTTAAATAGCACCTTACACATCCTCCAGCTATCCAAAAGTGCTTCACAAACACCGATACATTTTAAAATCTGGTCACTTTTATAAAATGGCAGTGATGTTAGTTGAAGGAAGAATGTTCAGAACACTTCTCTTCCTTTGTTCCTCTTCCTCTATACTGCCATTGGATCTTTTATATCCGCCTATTAAAAAATGAGGGTCTCTGCTTATTGTCTAATGCAGAACACATCACATCTGTAATAATAGGTATAATTCTGTATTTCATCAATAAATAACCTGAGACTGTTCAAGTCTTGGAATGATTTGTGAACCTAAGCTTTATGACTTAGCTCATGAATGACCATTACTGGGTCAAAACCTACAAGCTGTTGCCTGTTAATATCCCAAGTGTTCCAGTGGGCACAAAAGATATTAAGTTATAATTCAAAAAAGTAACAAGAAATGTCTCCACTGCCTGGCCAACATTCCTCTCACAATCGATATCACCTAAAACCAGACATATCTTACAGATATTTGTAAGATTCCACTGAGTGCAAAATGACGATCGATGCACTTCAAAGCTGTTTGTTGTATGCAAAAGACCTTGAGACAGTTATGAGTTATGACTAGGTGCTATAAAAAAGTATATTCTTTAATCATAAAATGGCGTTGAAGCACTTATTTTCCCCCTGGAGTCCTCATGCCTTTATGTTGCATTATTTCTCCATCTGTTGGTCAGCATTAAGTATTACAGCATTAGACATATATTTAAGTCCAACTTTCAGTCACAATTTTGATATACTAATATGGCTTTTCTTTAAAAAAAGAATCATTCAGGGGATGTGGACATTAGTGGTCAAGCCTGCATTTATTGCCCATCATAAGGTGGTGTCAGCTGCCTTCTGCAATCTGTTTGTTGTATGTTGAAACAAAATGCCACTAGGGAGGTCACTGAACCAAAACCACCCTAACTTCTGTCCTCAAACTGCAGTATGCACATTCAGAGGTAAAACTACAAACCATCATTGATGCATTCACTGAGAAATACGAGAGAATGGGTCTCAGACTAAACATCTGGGAAACAAAGTTTCTCCATCACCCTGCTCTTTCGACACAACACCATCTCCCAACCATCAAAATCCACATTAGGTCCCCGGATCATTTCCTATACCTCCGGAGCCTCCTGTTGGTGTCAGCAGAAACTTATGATGAAATCCATTCAACTCCAATGTGCCACTGCAGCCTTTGGATGCCTGAGGAACAGAATACGCAAAGTTTGTGACCTCAAATCTGGCATCAAGCTCATGGTGTACAAAGTGGCTATAGTTTCTACCCTCCCATATGCATCAGAAACATGGACCATGTTCAAAGCCACCTAAAATCCCTGAAGAGTTATCACTAGCACTGTCTTTAAAAAACCTGTAATCAATGATAGTGTTTTCTCCCAGGCCAATATCCTCAGTATTGAAGACTGGTCATATGTGAGTTATGTGGATTATGTTATCTGCATACTCAGCAAAAACTCCCCACAAGTTCCACATGCTCAAGTTCCATAATGGTAGTAATCAGGAGGAAGTCAGACCAAAGGACACTCTGAAAGCCTGCCGAAACAAATGCAACATCCCCACCAACACGTGGGAATTGCTTGTCCTGGAACTGGAGAAGAGGTATCTGCGAAGGCATCGAGTGTCACTGTGTGGAAGGCAAGTGAAAACAGTGGAAAGGTGCGCAGTATCCAGAGCACTCCACAAACCCACTTCATCAAAACAGCACTTACTCCATGTGTGGCATAGTTTGCAGCTCCAGGATCGGACTATTAAGCTGCTGCAGAACCTACCCCAGAATGGAAGCAGGACATAGGACATACTCGACCTAAGGAATTCCCAATCCCATGCGTGACTCGGATGGTATGTTGTGTTATTTTGTTGTAACAGCAAAGTTACCTTTCACTTTAGTATGGAGCATGTAGCATTGATGCAACACAATTCCAGAAGACTGTAGCTATTGTTCAAGAGTAATGCTGACTGAGATAAGTGATGCACATGAAGTGGGAGATGGCAAGGGGCAGGGTGACACTAGGCACATGGACACACAAGATGGCCACTTGACACATAAGATGACCGCTGGACCACAATATGGAGAGAAACAGCACAGCAAATACAGACACTGCCTGCGGCCACCAGAATGCCAACACGATGCACTCACAACTTAGTTGATTAGTTTAAGCCGGGTGGGGTAGAGAATACACATGAGGAGTGTACACTGCCTGCCGAAGTGTCTGGGTGCAGCCAACAGCTTTGATAGAAATGCTAATAATTTGATACGGACTAAATACAGAGTGCTAACAGCCAGGGTTGCAGTAATCATCCTTCTCAGGAAGAGCAATTAGCGCCCATTACTACAGTAATGGACTTCCGCAAAACACTGAAACTGACCATGACTGTATTGAAACTATCAACGATTCTGCAATGATTGCCATAAACAAATCATGTTACAAAGATAATAATCTCATCACTGAGCTATTTTATTGCAAGATGTATAAAAGTATCTTGACATGTGCTCTGGGTCAAGAGAAGACTCGCAGCTGACCACTGTGTTGTTGGTGTCTTTCTCACCCGGAGCTCCGGTATTTCCTTGTACAATAAACTCTGTCACTGAACCCCAACTCTGACTCCGAGACTGGTGATTTTCCCCATAACACATATGACACCAAAAATTGACAGAATTGCTGACATTTCACCAAAAGCACATTGCAGAAATACTGAAAAATGATGCTGAAAGATCAAAGTCTACATTTTAACTGAATTGGTACTTCAAAAAGAAACTAAGATCTTGTAAAAACTTGCTTTGTTGAAAATGTTAGCAGTGAATTGCAGAAAATATTCATGAGATAAATTATTGATTCAACTCTTTCATCAATTGGTAAGGCCAAAATGTATTTGAGGTGAAACGCCACATGTATAATTCAATGAATGGCACAGACCATTCATCCTCCCTGTATCAATTAAGACAGGTATGGCCATCATCAGCTTCGGGTGTTTAGTCACCTTCAACCGTTGTTTAATATCAGTCTTAGGACATAGGAACACAGGAATTAGGAGCAGGAGTAGGCAATTCAGTCCTTTGACCCCACTCTGCTACTTAACATGATCATGGCTGATCTTATCCTGGTGTCAGCTCTACTTTCCTGCTTATTTCCTAAAGCCCTTTATACCCCCTTTTCATCAGAAACATATCTATTTCTTTCTTGAATCTGTTGATTGATTCTGTCACCATTGCACTCTGGGGCAGTGTGTGTTACAGATTTGGAACCCTCTGAGAGAAGCAGTTCCTCCTCATCTGTTTTGAACCCACGACTGTATATATCTATGACCTGTTGTTTGAGGTTGTTCCACAAGGGGAAACATTTCCACCTTTAGGATTTTACATACCTCAATCAGATCCCCCCTCAATCTTCTGAACTCCAGTGTGTACAAGCCCAAGCTATTTAACCATACCTCATACGATATCCCATTCATCCCTGGAATCAATTTGGAGAACTTTCTCTGAATTGCTTCTAGTGTCATTATATCCTTCCACAGTGAGGTGACCACAACTGAACACAACACTCCAGGTGTGGTCTTACCAATACCTTATATATTTGTAACATCACTATTTTACTTTTGCAACCCAGTCCTTTTGCAATAAATGTCAGGATGCCATTTGCCTTTCTTATTCTATGCTGCACCATTTGAATAATGACTTGCCCTTTTGTTTTTCCAGTCAAAATGGACAAACTCGTTGTTATCTACATTAAGCTCCATCTGCCAGATTCTGGCTCATTTTTCTTGTCTCTCAATATCCATCTGCAAACTCTTTATTTCCTTATCACAGCCTATTTTCCCACAAATGTTTCTATGTTACATTCTGTCCCTGCTTGCAGACCATTTATATAGATTGTAAACCACTTAGCTTTAAACAAAACAGAATTTATCTACAAGAATACTGAATTTAACACAAAAGAAAACAGAATACCAAATAACTTGCTCTATTCAAATATCTGACAGATCATCCCAACTTAATGATGCTGTTCCAAATTCCTGCAACAATCCCCATACACATCACTTGGCACAAAAGGGAAAATCAAACACAGCGTCTTACAGGGGAGAGAACGAGAGAGAGATGGCAATATAGAACACCCTCTTTCATACAGCTGTTTCATGGATCAGCAGCCTTGAACTATCTGACTGCCTTCAGTGAACAGCCAGACTGCCAAAACCAAACCAAACCAGAGAAAAATTGAGCTGGGAGAACTATCCATTCTCCTTTCATTGTATAAGTGTTCCTCTAAACATGAAAGTATTTTTCCTGAGGCAGTATCTGTTAGCTATAATCAAACTGGCCCTAAAACCCTTCAAACCTAGACTTTTCAGAACCTGTGTTTTTATGACCTCCTGAGAAGAACCAAGGAAAACATAACCTTGTTAAAGGAACAGTGTTCAGTTATCTCCTCAGTTAACTCCTCTGATACGATTGACTCCAGCAATATTCCCACCAGAGAGGTCAAACTAACTGGTCTATAGTTTCCCATTTCCCACTTTTTGCCTTTCTGCTTTTTTTTGAATAAGGGTGTCACATTATCATGTTTCCAGAATGCTGGGACTATCATAACGAGTGCATCCACTATCTCTGTTGCTGTCTCCTTTAATTCCCTTGGGTGCAGGCCATCAGGTGACTCCCAGGGGACTTGTCTGCCTTCAATCCCAGTGTTATAGTAATTTCTCGAGTTATAGTAACTTCACCAAATTCCTTTATAGTAACTGCAGTTTATGGGAAGAAATTATTATCTGCCACTGTCAAAACAGAGGCAAAATATTGGTTTAGTGCCTCTGCCATTTCTGAGTTTCCATTATTATCTCCCCATTTTTGCCCTCTAAAGGTTCAACATTTACTTTCACAATTCTCTGCCTTTTTATATACTTATAGAAGCTTTTTGTATCAGTGCTTAAGTTTTATGCTAGCTTCCTTTCATTTTTCATTTTAGCTCTTTTGATTTTGTTTCTAATAACGCTTTGTTAAGGTTTAAAGTTCTCTTTATCCTGCAGATTGCCACTAACCTTTGCAAGATGTGGGTGTCACTGGCAAGGCTGGTTTCCTAGATGTTCTGAAGTGGTGGTAAACTATTGGTTGTACTTGTAATAAGACTGATTGGGTCACTAGAATATTTCAGTGTTGGACAGGAGTGACATATAGACTGGAATGAGTAAGGATAGTGAAATAACTCCACAGAGGCTGGTATCCTATCACCAAGTCAGCCTTTATTTACATGTGCAAAGTCCTTGACACTGATCCAGCTCTGTCACAGCCAACTCTCAGGGTGAGCAGAACCTCTGACACATTTCTTATCTGTCAGCCAGGGCTCCCTGATTGGACAGGATTAACAGCCCCAATTGGCAAACTCATGTTCTATGAGGCCCACCTGGCTGACTTCATTACACCCTTCCCACTCTGAGTTCAAGGACGTAGGCCGGTTTTGTTTTGTAGCTCCTTCTGGGTCATTAGTTCCTCCGACTTTGGCTCTGATGTAGGCAGCATGTATTGCACTGTAACTCGTTTCTTGGGCCTGGAGCATCTCAGAAGAAATTCATTCTCTTCTTCAGGCGGCAAAGACGTTGAGGTGATGACACCTGCTGAACCCATCTCAGATTCTGAGGTATCATCAACGCTTGACAGACAGGGAGAACCCACAGGTTCCAGAATAGTTGGAAAGGCTGTCAAGGAGCTGAGCACGTTCTGCTCCTGCAGTTTGCCAGTTTTCTGTTTTCATATAGTCCACACGCTTGTTCAGGGGTTGTGTTGTACCTAACCCAATTTTATATGTCACTTGGCCTGACTTTGTGTTGACCATGCCTCTTGTCCATACAGATCCATTCCTGTGGTTCCTACACTAAGCTTTGTCCCCTGAAGCAAACTGGCTCTTTCACTTAGTAGGGTCTTGTGTTTGGCATTGGTGTTCCTGATACCAATTCACTCTCCCACCCATGTCCAGGAAAATCAGATTTAACCTGGCATGTAATCTTCTCCCCATTAGCAATTCTGCTGGAGCTACCAATGTAGTTGCATGAGGGTGGCCCTATTATCAAATAGGAACCAGGGCAGTTTGGTATCTAGTGATGCTGTAGGCTGTTTCTTTGAGTCTACCTTCAAAGTTTGGTCTGTTCTTTCTACTAGGCCATTGGATGATGGATGAAATGGTAATTTTGTCCTTATTGGCACTCTGGGCACTGCCCACCAATGCAGCTATATCTGCATCCAATCCTGGCCACCAGGCATCATGTCTTGCCAACATCTTCATTTCAGAAACTCCTGGATGACCCTGGTGGAATTCAGCGAGTATCTGGCAGCAATGTTTGCTCAGGAAATCAGTCTTGTTCCCCAAAATAATATGCTGACCTCTACTGTGATCTGGTCTTTCTGGATCCAAAGGTTTCAATTCTGATTGTCATGACTATTGGAAGTTCTTCTCCATTGGGCCCCCTTGGGCTAATACTACCCCGATACCATATGGGCAGCCATTGCATGTCAATATCAGATCTCACTTGGGATCGTAGCATGCCAACACCTTTTGAGGATGATAGCTGTTTCTTCATTTCCCTGAAATCAATGGTTGGATATATGCATGCTTCCAAGGTGGATCCTTTTTAAAGAATTGATGCAAAGTTGCCAGATGTAAGCCAGGTTATGTATAAACTTTCCCAAATAATTCACGAGCCCAAGAACTAAGATCCAGTATGAGCTGGGACAATTTTGAATGGCCTCACTTTATCTCTCAACTGGTGTATCCCAGTCTTGTTGACTCTGTAGCCCAAAGCAATCACTTGAGGTGCCTGGAACCCTCATTCTTTCCTTCTAAGGTGTACGCCCATCTGAGTGAAACACCTAAGGACTATGTCCAAGTTCTCTAAGTGGTCTTGACATCTAAACAAATGGCAACCTGAGGTAGAACTTGTAAAATACTTTCTAACTCCACATACATGCACTTATCAAGGTTCATAACACTACATTCAAGAAAACATTTCCTATAGTTTTCCCATGTAGCTGTAAATTTACCAACAAGAATTTTACACATGAAGAGACTTGTAAGTTTACATTTCTGTCTTTCTAAAATGAACTTTTTCGATTTTCTATATAACACAATTCATCCAAACACCAAGGGAAAATAATATTAAGAAGAAACTTCAGCAATTTGTTGCAAAGCAAAGCGACTATCTCATTTTATATCAAAAAAGACCCTACAAATAATTGTTTGTTCACCAAATCCTGGATAGGCTTTGAAGTTTTATGGTCTATTCCATTCTATAGCCTCAGGAGGTTCTTTTCACTTGGCTTTAATCTTATTCTCTCTTTCACACAGACAACTGCTAAAGCAAAAATGAAGAATTGCTTTGAACGGCTTTTGAAACTGTCAGCAATTTTGTGAATATTTTATTTTCATAGCAAAATGTATGGCCATCACGAAGTCTGACAGGATGATAAGCTGTGGTTTAATGCTCATGAATTGCAGCTTGCTATTGGCATTTGGCATCAGACACCATACTTGTATTGTCAAGTTAGTAAAGTTTATCCTGAGCTATCAGCATATCTGATCTTTGCAAACAAGGGCAGGATTTGAAAGGAAAAAGTTGTAGCTGCATCAGTTTATGAACTGGCAATGTTAAAAATTCAGACCCTTAGGAATTTTGCATAAATCTAACTGGTATAAGTTTCAGGTGAAGTAATGAGCCACCCAAGGTGGTTAGATCCTACCATGGAGGCAGACAGAAATGACATAGGATTATGTTGGATATACAGCATTCAACCATTAACTTGAGCCTCCTTCCATCTTGCTTCATCTATACTAACATCGTACGCCTCTATTCTCATCTCCTTCACTTGCTTGTCCTGCTTTTCTGTAAATGCATCTTTACCAGTCAATTTAACCGCATCCTTGGTAGCAAGTCTCACATTTCTCCCATTATTTAGATGAAGACATTTCTTCAGAATTTTTGATTGGATGCCTTGGTGATTATCCCATATAGGGGCTGTTTCGTTATGCTCTTCATCATAAGTGAAAACATTCTCTCATAAATTTAAAGGCATTTATTTAACACTTCATCAAACTTCTTTTAAAACAAACCCCGCCGCCAATCCTTCTTCATATATATTTCCAGTACCATTCTTGCAAATCCACTCTGCATTCTTTTCAGTGCCTCGATTTTTACCATATGATCAGAATTGTAAGCCACATTCTAAACTTGGTCTAACTAAGGTTCAATATAGGAGGACAATAACTTTTTAATTCTATCCTTGTGACAATAAATCTGAACATTAGGCTTTGGTGTATTTTGTTAACTGTTAGTTGTTGCTGGCATTTGCAGAGGAGAAACAAAATCCTTGACTGAGAATGCAGGAAGAGAAGGAACAAAGGAGATTTTCTTGGAAGCTGGGTGCATTGTATTATGTTTTTTTTCTGTAGACTGAAGATTGATTGTCCAGTTGAACTTTACTTTCTTTACTCTGATCTACAAGAGGCTGAAGTAGGGGATATTTTTGATGGGATTACCTTATATTGTTCATTGCTGCTGCATAATGGGTTTGATTTCCAGACAACATTTTAGAAATGAGCAGGTGAAGCCCAATTTCAGAAGAACTGAAGATAAATAGTTTCATCTCTCATGTTTATTATTTTCCTGCTCCTGTACTTGGCTTTGTATGTACTCATCTCCAACATCTTCCAGTTCTTTTCAAAGATTTTCAGCATTAAACTTTATATATTTTTCTCTCTCCACAAACGTACCTTGATTTCATGTGTGTTTTCAGCTTGTTTTTGAGATATTTCAGTACAGTCCTTTTCCCAAGAGAAATTTTAAGAGGGGGGTTGATTTCATGCCTTTAAAAGACACAATGTGCATTGAAAATTTCAGTTTTTATTATTCACTCATAGGACATGGATATTTCTGGCTGGATCAGGATTTATTGCCCATTCCTAGTTGCTCTAGCGTAGATGGTTTTGAGAATCCTTCTTCAACTGCTGCAGCCCATGTGCTCTAAGTAGACCCACAATGCCAGGATTTTGATCCAGCAACACTGAAGGAACAGAAATATATTTCCAAGTCAGAATTGAGAGAGTATCTTGCAGATAGTGATGTTTGTGGGTCTCCACATGCCCCATGGAATTCTACTTAAGATTTCTGCATGTCCCTTTTTACAAAGGCTGATTATTGCAATGACATATTCAAGGTTGTCAAAAATTTCTATTTTTAAAGAACATCTGCTGGGATATCAACCTTCAAGTCTTTTGCTCACACTATTAATGCTGATATCATAGAATCTTAGAATACCTGCAGTGCAAAAGCAAGCCTTTTGGCCCATCAAGTCCACACCGACCCTCCAAAGAGCATCCCACCCAGATTGACTCCATCCTTATAGCTCTGCATTTCCCATGGCTAACTCACCGAGCCTGGACATTATGGCAACTGAACATGGTCAATCCACCTAACCTTACATCTTTGGACTGTGGGAAGAAACTCACATAGACATAGGGAGAATGTGCAACACCACACAGAAGTCACTTAAGGCTGGATGCGAACCTGGGGTCCTGGTGCTGTGAGGCATTCAGGAATAACTGGTAAATTGTGTGTAATTGATACTAGATTCAGACTTTAGATACACAAAAAGTTAAAAGAGATTTGTTCCAAAATATATATGCTTATTGCGATTGTAAAATGTTTATAATATGAGATCATTTTAAACTAAAAAGATTAACTCAATAAACAACACTTTACGATGTTAATAATACCAGCTGAGATGCTAAGATGTTCACATTCCAGTTGCCTTGCACTCACTTGAGGTCTATGCAGTTGAATTTTGAAAAACATTCGACAGCATACATGTTAAAAGTTCCCTTACAGCATTTGTGGCTTCAGAGACTTCCCATCAATATTAACTCTGCTTTCTTCCCACAGATGCTGCCCGACCTGCTGAATTTCACCCAAAATTTCTATTTTTCTTCAAATGTCCAGCACTTTGTTTTACCTGAATTTCAACTGTTGGTCAGTCAGCATTTCATTCTGTGTAATTTTAGATTCAGTCAGCGAAAATGTTGAAAGAAATTCACAGCTTACTTGACAACTTAAGAGTGTAAGGGTTTGAAGCAAATAAAAACTTAAATCAGTTTTTTGTGAAACAGAGAGAAGAAAATGAAAAAAAGCTGTTTGTAGCAAAAGGGTTTCAAGAAAAAGAAAATTTAGTTATTTATAGTGAAAAGGTTTCAAGAAAAAGAAAAAAATAGTTGTTTATAGTGAAAAGATTTGGAAAAGAAAAATTAGTTGTTTGTAGTGAAAAGGTTTTAAGAAAAATTGTTTATAGTGAAAGGGTTTGAAGAAAATAAACAAATAAACAGTTTATAGTGACAGGGTTTTATAATAATAAACAATTAAGCAGAGTATAATGACAGGATTTAAGGCAATAAACAATTAACTAGTGTATAGTGACAGGGTTTTAAGGCAATAAACAATTATTCAGATTATTGTGAAGGGTTTTAAGGTAATAAACAACTAGACAGTGTTTAGTGACAAGTTTTGAAGAAAGTGAATAATTGAGCTGTTGATAATGAAGGCAAAGAACTGCGGATGCTGACCACAGGAAATAAGTATAAAACTGGAAAGTGCTGGGAAAACCCAGCAAGGTTTCTAATATCTGTGGAAAGTAAAACAGAATTAGGTTTAGAGTGTGACATTCCACAACTGCCCTGTCTCCCTGACTCCAGAGAGTAACATCCGGGATATTCCAGGGCAGTAAACAACACGTGAGGCTGTGGGAAAGGTGAAAGGTCAGGCTGGTCACGCGCTCGGGGTGAGAGGTCAGCGCCGTCTCCCACAACGATGGCTGTCCGAGGTCTGCAGCTGGCCGGATCCCGGTGAAGGAGGGTGTGGGGGAAGAGGCTCTCGGAGCGGGCCGGGCCGCCGCAGGTTGAGCGGGGAGGACGCGTCTGGGCCATGGGCTGCAAGCCCGGCGGTGCCTTCCAGGGAGAGGACGGTGGAGGCTGTGCGGACCGGGGAGTGCAGTGAAGGCGGTGGGATGTGGCAGCCAGCCAGCCGGGCTGGGGCCGGGTCCGGGTCCGGGTCCGGGTCCGGCGGCAGGAGCGAGGAGATCGGAGAGTTGATCGAACATTTCTCCAAACATCAATACCGGGCCAAGGAGGCCAATCCCAAGGTAAACTTGAAGGGGGCTAACCCGTGAAAATGACCGCGGAATATTCTGTCAAGTAGTAAACTAATAATCCAAAACTGGTGTAAAAGCGTTCAGTAATCTCAACTCAAAGTGTTCGCCGAATAATCTAAATACAAGGTAAGTGTCAAATAACCTAAATGCTTAAACATCTGGGCACGGAGTGACACTCTCGGGATCCACGCTCCGAGTGACCAGGTCAAATAATAATTAAAATTAGATCAAGACCAGTAAATAATGGCCCAGAGGTTGCTGGAAGAGTGCACGCTGCACCGAGTGTCATGGACTGGATGTGCTTCCTCGCCTTTCAGCCCTCGCTATTCACACAGCAGGTTGCGGGAAATGCTAATGGGACAACAGTGTGGCATCTGGGACCCCGTGAACTTTGCTCCAATTATCTATCACCTTAATGGACTTTAAGGACGGAAAAGAAATAATGGGAAACAGTTGAAGCTTAAAGAAGCAGAGCAAAGAAAGATGGAGGATTAAGACAGGGGGGGAAAACATGCAAAAACGTTTCCTTCATTAGATCAACCAAATTCAAAGGAAAGTGTATTGAATTCTTTCTTGAAAAGAAAAGTTGGTGTTTGCCCCTAAGCAGTACTGCCACCTTAGGTCAAGCTGACACTCCATTCTGGTATTGAGGGCTTGCTACACTGTCAGAGATGCTATTTCTCAGAGAATTGATTAAACTGAAGTTAACCAAGCGATCCTGCCACCTTCTTGAAACAATGTAAAAAATGCCATGGCACTATTCAAAGAACAGAAGTTATTGCTAATAATTATCACACTGCTATTGTAAAATTCTGATCGATAATGTGTGTGTGCCTGTTGACTGCCAATTTTGCCAAGCTACAACTGTATTTTGCAAAGTAATAATTAGCTATGTGCTTTTAACATCCCAGGTTCCTGAGAAATTGTATATAAATCCAGATTCTTACTTTGCACCTTGTCTGGTCTTCTATTGGGGTGTCATTCTTTCCTACAGGTGATATATTATAAGTTGACCACCTGTGCTCTGGTGTGAGGTCCTCAGTACTTCAAATGGAAAAAAAATGTACTAAATATTCATGAGAAGTAACTGTTTAATATATTTGTTACAACCAGATTTTGAGCAATTCCAAGCACTAGATTTATAATTTGGCCTTACAGGACATTAATTTTAGACTGTGACATTTTATATCGAAATACATGTTTGAAGAATGAGCAACTCTTGATTTAGTTGTTCAACACTGAATGTAAAACAGTTTATTTACGGGACTTTCACTTCTGCAATATTTTTGTAAATGTACTTGAACAAAATGAGTTTTTAAAAATGTTAATCAAATCATAGCGATGCACGGTATGGAAACAGACCTGATGGTCCAACTCTTCCATGCCATCCAGATATCCTTAATTAATCTAGTCCCATGTGTCAGCACTTGGCCCATATCCCTCAACATCCATCATATTCATAGACCCATCCAGATGCCTTTTGAATATTGTAATTGTACCAACCTCCACCACTTCCTCTGGCAGCTCATTACATATATGCACTATGCTCTGTGTGAAAAAGTTGCCCCTTGGGTCCATTTTATGTCTTTCCCCGTCACCCTAAACCTATGCCCTCTAGTTCTGGACTCTTTTTTTTTTTGTTTTTTCTTCCCATACCTCAGGGAAAATACCTTGTTTATTTCTTCCATCCATGCCCCTCATGATTTTATAAACCTCTATAAGGTCACCCCTCAGCCTCTACTCCAGGGAAAACAACCCCATCCCCTATAGCTCAAACCCTCCAACCCTGGCAACATCCTTGTAAATCTTTTCTGAACCTTTCAAGTTTCACAACATCCTTCTGATAGGAAGGAGACCAGAATTGCACACAATATTCTAAAATAATATTCCTCTTTAATTCACATCCATCTTTTGTGAAATAACTTGCTTTTTTTTAATCCCTTTGTTTCTTCCCCTGAAATTATCTTCTGGAACAAAAATGATTTGATGTAGAATGTTATTGCTTTACCAACTCCACTTTTGGATTAGTTCCTTTTTCCTGCAACTCTGTTTTCACTTAAAGTTCTTGTATCAAGATATGCAGCTTAATCCAGTGCATCCTCTCAACGAATATTTGGAGGTGTTTCTGACTAACATGCAGCACAAAGCTGATCTGTCAAGAATGTGTAGAGTAACAGCAACCTGACTGAGTTCACTGAACTGCAAGTCCATCAAGCCTGCATCCTTAGTATACTTCTCCATAAGGATCTTGAAGCATGCTGATTCTATCAGCAAACACTTAATGCTAAACCAATAACATTTGAGTTGTCTTGACCACGTTCATTGGATGGACGACCTCCATATATCCAAAGATTTTCTGCAGTGAATTGACCACTGAGTTATAACTTCCTTTTTGCTACAAGGTTACCCGCAAGTGAAATATAAAGATGACAGACATTGAAACTGATGTGTAGAAAACAGTTTCTGATAATTGATCTCTGGAGTCTGACTGATTGTAAAGGTATTGAAAGTGGTGAGCAGGAATGATGAGCTCAGCTGTCTGAGAAGATGGTCCAGAGAAAAGAACGTAGTGAATTGTGCACTTTGAGCCCACTATCCTCTTCTGCAGCTAGTGTGTTAGGGCCAGAAGCCATCTTCTGATGAGAAGGAAGGCTGCAACATAGTGCAAAAAAGGGTAGTAACCTGTCGTCTTGACACTGGGGATGTAAAGAAAGGTGGCATGGTAGCTTAGTGGTTAGCTGCCTCACCACACCAGAGACCTAGGTTCAATTCCAGCATCTGAAGACTGTCGGTCTGTGTGGAGTTTGCACATTCTCACTGTGTTTGCGTGGGTTTCCTCCCACAATCCAAAAAGGAAATATAGGTTAGCTGATTTGGCAATGCTAAGTTGCCCATAGTGTTCAGGGTGTATAGATTAGGCACATTAGTCAGGGGTAAATGTAGAGTAATGGGAAATGAGTTTGAGTGGGATACTCTTCGGAGGGTCGGTGTGGACTTGTTGGGCCAAAGGGCCTGTTTCCACACTAGGAGTTCTACAAATCTATGATAAATAAAAGTTGTTAATTGGAGTGTGTTGGTCTTCCTATTAGGAAACAAGCATAGCAAATGATTAAAACCAATCAAAGATTGTTATATAGGTATTGGTTATATTTAAGGATGTTATGCAAAACATTGTCAAAGTTCCTATAGATTACTGTTTTTTTTGCTGACCACAGTTTAAATTGTAGAGCTGAAAGAAATGAATATTTTAGTTTTAGTAAACAGACCTGTTAATATTTAAACATGCAACTTATATAATTTTAATAGTTTAAATGAGGGTACTTTTTAAAAAATGTTTTCATCCCTATCTGGTGTGACTGCTATCAGGAGCTGTTTGAGCTTTCAAATTTTATGCTGTGGTATTGTACATTAGTGCTCAACATGCCACCCCAATCTGCCCTCCGACTTTGATTTAAAAATTCATTCCTGTGTTTTGACTATTTGCAACCTGGTTAGCACTTATGGGTAGCTTGCTTTGTACTTTACTGCCAACTTCTAATGACACTGATCATCTTGGAAATTCAACAGTGACTTATTTGCTAAGTTGGCCAGTCTCTCTCCAGAATCATGCAGCAGGCAAGAGCTAAATCTTACGAATGTTATACAGAGCATTGAGAGCTCATTTTGTGCTGTGGCACTGAGCCATGGATATATCTTTAATTGTGCTTGGAATTTTGTCTGTCTTTGTGGTGTGAATTGTCACTAAGAAGTGCTAACTTCCATCTTTGACATATGGCACCAGATTTTGTGCTTTCTTCCTGCTCTTTCATAACCTACTAGCTAACTAGAAAATTACGTAAAATCTAACTGGTAATGGAAGGAGTTTCACCTTTTTTTTAAAGGAAAAAGTAATCAACTGGCATTTTTGCACTTTTTGAAGAATGAGATTTCTGAACCTTATTTACATTTGCTCTGGATTTTGCCAATGAATGTTGTGGATTGGAAGTTTATAATTTCAGCTGAGATGAGGTTGTACTAGATAATGTCAAATTTTCTTTCAAATCCCACTCATCAGAGGATTTTGCTCTCCTTTTAAAACAGGAGCTATATCCACTTTGTGCAGGGTTTAGTTTCTATTTATGAATATACATTTTTGTTCAATTCTGCTCGAAACATGCTGCACAAATAGTTCAACATGTCTTGAAGTGTAAATCAAATTCACCCATTAAGAAAAGAAATACACACTTAAAGTAATTACGGAGCCCTGTCATAACTTTTATCTTTTTTTTTCCTGGGATGTTGGTTACCCTGAGAATGTGGTGGTGAGCCACTTTCTTGAATTGATGCAGTTCATAGGTACAACCACAGTATTGTTGGGAATGGAGTTGTAGTTTTTGACCCAGCATCAAAGAAGGAATTCAGTTGGTTGGAGACCTCATCTGTTTGCAATCCTGTCCTCCGACTATACCCATAAGTAATATTTTCCGGGAGGCATAACAGTCAGGAGTAGGAACCTGAATGGTTTTCCTTTTCCTGGCATAAGTGTACTGAGGCCAGTTTTGCTTGTTTCCAGGTACTTTACTGAGCTGTGTAGCTCACCACTTTAACTGTAATAGTAATTGGGGACTGTATTTAGCTATTTAAACTTTTGAAGGATAAATTGCACAAGTCACATGTTTTATCTTTAGAATATCCACATCTATGTAGGTTAGGCTTGGATGGATCATAATTTTAAACATTTCTTAGTCAGGTACATTCAACCCACATTTAATGACTTCAATACATGATGTTGTTTAACATTTTGTGGTACAGTGGTAGTACTGTGCTGTCATGACTCTGTCTTTTGGATGAATGCTAAACTGAAGCCCAATCTCCCTCAATGGTGAAATATTAATTTCCACTATTTACAGAAGAGTGGGGGAATACTGTTGCTCTGTTAGCATTTAATCTTTAACCACTGCAAGAGTTTATATGGTCATATATCACATTGTTATTTGTGGAGTCATGTTGTGCAAAAAATTAGTTTTATTTTATGCATTCGAAAGTATTTTCCTGACTGTGAAGTGCCTTGGGATGTCCTGAGACTATGCAATATGTTCGACAAATGCAAGTGTTTTCTGTCCTTTATTTCATTTCATTAAAACTCCTCTATATCTCATGAGCTATATGTATAAACTTCAACCATTGTCTGTCATTTCACTTAACTAAAGGATAGAATTTTGAGTTTAAAGTCTGTGTGGGGATAGTGACTGAATACTAACATTCATTGGAAGGAATATGGGAACATTGGCAACTTAAGAGTTTTCGATTTCTTTTGAACAAGTGAAACCTTTTTCGTTATATGAAATGTATACAAAATAATGAGAGGAATAGATAATCAATAGCCAGAGACTTTTTCCCAGGACGGGATTGACTGGTACGAGAAGTCATAGTTTGAAGATATTAGGAGGAAGGTATAAAGGAGACGTCAGAGGTAGATTCTTTACGCAGAGAGTTTTGAATGTATGGAATGCGTTGCCAGCTGTGGTGGTGGAAGCAGAGTCATTGGAGATATTTAAGTGACTGCTGGACATGCACATGGAGAGCAGTGAGTTGAGGGGTGTGTAGGTTAAGTTACTATATTTTGCATTAAGATTAAATCTTGGCACAACATCGTGGGCCAAAGGGCCTGTTCTGTGCTGTACTTTTCTATGTTCTATGCAAGAGGGATATGCTTGTGGTCAGTTGGAAGAACTTGAAAAATGATGTCCTTCAGATGGTTTAAGATCAAGGTGGAAGAGTTTTCATTAATAAGGAAGTTGTTTATTTGGCGGGTATGTAAGAATGTGGAATTGAGGCCACAGTCAGATCAGCCATGATCTTACTGAATGGTGGAGCAGGCTAGAGGGGCCAAATGTCCTCTTTATTAATTCATCTCTTTGTATCCATGTGCAGGGGACTTATCTCCGGGTTGACACCCTTCACTGTGGTAATTTGGACTGTCTCTGTTTACAGGTGGAAAAGATTGAGAATCGTTGCCTTGAATTGTTCAGGAGGGACTATGTTTTCAGTGTGATTCTGAATCCAAATGGAGAGCTTTGCGGACATTATCCCCGTCAAATCATCATTATGGAATATGAAAGTACGGAGGGTGACAAGGACAGGTAATGGGATTTAATCAAATAGTTACCATATTTGGCACCATATGACTATAGTTTGATTATTTATGTCTCTATTATATCCTCCTAGAGAATGTGCATATTAAATTGATTTGGAGATGGGTTGTCTGGCAGAAAAGAGTGGAGAGAGGGAGAGAGAATTTCATTTAGTTGATTCTGGCAATGAAGCTTTAATTGCTAACAACATACTGTCAATTTGAAGAAATGTTTGTCAGTGATTTCTTTTAGTGATGTTATCTGCATATGGCTTATTGAATATCCAGGTTATTTTTCTCTTTTTTTTTCCTATTTTCAGTTTCCTTGCATCATGTGCCCCTTTCTCTTGCTGAGTCGATAGACAAACAGTCTCATCCTAAACCTCAGCTGGTGCAGCTCTGTAACAAATGGTTGTGGTGACAAAAACAAAGTGCAAGAGGTTATCAGAGTGGCATTTGTGGGTAAAAGAGTCAAGGTGATGATTCCAATTTAATCCTTCATCAGAACTATAAGTAACTATAGATGAACTGCTTGTATAAAATAACAGAACGAAGGCAATGCAGTTGGAAAACTTGCCTGCTTTTTTAATATCCCAATATTTCTTTTGGAAAACAATTTCATCTGAAGTTGGAAATTCTTTGAAGAGTAATTTGTTACACATTGCATTGAAACGGCAATTACTGCTCTTGCATTGCTTTCCAAATTCACAACCTCTACTAGCTAGAACAACAAGGGAAACAGACAGATGGGAGCGCTAACAAAAAGATCCACTCCGAGTGAGACACCATTCTGACTTGGAGCTATGTCATCATTTCTTCACTGTCACTGGATCAAAATACTGGAACTCCCTTCAGAGCAGCGCTGTGAGCACACGTACACCACGTGGATAGCAATGGCTTAAGAAAGCACCACCACCACCACGTCAAGGGCAATTAGAGGTGGCCAATAAGTGCTTATTTTTACCAGTAACTTACTCAGCTCAAGAACTGATGGAAAAAGGGTTTTTACAATTGTCAAGATGGCATAGCTGTCTCTTCATAGCTGGAAGTATGCTGCAGAGTACTGTGCAAAAATGGATTAACATTAAGAAACCTACACCACAGAAGAATATTGCTGATGCAGAAAGTCTAAAGTAAAACATAAAATGCTAGGAATTCTCAGCAAGTTGGATAGCATCTGTGGAGAGAAATAGGGTAAATGATTCAGGAAAGTGAAAGGTAATTGATTCAAGTTCTGTTTCTCTTTGCAGGAGCTCACTGACATGGCTGCAAATTTATAGTATTTGTTTATATTTCAGATTTGCAGCATCTACAGTTTTCCCTCTCTGAAGGAATTTCCACGTCTCTCTTCTACTTCCTTCCCCGGAAGGATTAAGTTTACTTTCCTTTTTGCTGACAGTTCTCTTTAGTGAGGAGATGAGTATTTTTTTTCCTTTCTTTAACAATGGTGACAAAATTAGGAGAATCTTGCTGGGAGGTATTGCTGAGCTGTTTTGTGAGTTGGGATCTGTCATGATGCATGTATTGGTTAACAACACATCAATTCTACTGCTTCTACTGTACCCTTGGATTTTTAACTTCACCATCAGTTCACATCATGTTATTGCCTCTATCCCTATTCAAACCAAACTAATAAAGCCAAATAGACAAGAGAAACAAATCATCACTCAAATTATTTAAAAGATGACCCAAATAGTGACATTCATTTTTAAGGACGAACTATTATAGAGTCATAGAAATGTACAGCTCGGAAACAGATTCTTCGGTCCAACTCGTCCATGCCGACCAGATATCCTAAATTAATCTACTTCCATTTGCCAACACATGGCCCATATCCCTCTAGACCCTTGCTATTCATTTATCCATCCGGGTGCCTTTTGAATGCTGTAGTTGTATCAGCCTTCACCTGTTCCTCTGGCGGCTTATTCCATACACAGGCCATCCTTTGCATGAAAAAATGCATCTTAGGTCCCTTTTTATAGATTTTGTTTTCTATGCTAGAACTTAAAAATAACTAATGAATTCCTTTTTATGTATGATGTCAGCTACTGGCTTTTTTTATACTGTTGTGAGCTTTACTGGGGCCGGTAACTACTGTTCTGGCAGCAATACTGAAATCGCCATGTGCATTCAGTTATTCACTCTCGTGACACTTTATATACATTGGAATATTAAGGCTGAAGATGTAATTGCAAAGAATAATTGTCATAGTGTCTCTCCTGCAAATGCACTTAAACAGGAATGTGGTGCTGTTCAAATCATCGTCGTGCATCTGGAAGCAGAAGTGGTGCGTTCTTTGTTTTCTCTCCCATTGCTGCCCTGTTTTCCATTCCTGTCGCTACAAAAGGCACAAAGCAATTTTTATCGGTGGAAATGGGCATTAGGAGTAAATACAATGAAACTTTAAGAGATCTTTCTCTTGCAAGAGTTTAAAAGCTCACTCACCTTTTAGTGATTAGAGTCAATGTCGAAGGCTAGAGGATAGCAAGTGTGAGTTGTGCAGCAGGAGTGGCTGATCCGTAAAGCCTAATTTTTTTAAACCAGCATCCCCATAAACCTGAAAAAAAGTGAGCAGGAAGGCAAATAACCAGGGTAGAGAAAAGATGTCTGGCAATGCTTTGAGATCCTCGCTGATCAGAAAGGAAGGTGCTGAGGATACAAGTGGGAATGGTAGGCCTAACTATTTCCATTGTCATAAAGTGGAACACTGTCTTTTTGTTCAGAATACTGGAGGATACAAGAGAAGCCCAAGGAACTTATCGGGGTTCACAAGAGTGAGTCTGAAAAGCGAACTCAAAAGGAAAAAACTACTGTTTTCAATGGTAAATGGCTAAACGGAGTGCATTTGAACTGTGACTTGCTGTCTAAAACAGTGGGATGAGAGTTATTCAGGAATTAAGCATGGATAGATTTGACTTACTCTTAAGCTGTAACTAGAAGATTTTGAATAGGAGATTGTGGGGCCAGATAAGGATAATTGGGAAGGTTAATAAAGTGACACTGCACTTTCATTATCAGGAGGAAATGGGATATATTCCTGTACATCCCAAGAGAACCTTCAGCTGTGACATCTCCATTTGAAGGCTATTCAATATTTGCTGAGATGACTGCTTCACCTGAACTTGCTGATGTATCTGTTCCTCTTCCTTTTTCCTTATGCCATCATTGAACTGCATCAACAGTGATGACGTCTCCTACTGTGATCAGAAACAGGACGGGTCTTGGGAATGCTGTCTGCTCACATAACTATCACACCCAAACAATGTTTAGCATTCTCCTCCATATAGTGGGACATGGAAAGCCATGGAATGCCTCTACATAATCCTTTGATAGAGTTACCTTGTTGCAGTGAAAGTAGCACAAGTCATATCTCATTGAGACAGGATGAGATTGACAGTACTGAAGCCTTTTTCCTTGCATCATTGCTTATAAGACCATATTGACAAGTTCTTACAGTTCAAGGTGAAAGGAAAGAGCTTTCTTGACCACGTGGAGGCTGAGCTCTTGCGTTATCTTTGTGCTTTGTCACTTGCAGGTCCCACTTTTTAAGGTTTCCTGTGAGTACCTCTGCTTCACAGATATAACTGTCTTCAATCTGCAGTGACATGATCAAGATTGCTTGTGACCAGGATTTGCACACTTTGTGCATCTAAGATAAATGTATTGGACACTTGTGATTGCAGGTGATTTCAACTCTACTATGTAAGTATGAGTAATGCAATTGCTGCTTGAAGAGTTTCATGTTGCTCACAAGTAATGTGCTCAGACAGGGAAATAAAGTCTCCACCCACTTTGGCTTTGATCTCTACCATTTTCCATTTGTAGTGTGCATTTGAGTTGCAAAAGTATGGAAGGCACTTCAGGTCACGTTAGGCATAGTGAGTCTCAGGCTCAACCTGGTCAACTCTCTCTCCCCCACTATGTGTTTAATTATTCCCCCTTCACAATTATTGTTCTCTTTTTGTATCCCAGCATGTTGCCACTAATCCCCAGAACTGATGTCTTCTGCTGTGCAGCTCCCTGACTGACTGACTGACTGCAAATCCCCTGAGTGTTTGCAATAGACCTGTCAGACTGGCTGTGGCCCTTTTCCTTGGACTATGTTAGTTAGCACAGCCTGACCTGACTGCCCTTAGCTGCTGACCAACTATGTCCAAGCCTGTGGACTGTGAACGAGTGCTGCCCTTGACTGACTGTACCGAGGCTCCCTGATTAATAGTAACTGTCCTTAACTTGACTGGGGACTTCCTCTTAGATGATGTAATGTGGTTAATACCCTTGCAGTGGGGAGGGTGTTTTCCACAAAGGTTGCTGTCACATGGTGCAGTTGTGAGATTGACATTGCATGTGCAGTGACGCTACATTCACCCCCTTGACTGATGAGTACTGATAATCAGGCCAAGGTACTTGGCTTTGTTTCTGTGCTAAATAGCAAGCTCCAGCTGAGGGGGCATGGTGAAAAATGGCAAAGCAAGGATACTGTGGGCACTTGAGTAGGCGCATTGTGCATGGGCACTGAGAGCATGTGACCAGTGCTGAAATACACTTTGGTCCCATCCAGGAAATGGGTGCTTGACCATACATACCAAGTGTCCTGGCAGTACCATAGCAATGAAGGATGCCAGTTTAATCCAAATTGCAGCTTGAGTTGCAGTACGGTATTATATTTTGGGGATTGTCCTCGCCTTGTTTCAATCTAGTGGGTGGGAGAATGAGAAACTTCATAAATGAGGTGAGTTTGCGTAAAATGAAATACTAATACATGCACCCCTCATTACTCACTCTTATAAGTCTTGTCTCACCAATCAGCACTTATTTGGAAAGGGGACTTTTTTTTTGCTCTCAACATTGAGAATCTCCTTGCTGGCCATCTAATAGTATCATTTTCAAATTTTCTGCCAATGCCTATACAAGGATGGAAAGATTCCATCCACACATGCCAGAGACCAATATTTTGTGTTTATATTCGCTTATTTTAGTGATGCAATTGAGTAAGATTCAAACAAAAGTAAACTGTTTACTGCATTTTCAGTCTTTTTGCTTTAATTTGTCTGGGTCCAATCTTTGACTCTAGTTGGGTGTGTTTGTAGGTATAGAACAGTATTGACCTCAGTCATGATGATTGTTGAATCAAACTCCTACTTGTCACTTACTGATACTTGTTCTTGAGGTTCATTGCCAAGTAATAACAAATAGGCATCCTGTTGGAGAATACAGGACTAACAATCAGGAAGCTCTTGCAATGGGTGACTGTTCTCCAACAAGGTACCATGCAATTAGTTATGCCCTAGTTTTCTCATTTTCTGTCAATTATAGTCTTTGTCCAATACTTAGTGCTTGACACAGGGCCTTCATTTTACAAGCTAATAACTCATTCCATATGAACGGAATTCTTGTAATTTATTTAAAGCGATCAAAAATTATGCTGACAATAGCAATTTTAAAATTTACAATTTCTTTATGAAACTTCACCTTTAAGAATGGTTGGTGTTTCCATTAAATGACAAACTTTATTTTTTCTCTTTTAGTTATTTTTCAGTCTTCCAGGAGACACACTTAATCCATAGATGTCACGTGATGCCAGATTTATAGCCCAATAGGTTTATTTGAAATTACAAGCTTTCAGAGCGCTGCTTCGTCATCAGGTTTAATCCATAGTAAGGGGAAGGAAAAGAGTCGGTGAATTATTGTCATCTATTCAGTAGTTACAGGGTGCACTTGATGGAAGAATATTGACTTAAACTCATCACTCTTATTCATCTTTAAGGAAAATATTGCAGAGTGTTTTATTTGTAGCTAGATTGAAATCTTGCTTCTCTTGACTAACCTTTTTGTTCCAGGAATCTTCACAGCCGATCAAAGCTTTAACATCCTTGTAGATCATGTTTCCATTCACTTTACCTGTATTGCGTTTCCAATCACTGCAACTGTACCACAGTTGCATGTTTTATCAATAATTGCCATGAATGTGGTCAAATCAGTTCCAAGCATCGGCTAAACACAGCAGTGCATTCAAAAACTGAATCAATCTCTTTCATTGTATTCTGTCTTAATATAGGATGAGTTGCTGAGCAAATAGTTATATGGGCTGCAAGAGTATATTCATATTTAGAAATTTATGATCTCCTGATTCAAGAAAAATATTTATGGTTAAAGCTGTGCTTTTTTTTAAAACTGTTTTTACTTCCTACTGTAATGTGAAAATGGAAGTGACCCAAATTAGTGAGAAGTGGTTTACAGTAACCCACATGTTTATTTCATTACTGACAGCACAATGGAGGTTGCTGCCTTTCTAATTAGTTGCATTATATTTTTCTAGATGTAGTTCTAATTCAGTTGCATTAGTGAAACTTCTTGAAGTACTGTTTTAAAGCAATGTTCTAGGCTTGCTTAAAGAGAAAAATGGTTTCTCTGGTTTAAAATGCTTGCACTGTCAGCCACCAGTTGTACCTGTGCACACCCTCCTCCCACGCCCTAATATGCCACAAGTGTTTCTCATGCGCTGTTAAAACCTGCTGTGATAGCACTGTTACCTACAAACTTAATTGTTGGATCCACTTATTACAACTGATGTGATCAAATCTTTGTTATGTAATCACTTCTAAAAGATGCAGAAGGGTTTGTGAAAGTTGGTAGATGCATTCTTTGGGAAGTGATTGGTGAATGCTTTAAAAACAGCTGCTGAAGTGAAACAATCCTAATGGCAGTCTGATTCTATATATACAGGGATATTCTTTTTTAAAAAATGATATTATTAACAGTGAAAAGGGGAAGGAAGTACTTTTAGTTGATTGAAAGTCTGTTCATCTATTCTTCTTCAAATGGAATCTGAGTTTTGAGCTACTTTGGTGAAGAATTGAATGCATTCATTAATCGTCTTGGATACAGGGTATTAAGGCCAGCTAGGAATCTCCAGTTTAATTAATTAGTTAGTATCCAGGCTATTTACTTACGCTATTTAGTGCATTGTACATATTTGTAGAACCCATTTAGTTCAAATATAGTCTGTACAACTTAGCTAGTAGAACACGTTTTGCTACTTGACGTTGCCTAAGGTTTAATTTTTAAACATCTAGCTATTAGATTGTATTTATAATATAACAATTATAACAAACTCAGAGGAGACTTAAACTTCCTGGTCTAGTGGTTTCCTGAGACAGTCATGTTTTAGAAGGCTCTTAATGTCAGGTAATGGGCAACATCATGAAGGGAAAGATTGCTGAGCCATTGTGTGTGTGTGTATGTATTAGCGGAGTGCAAAGTAAAGCTTGTATGTCAGATTCCTGAGGGATTTCTTGTGCTACTTATCTGATTTTTGTTTTTAGTTGAAGATATGATTGATACCTGCACCCTCAATGTAAAATAGTTATTGTATCCATATGATTTGATCTTTGACATAGCTTTAGTTGCCGACAAAATTGATGTTGCTAACAGCCCTCACTGTGACCTGTAGATATGTGTTCTAAGTTGCTCTGCCCTGTACTGGCTGCACTAGCAGCAGTACTTCACACGTTGACTCCACTTTGAAGAAGTTATGTTGTTTCTCTGTCTGATTAGACCAAATGATAACTGCAAAATACTACACCTTTTTTTAAAAAAGTTACTCAATGCCAAATTAATATTGTTAGCATCACTGTCTCTGCCAACCTTGTGTAGGATTTAAGAGACTGCTGCATTTGATGTCGACATCACTTACTCAGAGACCTATTCTCTTGGGGTATTTTTAAAAATGGATGTTTTAATTTTATATTTAATACTTTTTTTTTGTAGGTTTGAGAGCACAGTTCAGACAAGCAAACTGCAGGATTTTGTGAGCCGTAGCAAGATGGCAAGATGTCGTAGTCGCTTTGTCTGCCCAGTCATCTTATACCATGGAAAGGTATGATTATTCTCTCTTTTTTTTGTTTTGAGGTTGAGTTGATATATTAATTTAAAGCTTAGAAGGTTGGAACACACAGCGGTGGATTACTTTGTAACTTGAGCCTAATAAGCTTGGTTTGTAAGATACTTGATGGAAATTGGATCAGCAGAGAAGAGTATAGATAAGCAGCAAAAGTGCAGAGATGGCAAGTGACAATGTTTTATAGTATTTAATTTAATTTGGCTTGAAATCAGAAGTGAACCAATTTATAGCTTTTTTTTTTAAAAATGAGTAACCAAATTTTCAGACAAAGTTTATTCCATGAACAACTAGACTTTTTAAATTGAAGTACTTAGGCATTAGTCATTGTTGTCTTCTGATATGGTCAGTTTCTATTATCCTATAGCAATCGCTCCTCTTGTATTCTATCTATGATAGACCAGTTCTTAACATTCAGTGTTCCATAACTTATTCTACACTGAACTACATCTGCCACCAGTTACATAAAAATCCACCTCAGCAGAGGGATGTGGGGGCTGGGTTATCTAATAATTATCAAGGTAAAAACAATGACTGCAGATGCTGAAAACCAAATACTGGCATTGGATGCTGCCTGAACTGCTGTGCTCTTCCAGCACCACTAATCCAGTATCTAATAATTATCGTTATCAAACATGTTTTGCAAATAAGCTATTGACACTGGTGATGAAATGTCAACTCCCCTTCTCGTCTGATGCAGCTTAACCTGCTGTACTTTTAATGGTGCTACTCTATCCACTAGTGATAAGAGGAAATGTAGCTTGTTACCAGATATGCTTCAATAGCTTGTAAATTCATGGTTAATTCTAAAGAATAAATATAATAGGTTATTATACAGAATGGAAAATGGTGAGCAAAATAAAGTGGGGCTAGCCAAACTAAACTACTTTTCAACTAGAAAATAAATAATCAGGCATGATTCAAAGGGAATCCTGACTGGGGAAGTACTCATGTACCTGACTTGAAGTTCTTGTAATTGAGGTTTCAAATACTAGGCAATGTGCTAAAAGTAGAAAGTTAGCAATAAATAGTGAAATTACAAAGAAGTAACAGACAAGGTGGGATGGATTGAATGGGAGTGCCTCCAAAATTTAAAAGAAATATCATTTGAGGAATTAAACATTTATCTTATAACAAAAAAGATATTGAAGAATATAATGAGAAAGATTGAATGCAAACAGAAATATCGTTCTTGGATCTAATGGGATTTTACTTTCAAAAAGAAATTCTTAACTTTTGGTACCTACTGTCAGAATTTGCTCACCAGTCAGCTTCTCTGCTAAATGTTGGAGCTGTGCAACCTTAAAATAAAAGCCCTGGATTTTGCAGTAATATTGATGGCAAAATTGTAGAATGTTTTCTCATTACTCCGTTGAAGCTGACAGCAACGTCTAGAATCTGCATATTGGATGCAGAAGTCCAAAAGCTGCTTTTGGTGATAATCTTCCCAAAGAAGGGTTTGGCTTGGGAAAAGGGGATGGAGGAGGCAGAGTGATAATGTTACTGGGCGAGTAATCCAGAATCCCAGGTACAGGGTTTCAAATCCTGCCATGGCAGATGAATTAAATTCAGTAAAAGTCTGGAATAAAAAGCTAGCCCAGTGGCGATTGTGTAACTATTGCTCTTGTCATAAAGACCTATTGGTTCATTAATGTCCTTTAGGGAAGGAATCCTGCCATCCTTACCTGGTATGCCCTCTGGGCAATAAATGCTGACCGATCCAGTGACCCCCACATCCCACAAATGGATTTCAAAAATCAGAATGCTATGTTGCAATCAACTTCATGTGAATTCTCCTTTTCACAACGTTAATCTCAGAATCAAACAATGAGGTGTTCCTGAGCTTTTAATTGCATTATTTCATAACTACTGCTGAAAAATCTTTCTTGCCCTGAGAAATGAATAATTTCTAAAATGTTAGACTACAATACAAAGTTCCACAGATTTGAAAAGTCTGAATCTACCTTAATTCCATGTGTTTGTCCCAATCATCATTTTTCACTCTCAAGTTCAATAAAGTTGGAAGATAGTACTGCATTTTCTTACCTTTTTGATATCTGAGAGAATACTTGAACATGAATGTTTGCCTCCCCTTCTTGAAGACACCACTGTTACTGGATATTTGGAGATTTCCTTTACTTGGCAACAAATTCAAACTAATATTTGGAAAGAAAGTTCCGCCACAGATATGGCTACATCTTTGTGGGCAACTTTATTTAAGCTCTGCAGCAAGCCCTGTTTTGCAATTCATGGCCAAACTTACGGAATCATTGAACAGAGTGCTACAGGTGAGAATATGCTATATGTCTCCTTTGGGGTGATGCTCTGGAAATCAGGCCCTGCTATTCCTGGAGTTGTCACAAAAGTTAGATTTTAAGAATACACAGAAGTTCCCAATTCAGATCCAGGTTTTCAGCACAAATCAGGTTTCTGTACTTAACAAGAATTACTACTTATTGCAAATAAATAGATTCTAACTGCATATACATTTATATGAACAGTTGGTGTATAACTTGAATCCTCTTATAACTGCATGCACGTGTGCACACAGACCAACAAACTCAAACAGGAGAAAAAGACATGGGCAGTGGTGCCTGTTAACAGGGCTTTCTGAGGTGGTCCTTTTGTCTTATCCAGGCATGCTGTTCCTTGATTCTCCTTCTCCAAATACTTTCAATTAGCATCTTAGAATCCCTATAGTGTGGAAGCAGGCCATTCAGCGCATCGAGTCAACACCAACTCTCTGAAGAGCATCCTACCCAGTCGCACTCCCCTATCCTATCCCTACATTGCCTATGGCTAATCACGCTAGCCTGCATATCCCTAGACACTATGGGCAATTTAACATAGCCAATCCATCTAACCAGCATGTCTCTTGTCTGTGGGAGGAAACCAGACACCCGGAGGAAGCCCACGCAGCCACTGAGAGAATGTGCAAACTCCACGCAGACAGCCGTCTGAGGATGGAATCAAACTGAGAATCCTGGCACCGTAAGGCAGCAGTGCTAGCCACTGAACCTCCGTGCCACCCACCTGTCTTTGCAGAACGTACAGAATGACTGATTCACGCTTATAAAGTCTCTGGCTTACTGGTTAAGAGTCATAGCTGACAGCAACTGCTGTGGGGAAAATAAACTTGCTTTCCAGGTGTAATGTCTCTTTCCTGTCCTTAAAAAAACTTCTTTCCTTGAGGCAATTTGATAGTTTCTTCCAAACATTCATATTCCTGACTTGTTCAGATATCCAGGAGTCAGTTACACAGTTGTTGGAAGGCAGAAGACCTCTGTCATCAATTTGGTCATTTATCCAAAGCTGTTTGTTGCCAGCCACAACGCCATTTGTGCCCACCCCTTGGATCCAGCTTGTCTGCAAACTAGTCTTCCACTATTTCTTTATTAACTAGCTGCTGTATGAACAAACAATAATGAGTGTCCAGTTACTTGTTTTTAAAAAGTGCAGCAATCTGTTAACAGAGTGATAAAACTTAGAAACAGGCTCTTCAGCCAACCATGTCTATGCCAGCCAACAACCACCAATCTACACTAATCCCATTTTCCTGCACTTGGTTCATAGCCTGTTAAGCCCTCGCATTTTAAGTGCTCGTCCAGATACTAAAACGTTGTGAGAGTATCTTGCTCCACTAACCTCTCAGGCACCACTGTCTACGTGGCTATTTCTATCACCCTTCGTGTGAATTTTCACCCAGAGGGTATAGAATTTTTTTTTACCAGATCTGGTCCAAACTGCTAACTTCTCACCTTAAGCCCTTTGGTCTTAGACACAAATGAAACTTTTACACCTTCACATGTCCCTCCTTCAACCATATTTCAGTGACTGTAGCAATACGATATTCCCATGTGCTGAGCAATGCTGTAAACATATCCTTAGTTTTTAAAATAGTTCTTTGTATTTTTTTTATTGTGGACTGAAATAGGCATAGTCATAAAAGTCTACACAGAAAAAGCCGTTTGACCCATTGAGTCTATGCTGGTCAAAAATAACCCCTAACTATTGTAATCACACTTTGCAATACTTGGCCCATAACATTATACGCCTTAGCATTGCAAGTGTGCGTCTAAATATTTCTTGAATGTTATGAGGATTACAGGCAGAGTGTACCAAATTCCCATAACGCTCAGTTTAAAGAAAAAGCTTCCTCACATTGCCTCTAAATCTGCTGCCCTTTACCTTAACTTTGTGTCCTCTGGTCATTGATTCCTTCAAACAGGGGAAAATGTCCTTCCTGTCTATGCTTTTTATAATTTTATATATCTCAAACATGTCCTCCCTCAGTCTCCTCTACTCCAAGGAAAGTACCCCCCACCCCCTCCTCCCCCGCCCCATCTGTCCGATCTCACTTCATAACTAAAGCTCTCTAGTCCAGACAACATCCTGGTAAATCTCCTCTACACCCTCTGCAGTGTAATCATTTTTCCTATAATGTGGTTTCCAGAACTGCACACAGTACTCTAGCTGTGGCCTAACCAACGTTTTATACTGTTCTAGCCGAATCTGTTAAACTCTATGCTTTACAGAAAACTTAAAAAGCTACGGTCTTCATAACACAAATCTTTTTTGCTTTGCTTTCATTCTCACTTTTATCAAAGGTTTCTATCCTCACTGGTTGAACTAATACAAGTTAATATGCTTTTCTCTTTAGTGTGCGCTAACAGGTTTTAAATTGAGTTATTTATTAAAGTATTGTTGATTTTCAATTTCCAAGGTTTATCTTTTTTCCTCCTCCATTTGCAGCATATATGTCGGTCAGCAACCCTGGCTGGATGGGGGGAGTTGTATGGGCGCAGTGGGTACAACTACTTATTCTCAGGTGAATAATGATTTAATTCTTTAGAAATACATGTATGTTCTGACCTTATTATAAAAGTAGTTGTAGGAGTATAAATAATTTGAATGGTATAGAATATTCTTTGTTTATCCCTCCAAAACTGAATGCTATGGACAAAGAGACCTGGCTGTAACTTCATTCTTCTGCCTTGGCTTGAATTGGGTTGATTTGGCATTGCATTAATGCTACTTGGCTGGAGGTCTGTGTTCGCTCTGCATGGAGCAGAACTAGGCCGTGCCAGTATAAGATGAAGTCCTCCTTGCTTTCTGACAGGGGCATATGCATAGTCTTGCATAGTAATCGCAGCATTGAAATGGACTATTTTAGCCCAGTTGTCTATGCCATGTATTTTTGCTGTAGCTGTATCGGAGCACTAGCTGATGACATATTGTTTTTAAAATCTGATTTGTACTAGAAGTGAAGCTATTGTATTGAACCATATGCATTTTTTTTCTGAAATTGTTTAAGTTTCATTGACCTGTTAAGCTGAGTGCAGTCTGAGTTTGGGGTAAAGAGAGCTTATGTGAAGCTTCTGACAGTAATTGCTTAATTTAATCATGTATGCTTGTTTGTTTCCTCCTCTTAGGAGGATCTGATGAAGCAGGAGCAGAGTCTGATGAAGTGCCTGATGATTTTGCAGTACGGTAAGTGACATGCTTCATGTTTGGCCTAGAATAGACTGATAACACAAAAACATGAACCTCGAGTATAGCCTCAGCGTCTTGAATTCGTTTCTGTGTGATAGAATAGAAGTTTCTATTTCTTGTTTTCCTCACTTTTCTCTTTTTGATTGCAGCTGATCCAATTGTTTAGAAACAAGGCTCATAAATATGTGAATTAGAAGCAGATGCTAATTGGCTGCTCTCGCCTGCTCCACATTTCAACAAGTTCGTGACTGACCTGGTTACTCCACATTTCTGTCTACCCATGATAATGTTTTTGCCCTCCTTGCTTATCAAACATTTAACTGACTCTGCTTCCATCACCTTTTTTGAGGAAGAGAGTTTCAAAGACAGTCAACCCTCTGAGGGCAAAAGATCTCCTTCCTGTTTTAAATGCGTGACCCCTAGTTGTAAAATCTCAAATAAGAGGAAAGGCCCTTCTTTCCACATGCAGCTTGTCAAGGCCCCTCAGCAGATTAGATATTCAATCAAGTTGCCTCTTACGCTTCTAAGGTTCAGTAGATACAAGTCTATCCTGTTCAAACTTTCCTCCAAGACAACGTTCCCATTCCATTGATCTAGTAAACCTTCTCTGAACTGCTTCCCATGATTTACATCTTCCCTTAAATAAGGAAACTCAAGGTATGGCCTTATCACTGCCCTGTATGGCTGAAACATGATATCCTTATTTTGGTATTCAATTTTCCTTGCAATGGCTGATTAGAATTTTATTAGCTTTCTTGATTAGTTGCTGTTCCTGAATTTTAACATATTGCAATTCTTACATAATTCAAAGATCTGCAATCTCTCACCATTTTAGATAATGCTTTTTCATTCTTTCCACCAAAATGCACAATTTCATATTTCCCCATATCACATTGCATTTGTCAGATGTTTTGTCTACACGTTTTGGCTATCTTCTGTAGTCTTCTTTCTAGATTCCATAAATGTTGACTTGTATAATGTAGAAAGGGAATTTAGGATAATGCAAATAGATTTATCTGTGAATGTTGGCTTTATGGTTCCTAGAAAAGTTCTGACAAACTTTTTAAATCTACTGGGGATCAGCAGTGCATTCTTATTAATTGTTCATTTAATCATACTAGAGTTATTTCTCTCAAATCCAAATTGAATGAACACCAGGACTGTATAGCCCCAGTACAAAAACAATGTGCCTTTCTATCAGTATATGACCCATACTTTGAAGGAATGATACACTACAAAGAATGAGTGAGTAGAATATCAAATATTGGAGCTCAATCGTAAATTGTCTTCTCAGAAATATCTGGGCTTATGTTTTCCTAGTGTATATCTGTGGAGAATTTTAACTGAAGTAGACATGAGATCTTTGTTTTGTTCTGACCTTGCTTCATTTCTTTTTGATTATTCCAGGAATGGTGATTCACAGTTGTTTGATAAAGTCCGGGGTCATGATATAAAACTGCTGCGCTATCTTTCTGTTCGTTACATCTGTGATCTGATGGTAGAGAAGAAGAAAGTTAAGTTTGGGCTGAAGTAAGTGGTTTCTGAAATTATAAAGAGGAGTAGGCCATTTAGTTATTCGAGCCTTATCCACCATTTAACATGATCATGGCAGATCTAATACTTCAGTGCCTTTTACATACGCCCCATTCCCATAACCCTGTATGCCACTGTTAAGAAGAAATCTATCAATCTCCACCTTACACAAATGCAAGCACTAAGCTTTCATAGCCCTCTGTGGTAAAGAATTCAATAAGTTCCCTACCCTCTGCATAAAATAATTTGTCCTCACTTAAGCCTTAAGTGGCATCTCCCTTATTTTAAAATTGGGTCCCTGGTTCTATACTGTGGAACCAGGGAGGCTGGTACAGGAACATTGGGCCAAATGGCTTCCTTCTGTGCCGTAACACTTCAGTGATTCTGAAACATCCTATTTGCATCTCTGCTGCTAAGTAGTTGGTAAGTTTCTGTGAGATCACTAATTATTCTTTGAAACTCTAGAGAATACAGACCCAATTTGCCCAATCTTTTTTTTCATAGAGCAGTCCTGCCTGATGCCTTGATAATGCTACAGATGTACGTGAGGAAGAGGCATATTAACAGTTATAAAACAAGGAACTCTGAGGGAGGAATGTGATAAATATCAGACTATCCTGTATAATCAAGGTTATAATTTGCCTTTATGATCTGAATGCTCAACAATTTAGGATTGTCTCAACGTTTACAATGCCTACGAATACTTCCTCCCAGTTTTGTTTATTTCTCCCTAAGTAAAATATTCCTAATAATGCCTAATCATGAGCTAGCAACCCAGAGGTTGAGAGTTCAAAACTCATCGATGCAAGGTGTGAAATGAGTTCCATAAACCTGGTAATGTGTGGTAGCAGGCAGCAGAAAAATGACGACAACGTCTTCAGCATTCCAAACATCCCACTGATTCACTTCAGGAAGAGGAGTTTCCACCAGTACTCTGTCTGTCCCACATGAGATTCTCGTCCCATCTTTGAATGCTAATACCTGCAGAATTTTGGATCGGCTGTAAATGCTGCTTTTGCATCATTGTACGCATCATAGGAAAAATATTCGGCTAATTTTTAAAATTCTTGTAAAACAAGTCTCCACCCATCATGTGAAGCATAAATGGCAGAGGTATTGGAGGTGATTACCATTCCTTAATGGTAATTAATTTTTTAAACATAACATTCCAGCTTCAATAAGAAACCACGTAAATATTAGGAAAAAGAAAAAAAAATGTATCCCACATGTTACTCTATCTATTTTCCCTTTACTGTGCTGACATGTCAGCTTTACATAAATATTTCTTGAAAATGCTTTGTATAATTGAGGCTGAAATGGACACTTGGGGTATCATATGTCTAAATTGCTTCTGCTTTGTTTTCATTGTTTGAATCTAATGTATTTTCTGACATGTTTTTAGTTCTATAATATCTCAAATTGTAGCATTTTGATTTGAGTTGATTTAATTTATTGTTGTCACGTACCTAGGTACAGTAAAAATGTTTGCATGCAGTACAGGCAGATCATTCCA
This sequence comes from Chiloscyllium punctatum, assembly GCF_047496795.1. Taxonomy (NCBI): domain Eukaryota; kingdom Metazoa; phylum Chordata; class Chondrichthyes; order Orectolobiformes; family Hemiscylliidae; genus Chiloscyllium; species Chiloscyllium punctatum. The sequence goes on along the minus strand of NC_092750.1, from coordinate 19,315,525 downwards.
TACAAAGTGCATTAGTGTAATAGAACAGAGTGAAGAATTCAGTGTTACGGCTGCGGAGAAGGTACACAGAGTGAGATCAACATTAAATTTAAAATTTGAGGGGTCTATTCAGAAGTCTAGAAACAGTGGAGAAGAAGCTGGTCTTGAAACTATTTGTATGTGTATATAAACCTTTTATATCTTTTACCTGATGGAAGAGGATGGAACAGAGTAGAACTGGGGTAGAAGGGGTCTTTGATTATCGTGGTTACTTTCCTGAGGCAGTGGGAAATATAGATGAAGTCAGTCATTAGGATGCTGGTTTGCGTGATGGATTGGGCTGTGTTCATGGCTCTCTAGTGCTTTCAAACATATCTATAATTGCCAGATTTCACCATTCATGATATTATAGTCTCACTGTTGTGCATATGTATGTTTTGAAACAAAACGTGCAATCTCCATCTAAAGTCTCAGATTCTGTATTCATGGTTTTGCACTTTCTAGAATGTATTCCAGCTTTATCTGACTGCTTGGTCAAGGCATGAAGAGAGCAGATGTGCATTATCATTCTCCATAGTTATTGTATTCTATGGGTATTTAATTCTCAAATGCATAACATGAAATCTTCATTCACATAGAATTAGCCTGTACAGAAATAGGCCTTTGGAGTAACGTGCTGATATTTATGCTCCACTTCAGATTCTTCCAAACTTCCTGTTTCTAACTTTATTAGTAACCATCTGTTCTTTTCCACTTTATATGCTTATCGCAACATATCTATATGTCAAAGTGAGTCCCACATGCTCAAGTGCAATTCGTGGTTTTTCAACATAGTATAAATGTAAGTGAAATACATAAATGAGTTCCTGAATCACCCCCTCATGTCTAATTAAAATTTTAAACCTGTATCATCCTGTGTTGGGCTCCAATAGCAAATAGAATTTGATAGTTATCAGGGCATGCTCATGTTTGGTGGCAGATGTGTGTATTTTGAATTCAAGCACTGAAAGTTTGAAAATAGTCAATGTCCCACTTTAAATTGCTCAATCATGTCAATTAAACTCCTTGCAGATGAAACCAAAATTAGAGATGTAGTGGACAGAAAAGAAGGTCACCTCTGTAAAATGGGATTTTGATCAGATAGGCCAATGGACTGAGGAGTGGCAGATGGAGTTTAATTTAGATAAATGTGATGTGCTGCATTTTGGAAAGATAAATCAGGCCAAGACTTACACACTTAATGGTAAGGTCCTGAGGAGTGGTGTTGAACAAAGAGACCTTGGAGGGCAGGTACATAGTTCCTTGAAAGTGGAGTTGCAGGTAGATAGCAAAGTGAAGAAGACATTTGATAGGCTTCCTTTTTATTGATCAGAGCACTTAGTATTGGAGTTGGGAGGTCATTGTTGCGGCTGCAACATTTAGTTCTGCCACTTTTGGAATATTATGTGCAATTCTGGTCTCTTTGCTTTAGGGAGGATATTGTGAAACTTGAAAGGGTTCAGAAAAGATTTACAAGGATGTTGCTAGGGTTGGCAGGTTTGAGCTATAGGGAGAGGCTGAATAGGCAAGGCCAGTTTTTCCCAGTGTTGAAGGTTGAGGGGTGACCTTACAGTGGTTTATAAAATTGAGGGACATGGATGTGGTAAATACACAAGGTCTTTTCCCTGGGGTGGAGGAGTCCAGAACGAGTGGGCATAGGTTTAGGGTGAGAGGGGAAAGATTTAGAAGGGACATCAGGGTCACCTTCATACAGAGGATAGTACGTGCAAGGGATGATCTGCCAGAGGAAGTGGTGGAGGCTGGTATAATTACAATATTTTAAAGGTATTTGGATGGGTATATGAATAAGAAGGATTTAGATGGATATGGATCAAATTCTGGAAACGGGACTAAATTAATTCTGGATATCTGGTCGGTGTGGACGAATTTGACAGAAGGGTCTGTTTCCAAATTGTACATCTCTGATGCTGCAGAAGAGCTTCACATTTAATATTGGAGAGCTACAGATGCTTGAAACCATATTTCTTGAGTAGTGTGACTGACCATTCTGAAATATGGCAAATGTTTGGTATCTCACACTCACCAATTGAAAATTGTCTATAGGGAGGCTGACCACAGTAACATTTTTCAGAATTGTTGCTTACTCTGTCAAAAGCATATATCCTTACAGTAATATGACTCTGTTTTAGCTCTGAGTGGCTTGAAGTGCCAGGGTCGAGATGTCTCTGATCGTATCTTTGGGGTCTTAGAGAGGGTGACCAGCCTCCAGTTGTGGTCCATGTAGGTACCAATGACATGGGTAGAAAGAGTCAGAGAGATATAAGGCAGGATTGCTGAGAACTAGAACAAACAGTTGTTATCTCTGGTTTGTTATCTGTGTCACATGATAACGAGGCAAGAAATAGGGAGAGATATCAGCTGAACATGTGGCTGAAAGGATGATGCAGGAAGGAGGGTTTCAGGTACTTGGATAATTGGGGCTCATTCTGGGAAAGGCAGGACCTGTACAAACAGGACAGTCTTCACTTGAACCAGAGGGGTACTAATATATCCTGGGTGGGAAATTTGCTGCTGCTATTTGGTGGGTTTAAACTAGCTCAGCAGGGGGATGGGAACCTGAGGTGTAGTTGCTGTGCATGGGAGGATGAGCGTAGGGAGGACAGGGACAGGATTTCACAGTCATGGGAATGTGCTGGCAGACAGCAAACTAGTTTGAATTGTGTCTACTTCAACACCAGAAGTATCCGAAATAAGGTAAGTGAGCTTGCAGCATGGATAGGTACCTGGGACTTCGATGTTGTGTCCATTTTGGAGACGTGGATCGAGCAGGGTGAGGAATGGATGTTGCAGGTTCCAGGGTTTAGGTCTTTCATTAAGAACAGGCAAGGTAGTAAAAGAGGGGGAGATGTGGCCTTGTTAATCAAGGATAGTATAACAGTGGCTGGAAAAACTTTTGACGAGGACTCATCTGCTGAGGTATGTGGGCTGAGGTTAGAAACAGGAGAGGTCACGCTGCTTGGAGTTTTTTTTATAAGCCTACACAGAGTTCCAGGGAGGTGGAAGAGAGGATTGGCAAAATTATCCTGGGTAGGAGTGAAAGGAACAGGGTGGCCATTATGGGGTCTTTAACTTCATCAACATTGATTGGAAATGCTATAACTCTAGTACGTTGGGTAGATCAGTTTTTGTTCAATGTGTGCAGGAGGGTTTCGTGACAGTGTGTTAAAGGGCCAACAAAAGGGGGGCCACGCTGGATCTGGTGCTTGGTTATGAACCAGGCCAGGTGTTTGATTTAGTTGTAGGTACACACTTTCGAGAGAGTGACCATAATTCAGTTACGTTTAGTTTAGTGATGGAAAGGGATAGGTACATGCCACAGGTCAAGAGTTATCGATGGGGCAAGGGCAATTATAATACAATGAGGCAAGACTTAGGATGCTTGGAATGGGGTAGCAAAATGCAGGGGATGCAGACAATGGGAATTTTGGAGCTGCTTTAAGGAACAGATATTGTGTATCCTTGATAGTTATGTCCCTGTCAGGCAGGGAGGAAGTGATAAGGTAAGGGAACTGTGATTTACTACAGAAATTGCATCTCTTGTGAAGTGGAAGAAGGAGACTTGTGTTAATGAGGCAAGATGGTTCAGATGAGGCGATGGAGAGTTACAGATCAGCTAGGAAGGATTTAAAGAGAGTTAAGAAGAACAAAGAGAGAACACGAGCAGTCTTTAGCAAATAGAATAAAGGAGAACCCTAAAGCTTTTCTATAGGTATGTGAGGAATAAAAGGATGATTAGGGTAGGAATCGGGCCAGTCAAAAACAGAAGTGGGAAGTTGAATGTGGATCCTCTGGAGATAGGAAAGGTGCTAAATGAGCATTTCTCATTGGTTTTCACTCAGGTAAAGGAGAACATTGTAGAGGAGAAGAATGAGATACGAGATATTAGATTAAAAAGGATTGAGGTTAGTTACGAAGAGGTGTTATCAATTCCAAAAGGAGTGAAAGTAGACAAGTCCCCTGGGCCGGATGGGATTTATCTGAGGAGTCACTGGGAAGTTAGGGAGAAGATAGCAGCGCCTTTGGCTTTGATATTTGAGTCGTCATTGTTTACAGGTTTAGTACCCGAAAACTGGAGGATTGGAAATGTTGTGCCCTTGTTCAAGAAGGGCAGTAGAGATGACCCAGGTGATTTTACACCAGTGAGCCTTACTTCTGTTGTAGGAAAGGTTTTGGAAAGGATTATAAGAGATAAGATTTATAATCATCTGGCAAGCAACAATTTGATTTCAGCTAGTCAACATGGTTTTGTCAAGGAGCTTCGAAATCAATGTTTCGGGCAAAAGCCCTTCATCAGGAATAAAGGCAGTGAGCCTGAAGCGTGGAGAGATAAGCTCGAGGAGGGTGGGGGTGGGGAGAAAGTAGCATAGAGTACGATGGGGGAGGGGATGAAGGTGATAGGTCAGGGAGGAGAGGGTGGAGTGGATAGGTGGAAAAGGAGATAGGCAGGTAGGACAAGTCCGGACAAGTCATGGGGACAGTGCTGAGCTGGAAGTTTAGAACTAGGGTGAGGTGGGGGAAGGGGAAATGAGGAAACTGTTGAAGTCCACATTGATGCCCTGGGGTTGAAGTGTTCCGAGGCGGAAGATGAGGCGTTCTTCCTCCAGGCGTCTGGTGGTGAGGGAGCGGCGGTGAAGGAGGCCCAGTACCTTCATGTCCTAGGCAGAGTGGGAGAGGGAGTTGAAATGTTGGCTACGTAGAGCAGTTGATCTTCCGTAATTACACCGGCACCACTCCCCACCTCTTCCTCCGCTACATTGATGACTGCATTGGCGCCACCTCATGCTCCCGCGAGGAGGTTGAGCAATTCATTAACTTCACCAACACATTCCACCCTGACCTTAAATTTACCTGGACCATCTCTGACACCTCCCTCCCCTTCCTGGACCTCTCCATCTCCATTAATGACGACCGACTTGACACTGACATTTTTTACAAACCCACCAACTCGCATAGGTACCTGGATTACACCTTTTCCCACCCTACCTCTTGCAAAAATGCCATCCCGTATTCCCAATTCCTCCGCCTCCGCCAGATCTGCTCCCAGGAGGACCAATTACAACAAAGAACACACCAGGTGGCCTCCTTCTTTGGAGACCGCAATTTCCCTTCCCACGTAGTTAAAGATGCCCTCCAACGCATCTTGTCCACATCCCGCACCTCCGCCCTCAGACCCCGCCCCTCCAACCATAACAAGGACAGAACGCCCCTGGTGCTCACCTTCCACCTTACCAACCTTCACATAAACCAAATCATCCACCGACATTTCCGCCACCTCCAAACAGACCCCACCACCAGGGATCTATTTCCCTCCCACCCCTTCCGCAAAGACCGTTCCCTCCTTGACTACCTGGTCAGGTCCACGCCCCCCTACAACCCACCCTCCAATCCTGGCACTTTCCCCTGCCACCGCAGGAACTGTAAAACCTGCGCCCACACCTCCTCCCTCACCTCGATCCAAGGCCCTAAAGGAGCCTTCCACATCCATCAAAGTTTTACTTGCACATCCACTAATATCATTTATTGTATCTGTTTCTCCCGATGTGGTCTCCTCTACATTGGGGAAACTGTGTGCCTCCTAGCAGAGTGCTTTAGGGAACATCTCCGGGACACCAATCAACCACACCGCCCCGTGGCCCAATATTTCAACTCCCCCTCCCACTCTGCCGAGGACATGGAGGTCCTGGGCCTCCTTCACCGCCGCCCCCTCACCACCAGACGCCTGGAGGAAGAACGCCTCATCTTCCGCCTCGGAACACTTCAACCCCAGGGCCTCAATGTGGACTTCAACAGTTTCCTCATTTCCCCTTCCCCCACCTCACCCTAGTTCTAAACTTCCAGCTCAGCACTATCCCCATGACTTGTCCGGACTTGTCCTACCTGCCTATCTCCTTTTCCACCTATCCACTCCACCCTCTCCTCCTTGACCTATCACCTTCATCCCCTCCCCCACTCACCCATTGTACTCTATGCTACTTTCTCCCCACCCCCACCCTCCTCTAGCTTATCTCTCCACGCTTCAGGCTCACTGCCTTTATTCCTGATGAAGGGCTTTTGTCCGAAACGTTGATTTCGAAGCTCCTTGGATCCTGCCTGAACTGCTGTGCTCTTCCAGCACCACTAATCCAGAATCTGGTTTCCAGCACCCGCAGTCATTGTTTTTACCTCATGGTTTCGTCGAGGGTAGGTTGTGTCTCACAAACCTGATTGAGTTTTTTGAGAAGGTGACCAAGCATGTAGATCAGTGTAGGGCAGTTGACGTGGTATACATGGACTTCAGTAAAGCCTTTAATAAGTTTCTCCATGGTAGTTTGTTGGCAAAAATGCAGAGGCATGGGATTGTGGGTGATTTAGCAGTTTGGATTAGAAACTCGCTTTCTAGAAGAAGGCAGCGAGTGGTGGTTGATGGAAAATATTCAGCCTGGAGTCTGGTTACTAGTGGTGTGCCACAAGGATATGTTTTGGGACCACAGCTGTTTGTCATTTTTATAAATGACTTGGACGCAGGCAAAGGTGGATGGATTAGTAAATTTGCAGATGACACTAAAGTAGGTGGAGTAGTGGACAGTTTAGAACAATGTTACAGGTTGCAGGGGGACATGGATAAACTGCAGAATTGGCTGAGAGGTGGCAAATGGAGTTCAATGCAGCTAAATGTGAGGTGATGCACTTTGGAAAGAATAACAGGAAGGCAGAGTACTGGATCAATGGAAAGATTCTTGGTAGTGTGGATATGCAGAGGGATCTTGGAGTTCATGTACATGGATTCCTGAAAGTTGCCACCCGAGTTGATAGTGCTGATAAGAAGGCAGACGGTGTGTTAGGTTTCATTGGTAGAAGGATTGAGTTCCGGAGCTGCAATATCATGCTGCAGCTATACAAAACGCTAGTGCGGCTGCACTTGGAATATTGTGTACAGTTCTGGTCGCCATATTTCGGGAAGGATGTGGAAGCATTGGAAAAGATCAGAGGAGATTTACCAGGATGTTGCCTGGTCTGGAAGGAAGGTCTTATGAGGAAAGGCTGAGAGACTTGGGTCTGTTCTCATTGGAAAGAAGAAGGCTAAGAGGGGATTTGATAGAGACGTACAAGATGATCAGAGGATGAGATAGGGTAGACAGTGAAAGTCTTTATCCTAGAATGATGACGTCAGCTTCTACGAGGGGGCATAACTACAAATTGAGGGGTGATAGATTTAAGACAGATGTCAGAGACTGGCTCTTTACTCAGAGTGTGGTAAGGGCGTGGAATGTCCTACCTGTCAATGTAATTAACTCAGCCACATTAGGGAGATTTAAACAATCCTTGGATAAGCACATGGATGATGATGGGATAGAGTAGGGGGATGAGCTGAGAATAGTTCACAGGTTGGCGCAATTTCAAGAGCTGAAGGGCCTGTTCTGTGCTGTATTGTTCTATGTTCTAAGTCAATGAATTTGCTTTGGGACTTGAGATGCTTCTTTCTGTAAATGATGTCACCAAGATTCTGCGAAGGGGATGAAACCTACATTGGAATGTGTAAATTTCTGCCAGTCATAGCCATAGAGATGTACAGTATGGAAACAGACCCTTCGGTCCAACTTGTCCATACCAACCAGATATCCCAACCCAATCTAGTCCCACCTGCCAGCACCCGGCCCATGTTGCCCCAAACCCATCCTATTCATATACCCATCCAAATGCCTCTTAAATGTTGTAATTGTACCAGCCTCTACCACTTCCTCTGGCAGCTCATTCCATACACTTACCACGCACTGTGTGAAAATGTTGTCCCTTGGGTCTCTTTTATATCTTTTCCCCCCTCACCATAAACATTATGCCCTCTCGTTCTGGACTGTCCCCACCCCAGGGAAAAGACTTTGCCTATTTACCCTATCCATGTCCTTCATAATTTTGTAAACCTCTATAAAGTCACCCCTGAGCCTCCGACGCTCCAGGGAAAACAGCCCCAGCCTGTTCAACCTCTCCCTCTGGCTCAAATCCTCCAACCCTGGCAACATCCTTGTAAATCTTTTGTGAACCCTTTCAAGTTTCACAACATCTTTCTGATAGGAAGGAGACCGGAATTGCATGCAATATTCCAACAGTGGCCTAACCACTGTCCTGTACAGCCGCAACATGACCTCCCATCTCCTGTATTCAATATTCTGACCAATAAAGGAAAGCATACCAAACACCGCCTTCACTATCCTATCTACCTGTGAGTCCACTTTCAAGGAGTTATGAACCTGCACTCCAAGGTCTCTTTGTTCAGCAACACTCCCTAGGACCTTACCATCAAGTGTATAAGTCCTACTAAGATTTACTTTCCCAAAATGCAGCACCTCTCATTCATCTGAATTAAACTCCATCTGCCACTTCTCAGTCCATTGGCCCATCTGGTCAAGATCCTGTTGTATACTGAGGTAACCTTCTTCGCTGTCCACTACACCTCCAATTTTGGTGTCATCTGCAAATTTACTAACTGTACCTCTTAGGTTCACGTCCAAATAATTTATGTAAATGACAAAAAGTAGAGGACCCAGCACCGATCCTTATGGCACTCCACTAGTCACAGGCCTCCAGTCTGAAAAACAGCCCTCCACCACCACCCTCTGTCTTCTACGTTTTGAGCCAGTTCTATATCTAAATGGCGAGTTCTCTCTGTATTCAGTGAGATCTACAAGGGGACATAAATTTAAGGTGAAGGGTGGAAGGTATAGGGGAGATGTCAGGGGTGGGTTCTTTACCCAGAGAGTGGTAGGGGCATGGAATGCGCTGCCCGTGGGAGTGGTAGAGTCAGAATCATTGGCGACCTTTAAGCGGCATTTGGATGGGTACATGGATGGGTGCTTAATCTAGGTTAGAAGTTCGGCACAACATCGTGGGCCGAAGGGCCTGTTCTGTGCTGTATTGTTCTATGTTCTATGTTCTATCTAACCTTACTAATCAGTCTCCCATGGGGAATCTTGTCGAACACTTACTGCAGGCCATGTCGATAACATTTACCGCTCTGTCCTCCTCAATCCTCTTTGTTACTTCAAAAAACTCAATCAAGTTTGTGAAACATGATTTCCCATGCACAAAGCCATGTTGAATATCCCGAATCAGTCCTTGCCTTTCGAAATAAATGTACATCTATCCCTCAGGATTCCCTCCAAAAACTTGCCCACCATCGACGTCGGCCTCACTGGTCTGTAGTTCCCTGGCTTGTCCTTCCCACCCTTCTTAAACTGTGGCACCACGTTAGCCAACTCCCAGTCTTCTGGCACCTCACCTGTGACTATTGATGATACAAATATCTCAGCAAGGGGCCCAGCAATCACGTCTCTCACCTCCCACAGAGTTCTAGGGTACACCTGATTACATCCTGGGGATTAATCCACTTTTATGCGTTTCAAGACATCCAGCACTTCCCCCTCTGTATTATGGACATTTTGCAAGATGTCACCATCTATTTCCCCACAGTCTATATCCTCCATATCCTTTTCCACAGTAAATACTGATGCAAAATACTCATTTAGTATCTCGCCTATTTTCTGCAGCTCCATACAAAGGCACCTTGCTGATCTTTGAGGGGCCCTATTCTGTCCCTAGTTACCCTCTTGTCCTTAATGTATTTGTAAAAGCTCTTTGGCTTCTCCTTAATTCTATTTGCCAAAGCTATCTCTTGTCCCCTTTTTGCCCTTCTGATTTCCCTCTTAAGTATACTCTTACTTCCTTTATACTCCTAAGGATTCACTCGATCCTTCCTGTCTATACTTGACACATGCTTCCTTCTTTCTCTTAACCAAACCCTCAATTTCTTTAGCCATCCAGCATTCCATATACCTATCAGCCTTTCCTTTCACCCTAACAGGAATATACTTTCTCTGGATTCTCGTTATCTCATTTCTGACGACTTCCCATTTTTCCAACTGTCCTTTTACCTGCGAACATCTGCCCCCAATCAACTTTTGAAAATTCTTGCCTAATACCGTCAAAATTGGCCTTTCTCCAATTTAGAACTTCAACTTTTAGATCTGGTCTATCCTTTTCCAACATTATTTTAAATCTGATATCCTATTCCCTTTTCAAATTAATGTATCAATTACCTAAAAACGTAATTGTTGAGCTGCAACAGTACTTCATGCAGAGAAAGTTGTAGATCCTCCAAGTCAGAAGTAATGTTAGGTAATATAGTTCAAATACATTAATTCAGCACAGATTTGTTCAATCGAGTTGGGAAACCAAAATTTGCACTGGAGCCTGTCCCCGTTCTTTTCTCTAGTCTTAACATTCATCTTGTATCAGTGATGCCTTCAGGAAGTCTGTGCTGCTGGAGGGATTTTAAATTAAACAAATGTTTTTGAACATGAATTTTAGCTACTCTTTGCCAACTGTACAGTATTCATCTGTGAAACATTAGGTGCATTTGTGGTTGGGGTTTTAAAAGGGAAGTGAAACTAACTTTTTTTTAAAAAAGAAAATGCAGTGAATTATTTTTAGTAATGTTTTGAAGCCTTGGCTAAGTTAACTTGTAATGAATACTACACTTTGATGTGCAACAAGTGTATAGTTTCCCTCAGTTTTTTTTTCCTCACTTGGCAAATTTACCTTCCACTTCATCATGGCCTACACAACATTTTAGAACAAACTTTTCTCTTCCCAGTTTCTTTCCTTTTCACTTGAAAATTCTGCTCTTGACCCTTGTACTCACTGATGTAGTGTGTCTAAAAGATATCTCTTTGATACTATGAAACAACAAAGACTCTTAACAGTAGAAATAGATCTCCACTGAGTTGGTGTGATTAGATTGAGGCATTGACCGTTCTGCAGCCAGAATTTGAACCCAACTTGAACAGTTAAGATGGATTTTGACTGCTGTCAGCTGCCTAAAATGGTTTCAAGTGAATTGAATTATGGTCCTGAGCTTGTAGAAAAGGAATAATGCTTAGCAGTCACATGGCAGTAACCAGTGGGACCCAGTTATCTTTTACCTGGAAGTGCTTGATACTATCAAAGGAAAACCAATGTTTTGGTCACTTTTTTTCATTGAATCTCTTTATGCTTATTATATAAATGCAATAAAAATACAAAATTTTGTAAATAATGGTCTGTCTTCCCCTTGTTCAGTGTGACCTCATCTGAGAAGGTGGACAAAGCTCAAAGATATGCAGATTTCACTTTGTTATCTATACCATACCCAGGTAAACACTTCACAGCAGCATTGGATATACAGAGGAATCTTGATTATCCGAAGGACATAGGCGGGGTGTATTTCGTTCAGTTAATCGAATTCCAGATAATCTAATGTTGGATAACATAGTTTAGCCAAGCATCAAGACCTTGCGATCCTGTCAGATAAACCGATATTTGGATAATTGAATGCCGGATAATCAAGGGTTCCTCTAATCAAATCATTGGTCCTTTATTAAAAATAGACTTTCTAAATAATTAAAATAAATAATGTCTTGCTTTATCTTGTATAAAGACAACAATGAAATTAGGTAACTTTTATAGTGTGGTAACAGGCCCTTCGGCCCAACAAGTCCGCACTGACCCTCCGAAGAGCAACCCACCCAGACCCATTCCCCTACATTTACGCCTTCACCTAACACTGCGGCAATTTAGCATGGCCAATTCACCTAACCTGCTAATTTTTGGACTGTGTGAGGAAACCGGAGCACCCAGAAGAAACTCATGTAAACACTGGGAGAATAGTTACCTGAGGCGGGAATTGAACCCGGGTCTCTGGCACTGTGAGGCAGCAGTGCTAACCACTGTGCCACCCATTCTACCAAAAGAAAAAGTGAGCATATGTTGATATTTAATGTCCTGTCTGTTAAAATACTCTAATTTTTTTCTATCACTTTCCATTTTTTTGTGTTGCGTTGGTTTCTCTAGGCTTAAACCATGTTCATTTTGAGTTAACTATATGACAAAGAAGTGGTGCCTTGTGCATCACAGTTGCATTTTTCTTAGTAGATGTGGATAAAATGAAATACTTTTTTTTTAAAAGAATCTTTTTAATTTAAAAGATGTGACCAATGTTTGTGAGAAATTGTGTGAATATTTCCGAGATGGGTAGCAAATATTAGATTAGGAAATGATTGTCTATAGATATTCAGTATTTGGCTGCAAAAGAAATTCCATTTATATCAAGTGATGTAAGGCCAACCTGATTTTCATCTAAAGTTAACATTTCAATTGTTTGCAAAGTAATGAGCTCACCCATTATTTATGTATATTTATTATTTATGTAATTGTATTTAGGCTGTGAAGATGGAAGTGAAGAAAGACTTGTCCTATAGGTTTAATGTGTAAGGGGAAAGATGATGTGTAAGGCACGTTTTTTGCACAGGTTGCCAGGGAGATCTTAGAAGCAGGTACAATAACAATGTTTAGGCATTCGCACAACCACATTCATCTTTGGGGAATGAAAGTATATAGGCCATGTGCAAGCAGATGGGATTAGTTTAGAATGGCATCATGGGTAGTGCAGACATGGTGGGCCAAAGAGCCTGTTCCAGTGCTGTTTTATCTATTCATAGTCACTATCTCAGGATATCCCCACAGCCCTTTAAGTCAATAAATTACAGTTGTACTGTTAGTCAAAGGGTAAATATTGTTCAGCGTGCAATGAAGGCATTGTTGTACCAGCAGTTACATTGTTTTTCTATCTTTTGTCTGTAGGTTGTGAATTTTTTAAGGACTACAAGGATCGTGATTACACAGCTGAAGGGCTGGTGTTCAACTGGAACCAGGTAATTTACAGCTGATGGAGATATGAGTATAAATGGGTGTTACTCGCAACCTGTCATTAAGAACTAAAAGGGACCAGAAATAAATTGTAACAGTTTACAGATTAAGGTGTGAGTTTTGTGCCGCAGATTATAGGTACCACTGATTTTCTTTTATTATTGCACTTGTTTGTGAAATGGAAAGGCATCCAGATACAATTGTTAGAACTGTATAATGCACAATTCGCTTACGCATTTAACATGTAGTATTCAGCCAGGAGCAGGCATTATGGTGACTGAGATTTTTATATAGTAAACTAAAATAATACACTTGCAGCTAGCTAAGAGTGTGTAGATTACACCAGGTTGAACAAATGAATTTTGATAATTTCACCCAGCTAAAGGTAGAAACATAAGTCTGTTTGTCAGACATCCACTATGTAGTTTAACAAATTAATTCATCAGATTAGTGGCAAAAATACCTAACATACTTTAGAAGCAAATTAGGCAAAAATTAATTCTAAACTCAAATACATAGTTCCGATAGTTGAACTGAACCTACTTGTGAATCACTCTAAACTTAAGATCACCTGTTGAAAGAGCAACGCTCTGTAAGCTAGTGTTTCCAAATAAATCTGTTGGACTATAACCTGGTGTTGCGTGCTTTTTAACTTTGTACGTCCCAGTCCTACTTTGACACCTCCAAATCACAACTTAAAACTGTGTAACAATGCATACTTTGTATGAAATTGAAGATATGGGCACTGAATTTACCCATAGTCTTTGGGATCCTAATATTGGGACAAAAGTGGACCCAAGCTTGCACTTGCTGGTACAGCACACAGAATTTCTTGTTCTTTTTTTGCAGCTCACTTTTCCACCCATTTTACTGTCATCTGCAAATCTGGGCATTCAAGTAATTAATATAGGTTGTAAATGGTTCGGGCTTGAGGACTGAACCCTGTGGCACACTGCTAGTTACAGCTTGCCAACCAGAAAAAAACCCATTTACTTTAACTCTGTTTCCTGTTGGTTAGCCAGTCGTCTATCCACGCTAAATGTTTCCCTTGGTATCATGTAATCTTAGCTTGTGTATTAACCTTTTGAGTGGCATTTTATCAAATGCCACCTGGAAGTCAAGCTAAGCTTTGTCAATTTGTTTGCTACATGTTTAGCTCTAGCAAGATAGTCAAACACAATTTTCCCTTTATAAAACCACGCTGGCTCTGAATTGCATTTTGACTTTTCAAATATCCTTTACAATTTCCTTTATCATGGATTTCAGCAATTCCCAATGACAGGCGTTAAACTGGTCTATTGTTTTCCATTTTCTGCTTGTCTCTTTTTTTTGATAAGGCCATCACAACAGCATTTTCCCACTGCATTAGAACCTTTGCATAATTGAGGAAATTTTGCAATATTTTAATAAACATCTATTATCTCTGCTGTCACTTCCTTTAAGACCATAGGATGTGGTCCATTAGACTCGGGACTTGTTTGCTTTTAACTTCATTAGTTTCTGCATACTTTTTCACTAGTGGTGACAATCGATTTAAGTGCATCCTTCTTGATAATCTCTACATTGCCTGTTCCTTTGTAGATTCCATTAAGTAATAAACTATTACACTTAGTAGTTTGATTTCTGATGAAAGTTTTGATACCATTTCTTCCAGTCCCATATGCAAATTATAGACATACAAAATGATGAAAAATGAAAGCTATGGGCCCTTTCCACCTATTCTGGAAAAAATGTTTCTAACTTTTACTCTCTCTTGTCCCCGTAACTAAATGTTAACTCTACTACTTATCCTTTCCCTGATTTCATTCTTACGTCTTAGCTTTTCTAGTAATCTATGTGGTATCCTATCAAAACTTCATCCCATGTACACAATGTCCCCTGAATCCCCTCCCATCTGTCATGCTTGTTAACTCCTCTCTGAATTTTGACAGGTTTGTCAAGGATGATCAACCCTTTTCAACTTAATACTGGCTGTTCTAGTTTTTTTTCTTAAGCAATGCACGTAATATCATCCTTAAATAAAGAGAAACTTTCCCAACCATAGGTGCTAAATTAACTGGCCTCTAAGTACCCAAATTATCTGAATTTTCAATCTAAGAAATGACATTTCATTCCAAAATGCCAAAAAATGGTATGAACATTCACAAGACTGCCAGCACACTTAATGGAGCCCAGAAATCTATTTTCTATGAGCTCTGCATTTTCCTCCCCAGGGTCAACCAAGTTAGGCTCTGGTGCTTTACCTTCCCTTAACCTATCAAATCTAAAATTTTCCTTTTATTCCTTGTAATATTGATCAGTATATTCAAAAATATCATGATTCATTATCTTGTTTGATTTGCCCCTCTTTTTACGTGCCTATTCGGAGTACCTTGTCTTCCTCCCAGGTCAGAGTGTATAGGAAGAAAGAAGCTTGCATAGTTATTGTCTGTAGCTTGTTTTTTGAGTGAAGGTGTCCGTGCCAGATGTCACTATGGTGTCTAGTGAAGGCATTGACCATCGTTATAACTTTGTTATTCTCCACGTCAGCTGTTCTCCATACATTGTATGAAATGAGTATTGCTGCACTTGACTGATGACCATGAATGTACTTCTAGGATTTTGTCGATGCACCATTGAATATACCTCCTTCACTGGCTGAAAATCTGAATATTGACTGGAGGGAATATCAGGTGAGTCTGCGTTCCAAGAATGCTGGATACTGTATTCAACATAAACCGACTCTTCCAGATTTTTCATCTTATTTTTGATGGCTGACATTGACACAGCTAGTTATTCAGGGTAATGAAAATTCCTACCTATTGAGCAGATCTGAATTTACGTATGGGATCCAATTATGGTCATTTAGATACAAAGGAGCACTCGACTCTAAATTAACAGGCTTAACAAAGTTTTCATAATTGCAATAATTTATCCTTGTTTATATTCTTGTGAACTTACGCATTCCACTGATTTCTTTTCTTTCTTATAATTTGAAGTCTAGGCTGTCAACTTTACCTTTACCTTAACTTGCTACACTTCCATGTCATCTGACAGACTGTTTATTAATATAAGCTTTCTACTAGCCATTTAAATTGATAGTTTAGAATGGCCTTATATTAGAATACTGTTGCCAACTTCAAAGTACAGTTCTCTTATTGTTTGCCACATACGTATGATAACCATACATTAAAAATGCAATTACAAATCATTCATCAGATTAAGTCATCTTGTTCATACTTGAGTAGTCGGTGTTGCAACCTGGTCTCCACATATCAGTTTTGAACACAGTGAGAGTGGAGAGACCAAAACCCAGGCAGTAAAGCTAGATGGCAGTAGAAAAATAGTAGGTTCTTCTCAAAGTGGAAACAAGTCTTTTTGCGTAATTGCTCTTTTATATTGCCAGTTATTTATTTCTTGTCATAGTGCGATGCACAGAAGTCATTTTCCTATTAATTTATAGTGTCCATTAAACTGGGCTATACCGTAGTATGCAATGACTCAGTTGCTGAATGGAAACCAGAGGACTGGTGGGTTTTTTTTATTGAATCTGATTCACTTACTAATGTCACAGGTACACATTATCATAGGTCCACAATCTAATCAATTCAGAGCATCCAAAGTATCTGTACAATACATCTATACTGTATTGTGCAGTAGCCCAAAGAAAATGGCAAGGCTATCTTCATTTGTGCTTTTTTTTGGTATAAGAAATAGCCATTGACTGTATTCTGCCATTCATACAACAGGGTTGATCTTCAGCTTAAGCTGTATTTTCCCACCTGCTCACCATATCCCTTGATTCCCTGATAGATGAAAGATTTGTCTATTTTCAATGATCATCCACAATCCTGTGGGGTACATAATTCTAAACATTCACAACCTTTTGAAGCAATCCATCTTCATCTTAAATGTCCTAAATGATCCTCCCCTTATCCTGAATCTGTGACCTTATGTTGTAGGTTCCCTAGCCAGGGGAACCAATCTCAATGTGTATTCTATCCTGCCCCTTTAGAATTATGTATGATTCGATGAGATCCACTTCTCAGTCTTCTAAACCTCAGAAACTATCGACCTAATTTTCTTAACCTGTCATCAATATAAAGTCATCTCTAATAGAGGGGAGAAAAAGGGTAATTAAAATTTACTTGATAATTTGGATTTCTTTAATTTCGACCAGAGTCTTGAATAGACCCATTGTGCTGTGAAACTGTTTAGGTGCAGCATGGGAGTAAAGACCATACTCATCAAGTATAGGGACAATCCAGAATTTTAAATTCTGATCATCAGCATGCCAACTTGATTTGTGGATCCACAGAAATAAATTCTTCTTGATGCTTTGTTCTTTTTTTTTAAAAAGCAATGTAATACCAGATTATTTTACTAGAGAGCATCTAGTGCATTGAAGCTTCCTCTAGTGGCAGAAAACAGGCATTGCAGCATTACCTCCATTGGGCAAAAGATACGTACTTTAAAGGATTCTATTTTTAAAGAGTACATTCCTACAACTTAACTCATAACATTTTGTAAGTACAAGTTAGCCTTTTAACCACTGAATTATCAGTCTAAAATTTCCCCAAGCCTGTATCCTGAAAGTCCAAAACTTGTATATCTATCTTCCCAGTAATGTCAGGATAACATTATTTATGTTACTTCTTTATACAGTCTTGGGATCTTGTTCAACAGACCCAGAATTACCTGAAGCTGCTTATTCATACAATAAATCGAGATGGTAAGTCCAACTTTTGACATTTTGTTTGTAAGTGCTAATGTGATCTAGAATAAAAAACATGTCTCCTGACTGGTGCAGTGTGTTACAATGTCATCCTTCAGCTTGAATTTAAATTATAATATCTTATCTAAATTTTATCTTTGATGTCAATGCCCTGTTCTAATCCTCATTCATTCCTTCGGATAGAAGACAGTGGGTTGTTAGTGCACTGTATTTCTGGCTGGGATCGAACTCCACTCTTTATCTCTCTCCTTCGTTTGTCACTGTGGGCTGTAAGTACACCTGTTCCATTAACGTTTCTTAGAAGTAAGTGTTATTACAACATCAAAAAAGATCAAATTTGTATTTATCAGGATATCTTTAAACTGTTTTAATTGTCTGTATGTTATGCTAATGTTTTGTTTATCCTTTAAATATTTATAAAAGCTCTAATACTAGTTTTTACTAAGTAGTGTTGTTATGTGTATGCTGCCAATCACCTAGTTTTCAGCTTTATTTAGACAAATTAGAGAAGTTTTATTTTAGTTAATTGCTGGTTCACTCTTAATTAGCTGTCTCAAAGATTTCCAAGCTGTGTTTGTATTGTTGTGGGATTTTTTTTTGTCGGTTATGGAGAGTGCTGTAGTTTTGTTGAAGAGGTATTGAGCTCTGTTTTACACAGAGCCTGTTTTTTCCTCCAAATCTTGTTTCTGTGAATTTCATTTGAGGGGCCACATTGGAAGACACGATAAACATTGTTTTTAAAATAATCAAGATTCTTCCCTAAAAGGAAACAGTGAGTGAAATAATGATCGTAGCATCTGCTGTCAAATCCTGCAATTATATATATCAGAACAGTCATTTGAAGTGCAGATGTGGGGCACAGGCTCGGCTGAAACAGGCTACCTTCACTCAATGGCAGATTTGTATTCAGTGATGAAAGAAATTTGTGTCTGTAATTAACTGTGCTTTCCTAATGAAATAGGACCTTGATATTATCTGTGTAACTTGAGTCTAGCTGCAAAGGACATCCACACTCTTTTTAGACTTCCATGAGATAATCTTCAATGGGCTGGAATGTTTCATCTCTTTCTTCTTGAAATTCCTCTCCCATGTCATTTTGTGCATAAGATTTCTTGTGAAATAGCAGAGACCATTTCCCTCATTGAAACAGTCCCACTATAATTAATCAAGACCGTTTTATCCATCATCTCACTATACCCGTCAATATCTCTTCTGAGTTATACCTAACTATGTTTAAACCCAATTAAATTGCCTACTTCAGCATCTCTGGCAACTTACTCCATAGATCATTGACCTTTTTGAGCGGAAAATCCCTATTGGACTTCCCTTCTGGACTTGTAATTTTCTCAACTTCAACTTTGATTTTTGAACCCGTCGTCATTCTAGTTAGTTATTCGGCTTTGTTGATTTCAATTAGTACATATATTTATCGTCACTTGTATTTATGAAAATCCAGTTAGATGTGGCTAAGTTGCCACAATATGGCATCATTTAATTATCTTGAAATTATAAACAGAAATTATAAACAGAAGGAATTGAGACAAATTTAGGACAGAGTTCATATTCCGTCCACTCACGGCTCCTGGGGTTCTGAAGTGGTTATGGGATGCTGTCACTGAGGCCACCGAGGATTTCCAGACCCAACCCAGCATGCTGCCATCGCTGAAGCCAACACTAAAGCCACTGCATTGCCGCCATAGCAAGGAGGGACAAATTGGAATGACCAAATCACTGAAGCCAATACACTGTCACCGCTGACGTGGCCTCGAGGAAATGAGGAACAAACCTGAATCACCATGCTGCTACCACTGAAATCACTGCATTGCCATATTCACTGACAATGAGGCCTTCAATATAAAGCCATTATGGCCGCAAGAAACAGGCATCCTGATCCACCACACTGCCAACTCTCGCAACCAACTTTCTCCATTGCAGCTGCAGAGAGGTAGTAAAGGTGAACTTTGATACAAAAGAGAAATGAAGAAATAAAACAAAAAAAGAAGAATGTGCTGGTCAGGTTAGCAAGAGCATAGGGCACAGAATCTGAGCACTTACTGTCCTGATGCTGCTGCCATCTTGAAGTTATTCCTGAATTGTATAATCTTCAAAAACTTCATGATCAGTTTACCTGTAGGCTGCTTTCACAAAGGAAAGTGAAATTTATTTACTTTTCTCTTCATGTGATTATGCTATCTGGAATCATCTTCATTGCTATTCTGTTCCATTACCAAGTACACGGAGTAATCTATCAATATCCGTCCTCAGTTAAAATACAGCCCTTGGAAGTGGAGATTCTTGCATTTCTTACATATGGCATAAAAAATATGAGCAGATGTAGGCAATGTGGTTCTTTTTGAGCCTATCCTGCAATTCAGCATGATTATGGCTGATTCTCTATCTTAATACTTAAATCTTAATACTCTCTCATTCTCTTCCCCATATCTTTTTCACCCTTATAGCCTTGAATCTATCTATTTCTTTCTTAAATAGATTTTAGTAACTTCTTCTCACTAATTTGTCCTCATACAGAGAACCTACCGTCCCAGAAATCAGTCTGGTGAATCTTTGCTGCATTCTCTCTATGGAAAGTATATCTTTTCTTGGGTAAGGAAACTAAAACTGCACATAATACTGGGAATGTGGTTTTATGAAGGCCCTGCATTCCTCATCACTCATACTCCCACTTAATTGTATTTCATCAGCAAACTTGTAAATATTGCATTCTATTTCCTCATTAAAATTATTGATATATTGTGAATAGCTGGGGCCCAAGCACGATCCCTCTGGTACCCCACTTGTCTCTACCTTTCACTAAGAAAATGGCCCATTTATTCGTATTCTGTATCCTCTGCCAACCTAATTTCAATCAATGCTGATGTATTATCATCAGTCCCACATGTTTTGATTTTGTACAATAAGTTCTAACAGGTGACTTTGATAGAAACTTCCTGAAAATTCAAATATGTCACACCCACTGGCTTGGTTATCTGTTCCAATTATTAGGTCTTCAAAAGCTACAATAGGTTTGTCAAAGACAATTTCCTTTTCATATGTCCATGTTGACTTTGAGTAATGCCATTGGTATTCTAAGTGTCCTGTTGCTGCATCCTTCCAGCATTTTCCTACTACCAATGTGTGCTAATCCATCTGTAACTCATGGTTTTTCTCCTTCTCCCCTTGTATTTCTATCCTCTGATCTGTTGGGATTGTTTCAAGGTCTGCAAAATTTTTAGAAGTTGACAACTAGTGTATCCACTATTTCTGTGGCTAGTTGATTTAGTATCCTGGGGTGTAGATTATCTGGCCCTGGAGATTTATCAGCTTTCAGTCCCACTAATTTTCTCTGATTCTCTATTTTATAAACTAATCTTAATATCATTTAATTCCCCTTTCTCCAGAGATACTTACTTCTGTAGCACTTGTGGAAAGACAGAATCAAAGTATTTGTTGATCTGCTCTGTTGTCGTCTTATCTATTATCAGTTCACCTGGTCCAGACTGTTGTTAACTAAAGACAATTGACTACTTTTTTTTTTAAACCTTATTTACAGAATCTTATGCAGTCTACTTCTGTGTCGTGCAAGTTACTTTAGTGTTTCACTTTTCCCGCAAATAACCAACGTCTTTGCTAAATTCTAAATTGCTCCCAGTTTTCAGACTTGCTAGTTTTTCAAGTTATTTTATGAGTCCTCTTTGGACATAATATTTTTCCTTCATTTCCTTTGTTACTATGGTTGGGCCACTTTCTCTATCATGTTTTTCCATCCAAAACAAATGCAGTGCAAAATATGTAAGTGAGCTCGCTGAGTTTGAAGTTTTGTTTTCAGATGTTTTGTCACCATACTAGTAACATCAGTGAGAGTCTCTGGTGAAGTGCTGGTGGTATGTCCTGCCTCTCTATTTATAGATCTTGGTTTCTTAAGGTGGGTGATGTCATTTTGGGTTCTCTTTTGGAGGGAAGGTAGGTAGGATCTAAATTGATATGTTTATTTATGGAGTTCTGGTTAGATTGCCATGCCTCTAAGAATTTTGTGCATGTCTTTGTTTCACCTGTCCTAGGCTGTGTGTGTTGTCCCACATGTTCAGCTTAAGTTTTAGACCTTATCATTAGAAACTTTCGTGGTGGAGGGCCATATAGAAATCTCAAAGTGCATTTCACTTCGTAAACTTAAACTAATTCAAGGTTTGTTTGACAATATTTTTTCCCGATTCATTTTCTTCCATTGTTTTTCCTGACTTCTGCTCTTCTTGCAGACAGTGGAAACGCTACTTCCCAGACCTCCATTGTTGCTTCTCTGAATTTAGATGCCTTGGTAAATGTGATCCATCAGTCCATTGTAATCACAAATCATAAGGCACTTCAGGGACAAAATAAAGCAAGTTACATAGCAGAACAAAAATTGCAGACTAGTTTCCTTCACCTTGCATACTAAACCTGCCACATGCTGATGAGCCAAAGCTCTGGGCTAAAAAGCACTGAAGAAATTGTGCGTTAGTGATACTAAATGGGGAAATTATCTTGAACTATGTATTAGACCTCCCTTAGGAAAGATTTTATGTCCGTATTTATTTGTACTGTCACATGGATGCTTTGTAAGTAATTTGACAGCATTTACAAAGGGCTCTACTTTAGAGTTAGCAATAGAACTGCAGTGGGAATCTTCACCAAATCACTTGGCCTATGACCAGCTGATATTGGTAAGTCATAACTCTAGTGTCAAGTCCAAATTATAGAGAGAACCCTCAGAGGATGCATCTGAGAAGTGTCACAGATGTGTATAAGGAACTAAATATTGACTGTAGGATAGATTCAGACTGCAGAAAGGCAAATTTATTGCTCATAGTGCAGAAAATCCTGTTGATGAGTGACCAGCATGTGAGTTGCACTTCCAGGTAGGGGAAATAGGCAAAACTGTAATTATTTAAGAGCCAACTGGATATTATGATCAGATTACTACAGATAAACTGAGATGGGATTAAAGGCTATTCATTTTTATACTTGTCTGCTGTTTGTGACAAAAGATTGTGGCAGATGAAATTCAACACAAGTGTGTAGAGATACATTTTGATAGGAGGAATGAGGACAGCTGTTTAAAATCTAAATGGTCCAATTTTAAAAGGGGCGCAGGAAAAGAGGCCTGGAACAGTGTTTGAAGGTGAGAAAGACAAGTTTTTACTAGTTTAGCATTCCCTCCTTCCTAAACAGTAATATACTGAATGTAGCCTGCGCATTCTTCTGTATAAATCCTCTCTCTGTTTATATGTAAATTATTGATTAGATGATTTGAAATTTCTATCAAAAAGTAGTTGGAGCCACCTCCGTAGATTAAATGAATTTGTCGCAACTTGCTTTTTACAGGATGGACTTGTTCACACTTGCTTGGAGCCTGTGGAAATCCTTTATCTAACCATTGCTTACGATTGGTTCCTTTTTGGGTGAGTTTGTTTCATATCTCATAGCAGCAGGGTTAGCACAGTAATTAGGTGACAATGCTACTGATGTGCTTTCTTCAGAAAGCAAACATCTGTGCATTCTGGCAGGATTTTGTGAAATTATGAGGTATTAATATTCTGAATGTGTTTTACAGCTGTCAAATTTCCAGCTTAAAAACATAGAATGATGTATAACAAACAGGGCTCTTTCAGCATATCGTGTCTTTACAGGCACATTGATAGAGCTGCCTAGTTAGTCCAATTCTCCTGTTCTTTCCGATGAGCCCTGTAAATTATTTCAAATTGTTATATTTTTTGAATGTTACTTCAGAGTCTGCTTCCATCACCCATTTCAGGCAGTATGCTATAGATTATCATAACCCAATAGTTTATTCAAGAGATCTCTGATTCTTTTGCTAATAATCACAAATCGGTGTGTTTTGTGGTTACTGACTATTTGGTCATCAGAAACCATTTTTATCTATGTACTAAAGCACAAACTATTCATGATTTGCAACATCTCTATCAAATCCCACTTTCTCAGTCTCTCCATATACTTAAAAGTCCCCATTTATGGTAAATATTCTGTATCTTCTGAGACTTTGGCGTCCTTTCTATAATGCCCAGGATAGAAAACATTATTCGTGTTGAGGTTTGATCAGCGCTTTTACTAGTTTAGCACAGCTTCCTTCCTTCCTCCTTGTGCTTTATTGCTCTCTTATAAAGCTAAAATCTCATGTGCATATAAAGTGCTTTCTCATCTTGACTTGGCCACTTTCAAAGTTACTGTCTCTGGCCTCTCTTTTCCTTTACCCCTTTAAAATTTGTGTCATTTAGTTCATAATAGTTCTCCTCATTCTTTCCTACCAAATGTATCACTGCACAATTGTGTTGAATTTAATTTGCCACGTGTCTGCTTGCTTTTACCAATCTGTCTCCCTGAATTCTGGTACAGCTGTATTTTTTTTAAGCTTTTAAATTAAACAAACTTTAGACCCATGTCCAAATTATAGATCAAAAATTGTGGTATTGCCACTGGGCTCATGCTTTTGAGGGCAGGTTTGCACATCCTGCCATGGTAGTTGATGGAATTTAAATTCAATTAATAAATCTAGAACATAAAGCAAGCTTCAGAAATTGCGACCCTGACAGCTATTGCTAATTGTTGTAAAATCTGAAATGATCGTGCCCTTTAGGGGAACAAATCTGCCATCCTTATCCGGTCTGGCTTTCATTTTTCTCCAGTCCCACAGTAATGTGGTTGATTTTACCTGCCTTCTGAAATGGCCAGCACTCGACCCACTCACTTAGGGGTGGGCAACAAATGCTAGTCTTGCTGATAATGTGCACGTCTCACTTAAAGAATAATGGGGAGAAAAGGCTGAAGAGTTGGCCCTTGGATTATGTGGATGGCACTGAATGAGCCACGCTGCTGCCCAAGGAGGTTTTCTTGCATTAAGGACTACAGACTTGAGAACATTTTAATTATTGACGCTCAGTTCAATGCAGAGCAGAACAAAGACGTAGTTAGAACATGCTGTGCAGAATTGTAAGAAACTGGTGCAGAGTGGTAGAGTCCTGTTGTATCAATAAGTCTTCCAACTTTCATTGTAATAGAAGCAGGAGTAGGCCATTTGGCCTGTCGAGTCTGCTCCACCATTCCTTACGATCATGGCTGATCTATTCAACCTCTCAGCTCCCCCTCCCTGCATTATCCCCATAACCCTTAATTCCCCTAACATGCAAAAACCCATCCACTGTGTCGGGAATATATTTAATGAAGCTGCCTCTACTGCTTCCTTGAGGAGAATTCCAGATTCACTACTCTCTGGGAAAAGTAGTTCCTCCTCATCTCTGTCCTAAATCTACTCCCCCCTAATCTTGAGGCCATGCCCCCTAGTTCTAGTCTCTCCCATGGCCAGTTACAACCTGCTTGCCTCTTCAAACTCTGTTAACTAAAAGGGATAGTGAATACTCAGCTCATCTAAAGAAGGGCATGTTGGCCGTTCTGCAATAAATTGTATGATTGTTACAGACAACTTGAATCCATTATGTAGGTTCACTCATGTTTATATGTATTTGCAGGCATATGTTGTCCGATAGACTAAGCAAGGGAGAGGAGGTGAGTCAAAAACTAGAGAAATTGATAATTAAAGTTGACATTAATGTGGCTGCTTTGGGTTACAGAATTTAGTTTGGTAACCTGCTAATATTATATTTATCAACTTAACTGCAATAAAGTTGACAATTAGTTGATTTTGTAAAGATTTGTGCTATGACCGGCTGTGAAGGCATTTATGTTAATCAGGAAACCACCATTGTGAATATTGCTGTAGCTTGCAAAATTGCTCCTGGAATATGTGGCATAAAGAATCCCTTATAAGCAAAGAATTCAGTCACTTAAGTTTGGAATTTTAGGTTATTTTTTGATAGTGTGTGAATATGGAAAAAAATCTGAATTTTGCCTCCATTAAGGACGAAAGAATGGTACGTCTTTAAATGTTACTTACTCCAATCGTGAAAACGTTTGTAAAACTGGATCCTACCAGGAGGTGGTGCTTTTACACTGGTTGCAGTGTACTTCCCTGAACAATGTACACCACCTGCTGATGAAAAATGTTACTGCGGGAAACCAACATTGTTAAATTCAAAAACAGTGGGAAATCTGAAATAAGTAACTGAAAATGCTGAAGAACGGGATTATTGGTTTTCAAATATTAAATTGAACTTCTCTTTCCAGGTGTTGGCAGTCCTGCCGCGTATTTTCACATTTTGTCTGCTTTTTAATCTGATTTATTTTCAACAAAAGGTTTTGGCTGGGGTGGTGGGGAGCTTTGTAGTTGTGAAGAAGCCAATTTTGAAGACTATTCTAGATACAAAGCATTTTTTATTCTGTATATTGAATTATTTCTGACTACTTCAGCGTGTGTAGCTTTGCATTCTCAAAACTGAGATTGTGTTGAGCAATTGTGGGGAATCGCACAAGGGATCCTGAAATGTAATAACAAGTTTCCTTTGTTTTTTCAGATTTTCTTCTTCTGCTTCAATTTTTTGAAGCACATCACCTCAGAAGAATTCTCTGCAATAAAGAAACCCAGGTAGGAATCTTTTTTTTTCTCTGCAGGATTGGTGTAAAAAGAAACTGTTGAACTGATGCTGCAGTGATAAAAGGAACAGAAGGAGGCATTCAGCCTCACAAGCCTGTTCTTTAATTCAACCTGTTTCTGATCTGTGACCTAAATCCATAAACTTTGTTTTGCCCCACACCCCTCTTAATATCTTTGGTTAACCAAAATGTATTAATCTCCATTGCTAATACCCATAGCATCAATTACTATTTCTGGAAGACTATTCTAAACTTCTACCACCCTTTTTTTTTGTGTGTAGAAATTTTCCTCATGTCACTCCCTAAAGGTCTGCCTCTTAAAATCTAGACTTTGCCTACCTAACCTTAAAAACCTTTCCCACTAACAAGCTGAAAAATAATTTATATCTATATGTTTCCTTTAATATCTTGAAAACTGCTCAAATTTTGTTTTAGTCTCTAACTTTAGTGAATGAAGCTGTAGTTTGTATAATCTCTTCGCCTCATAATTTAATTTTTGGAGTCTGGAAATCATTGTGGTAAACCTTACACTGCACTCACTCCAATATCAGTATATCCTTCCTAAAAGTCTAGTCACCAAGGCTGCTCATGGTACTCCAGCTTAGAACTCACGAGTGCTTTGTATAAAGATCACAGTTCCATTTGATGTTTTGATTATCTTGTATCACTGTTTGGCTTTTTAATCATCTTTTATATCTGGGTACTCCAATCTGGACCTCAACTGTTTCTAGCTTTTCACATTAGCTAGTACTGTCTTTTTGAAGACTAAAGTATCTGACATCATATTTCCCTGCACCGAAATCTATTTGCCACAGTCATGCCTTTCACTTGCCTATTAAAGCTGCTTTGCAGCAAGAGTAGCTTATACTTAATCATTTTACATGCAAAAGTAAAGAAAGCTATGCAACAAATCAAACAGGGAAACCTGTGGCACATATTAGTTTGTTTTATTTTTTTGTGGGACCTAAGTGTTGCTGGCAAGGTCGGCCCATCCCCCGCGAAGATGGTGGTGAACTGCCTTCATGAACCATCGTCGTCTCTTGTGTAGGTATAACCACAGTACTGTTTGGAAGAGGACGGTCAGGTCTCTGTCTGACCACAGTGATGGAACAGTGATAAAGTTTCAGGTCGAGATGATGTCTAATTTAGAGGGGAACTTGCAGGTGGTGTTGTTATCAAGCTGCCCTTGTCTTATAAATGATAAATATCATGGATTAGGAGACTTTATTGGAGGTTGAGAAATTTCATACACTATTGCATTGTGCACCACTACTGGTTGGAATAAATGTGGTGTGTTGCTTTGTCCTTGGAGGTGTCGAATCTCTTTAGATTTGTTGGAGCTGTGTTTGTCATGGCAAATGGAGAGAATTACATTGCATTCCTAACTTGTGCCTTATTGGTGAACAGGATCTGACAATCCAGAGGCAAGTTACATAGCACAGAATCCCTAACCTTCTGACCTGTAGTTTAGCTACAGTATTTAAATAGCTGGTCCAATTTATTTTCTGCTCAATGTAACCCCCCATGATGTTGATAATAAGGGATTCAGGGATGGTAATGCAGTTGCCTGTCGAAAGGTGATAGTTAGATTATCTCTCATTGGAGATAATAATTATTGACCAGTATTTATCAGACACTACTAATAACTGCCAGATATCGGTCCAAGCCGAGGGCACTAGTTCAAAATCAAAAGGAGTCTCAAGTAATATTGAACGTAGTATATTCGTCATGAGTACACATCCCCACCTCCTGAGCAAATGATGGATCAAAGGTCTTTGAAGCAACAAAAGATAGTTGCTTTCAGGATACTTCCTTGAAGAAATACTGTAGCATTGTGCTGGCACAGACAGAAACAAGAACTAGTGCAACCATCTTCTATTGTACTAGATATAACTCCAACTAATGGAGACTTTTTCCCATTGACCATTTTTTTTCCCACTAATGCCCCAGTTGTTTAAAAGATGCCGAGGATTGAGGGCAGTCACTTTCATGTTGTGCCGTGAATTCAGTCCTTTTGCTGTTGTTTGGGCCAAGGTTTCATTGTGAGCTAGAGCCAGAGGACCCTGGTAGAACTGATTGCAGATTTCATTGCTGAATAAATTTCACTTGATAGCAATGCTAATAATTTAGAATAGATCAATGGGACAGTAATTGGCAGATTAGATTGTGCTCTTTTTATGGAAATTATGTATTAAGACATTTCTGCATTGTTGGATGAACAAACTTGGCTAGGGAGTCCGCTGGTTCTGGGACTCAAATTGTCAAAACCTCTACTGTGATGTTGTTAGCACTCCTAGTTTTTGCTGAATCCAGTGCCTTCAACCATTCCTTAATATCATGTGATGTAAATAAAATTGTCTGAAGACTGGCATCTGTGATGCTGCGAGCCTGAGCATGAGGCCAAGATTGGTCAGTTCTGGCTGAAGCTGCTTACAAACACTTGGGCCCATTGTTTTGCACTAATTGCTGGAGTCCTGGTCATTGAGGATAAGGCTATAATGTGAAACCTCCTTCACAAGTTGGATGTGACAGGTCTTGAGAACTTTGATCCAATGCATTGGTTGTGGTTTTGCTTAGATCTGTTGATTGAATGTTCCTTCCACTTTAAAGCATTCACGTAGTGGTAGCAACTCAGTTGTGTTTTGGTAGTGTTTTGCAGGTACGAGAGTTGGTTGAATTTTTTTAAACTAGAAAAATAGATCGTCTCAAATGGTCATTAATATTCTCCAAGTTAGTTTTCATAGCTAATTCACCTTCTATTAGGAAAACCAAATATGTGCTAATTTAGTTCCTGTGAAAAATCTAACCTTTTTATTCTATTCCTTTTCTGAGATTGCATCAAATGTTAAATAATTTGTGTTTGATCCAGAGGTTAAATTCAAATACTTTGTCTATCCCTTAATAAGAGACCTCACTTCCAAATTTGTAACATTGCCCGTTTCTGCCTATAAAGCACCCTGCTGCTGCTGAAATCCTTATTGTAGTTTTCATGACCTCCATGCTATACTTCTCTTAATACTGCCTTGCTAGGCTCCTGAATGTTCAAACAAACAGATCTCCAGCTCCTGTGCTGCATTAGGTTCACGATTCTCCCCCCCCCTTTCATATTCTTGCCAATTATCGTCGCTTATTTGAATCCCACCCCCATAATACTGAGTTCAAAAATTCACAAAATTCCTTCATGTTCTTGACCCTATTTACAGTCTTTTTCACCAACTGCAGCCTCTGGAATTGTCTCTCCTTCCTATTCTCTTGAACTTTTTTTTTCCTAAATCTCTTACCCTTGCTGCTGCTTCTACCTTGAAATATTGCTGCGTAACCTTTGTTTGTATTTTTAGTTTCTCTCCTAACTTGACACCTATTTCTAACATGCAAGAAGCCTTGGGATGCTTGTTGTGTTAAGAGGTGCAAATTGTTGATTTTCAGTGAAATGTTGCTTACCTTGTGTAAACAGAGCGTTCCACTTCGTGGTCAGGAAAGTCTGAAAACTACCTTGCAACAATAAGATTAACCGGATAGTCAAATATCTAGCAATCTTAGCAGCAGGCTTATACAATCTTGTAAGAAGACATGAAAATATTTGGGAGAGAGGTGCTGAGCTTTAATTTCCAAGTGTGGCTGCTATATATTACATAGAAGAAATCTCAGTCGAAATTTACGCAGTGATTGTAATGGAAGAAAACAGGTTGGAGGGCAGAGAGTTTGGTTGTATCGCCACTCAGTGGTTATAATGTAATGGCAACAAGAGATGAATATTTAATAATTCAACATCTGCTTTACTATATAGCGTTCTGCTAGTATTTTACTTTTTTATTGACTTACCCAGCGGGATAATGCTTTGTGATGTTAGTAGCAGGATTTCAGATTGAAAAACTGCCCTAAATAGGAAACTCATTTCTAATTTTACAGTAATTCACTTTATTTAAATATTTCCGTAAAGCAGGTATGCAGGAAAATGTTTTCTCCGTCTAACTTTTATAGTTTTGAATCATGCATACTGTTTTGGTTTTATTCTTTTCTTCTGTATCCCTCACTCTTTCTCTTTCTCTTCTACTGTCTTGAGGGTTGTATTCCTGATTTCAGGTAGGTATCCAAAAGCACCCAAACTTGATTCGTAATATCAAAACATGAAGTATATTTGGAAAAACTATATTTCAGTTTCTAATCTATTTTACAGCATTACCATGCTTCAGATTTCTTACCCAGTTCTCCGAATTTGCTAAATATTGCCCTGTGCTGAGACTAACCCTAGCCCTTACCCTAATCTAATCCTATTTTTCGCCAATCCTTCAAATGTTAAGCCCACATAGTAAACATGAGTGAAACCATCACATGACTTTGAAACACTGTTTGCTGTGCTGTGAGACTTGAATTTACCTACTTCCTTCCAACATGTCTATTTCCACATTCCACAAACTGCTTATCTTTGCTATAATTGTGTGGCTCACCATGACATAAGTTTTTTGAACAGATCTGTGCAAATTTACTTTTTGTAGGCCAAGTTTACAAAGAAGTAAAACCTCCAGTCCATTTTCTTATGTATGACTCTTCATCTTCCTTGCAGAAGGAAGGCCGCGCATTGTAAAGAAGCTCAGTTCCCTATGGAAGATCTCTGTCTGCTAGGTAAGCACAACCACTCCCCACATCCTCCTAAATCTAAAGAGAAGCTTCTTGCAGTCTAGATTTGAGCTGTAAGTTACTTTTAATCAGAAGTCTAATGTAATCCTTGGACCAAGAAGTGTCAGAAATGATTTGATGTCTGGTATGGTTACAAAGTTTGTATCGGCCGACAAGTTACAGAATAGCTGGAACATAGTGAATGTGATAGAAGACTTTGCTGTATGGTGCAAGTCACAATGGATTTCTGAAAGGTGAAAATAAATGAAGCTAGATGCCCATGGATGTTGTAATGCAGTACAATTAATCCTACTACGTTTACAAATCATTTTCTTCCCTCGCTCACTCAAGGAATAGAGATAGAAATGGAATGTTGCAATCACAAAGTGCTGGCGAGAGTTCTTGGAAAATGAAATGCTGAAATGCTTGTATCATTGTTAGTCATGGAAGAGGTGCCAGAAGACTGGAGGGTGGCTAATGTGCCATTATTTAAGAAAGGTAGTAAGTAAA
This sequence comes from Chiloscyllium punctatum, assembly GCF_047496795.1. NCBI lineage: Eukaryota > Metazoa > Chordata > Chondrichthyes > Orectolobiformes > Hemiscylliidae > Chiloscyllium > Chiloscyllium punctatum. The sequence continues at coordinate 19,284,390 of NC_092750.1, read as the reverse complement.
AGCCAGGGAACTGTAGATCGGTGAGCCTGACTTCAGTAGTGGGTATGTTGTTGGAAGAGATTCTGAGGGACAGGATCTACATGTATTTTAAAGATAAGTGCTAATTAGGGATAGTCAACGTGGCTTTCTGCATGGGGAAATTATCTGACTAAGTTGACTGAGTTTTTTTTAAAGAAGTAACAAAGATGATTGATGAAAGCAGAACAGTGGACATTGTATGGACTTTAGCAAGGTGTTTGACAAGATTGCGTATGATCGACTGGTTTGAAAAATTAGAATGTAATCCAGGAAGAGCTAGCTATTTCGATACAAAATTAGTTTGAAGGTAGGAGTCAGAATGTGGTGGAAGAGGGTTTTTCAGACTGGAGGCATGTGACCAGTAGTATATCGCAAAGTTTGGTGCTGGGTCCATTATCATTCATATAAATGATTTGGAAGTGAGTGTATGAGGTATGGTTAGTAAATATGCAGATAACAGCAAAATTTGGTGTTGTAGTAGACAGTGAAGAAAGATAGCTCGGAGGACAATGGGACCTTGATCAGCTGGGCAGATGCACCAAGGAGTGGCAGATGGAGTTTAATTTGTATAAATGTGAGGTGTTGCATTTTGGTAAGGCAAATCAGTGCAGGACTTGCATAATTAATGGTAAGGTCTTGGGGAATGTTGCTGGACAAAGACCTTGGGTTGGAGGTTCATAGTTTCTTGAAGTGGAGTTGGTGAAGAAGCTATTTGGTATACATGCCTTTCTTGTTTAGTGCATTGAGTATAGGAGTTGGGAGGTCATGTTGCAGCTGTACAGGACATTGGTTCGGCCACGTTCGGAATACTGCATTCAATTCTGATCTCCCTGTCATAGGAAAGATGTTGTGAAACTTGAAAGGGTGCAGAAAAGATTTACCAGGATGTTGCCAGAACATTTCAGCTATAGGAAGAGGCTGAATAGGATGGGTTTCTTTTCCCTGGTGCATCAGAGGCTGAGGGGTGATCTTTACAGAGGCTTAGTAAATCATGAGGGGCATAGATAGCCAAAGCCTTTTTCTTCAGAGTAGAGTAGGAGCTGTCCAAAGGCATAGGATTAAGGGGAGAGGAGCAAGATTTAAAAGAAATCTAAGGGGTAACTTTCATGCAGAAGGTGGTGCGTGAGTGGAATAAGCTCCCAGAGGAAGTGGTGGAGGCTGGTGCAAAGCCAATATTTAATAGGCACCTGGATGAGTATATCAATAGGGAAGGTTTGAAGGGATATAAGCCAAATGTTGGTGAATGGGATTAGATTAATTTATGATTTGTGGTTGGCATGGATAAATTGGATTAAAGGGTTTGTTTCCATGCTGTCCAACTTCAAGACTCTATTCCTAAATGAAAGGAGAAAGTAAGGACTGCAGATGCTGGAGAGTCAGTCAAAATGTGTGGCGGTGGGAAAAAACCGCAGCAGGTCAGGCAACATCCAAGGAACAGGGGAGTCGACATTTCAGGCATAAGCCCTTGTCAGGAATGTCTGAATAAATGAGCCTTAAGATTTTTACTGTTGTATTTCCTGTGATGTCAGTTATAGAAGCCATGGACTGGAACAAAGATTTTGCCACAGAATTTTCTGTAGTGTGACTGAGAAGAGCCAGGGCCTGAAATCAGGGTTAATTCTCAATTCTTTTATAAACGGAACTATTACAGAACCACTGGTAACATGCATGGAGTAACCTTTGCATCCATTTCGCTGATCTCTGAAATAGAAATTGTTTGCAGAACTCTATAGAGAAGATTTATTTATTAAAAATACAATGAACAGTACTTTTTTAAAAAAAATGACGAGGACCATCCTAAGAACAAGTACTTAATGACCATAAAACTGACTCACAATTGTCATTCTCTTCAATCACTGCCGTGATCAGACTTCTTCAAAAAGATAATAATCTGCCAACCTGTGATGCATTATATAACCCAGGCTCACATGGCTTATATATATATATCCTTTTTAAAAAGAATAATTCTGTATCCAGTATAGCTATTAACAAATATATTGGTTTTCATACTGCAAGTGTTGGAGGTTCAATTATTCAATAACTTCTCCTGTAGTGAATCATCCATAACTCATTTTCTAGACTCCGAATTCATGTACTGTCGTGAAAGGCTTTGTGATATGCTCTTGTTCTGAAAAGGGCCTGAAAAGATTAACTATGGTACTTTAAGCTCTTATTGAAGAAAGTGAAAGGTAAATAATATTTAGAACCACAAATAATCTTTAGTTCACCCACATGGTTACTAATTTGACATAACAATTAAGAAACTGTGTATTTGCCAGACCCTCATCCAATGCCCACCACCACTAAATGGAGTGATTTGAACTTGAAATCCATTTTAAGAAGGTATAGAAGACCCATTTGGTGTTTTGTGACTCTGATCACATTATACTTTTGCACTTATTGAAATAAAACTGAAATACAAAAAAAACTCAGTTCCAGAAGTTGCTTAAGGAATCCACTTTGCCAGTCTTCCTACTTTATGTGTATTTGTGATCTGTTAGATGACCACTTGCATTGTCTCCTGTCTCTACATATAAAATGATCCATTGTTTCATAGAAAAAAAATGTTAAATGATCAGATTTGTGTTTAGAATGTTGCATTTGAAGTATTGCAGGTTACGTAAATGAATCAGGACATTTTTTTGTTAAATGAAGTTCAGTTTTTTAATTCAATAATTTGGATATTACCATCAGCAATTCACTCCAATTTATGTTGAAATTGTCTTGCTGTTGTTCTTCACCCAGTAGGCTATAGTTCAAATATCTTTTGGACAAAAAGAATAGGATGCACCTGTCTTTGCCTAGCTTGTTTGTTCTTTACATCAAGTGCTTAGGTTTAAGTGCCATGTACAGTGAGATGCAAAATACTTTTTTTTTCCAGTTATCAAAGGATTGGGTTTACTCCATAGTATTTATGTTGTCCATATAATGTTATTATCTGGAGAGCAGTGTTCCCACCATTTGAGATTCTGTGTAAATGGTAGAAGTTTTCTTATACATACAGTATTAACATGTAACAATGCATTTTTAGTCTTCTCACTGTGTCTCATATAAATCTAATGCAAAATAGAAATGTTTCCTCTGAATATACTATTCTGTTGACATTCTGTTAAAAGATTGGAAATACTCAAATCCATCAGATTATGTCAAGTCAACTTAATTTAATTCTTGATTAGAATATTTAAATATGGGGGCTACAATATATAGAATCACCTGCCAGGTGAATGTGGTAAAACCGAAAGAACTGCGGATGTTGTATATCAGAAACAAAACCAGAAATTGCTGGAAACGTTCAGCAGGTCTGGTGGCATCTGGGGAGAGAAATCAAAGTTGATGTTTCAGGTTGAATGACCCTTCACTTCTGAGTTAACTCTGATTTCTCTCCACAGATGCTGCCAGATCTGCTGAGCTTTTCCAGCAATTTCTGATTATGTTGCAAGTGAATACATTGTTTAAGTTTGTCATGTGACATGACCTGAGCCTTGAGTGAGGAGATTGGCTAATGATTTCCACTAACCGATGCTCTTGAAATGAACCTCTTGAGACATTTTTCTTCAGAGTTTCATCTACCAGAAAATTAATCCAAAGAAAAAAAGTGCTTGAAGACCTTCAAAGTTGTTTTTCTAGCTCCTGCTTAAAAGATTCCTCTGAATGGACAGCATGAATTACTGAGTACTGTCCCTGAAAATGCACTGATGTAACTTTGTTGTGACTTTAATTGATATGAGTCTGGCACAAACAGGGTACATTCTGTGTGCTAAAACAGTATAACGTGTGCATGTGAGAACTTGATGCTTAATAAGTGTTTGTGCTAGCACATAGAGACCGAGGAAGTACCACCAGCCTGAGCAGTGATTTCTCAATCATCATGGAGGAGTCTCCCACTACTACAGGGACTTTCAATTATGAAGCATTGGAAATGACAACAGGCCCAGCAACACAGGTTGCTTGGTAAGTAATGTTGTGTCTGATGAAGTGCATTTATGTTTGTTACATTTGTTATCTATTTTCCTGTTTGGCCTTTAAGTACATCTTCCAATAAGGCATTGGACGCATGTGAGAACCCATATGATTTTGGGTAATAAGATATGAAGTTTTCCTTCACCCACTGTTGGGAAGCATTTGCTGCTGATGATTGTGTGATTGATCCAGATCTCTGACTATGACTCACTCTGTGTGAAGATGTGAGCATAAACTCTCACCATGTCACTACTTCCAGCATTTTGGAAATAAGTACTACTTGATGGACCTGAATTACTACTTAATTGCTTTTTTGTTTTCTTCAAATGCGTTATTTTAATCCTCCTCTTTAATATTAAATTTTAGAGCTGTGGTTCAATATGCTCAAAAAGCTGGTTGTGCTTCACCCAATAGGAAAAAGAACAGAAAATTCTGGAAATACTGAGCAGGTCAGGCAGCATCTATAGAGAGCAGTGGAATTAACATTTCAGTTTTTTTAAAAAATTATTCTTTGGACAAGGGCATTGCTGCCTGGACCAGCATTTATTAATCATTCCTAGTTCTCTTTTGAGAAGATGTAGTGAGTTGCTTTCTTGAACTACTGCAGTCCACATGCTGTGGGTAGACTTTCCATTAAATTAGAGAGGAATTCTAGGATTTTGACCCTTTGGCAAATTTCTGCAATGCATCTTGTTGTTTGTACGTACTGCTGCTGATGAATATCAGTGATGGAGTAGATGTGGTGCCAGTCAAATCATCTGCCTTCAACTGGATGGGGTCAAGCTTCTTGGGTTGTTGAAACTGCACTCATCCAGGCAAGTGGGAGTATTTCATCACACTCCTGACTTGTGCCTGGTAGATGGTTGACAGGCTTTGGGAAATAGGAGATGAGTTACTTGCGGCAGTATTTCTAGCCTCTGACCTGCTCTTGTAGCTGCTGTATTCTTAGAGTCGCAGAGATGTACAGCATGGAAACAGACCCTTAGGTGCAACTTTAAAAACCTACTGCACCTGGTATTCCCAATCAGTCGCCCATCCAAGTATGAACCAGACCTGAGTCTGCTTAACCTCAGATCAGGCGAGATCGGGTGTTTTCAGACAAGTATGGCTGTAGAGAGTTCAATTTCGTTTCGGGTCAGTGGTAACCTCGAGGATGTTAATAGTGGAAGGATCAAGTGATGGTAACACCATTGAATGTCAAGGGACAATTCTTCGACTCCTGCAATAACACCCCTGAGCAGGTTGATTAGAAAATATCTATCCTGAGGAAGTCCTGCAGAGATGTCATGGAGCAGGGATGACTGACCTCCAATCATCAGAATGTGTTTTTCTTTCCTCTGACGTCTATTGAGTCCAGTTTTACCAGAGCTGCTTGATGCCACAGTTGGTCAAATACAACCTTAATGTCAGGGCTGTCGCTCTCTTTTCACCTCTGGAATTCCGCTCTTCTGCAGAGCTTAGATCTGATCCATTGGTTGTGGGATTGCTTAGCTCGGTCTTGTCACTTGCTGCTTGTGCTGTTTGGCATGCAAGTAGTCCTGTTTTGGTAGCTTGGCTGGCACATCATTTTTAGTTATGCCTGATGCTTTTCCAGCATTTACTATAGTTACATGTTTTTGGTGATGAACTATCTTTATAATGGTCATTTAGGTTCACAACAGGAACAAACAAAGAATCAAACATAGATGTCATAAGACCGTAAGATATTGATGAAGAATTTAGGCAATTCAGCTCATTGAGTCTGCTTTGTCATTTGATTTTAGTTGATATGTTTCTCAATACAATTCTCCTTCCTTCTCCTGAAACACTTGATCCTTTTACTAATGAAGAACATGTCTATCTCTGACTTAAAGCCACTCAATGACTGGCCTCCATAGCCTTCTGTGGCAATGACTTCCACAGATTCACCAACCTTTTGCCTGAAGAAATTTCTCCTCATCTCAGTTATAAAGGGTTGTCACTTCACTCTGAGACTTTGCCCTCAGGTCCTAGTCTCTCCTACTAGTGGAAACATCTACATATCCACTGTACCTAGACCCCTCAGTATTCTATAAGTTTCAATGACATCCCTCCTTGTACTTCTGTACTCAGTCGTGTAGAGACTGGAATTCTTAACTGCTCCTCGTATGACAAGCCCTTCATTCTCAGGGTCACTCTTGTACACTTCCTCTGGACCCCTCCAATGCCAGCACCTCCTTCCTTAGATATGGGGATGAAAACTGCTCTTCGTATTGAATAAGTAGTTTTACTTTAACTGTAGCAAAATACATATTTACCCACTATGTATGTCACTGTGAGGTTTACTATGTCACCACTAATAAGAATGTGTCTTGCAGATTTGAAGAACTTTTGTGCTGACCCCATTTCCTTTTGTTTAAGGTTAGATGGCACAAAGCACACTAACTATCATTAAATCATTCGTTTTTCTTTTAAACTGCTGTAGTGTTGGTGTGGATACAACACTACCAATTTTAATATCCTCTTGTCACTCTCCCTTTTTATCTACCCTAATTTTCCTCCTTTCTCCTGGCCTCTCAAGTCCTTGTTTAGCTGTCCCTAGCCCCCCTCCTTCTCCACTTCATTATATTCTTGTTGGATATCTTTGCAGCCATTTATTTTCCTTGCTTTGATTTCTTTCAATCTTTGCTTCTGTAATGTCAAGTTGCTGCTTTCTGAAATAATATCATTTTAATATCAAAATGATATTTTTGGAAGTTAAACATTAAAAATCTTGCACAAGTGTCAATGCTTTGCTTTGATAACACACACTGTCCAAACTGCTGTAAGGGATGCGAGAGTTAAGACCCACTCTGGAAATTGTTGGGAAATGTCCTCTCTACTCCAGAGCAGCTCTTAAGAAATTTGTTTTTTAAAACTTTGCACTAGTTAGCTGCTCATTAGAATTGTAATCTTCATACCCTTATCAATACTAGCTGGAGAAACGCCTTGCTGCTTTTCTTAGCCTTGATTTTATTTTAGCAGCCTTGGAGATGTGGAAGCAATTATTTTATTGAAGTTTATTCAAAGGGATTCGTTTTTAAGGTCAAAACTACTCCGATGCACTGCTTGCATCTGAGTCGTGTGTTCATCGTGATATATCACTTATCATCAGCCTCTAGATTTCTGAAGTTGTTTTGAGCAAAAATAGAAAATAATTCCATTCACCTCTGATTGTATCTGTTTTAATTGAATTCAGGAGAAAAGGCCGAACGTCATCACCACAGACTGTTATGTGGAATAAACCTTACCTGCCTAACCAACTAGAGGATCGGTTCTTACAACACGGTATACCTGAAGCTAGGTCATCGTTCTACCAATCAGAAAATAACTTCAGAACAGGAAGTAGCAGCCCCTTGGCTGTTCCTGAAAGAAGGTTAGTCCACTGTGGATATATTGAGTAATGGTTACTTGCTAGCATGCCTAACGTATGGGTACAGGTATGCTATTGGTTTCCAAAAGCTACAGTGAAAGCATCTTGATGGGGGAAAAGAAAACTCCCCTTTCTTGGTGTGGAATAGGATAGATAACCTCATTACTAACAATTGCAGCATTACTGGAGCATCTGAATGTGAATGATGTATACCTAAAAAGATTAACCTGAACTGTGTGCATTAACATGTAAACTGACTCTGTTTGAAGCTACTAATGCTCTTGGAGCTTGAATGAACATGTGGGTTATATAAGTTTTATTCACACCCCTTGTTCCAAACTGCTGTCATGACCTGGTATTAAATGTTTTTGTCTCAACAACCCCATGAGAAGCATATACATTTTTTCGTCAATGCGTACGGATAATGATATCTCAGATTTAGGATGGACTTGGTTTTCATACCCTTTATAATGTTTTAAAGAGTTTGATACCAATAGACTGTTGTCTGAAATACGATCATCTTTATGTCAGCAACTATGGAAAGTAGCAATGTAGACTGCTGACTACTGGTCCTGATTACTACCGCCCAGCAACTGAGCATGTTGAAGTTCCAACATGATTGTGGTAGAATACTGATGCAATATACTATCCTTTATTCGGCAATTTGGCTAACCAATGTACTGTGCCTGTTTTGAATGATTATCATGTTCAAGTTGCCAGACAGAGGGCTGGCATGTGTAAAGCAATGAATGTGGTTTGTAAGTTATAACTGTGCTGTAGAATTACCTGCAGTGCGAGCAGGTTACTGACTTGTTTTGAAAATCTGCAAAGGAAAACTGCCTGATTAGCTCTGGAAGGATTGGTAACATATTTTTTTCCTCCATAGTAACTTTCATAGCTTCTCTTGGTTTCCTCAATTCCTGTAATTCTTTAGTGTCTTGCTGTGGTTCTTTTCTAAACTCTTAATTAGTATAGCTCTTTTGTTTTTTTTTTCTTATTATTATTATTTCATCAAATGTTACCCTAATTTACAGTTAAATAAATTTGTAAGTTAACGTAGAGATAAATGTGTGTACAATGGGACATCATTAAAACACATTTTTCTCTGTCCTCGTTTTCCCCAACAAGAAATGTTTATCTCCCTGCTTTGGCTCTTCCCTCAACTTTAGGTTTCCACTCTTATCAGGGGACTGCCTGTCAAAAGGACCAATCAATGAATTGTACCATAAGGAGCAACAAATCTGCAATGTTTCAGTCCTGTATATTTACTGGAGGTCGTGAAGCAAAATGCATCTACTGACCATCTGATATCCATCACAACTGCATGCCTTTGCACAATTGAGAAAATTATAACAAATTTAAATATCTTCTATTAGGTTCAGAGGCTTTAAACAAAAAATGGAATTTGGAGAATGGAGAGGAAAACTTTCTCCTTGTCACCACGCTTTTAAGATCTCCTGAAGAGGATTTCATGATTCGTATAAGCATTGATTTTGATTTCATATTGGCCTTGCAGAATCCAATTACAATCAACATTGAGAGAGGTTACAGCCTGGGTTACAAAATTTAGTCATCTTACCATCTACTGAAGTTAGATGTACGGTGATGTTTGAAATATTAATTTCCATTGAGTTTTAGCCATGAATGTTATATAGAAAGTTATTCCTGTTCGTGACGACAAAATTTTATTATTGCTTCCAACAGAAGCCTTTAACTTGTAGAAGCAGTCAGGTATTGCTGTACATAATGACTTATTGTCCTATTGGAATGGAGAAGGAAGTGGCACTGCAGTAAAGAAGAAGCCAAACGAGAAGCTCTTTCATAACTATGGAGTATGTGGGCTAACCATGTAAAATTTTATATTAAAAGAATACATCAGCACAAAAGGCCAGCTGTGCTTATTTTGTATTTCACTGTCTTCTTGTGCAGCTCCACAGAGTATTCCCAATCTTCATCCTCTTCCACGGATTATGGCAGCTGGCAGATCGTGTCTGGCTGTGGCAGTATTCATGACCAGGCTGTAGTTACCAATGACTCACCCCTCCCCTTCAGTGTACAAGATGATGGAGCCAATGGAAGACTGTGAGTGTTGCTGAGATTATGCAACTTTTGCCTCAGAATTATTTAATCCTGTTATAGGTGTCTGCCTTTCTCTGTACATCTGTTGACCCTCTCATCCACCTCTGACCCCATGCACAATTTGCATGATTCTTTAAGCAGCAAGCTTAAATCTGAAATCTCACTCAGTACAAACACGGATCTCCTCCAAAAGGAAGGAATATTTACAAACAACTAAATAGCATGTGTCTTGAATTCTCAAAGAAACTAATTTACACCAATCTTTGGTAACCGGAAAAGCATCACTAGTTTGAGGCTGCCTGCAGAAGTGGAAGAAATTTTTTAATTTGCAATTATAGAGGCAGCTGTCGGTAATGTTACCAAATGTGAGATCAAGAAAACAGGTGCTCACTTGTTTATCGTTTGGTGAAGTCGTCTTTGTATTTCAGGCATTTATACCTGACGTTAAATGTATAAGGCTCTCAATAAGCAATAAGTACAATTGTGGGGTGGGAGGAAGAAGGAAGAACAAAACCGAAGTATAAAGGTGAAAATGAACAGGCTGTGAGGTGGATTTTTGTGCTGATCTTTGTTGTGGTATGAAAGCAAATGGTTGTGACCTCTTGCAGTCAATAAAAGAAATCATTTATGCTTAAATAGCTGTCAGAATTGAAACCAGCAAATAAAGGCGACTTGCAGTGAGAACAGAAATAATTCCCATATCATCATCATTCAGGCAGTGAACTGTTGCTGACACTGTCAATGAATGTCTTAAAATGCTTAGTGATGAAAGAATGAGCCCTTTTATGGAAAATGATCATCCAGCCACAATATGCCTTCAATACTCCAATCCAAATAAGATTTTCAATTTTTCTGAACGTAGTATGAGAGAGAGAGAGAGAGAGAGAGAGAGAAAAATTGGGTCAATAATGTGACTGGCACAAATGGTTTTGATAGGAATATAGAAAGTTTTCGCCTTTTTTAATTACAAGTTCGGTGACTGAACAGGCTTGTGATGTTTGTTGTACCGAAGGTTACATGAACATCTACGGCAAAGTTATTTTAACTATGAATAATTCACAAGCACCACAAGTATCTATTTAGTTGTAAGAGATGTAGCTAAAATATAGCCTATAAAAACATCTAACAAATGGGAAAAGAAATCCTAATGATTTGGACCACATTTTATAGAATTGAATTCCAGTGAATCCAATCCTATGACATTTGTTCACACTTCAGTTTCCAGCTCAAAGGTGAAATGTATAAACTCAAATTCTAAATTGACCTCCCGGTAGTGCCAGATCACCTTCTTTTCAGATTGATTTAGTTTATACTCCAGATTTGTCCTTTTTTTTGGGGTGGGGGGGATGGGAAATAGGAAAAGTGTGACGGATTTAAGCTGTTGGAATGTAACTTTCTTGATTCTTAACCTTGGGTTGTTGTGCCACTTGATGAATGCTGCTCCATTTTTTTGTTCTGGAATCACATGCTTCTGCATAGTTTTTGTTACAGTAGACTTGGTAACAATGATACTGAAGCCTAGTTAACTGGATAAAGATGTTTTGTACAGCTAGCTTAATTTGATCCCCCTGTTCTAAAATTGAGTTGGCTCTGAGAAGATTGTCCAGATTGGTTTTGAGCTGCTTGAACGTTGAGAGACATTTATCACCCTCCTCTTGGAACTTTGGTTCTTCTGTGTTAAGTGGATGATCTGTCCAGCAGACATAATCTCCTGCATGGATTGAGGACTACAGATATCACTTAAGTTGTTGACTTGAACAATGACATAGGCAAAAATGAGTTCTGCAGATGCTGGAAATCCAAGTCTAGATTAGAGTGGTGCTGGAAAAGCACAGCCGGTCAGGCAGCATCCAAGGAGCAGGAAAATCGACGTTTCAGACAAAAGCCCTTCATTAAGGACTGAAGGCAGGGAGCCTCCAGGGTGCAGATACAAATGGAGGGGGTGGGCCTGGGGAGAAGGGAGCAAAGAGTACAGTGGGTGGCTGGAGGTGGGGATGAAAGTGATAGGAGGGTGAAGCAGATACGTGGGAGGAAGATTGGCAGGTAGGGTAGGTTATGAGGATGATGCTGAGCTAGAAGGTTGGAACTGGGGTAAAGTAGGGAGAGGGGAAATGAGGAAACTGGTGAAGTCCACATTGATGCCCTGGGGTTGAAGTGTTCCGAGGTGTAAGATGAGGCGTTCTTCCTCCAGGTGTCTGGTGGTGAGGGAATGGTGGTGGAGAAGGCCCAGGACCTGCATGTCCTTGGCACAGTGGGAGGGGGAGTTGAAATGTTGGGCCACTGGGCAGTGGGGTTAATTGATGCGAGTGTCCCAGAGATGTTCCCTAAAGCGCTCTCCGAGAAGTGTCTAGTCTCCCCAGGGTAGAGGAGACTGCATCGGGAGCAGTGGATACAATAAATGACATTAGTGGATGTGCTGATGAAACTTTGGATGTGGAAGGTTCCTTTGGGCCTTGGATCGGGGTGAGATGGTTGGGAGGGGTGGGGAGCAGGTGCAGGTTTTGCAATTCCAGCGGTGGCAGGGGAAGGTGCCAGGAGTGGAAGGTGGGTTGTTGTGGGGCACTGATCTGACCATTTAATCATGTAGGAGATGCCAGTGCTTTGTTTGAGGATACCCATATGTGGTTTTGTATTTGTCCTTCTGGCAGAAACTTTTTTTAAAATGATACTCATGAGAATACAACTTGCATTGACTTTCCCAAGCTGTTGATTTCCAATGGTTCCTCTTCAGACATTAATGTTATCACGAAACCTGCATTAAAATTAGCCCAGGTGAATGATTTTTTTTTGGGATGGCAGTGATGACTTCATCAAAGTCAGAATAATTTATTCTTAACATTGTCATCCAAGTCAGAGGTTTGGGAATAAGCACTTCAATTACAGCTGAGAGGTGGTGTGATGTCATGAGCTTTTCATTTCAGCATTTGGCAGTGCATCCAAGAACACCTTCTGGAGGTCAATACAAGCTCCTTGCATATGAGGATTCCTGTCAGTTGTATCATTCCAGTTTAAGGTGCTTCCCCACACCTTGTTCCTTCAGCTATTTCCACACACACCCTCAGGAAGGCAAGTCCTATTGAGAGCAATGATGACTATTTGGAGTTGTTTGCAGTTGTTTTCAGATGGTCACTCCTGGGATTATCCATGTGTGTTCTAATTCTGAGAGTTGAAACGTGTCGAGTTTTCTTTCTTTGAATGCACAGTTTCTACTGTGTGTACTAAGGACCCAGGAATCCAACAATATACTGTCTATCAACTCATGCAAAGCTTTTTGAAGCCACCACCTATAAAAGAGTAAGTTCAAACTGCTTCATTAGTAGGATGGAATCTGTCATCTTGAGGATAATTATGCCATCTGGCAATCCTGGAAAGAATATTTCAGCAACTCCTCAACCATGAACCCTTGATAGTGATAATAAGCAATCAAATATATAAAAAGCAAAGCTCTTGATGATACTCAAGTTGCAGTTTTCAAAACTGGATTTTTGCACACATTAAGACTCCATGCACTCATGATGCATATTTTGGGAGGAAGCGATTTCAGGAATGCAACAGTTGTAACTGTCTTCAGAGAGGAGGTTATTCATACCGTGGAAATTGTTATGTGTAGCAGAGGAAGACCTGATGCACTTGCTCCTACTTCCTGTGGCTGAAGGAAATCTTGTCTCGGATAGGCTATCTTAGACCTTCCTCGGGAACCTCTGACGTTGTCTTTGAAGCTAAGTAAATCCAAGAAAGGTGTTGAACACCGCATGAGGAACTCCAAATTGCACTTGTCGATCTTCCCATAGGATTTGCTTCAATAAGGTATGAGGCCCTGCATTCTTCTCCAGCAGTTTGGATGTTGAAGAAACTTCATCATATTCTGCAACTGCCTCATGAAGACAATGGTCTTGAGAGGAGGTCTGAGACATGTGCTCTCAAAATTCGGAATGCTGTGTGAGGGCCTCTTTTCTATTTACTGTTTACTGGGCTGGGGTCACTCACTTCATCATAGATCAACTGCTGTCTGGTGTGTGTATTAAATCAGATGGCTCCATTCTGCTCCAGATTTACAAGCCACTGTCTATTTCTTCAAATCTCCATGCAGGAGACTGAGCTTGTTATTGAATGTTAACAAAACTAAGCTAGTTAGTTTAACCAAGAATTGGTCACTCCCCATATGTGCTGAAAGGAGGACTGGGGACCATGTTAGCAACTTTCCATGTCTTGACAGGAATCCCTCTCAAAAGGAAAACAAACATTGTTGCGCCAGCTTAATTGAGCAGTGAGTGTTTGACAATGAAGACCTCCACAAGCCAACAGAAGTCCTAGTGTACAGAGCAGTTGTTGCTGCACTGCTTGACTGCAGCACTACCCAAATTCTTATCAGCAGTACAGGTGTTAGATTTCACTAGCTTTTGCTGCATTCTCTGGAATTGCTGGGCGGACAGTCGGTCAAAAGGTGGTGATCTACTTGAACCCAACTCTGCAAGCATTTAGAGAAAACCTTTGAAAAACTATGATGGACTGAACATGGTATATGGACAGCTGAACCTCCTAATCCTTTATTCTCCACTCTCAAATGCCAACTTTCCACTGGTGGGCGAAGAATCTGCTAACCTGAAACTTGCCTTGATGTGCAGCAGCATTTACATCAATAACTGGGAAGCATTTGCTTCAAATCATTGTGTTGCATCATGCTTTTCATCCAGTCATGAATGAGGCACAGCAGGGACACAGAAGGTAGGAAAAGTAAATACTGTAATCCGGTCCCACTAACCGTGGGGTGCTGTGCCACATGCATCCAATATCTGTGGGTTGAGCATTGATCTGTTCACAAGTAGGAACTTGTGATACTGAGTAAGTAGATGTCATCCTCAAATTGTAGACAACTAATGGTGCAGTGGGTTGTTAAACCCACACATGGTACTAGATTTTGTACAGTCAGAGTTTTCGGTTAGTGATTTTTTTTTTCCCAACTGGATAAGTTTCTGCCGTCTACTAGACATCCAGGAGATGAATGCAACCTGCCAAAGTGAGATATTTGATGTAAGGCTAACATGGAGCAAACGATTAAAGGGTCACCTATTTTAAGTACAAAACACAAAGTTGGGTAGTATACAGGGGTAGGCTGCAGTGCTAATTTCAATACAGGCTAGATTCATGAATGAAAGTCAATTCTACTTACAAGCTGTAAGTATCCTATATGTTTAACTTCAAGAAGCTACAGATCCAGAAATTGCTACCAAATTTGTGCTTGCATACAAGTCATGTTACTATTTGATGTCAGAAGTTGTACAAGCATACATGGCATACTAGACCGTTAGGGAAAGCTGAAAATAGCCTCCCTCAGATTGACATTGCAGCTATGAAGTTTACGGTTTAAAAAAATCTGGAGTACAGGCATTATGATGTGATGAGGAGTCTGATTGGAAGATAAGTTTTTTTGTTATAATTGAAGCTGTAGATATATCCTTGTAATTGTGAACTTTTTTTGAAGTAAATATGCAGATTTTGCAGCATCTGTGGATTTAGAAATTACTAAAGTGGAATCAGAGTTCTGAAAGAAGTTTTGAGTGCTGAAAGCATCAGACTTCCCATTAAGCATCCACCCCAAGTTGTCACTTTAGAAAGCTATTGAGTGTAATTTTTTAAAGATCAAATAACATTCAGGATCACTTTAATTGTACTCCCAGCTGTAGTCATTTTGTAACTGAGGAAAGGAATACTCAAATGAAACCAATTAATGGATTCGCGCCAACTTCCAATCCTTTTTATCTTTTCTTGTTTAAAAGTAAAGAATTTAATCAGTCTTGAGGAGGAGAAACAAAAATTACCTATTCAGTAAGATTACTGACTGGCCTGCCATAATAATTACAGTTGGGGAAAATTGGCTTTCACCTGTTAATGTGTTACTTATCTGGGGGACAAGTTGATTATAATTTTGTTCACTTGAAGTTTGTGCATGAAGTACAGTGGGAGAAAGGAATGTCAGATTGGTTCAGTTTTTGCCCTCCATCCAAATCAGTGCATTTCAAGAGCTAGCAAACATGATGTCCAACACCTCTGATTTTGACAAACTGCAAGCTATCAAAGATTCTGATTTTGATTTATTTTCTTCAGAGCAGACAATGTCAGCTTGACTGACTGTGTGTGCACGTGCCATTAGGAAGCTATTTTTGTTTTGAAGCAGTCTAAGAGCAAAATGTTTCCAGATTCATTTGAATGCCAATTAAAGGGAGTAATGAATAATATTATGGTCTCAGTTGAATTTCAGATTTATAAGAGAAATAACTTTTATTTTGCAGCTATCAGCACATCCCAGAGCGCAGGGCCAAGTTGGAGGAAGTCAGAGCCATATTTTTGTCTGCATACAGTGCAACTGTGGGCCTCCGATCTGTATCGTCCAGTCCATCGTCATCCATTGGTGGACTTCTGGAACAGTTTGCACGTGGAGTTGGGCTGAGAGGCACAAACAGCATTGTCTGACGTAGCTGGCTTTTGTTTCTTTTTCTTACAAAAAAAAGTATGGATCACTGTGCAGATAGTGACTGTGACAATGCCAAAGATGGACTTGTGAATTTGTTTTTCAACTCGATAATATATTTCATTTTTTGACCTTGGATCGTATTTAGGTATTTGTGTTTCTTCTCCAGTTCATTTCTCCACCTTCCAGAAATAGTCACTGTCCCCCATCTCACTGCTATTCCACAAATATCCAAATATTGGTGAAAGGAAGTAAAAATAAAACAAATTCAGCCTTTGTTACAGGACTACTTATTCATGAATTTTTTTTGCCTCCTCTCATTTATATTGGAAAAACTTGTCACAACTATTATTTTCAAGTTGGGAATCCCATATTATGAAGCAATTGGAAGTAGTGGTGAACACATCCAGTGACATTTTTAAATCTTTTTTAAAAATTGCCATCATTGTTAACATACTCCAGTCTATGATCACCTGACTGTATAGAAGAATTTGGGTCTTGCATCTTCCTTCTCAGGCTGCTTTTCAAAATGTTTAGGTGTGATGAAATTAATTCTTTTAATTAAGGAGCTAGACTGCAATAGAGTTGTTTCTTAAAACAAAAATTAGCAAAATTTCAGCATGGTTGATTTCTTTCTTACAAGTGTGGGTCTTATTGTGGTGTACTCTTGTTGATATAGTGGGATAATGTGTTTGGCATAGTCGTCAATCCTAATTACGCTAACTTATAGAATGGTGGGAGCGAGAGATGGTCTAATCAAATCTGAGAGAATTAAATTTAGAAGCAACTAGCTCAAGCAACTTGAGTGGCCACAAAGGCAAGTTACCTGGTAAGTACAGGAACTAACCACTGCTGTGTTTTTTCATACCTTAACTACCGACGCTAATAAAACTGTCAGTAGTAAATGATTTGGCTTCAGTAAGTTTCTGCTAGCTTCTAACAACTTGTCAACAAACGAATAATGTTTGTCAATTTAAGAAAGAATGCAATAGTAAGATGGTATGTTGTCATTAGCAGATCTAATTTAATTCAGCGTTAGACTTATTTTCTAAAGATTTAAGATTGTTTCTATTTTTTTAATACTGCATTTAACCTGCTTGAGAAACTTGGATAATATTTTTGTAACACTTCTCTTTAAAAATATTTATTTTAAGCATCCATGTTTCCTCTTAAAATGTAATTGTTCTTCTCTGGGTTCCTGCTATTCATATTTTACAACTTTTTTAAATTTTGTTGCCATTGAAGATTAAGTGAAGAGAGGACTGTGTAATGCAGCACTTGAATTGCAAATCTTGGAGTTTAAATTTCATGCTTCGGCTCTTTATAGGATGGAGACGATTCAATGGTTAAATGACCTTAATGTTTCGATCAAGCTGTTGACTCTTAGATCAGCATTGAAGATTTTAACATGGAAGAGCATAAGAAAGGTCAAGGATGAGGAAAGACTGTAGTCCATCAAAGTTCACTCCTCCACAATTCTCCCATTATGTCCAGTTGCATTTTGAATGCCTAATTTTGTTGCCTAACCTAGGTAGCAAATCTATCCTAACATTTTGCACTGAGTAAAGAATAGCAACCGAGTAATTGTTCCAAACTTTGGATTTCACTAATTTAAATCCACCTCACTTAGAGATGTGTTTGCCATATCTGTGGTATTTTAACCTTCTTCACAGATCCTCTCCTCCTCCTTCTGCCCCTTCACCCACCTCTATGTTTCTGGAATCACTTTTAGGATTAGGTTTTTGTTTATTCTATATTTAAAAGGTGTGAGGAGGATGCAGTAGCACTTGTTAAGAAATAAAACAATGTTTTGAGTGTAGATCTCTCAATCCTGACTGTAAATGAAATAGAGTATACCTAAAATGTTAATTGCCTTGTATCACTTCAGCTGCTGGCCAACCTGTTGTACATTTCCAACACACACTTTTTATTTCAGATTTCCAGAACTTAATTTTTTTTTTAATTCCTGCAGTTCTTTATATACTTTACATCCCAGTCCACTCCTACCCTCTGTGACTGACCATAAATAATATGTAGTATTGCACATGGTAATACTTTTTATTCTTAATAAGTATTGATAAGACAGTTCAAACTGATCATGGTAAGTTGTTTTTTTTTAAAAAAAATGTTAAACTGACATTTTTAATCATTTGACTGTGAATTTGAGATTCATCTGTTTAAGTATGTGCATGGCACATTTGGAATGTTTCTTTAATGATTATACATGAAATTATTGTGCCCAACAAAAGTACTCTCCAGAGACTGATTGATTAAAGATCCTTACATCTTGTGTTCAAGTTTTAGATGGAAAATTTAACAAGAATGTATCGATCAATACAAAGTGTAACTGTCTTGATAGATTAATCAGGCATTTTTCCAATTAGCTGTAGCCAATCTAAGCCCCCTTTTTTTCCCCCTATTATCCCCAACCCACCGTGTTCAATTTTAAAACTATTTCCTGCACGAATATTTGATTGTTAACCTGCATAGCACATATCTCAATGATTAAGGCACTAAATCTTTCTTGAGCGGTAGTTATTTACTCTTTGTGCTTTCTTACGATAAATGTAAAGAGTGATCCCAGGAAAGTGCACCATGACATCCACATTGGTCTGTTTTTAAAAGATACATTGCTTTATTACAACTAAGTTTACTGTTTTCTAATCCTTTTTTACGATGAAAAATGTCTGATTTTGGATTTGTTTGGATAACTTGGGGACTTCAACAAATGCTGGAAATCCTTCATTAGTTGCAGCATTCCCCTCCCCCAGCCTCCCATCCAAGAGTATAAGAAGCATCAGTTTTTAAAAAAAAACTCTCAATTAGTTATTTATCCAAGATATACTGTCTCAGAAAATCTTTATTCTTAAAGCAGGATTGCACTTCATGTCTTAATGGTGTATGTAATCTCTGAAAAGATTTGTAATTATCTTTGTGGACTGAATATGCTTTCGGATTTGATGTCAGGAATTTTGAAGACAAAGGTCTTCTGCCCACTGCCCCCCCACCCCCTGAGAAAAAAGATAAATTGTACATGCCTGGCTTCTGTAATAAGACAGCTAGAAATTTGGTATCTTTGTGAGTACTGATGAAGGGTTATGTTGCCCAACCTGCTGTGCCTTTTCCAGCGCCACACTTTATCGACTTATCTTTTTGAGTTGCCAAATTGACCTTGGTGTTGACTATATGACGACCAAGATCACTGAAGGATCCAGCTTGTTGCTGGAATGAGAGATTCCCATTAGCTGGAAGTACTCTATTAGAAATGGTCTACTGCATTTACCACACAGAATCTGTAACCTATACTCGCTGAGGGAAACCGACAGCCAAAAAGCTCTTTACATTGGATTCAAATTTGGCTGGAAGGATAATAGGAGTTATCGAGCAATAAGACACTAAGCCAACAAGAAGTACTATAAATGTACCTGATAGGAGGAATACCATGCTTAAGAGTGGTCTATCTCTTTAAATTTATGTTCCTCTGGTTTTGAAATCTTAAAGCTGCAATGTCATATTTGATTTATTTTTGATTCAACCTTGCAAACAGCAATTAACTTATAGCAAAAAGTGCTTCTGAAAACTGTTTTGTGAATTAAGCCATATTCTCACCCGTAAGCCTGAGAGGTGTCCTTCCTCATTTTTCCATGTAGATCTGGAGTAACGTAATCATCTAGTATTGCGACCGGTTTTGGGCAAGCAATTGTGTGGTTACCAATGAAACTTTTTTTCTATGACTCTACAAGCTATTTGCTGCACAAAGATACAGCATTTGCTGCAATGGTTATTTAAGCATCAATTCTTTTGGAAGCCCATTCTCCTTTGATAATGCTCCTTTATAGCTGCAGTCTTGCACATAAATAATTTTGGTCAACATTTTCGAAATACTCTTTTTCAAAAAAGTGCATGAGATTCATATAAAACGATATTTGTCTAAATGTAAATTAAAGAAAATTATTTTCAATTGTTAAATTAAAACTACTGTAAAACTAGATTCAAAGTGCATCTCTTAATGCTGTACATTGTTTCATTCTAGAAATTAAGAATCAAGTAGACTATTCTTGAAAGAAAGCTTTGCAGGATGTATAAAGCTACGGATGTCTTAATAGTAGAGTAACAATCTCTGCTTTCAAATAGAGATCATGTATGCTGCTACTGTTGCTTTCTTTTAGTAGTAATGGTGAGGGACATGCAGTTCATCTGGAAAGAAAGTTTGTTTGTGTTATTAGTTCTTCTCTGCAACATTTACCTATATCTCCATCCATTTTAAATCAAGACTAAGGATGATCTGAATCACAACAGCCACTTAACTGGGCCAACTCGTGTAGGGTATCTAGGGCATGTTCTGCAATGTACTCTGATTTGATATTTAGTTTGGATCACTGACCCCAGTCAATTTTCTTATCTTTTTACTGATCCTGTGCAAAATCTTCCAGTATACAGTCAGAAATAATTACTTGTTCAACTTGATTTGATCAGTGAATTGAGGCCTTATATTTTCCCCTTTCTTGCTGGATCATTCATCTATCAAGCTTAACAGAGCAATGTTGAGGTAATTTGTGTTTATATGTTGCAGGAACTCCTTTTGGAGAAACTTGTTTATGGAATATTCTGTACTCTTGAAGTGAAAATACAACTTAAATTTTCACAGATTACTGTTCCATGAAGTGTAAAATCTTGCAATATGGCAAATTACAGTAATGGTTCTTCAGGACTTCTTGAACTTGTTTCAGGCATTATCTGCATGTCTATAAAATGTTTCAACTTGGATACAAATTAAAAAACTTGTAATCTTGATCAAATGATTGTCATATTCTTTTGAATGGTTCTATTGAATGTGTCACAGAGCCAAAGATGTGCTTAAACACAGTACTATTAACAATTCTTTTTCATGAACTTAATTCAGACTCTAGGCTGAAACTATAAAGTTATTTAAAAGCTTATGGAAAGCTTATAGATCCTATCCTTGGCTGTACTGATCATTAATTGAACTTGCACAATTTATTAATGCCTTAAATATTTTATTTTCATATCTGCATGGGAGACCCTTTATATTTCATTGCTGTTGGGCTCTGCTGTTCTTGTAATTACTTGTAGGTTCAAAATTGGCACATCATTGAAACAGGAGCAGAGAATCTAGCAGCAGAAGTAATCCATTTAGCCCTTTTGATCCTGCTCCGCCATTTATTATGATCCTGGCTGATTATACAACTCAATTGTCTGTTCCCACTTTTCCTTTGATCCCCTATGACTCAAGTTCTATGTTAATCTCTTTGAAATAATTCACTGTTTTTTTTTGGTCTCAACTGCATTCTGTGGTAGTGCATTCCATAGGCTCACCAGCCTCTGGGTGAAGAACTTACTCTTCGTGTCAGGCTTAAATGATTTACCCCATATCGTTAGTGTGTGACCCTGCCATTGGGAACATCCAACCTGCCCAGTAATGTTAGCATTCTTAGATTTATTAGCGATCCCCCTCATTCTGTTGAACTCCAGCAAATATATTCTGAACTGATCTAACTTCTCCTCAGTTGTCAGTCTCACCAACCCAGGAATCAGTCTTGTAAACCTTTGCTGCACTCCCCCTATAGCAAGAACACTCTTCCTCCAGGCAGGCCACCAAACTGTATTCCAGCTATGATCTCATTAAGGTCCCATATAATTGCAACAAGACATCCCTGCTCCTAAACTCAATCCTCTTGTTAATGAAGGCCAACGTACCATTTCCTTTGTGATTGTATAAACTTCAGAACTTGTGTGGATTGAAAGAATCCACAGTAAATCATTCTGGAATAAACTTTCCCGAGATAAACAAACTGATAGAGAAATTAAGCGCAATATACTAATTAGCCATACCTGGGAAGAAGGAATGGAGGCAACATAAGCTGGTTCCTGGGGGACAGGAGGGAACATTGCTTTATCACCTACTGTCTTAGGACAAATGGGTTGTTAAGATTGCTTGCAAGGAGGGATGCCCTGAAGTAAAGGGGTTAATTGCAGGAGAATGTGTCTTCAAAAATAGACAGCTGACACCAAATGTAACAAGGGACAGAGGAGTTACTTTGATTGTACTTATGGAGTCCTCAAGTCTGCAGGTTGCCTTTTTAATCAATGTCATAGAGACATACAGCACAGAAACAGACTCTTCAGACAGCATAGACATAGACTCTTCAGTCCAACTTGTCCACACTGACCAGATAACCTAAATAAATCTAGTCCAACTTGCTGGCATGTGGTCCATATCCCTCTAAACCCTACCTATTCACATGATGCCTTTTAAATATTCTGATCGTACCAGCCTCCACCACTTCTTTTGACAGCTCATTCTGTATATGCACCACATTATGTTTGAAAAGATTGCCCCCTTAGGTCCCTTTTAAATCTTTCCCTGCTCACCTTAAACCTATGCCGTCTAGTTCTGGACACTCTGGGGAAAAGACCTTGGCTATTCACCCTAGCTATGCCCCTCATTGTTTTATACAACTCTATAGCCCTCCAACCCTAGCAACATCCTTTCAAGTTTTACAACATCCTTCCTAAAGCAGGGAGACCAGAATTGCATGTAGTATTCCAAAAGTGGCAACATCGTGTACAGCTGCAACATGATGTCCCAATTCCTATACTCCATGCACTGGTCAATAGAGTAAAGCATACCAAAATGACCCCATCACTATCCTTTCTACATGTGACTCCATTTTCAAGGAACTATGAGCCTGCACTCCAAGGTCTCGTCATTCTGGAATGCTCTCCAGGACCTTACCGTTAAGTGTGTAAGTCCTGCAACAATATGCCTTTCCAAAATGCATCACCTCAAAATTATCTAAATTAAATTCCATTTGCCAATCTTCAATCCTTTGGTCCATCTGATCGAACTCATGTTGTAATCTGAGGTAACCTTCTTTGCTGTCCATTACACCTCCAATTTTGGTGTCATCTGTAAACTTACTAACCATATTCACATACAAATTATTTATATAAATGATAAAGCAGTCAACTCAGCACTGATCCTTGTGGTACACCACTGGTCATAGGCCACCAGTCTGAAAAGCAGCCCTCCACCAACAACCTCTATCTTCTATCATCGAGCCAGTTCTGTATCCAAATGGCTCATTCTCCCTGAGTTCTATGTGATCTAAACTTGCTAATGATGAGGGATGTTGTTAAATGCCTTACTGAAGTCCACATAGATCATGTCCAATGCTCTGCCCTCATCAATCATATATAAAAAAAATCTCAATCAAGTTAGTGAGACAGTATTTCCTATGCACAAAGTGACATTGACTATCCTGATTCAGAGTGGGGAATGAAAGAATCTAAAGGATCATCAATAACTTCACAGCACAATCTTAAGGCAACAAATTGCATAAGAACTCAACTCCGGATTCTTCAGTAGCAGAAATTTGAAGAAATGCTGAATTGAACCCTGGACATCCAGAGACAGATACTTGGTTGGAATTGGAGCTAGATTGCACCATTAGTCAGGATGGGTTGTGAGCCTTAACTTGCTCGCTTAAGGGGTCTTATTTTGGTCGCTGCATGCAATAAAGTTTCAGTAATTGACTCAGTATTTGATTGTGCAGTTTCTGAATGAGCAGCTAAATTAAAGGTAGCTTGTGGTGATTGACACACTACCTTCATTTCCATATGCTACACCTTCAGCTTACTTTCAGTGACTGGTGTATAAGGACATTGAGGTCTCATTGCACACTCTCCTCTATCAGTTCATAGCTGTTCAGATGATAATCTGCTTTCCAGTTTTTGGGACCAAAATTGATAACCTCACATTTGTTCATATTATACTGCACCTGCCATACATTAGCTCACTCAGCTTGTCCACTAAAGGATCTCTGCCTCTTCCTCACAGTTCACCCTCCCACCCAGCTTTGTCTTCTCTGCAAATTTGAAGATATTGTATTTAGTTCCCCCATCCAAATCATGAATATATATTTTTAAAAACTAGCATCGTAGCACTGACCCAACTAGTCCTTATCTGCCACTTGGAAAAAGAATCATTTACTTCTGCTCTGTTTCGTGTCTGCCAACCAGTTCTCTATCCACCTCAATACAAAAACTTAAAGTACATGAGGTTGTGGTTAATGCTAATCTTTTATGTGGGACTTAGTTGAAAGCCTCCTGAAAGTCCAAGTAAATGAGATCCAGTGGTTCATCTTCAACTGAGACGGTAACTTTTCTTCCTTGATAGAACAATGAGAAACTATCAATCCTAACCGCAAAGGGTGGGGGGGTCAACCAACCTCTATAGCCAGAATATTTTGATGAGAATGAGCTGGAGGTTCCATCTGTTGGCTTCCGTGAATTTGGTCACAATACAATAGCAGATCATTGACTATTGCCAAAGTCTTCTCTGCTTTTGTTTCAGATTTCCAGCAATTTTCTTTTGTACAAAAGCAAAATACTGCAGATGAGCTTCTCCAATTTTTGTTTTTATTTCAGATCTTCCGCAGCTGCAGTTCTTTGTTTTAAATATGTTGATGTTTGGAATACCAGTATTTTGAATTAATAAATTAGACAGCATTTGTGAAGATAGAAGCAGTTAGTGTTTGAATTCAATGTATTTTATTACAACTAGGCAAAGGTATATATGCAATAATATAAGGAATTGAGGTGTTGAGTTAATGAAGCTACAGAACAGGACTAATCGCATGCAAAACAACATAAGCAGCAAGTGATAGACAGAGCTAAGTGATCACGCAATAACAGATCATATCTAAGCTCTGCAGCCCTGTTACATACAGTTGTGAATGGTGGAGGACAATTGAACTACTTACTGCAGGAGGACATTCTACAAATATCCTCATCCTCAATGATAGATGAGCCAAACACATCAGTGCAAAAAAAGAAGCTGATTTTCATTCCGAGTTGATGGTCCATCTCGGCAACCTCCAGAGGTTCCCATCATCACAGATGCCAGTCTTCAGCCAACTTGATTCACTCTGCATGATATCAAGACACAGTTAGAGGCACTGGATACTTCAAAGGCTGTGAGCCCTGAAAACATTTAGGCAATAGTTCTGTGCTCCAGTCTTGTCACTCCCCTAGTAAAGTTTTTCCATTACAGTTACAACACTGGCATCTACCTGATAATGTGGAAAATTACCCACATATGTCCTGTACACAAAATACAGAATAAATCCAACCATATGAATTACTGCCCATCAATCTACTCTTATTCATCAGTAAAGTGATGGAAGTACTATTAAGCAGGACTTGCCCAGCAATAACCTGCTCAATGTTGCCCAGTTTAGGTTCTGCCAGGGTCATTCAGCTCCTAACCTCATTATAGCCTTGATTCAAATAGGGACACAAGAGATGAATTCCAGAGTTGAGGTGAGAATGACAGCCTTTGACATCAAAGTCACATTTAACTGAGTTGACATCAAAGAGCCATAGCAAAACCGGAATTAATGGGTTTCAGGGGGCAAACTCTTCACTGGTTGGAGTCATACCTGGCAGTGATGAATATGGTTGTGGTTGTTGGAGGTCAGTCATCTCAGCTCCAGGACATCTCTACAGGGGTTTGTCAGTATAGTGACTCAAGCCCAATCACCTTCAGCTGCTTCCTCAGTGGCCTGCCCTCCATCACAAGATCACAAGTGGGGATGTTTGCCAATGACTGCACAATCTTCAGCAGAATTTGCAAATTCTCAGATACTAAGACAGTCTAAGTTCAAATGCAACACTGGTTCGAAGGTAGATGACAGAGGGTGGTGGGTGGAGGGTTGTTTTTCAGACTGAAGGCCTGTGATAAGTGGAGTGCTACAAGGATCAGTGCTGGGTCCACTACTTTTTGTCATTTAAGTAAATGATTTGGATGTGAGCATAAGGGGTATAGTTAGTAAGTTTGCAGATGACACCAAAATTGGAAGTGTAGTGGACAGCAAAGAAGGCTATCTCAGACTACAAGGGGATCTTGACCAGATGGGTCAATGGGCTGAGAAGTTGTAGATGGAGTTTAATTCAGATAAATGTGAGGTGCTGCATTTTGGGAAAGCACATCTCAGCAGGACTTATACACTTAACGGTAAGGTCTTGGGGAGTGTTGCTGAACAAAGAGGTCTGCAGGGCAGGTTCATAGCTCCTTGAAAGTGGAGTCACAGGATCGTGAAGGCGGCGTTTGTTATGCTTTCCTTTATTGGTCAGAGTACTGAGTACAGGAGTTGGGAGGTCATGTTGCGGCTGTACAAGACATTGGTTAGGCCACTTGGAATATTGTGTGCAATTCTGGTCTTTTTCCTATCGGAAAGATGTTGTGAAACTTGAAAGGGTTCAGAAAGGATTTACAAGGATGTTGCGAGGGTTGGAGGATTTGAGCTATAGGGAAAGGCTGAATAGGCTAGGGCTATTTTCTCTAGAGTGTTGGAGGCCAAGGGGTGACCTTGTAGAGGTTTATAAAATCATGGGCATTGTGGATCAACCCACAGCATATGGACTGCAGCAGTTGAATAAAACAGCTCATCACAAGTTTCTCAAGGGCGGCTAGGGATGTGCAATAAATGCTGGACCATGATCCAGGAATAAATATAAAAAAAGAGAATCTTGAGGATGGGTGGGAAAAGAACAAAATGAAGCTCTGTGATAGGATTCAAGAGGGGAGATTAAATAGCAAAAAACTTGGTGGTGCAGGGCCAAAGGGAATGACAATGGGACAAGTGAAGAAAAAATCAGTCAAGGGTTCTGAATAACAGAATGCAAACAGCTGTCAGACAAAGGCAAATAAAACGTGCAACAACAGTAATACCAAAACCTGCAATTGGAAACAAAATGGAAGCAGAGGTTACAGTCCGAAGAGAGGTCCACAGACTCCGAAATAAAAACTCCTGATCGCCATCTTAAATGGGAGTCTCTTTTTTTTTTGAAATTGTTCTACTATCTCATGTACAGATGCCTGGTTCAGGTTCCTCCAGGGTCTCTCATTTCCTGGCCTCATTGCAGCCTTTGTTCAAATGTGGACAAAGGAACTGAATTCCAGGAGATAAAGTGAGAGGGATTGTCCTTGACATCGAGGCCATGTTTGACCTGAGTTTGGCATCAAGGAGCCCTAATAAAACTGGAGTTAATGGGAATTGGGGAGAAAACTCTCAGCTGGTTGGAGTCATGTGTGGCACTTAAGAAGATAAGACCTTAAGACCATAAGATATATGGGCTGAATGCCCTAATTTCTGCCCATTGATCCTGCTCCACCATTCAATCATGGCTAATACATTTCTCAACTCCATACTCCCACTTTCTCTACGCAACCCTTGATCCATTTGATACTCAAGAGCCTATCTATCTCAGTTTTAAATATACTCAATGACCTGGCCTCCACAGCTTTATATGGCAAAGAATTTTGTAGATTCACCACTCACTGGCTGAGGATGTTTATCCTTATCACTGTTCTAAAAAGTCTTCCCTTTACTCTAAGGCCATGCCTTCAGGTCTGAGTCTCTCCTACCAATGGAAGCATCTTCCTAACATCTATTCTTTCCAGGCCAATTAATATTCTGTATGTTTCAATTAGATCCTTGCTCATCTTTCTAAATTCCATCAAGTACAAAATCTGAGTCCTTAAACAGTTCTCGTGTGTTAAGCTTTTCATTCCTGGGACTATTCTTGTGAACTTCCTCTGAACCCACTCCAGTACATCTTCCTGAGATATAGGGCCTAAAACTGCACACAATACTCTAAATGTGGTCTGACCAGAGCTTTATAGAGCCTCAGAAGTGCATCTCTGTTTTTATATTCAAGTCCTCTCAAAATAAATGCCAGAGTTGCATTTGCCTTCCTAACTACTGACTCAATCTGCAAGTTTACTTTGTGAGATTCCTGGACTAGAACTCTCAAGTCTCCTTGCACATCAGAATTTTCTCCGCATTTATAAAATAGTCTGTGCCTCTATTCTTCCTATCAAAGTGCATGACCTCACACTTTCCCACATTCTACTCCATCAGCCGCATCTTTGCCCACTCTCCTAACCTGTTCAAATCCTTCTTCAACCACCCTGCCTCCTCACTGCTACCTGTCCCTCTACCTATCTTTGTATCATCTGCAAACGTAGCCAGAATGCCCTTAGTTCCTTCATCTAGACTGTTAATGGATAAAGTGAAAAGGTGTGGTCCCAAAACTAATCCTTGTTGAACACCACAGGCTTCCATCCTAAGAAAGATTCTTTTGTCCCCACTCTCTGCTTTCTGCCAGATAGCCAAGCTTCTATCCAGGCTCGCACACTGCCTCTAACACCGTGGCCCTTATCTTGCTCAGTAGCCTCCCGTGTAGCACCTTATTAACAGCCCTCTTGAAGTCCAGGTAGATAACATCCATTGGCTGTCCTTGGTCTAATGTGCTTGTTACTTCCTCAAAGAATTCTAACAGATTTGTCAGGCATGACCTCTCCTTGATGAAACCATACTGATTTTGCCCTATTTTATCAAACACCTCCAAGTATTTAGAAATCTCATCCTTCACAATGGATTCCAGAATCTTACTCATGACTGAGGTTAGGCTAATTGGTCTGTAATTTTCTGTCTTTTGCCTTACTCCCTTTTTAAACAGGAGTGTCATGTTAGCCATTTTTCAGTTCTCTGGGACCCTCCCTGATTCTAGCGATTCCTGAAAAATCATCACTAACACCATCACTATCTCTTCAGGTATCTCCCTTAGATCTCAGGGTGTAGCCGATCTGATTCAGGTGATTTATCCACCTTCAGGCCATTGGGTTTTTCTAGCACCTTCTGCTTGGTGATGGCCACCATAGTCAGGTCTGTCACCTCAACTCTCTTGAATTTTTGGGATATTACTCATGTCTTCCACAGTGAAGACTGATGCAAAGTAATTATTCAGCTCCTCAGCCATTTCCTTGTTCCTAACTATTATCTCTCCAGTTTCATTTTCCAGCAGTCCAATGGCCATTTTTGCCTGCCTTTTGCCCTTTATATATCTAAAGAAACTCTTACAGTTTTCCTTTATATTACTGGCTAGCTTACCCTCATATTTAATCTTCTCCCTTCTTATTCTCTTTTTCTGTTGCCCTCTATTGGTCTCTGTAAGCTTCTCAATCCTCTGGTTTCCCACTGTCCTTCACCACATTATATGCTTTCTCTTTTGTTTTTATGATATTCCTAACTTCCCTAGTCAGCCGTGGTTCTCTCATCCTCTGTGTACCATGCTTCTTTTCCATTGGGATGAATTTGTGCTGCGTCTCCTGAATTACTCCCAGAAACTCCTGCCATTGCTACTCCACTGTCCTTCCTGCTAGGCTCCTCTCCCAGTCAATTCTACCCAGCTCCTCCCTCATGCCTCTGTAGTTCCTTTTAGTCAGCTATAATACTATTACCTCTGATTCTATATTCTCCCTGTCAAATTGCAGAGTAAATTCAATCATATTATGATCACTGCCTCCTCAGGGTTCCTTCACCGTAAGCTCCCTTATCAAGTCTGCCCTATACAGCACAGAAACAGGCCCATTCGTCCAACCTGTCCATGCTGATCAGGTTTCTTAAACTGAACTAGTCTCATTTGCCTGTATTTACCCATATCCCTCTAAACCTTTCCTATCCATGTACCTGTCTAAATTTCTTTTAAATTTTTTAATTGTACCTGCCTTTACCACATCCTCTGGCATCATGTTCCATACATACACCACCCTCTGTGCGAAAAATTTGCCCCCAGCCTGGGTCCCTTTCAAATCTTTCCACTCTTACCTTAAACCTATGCCCTCTAGTTTTGGACTCCCCTACCCTGGGGAAAAGAACTTGGCTATTTATCTCACCTATACTCCTCGTGATTTTAAAAATCTCTATAAGGTCATCCTTCAGCCTCCTACACGCCAGAAAAAAATTCCCAGCCTATCTTGATAACTCAAACCTTCCAGTCTCAGTAACATTCTTGTAAATCTTTTATTTCATCCTTTGCAGTTTAATAACCTCTTAGAGCTGGGTGACCAGATGCTTATGGAGTACTCCAAATGCATCCATATCAATGTCTTGTACTGATATAACATGATGTCCAAACTCCTAAGGAAAACCTGAGGGCTTTCTTTTTATATATGGTTCATTTTGGGGTTCTTTTCCCTGCATCAAAATCGTACAAAGGCAACCAGCAGCAGCAACAATTTGTTTTTTCATTTGTTCATAGGCTATGGGTATCACTGGCTAGGTCAGAATTTATCTTCCATCCCTGAATTCCCTGGAGTGGGTGTGAATGAGCTGCCTCTAGAGCCTCAGCAGTCCTTGGAATGTAGAAATAGCCACAGTGCTGCCAGTGAGGGGGCCCTTAACATAATTTATCCAATTTTGTTGAAACAATGCTTTGTCATTGTTAGAAATAAAAGTAATGTACAGACCTATTGATATTTGTACTCTTAGTGAAAGCTTTATCAAAAAAATTAATTCAAATGTCCTTTAGCTCATTCGGTGTCACAGCTGTGTTTTTTTTGGAATAGTGTGATGATACATATCTTTGTAGTATTATTTTCTTCTTTGTAAGTTACAAATACAATGCAATGGCTCCCTTGTTTGAGCAGTAACAGATACTGATGCCAATCGTGCAGAATCAATATATCACCTGCTCATTCATCTTTCTTTCTCTCTAGTTTAGTGTCCATTCTTTTCTGAAATCAGCTTATTACCTAGGTAATGTTGTTTCTAATATTAACCTTAACGCCATTTTCCAATCCTGGTGATATTTTGTCACGTTTTCTGTTTATTTTATTCAATCTCCCTAACACCAGTCCACAACACAGATTCTTAACTGCAGTTAGAATACCACCTTACCTTGCAGTTAAGACTAGGTGGGAGTTGGGATTACTCTTTTGATAGGTATGCATGGATTCCTGGCTTGGTTAGGTGGGTACAGAGCTGCTCGTCAGAGTGAGCAAGATGACCATTGATTAAAATTGATAATTGTTAATCAGACACTATTTCAAGGAAAGGCTAAATATTGTGGATGCTGGAAATCTGAAGCATACATAGAATGCTGGAGAAACTAAACAGGTCTGGAAGTATTGGTGGTAAAGGCAATAGAATTAATGGTTTGAATCCAATAAGACTCTTATTCAGAATAACTTTGAGTAAATAGCATTGGGAAATAGGAGAGTTCGGAGCTGTGGTTTGTTGTTAGAGTTATTAGAATACATGACTATGTGGTTAGTGATTGAATACATGTGGTCAGAGTTATTATTGCAAATTTTGTCAAGTTCTTTTAGTTTCAAAACAAATACTAAATGCCAGACAATGCAACCAAAACAGTAAACTCAAAATATTACGGAACCTGGAAATCTAAATTTAAATTATTTCCAATAAAAAGATCAACAATCTGAAATATTAACTCTATTTCTCTCTCAGAGGTCTGCTGAGTGTTTCCAGAATTTTCTGCTTTTATTTTGGGCAAAATGCTAATTCAGTGCTAGTTATTTAATAATTAGGATTATAGATTCTGAAGAAATGTAAATTTAATTAATTCATTATTTGAAAAAAAAATCATTCACACTGACAGTAATCTTTGAAAATAAATGTTCCATTCACTGTGAAATTTAGCAAGTACAACATACGAAAGATATTCAGCAGAATAATAAGTACATTACACTTTACATAATATTACTTCCTTTGTCCAGATACAAAGCAAAGAGCATGTTTCTCCACTGCAACAATACAATCAGTGGATTTGAGTTGGCCCACAATGGTATTATACTTATGGTTTCTTCTACCAACTTGTTAGCTACAGATGAAATAAACACTATATCCCATTCCTAGTATTTTGCAACTTGGTAATCCTCAGTACAATTCAGAAGAACCTGTGTTGACAATTGCTGTGTTTGAATTTGAGGAAGTCTACTTTGCACCAAATAATACATCTATTACAGAATTATTTTTTGGTCCACCTGATGAAGGAGAAGTGCTCTGAAAGCTAGTGCTTCCAGAGATGCTGTGATTTTTAAATTTGTTCTGAGAATGGGGGAGTCACGTTATTGAGTACAAATAGAAAGGATTCGAATTTATATCTAGCCACGGTGTTAAGTAAATGTCACAAAAGTCTCAGAGGGCTGCTCTCTTCCATTAGAAAGAAGCAAGTGTGGTGAGTTTAACCTGAAGGCCACAATAACCTCAGGCAATGGGTGAGGTTGAGAAGACAGGGCCTTCATGGTGACGTCAGCCAGCACAGGAATTGAAGCCTACTGCAGGCGTTACTTTGTGTCACAAACCAACTATCCAGTCAACTGAACTAACCAAGTTAAATATAACCCACACATATCATGAAGCAGTACATGCCATAGAGCTGAACTTTCTATTCTGGTCTATCCCAGTGAAGGCCCTGTGTAAATTCAGCATTATGTCTTTCTTTTTGTAGTCTCTCCCTCTAATACAGGATCAGTAACTCAATTGCTTGTTATTTTGGTATTACCAATTTTTATTGCCATTTTTAATAAGCAGTATTTATATACCAAATTCCTTGTGTTCCTGTAATTGTTGTGAAATCTTATCATTTACTTATATATATTTCCATTCCCTAATGTTATTCTGAAAATATTTCTCTACGCTGAACTGTATGCTACATATACCTTCCTTAAATTAATCACAGACCTCATCACAAATTGCTACGCAATCATAATTTGCTGTCATCAATTATTTTCTCTTATGCTGTCAATTCCTTAGCACTGAAGTAGATAGCAATTAAGGGAAAGTCTAATAAACTCTTGTGGAATACCAATACCCCCATCTATCCTGTCCAAGAAATACCCTCTTGAAGCTAATCTTTCCCTTTAGTCCTCCCTAACATTGCAGTACATTTACTTCCTTTTCCAGTTTATTTTACAATAGTGTCTCAGCAAACACTTCGCAAATCCATTTATACTGAAGCTATTGCATAAGCTGCATCAGTTTTCTTTCATCCTACCTTTAGTTAAAAGTTGAGTTTGGTCTAAACTGAATAGCAAGTTTCTAGGTATATAATTTGATACTAAAATGTTAATATATTGTCAACTTTTCTTTAGTATTTGATGTCAATAAACCTATTTACATTTCACTATTATATAATTCTCCATACATTTAAGCAGAGGCAGAATATGCTGAGAAATAACTTCTGTATTATTCTGCCTCATTGTTCAGGCACAGTACACTAGGGTGTTAACATTTACTGGAACAGTGCTCTGGTCCATATATGTCTCTGTTTGCTGTTGTGATGTGTGAGTGGATTCTGGCTCAGCAATCTGTAATCTGTAGAGTTTTGATGTGTTGTGTAAGTGCCATGAAAGAGGAAACCATTTGTATCCAGCACCAGAAAGACTGAGTTTTGATTGGGAATGATCTATTACAAGATTAGATCACAGAACAAAATACCTTTACATAAGAGGAGGGTAAATAACTGTAAACTGTTCAGGTAAGCAATTAGCCTCATACCAATAATTTGGATTCCGATTGGTTTGGAGCAGTATAATCTGTAAATTAAATGGTTGCAAGGGTGCTGGTGGTATCTTCATTATTGACTGTCCATCATTCATTGGAAACACATCTATCTAAATTTAAGGACCTAGTGAAATTACTCTGCATTGCTCTAATCAGTGCGAAAAGAGAATCTGATAGCATTTCTTTAAAATTGTGCTTGTGTTGTTATAGTTCAGGGAATGAATTCTGCTCGTTTATTTTCTGCTTGCAGGAATTGCCATTTAATACTGCAACCCCCTTGAGATCAGAAATAATAGGTCACCCTTACCCTGCTGAATAAACAGGAAACTCCATGCAGTTAGATAGTGTGTAACCCTTACCCTGCTGAATGAAAGGGAACTCCATGTTATATTATGTACAACTCTTCTTTTGCTGAAAGACAAAATGTATTAAACAAAATCTGTGTGATCCATAATATAGTTGGAAGATGATACCTACAGTTAGAGATCTAATCTTACCCTAGCAAATAAAAATGACATCTCATTATTTCTCCAGGAAGTAAAGCCTGCCCTATAGAAACAGAAAATCTATAAAATTACAGCGTTTAATCCTAACTCCCTAAATCCTAAATATGTGAAAACTCCCTCAAGTTACAGTGCACTAACCCTTCCTTGGTGAATAAATATGAACCTTGCATTTCCACAAGAATCCTTAGTTTGCTAAATAAGTAGGAAATACAAGCAGTTACATAATATTGAGTTATTAATGTTTTATGAGATTAAAAACAACATTTTGTTTGTTTGGAAAATTGAACAATACATTTTATGTGCAGTCCTCAGATCAAAATACTTTTCAATTTTTCAGATCTTTGGTCTGTAAAGAAGCACATAGTTTTCATGTTCCATGCCTGCCAACAATAAAGAAAGTTGAAGATACTAATGATAATAATGAAAGTGTTCTGTATTTTATGTCTTCTGCAAAATTTAGGGTTTTGCTGAGATGGTGTACTTGAGTATCGAAAGATGAAATCATAGTTTGTTATTTCCAGCAGTATTGAGATGAAGGCAATTAATGTTTGTTTTGATTCTACCCTTTGCAACCAATGAGCACTCATCTATGAACTATGTGCTTTTACAGTGGCACAACCTCAATATCACATCAACAAGTACCTCTGTAACCATAGTGTGTGGACATTTTACAGCTGCAGCAAATAGATTTCAGTGCAAGAGTTAATGCTTTTTTTAGAATTTTAAGCAGCAACTCAGTTGACAATATAAGTAAAAGATACATATCAATCTTCTTGTCATTTCTTCACAATGAAACTTACACCTGCATAATCCATGAAGCACGGCCAGGGATCTTTTCCAGATTCACATAACATTTCAATCATCTGTTTATGCCCAAAGCTAAGGACAGCTCATCCTTTTCTGAAGTGGCAATAATAATGATGTCTGCATTCGTCCATCCGACCATTCTTATAAACTATTCAAAAACACTCTTGCAAACACATTCTCTGGATCATAAAGCAGCCAAACGACTCTGAACTTTTACATTGCTTTTAAGTATTTTTATTCATATTTTATGAATCTGAAGGACTTTCTTTATTATATTTGCCTGGGGTGCTGGAGCTTATATTCAATTGTGACCTGTTATATTACCATCTCTATTATCTAGAAGGGCAAGTGTAGCAGATACGTGTGAACCCCACCACATGTAAGTTCCTTTCCAACATACACACCATCCTGACTTGGAAATATATCACTGATCCTTCAATGGTCACTCAGTCAAAATCCTGGAACTGTCTTCATAATAACACTGTGGATGCCCTTACACTACATGGATTGCATCAGTTCAAGAAGGCAGCTCACCACTACCTTCTGAAGGATCATTGGGGATGGCTAATGAATGCTGGCCTCTTCAGCAATGCCCATTTCTGATGATCAGATCAAAAGAAAATTATTCTCAAGTTGAAGGCTGCCCCTTATTTCATTACCTGTTATACCTACTCCATCCACCTTGCAAATTCATCCAGCTCCAGCTTTTCCTGTCATTTTTCTCACTGTGATGTGAACTAGGTGAACAGCATCAGGAATATGTGAAACCACAGCTGTCAGACATAACCTTTGCCCTTCACTTTCCACTAAACTAATATACAATTGCAAACAGTTTCTTGCTGTCAGTTCACATATCTGTTTCTTCCAATCTGTTTTGCTCACCAGAAACTCACTTGTGTTAGTCAAATCTTAAATCTCTGTTATTGCTTTCTCCTTCAGCTATTCCTATGTTTCACTTGTCTTACTTCTTTTCATTCTCTCATTTTCATTCATTTGCATTGAAGGTGTAATTAGTTTAAACAACTTCCTTCTGCTATCTCTTTTTCCTTTCGGACTGATTACCACACTTGGTGACAGATTGAAATTAATCTGGCCTCATTACTTGCCAATATGTGAACAATGCAAACACAAATACAAATGTTTCTGGCTGGCCCAAAACCGAACCTCAAACATCATTGATATATTCAGAATGAGCAGCTGACCATGACACTGGCCCTCTGGTAATTTCCTTGGCACGTGATGGGGGGTGCAGTAGTATAGCAGATTACTGGAATTGTGAAGTTGGGGGTGAGAACCCTTTATTCCAATGATTTCTCTTTAAACCAAAAATTGAACCTAATGTTCACCTTTTGGCAAGCATACTGAAGATACATGAGGGACAGATGCAACAAGGTGGATTAACATCTCTAAGGGACCTTTAAATAGTCACTTGACATCAAAGCTTGGAAGCCCAAAATCATGGGTTGAATACATTTATCAATAGGATCAACACATCTATATATTGGGCATAGATTTACAGTTTTGCCTCCATTTATCCCTCTAAAGTTAGATGGAAGATTTACTAAGTTTGTTCTGCATGATCTGCACAAATCCTTTTGTTCAAATTAGTGTTCACCTCATATCCTGTTGTCCTTCATTCTCTAAAGGATGTAGTTTGGATTATATGAGATTTTACTCTAATACTGAGTATACCACAAAAATTCTTATCTGGTAATGACAATGATGCTGGCACTTACTACCAATAAGGATCTGCTTTATAGTCATTTACTACTAGTAAGGACCTGCTCTATAGTCATTTGCAATGACTGGAACAAGGTCAGCTAGGTGGACCTCAAAGATTATGAGTTCCCTGGTTGGGGCTTTTAATCTGGTGACAGATATAAGCAGGAGGATCAGGGGTACTGTTCTTTTCCAGGAGCTGGCTCTGAGCTAGCTGGGTCAGTGCCTTGTATTATGCATGTGTAAATTAAGTGTGACTTGGCAATGGGATACTGGCCTTTGTGGAGTTATTTCACCATTCAAACTGACTCACTGCTCCCAGCAGTTGCACATTGAACTGTCTCAGAAACTCACTAGCATTGTTCCCACTCTTCTCTGTAACACAAAATCTGGTATCAAACCCAGATGTAGGTGGAGACAGGAGCTATAGATATTTTTAATCATCATGTTCAGATGTGTTTTGACACACCTCTGAAAAGGTGGGAACTGCACCCCAAGCTCTATGCCACAGGGCCTTTTGATGAGAACTATAGGATTAATGATTGTTACTTTCTTGTTATTTAGTTAAATTACATAGATATGAAATTAAACAAAAGCTTATCAAATTTACTGTCGACACTTCAAGAGGAGCAATGGGAAGATAAGTTACAATTAACAGTTTGGAGAAGGATATAGAATAATTGTGAAATTGGGTGAGTAAATAGCAAATTAATTTTAATATTGATACATGCAAAGTTATTGCATTATTCATGGAAAAGGAACATGATAGATATAATAAAGCTCACACTTTTATTGTTATGAGACCAATCCCCCCCCTCAAAATATATTAAGAAGGTAGCTTACACACTAATGTTTTCTTATTTTAAAGGCAAATTTTAGGCAAGGCATTCCAGATGCAATTCCATTAGTCAAATTGCCAGTCTTGAAACAAAACACACTTTATTTTTACACTGCAATTAAAATACGGACAAAATTAAAATAAAACCATTGGGTTCATTGTAACTCTATCAAAATGCTTAACGAAATAATAGAAATCTTAACTATTACTAATTAACTGTTCCAATATAGTAACATCCCATAAACACACCCTTGGCAAAAACAAATTCAGTAAAATAGATTGTCTCACGTGCCAACTGTGGCAGCAGGAGGAGAACTCCAGCTTTTAGCTGTAACAGAGAGAGAACTAAGAGCTTCCACATCCAGCTTCAAGATCGCAGCAACTGCAAAAAGCTAAATCTATTAAAAAGTCCTAGTTTTTTGGGAGCTTGACACCACTCATTCACACAACTTCTATTATTCCAACTTTTTTAAAAACTCACAAGTTGTTTCCTTTATTGGCTTTGGACCAGACTGCTCGATACCTCTATCTCAAGCTTTCTTCATTAGGATGTCAGTTCCCGCTCAATTCAGCACCATGGTCAGCAACCAGCTAGACAGCGTTATCATTGGTAGTTCCCACGAAGTGGTTTGAATTCCAACCTCAAAAATATTATTTGCGCATGGGTCGACTTTTATATTTTTTTTCCCAAAAGGACAGGTTCAAATACTCGACAGTTACTTGAATATGTACAGTAAATAGTTTCTTGTCGTGAAGTAAATGTTGGAAACATAGTAGCTAATCTGAGGAAAGCTGGGTCTCATAATCAACAATTAAGTAATAATTTAAAGATCTGCTTCAGGGATGTTAGTTGAAGGGGAAATATTGAATAAGAGTCTTATATGAGTTCCCATGCTCGTCTTCAAATCGTAGGATATTTTAAGTTGACCTGTGAGGACAGACAGGGCTTCAGTTTAACATCTCAGCTGAAACATGGCACCTCTGATATCAACTCACTCCCTGGACACTGCGCTGAAGTGTGGTTGTGTATTTTGCACTCAACTGGAACTTGAGTCCAAAACCTTCTATCACAGTGTCCACCAGTAAACCAAATGCAGTACTATACATAATAAAGGGAGTAAATCTGTAACAGAGAAACCCAAGAAGTGATCCAAAACAAGAAAACATTCACTTTTGATTATAACATGCTGAACAATGGCATTTTAACATTAAAATAAGTGGTGGGATACTCAAACGAGTGAAATATAGGTTTACTGAAGTTAAACTAAGGCTTGATAACCACGTTTCAAGTACCGTACTCAAATTTTTCGAGCTCCACTTATTCTCAGCATGTGGGAGTTGCTGGCAAGGCAGAGAAGATGGTAATATAATTGTAGTAGTTTCTAGTTTGCTGGGTCACTTCAGAGGGCAGTTGAGAGTCAACCATGTTAGAGTGGATTTGAGTCACACATAGGTTATATCATACAGCAGGTGTCTTTCCCCAAAGGACATTAATGAACAAACTTTTAAAGAAACCTGGCAGCGTTGTGATCAATTTTACTGTTTCCAGATTTTTATTTTTAGATTTTTTTGAAAACTGAATTAAAACTCTAAAACATAAATTACAAAGACATTGTCTATCTAAAGATGATAATATTTTGAATAATGTATCATAATAGGGGAAGGAGTTAATCATCAGGGGTCATCAAATTAGCACTAGGTTGATAGATTAGACTACTAGAGAATTGAGCTTTTATGACTGAAATAGAATTTTGAAGACTTCATATATTCCGACCTCTTGTTGTTGATGCACTGATTTCCTTCATAACCTTATCAATTGTTCCACTGATATATGCTTATCCACCTCCCAGACAAACAGCAGCATTCCTATGCCTAGCACTGGTGATTGATTTACTTCACAGCCCCATCATCAGTGTCCTCACTTAAGGATACTACAATTCTCCAAAAAAACCCAATGAGACAATGATTGCAAGCCCAATTCTCCATCCTACCCTTCCTAGCCACCGGGAATTCATTCTTTTTTTCTTCCCGTTGATCATTGCACCTCTCTAGAAGGCTTTTTAAAAAAAAATTAGATTCCCTACAGTATGGAAACACGCCCTTTGGCCCACACCCACATTTATCCCTAACTAATGTAACACTATGGGCAATTTAGCATGGCCAATTCACCTGTACATCATTGTGGGAGGAAACTGGAGCACCCAGAGTAAACTCACACAGACACAGGGAGAATATTCAAACTCCATACAGACAGTTGCCCGAGGCTGGAATCGAACTCAGGTCTCTGGCACTGTGAGGCTACAGTGCTAACCGCTGAGCCACCATGCCACCCCCGGTTGTTACCTTGTGAACAAAGGCCTTGCCATCCACAACCTGACTGTGGAAAACTATATTGGTTTCATGGTCTTTAATGAAACCTAGCTTATGAATCATATTTCCCCTGCTGAAGCCTTCTATCTATATACTATCCAACATCCATTTTAATATTGCGGCCACAAGAGCGGGTCAGTTACTGGGAATTCTGCAGTAAGTAATTCAGTTCCTGATTACACAAAGCCTGTCTCCATTCTATAAGACATTTATCAGGTATGTGATGTAATGCCACACACCCTACTTCCAGATGAAGCTCTGTCAACACTCAAGAAACTCGACACTATCAGGATAAAACAGCTTCATTCGCATTCCATCCATTACTTTAAAAGTTCATTACCTCTATCAGCAAATACAATGGCACCACTCTGCACTAGCCACATGATGCACTGTAGCAACTCACCAAGGCTACCACAACTTTGACACTAACTTCCAAACCTGCAACTTCTGGGAGATGGGATGGATGGGAATGGAAGCGTCTGAAAGTTACCCTCCAAGTCACACACCATTCTGACATCCCGTCATATCACTGCCTTTCTGTCACAGAGTCAAAATCCTGCAATTCTCTCGCAAAGAGCATTGTGGGTATTCCGACATCACTTGTTCTGCAGTGGTTCAAGGATGTTGCTCATTCCCAATTTCTGAAGGGCAGTTAGGGATGGGGTCGGCTTTCTCAGTGATATCCACATCTTGCAAAAGAATAAAACCAAATGTTGTTCTGTCAAAATTGTGGTGACGTGTCCTCACTTTGGTCCCACCCCATTCCAATTTCTCCTCACCTTTTTGTTCACCTTTACTGTCTCCCTCCCTCAGCACTTAAATTGAGCAACGTATCATCCTTGACAATTTCAGTCTCTCTCTAGCTCTTCAACATTCTCCCTGAACGGAAAATAACAAATCCATTTTCATCAGCATTATAATTTCTTGGGGCCTCTTTTAGCTTCTGGCCTCCGCCACAACCCGAGCCATTTTGATCAATTCCTTGTGTCCGTATTCCGTCGCATTTTTATCCTTACACAGACAAACCTGAAAACGAGGAGGTTGCCCCAAGATGTAACAGCACCAGGACTCCCAGGACTGATGCCCTGATCTATCTTCCAGGTAGGCTTAGTAACCACACAATACAATACATCTCTCCCAAACTGTGCAAATACCTCGAACTAAAATCTCCCTCACTGAAGCAATGCTGCAAATCCCAGCAACAAATTAGCTTCAACAAGTGCTTCAATAAATATTTTCTATGATATAACCTGTATCAGGCAGTGAGTTAAAGACGGCAGCTCCAGTTCTCAGGTCAGATGACATCTGTCACACATTCTTTCGTCTACCCCATATTATTTTTGATATTCCTCAAGGGGGACTGACCTCATTCCTTGCTCCCTGGCACCTGTCCCCCACCCCCCCCAAAAGGCACACAGCAAATATCTCAACTCGCTGTTAAATTAAGTGCTCCTGAGATGTGACTAACCTGTGACACATTTTCTTCACACACGAGATCGGGAACACGCTGAGCTATTATAGAGACAATTCTTTGATTTCGCGCTCCTGTCGCGAACATAACTGGAAAATTGCTGAACACGCTGCGTTAGGTCAAATTAAATGGCCAAACAGCCACAGCCAAATCATCACGGCATTCCCCAGTTTGGGCTTGTCAGGGAAGGCGAAACATTCGCGTGCGTGCAAAAGGAAGTATAAATATTAATGAATGAAGACTTGCAGAGGTGGAATTATGTGCACTAAATTGTAAACACGCTCTTCATTAAAAAAAAGACTTTTACTGACTCGCTCCACCTTAAGGCATTGTATGGATGAATGTTTCCAAACTGTCAATGGAGCCCCCTCTCTGTAAAGTTGCTCAATGATTGTGGGTTCCTAAGTGATGACTGAGCCGATATGTTTGAAATCTTGTTAAAGGTGGGAGTAGAGTCTGGAATGGTCAGGCGTGTGATGTCATGTGTGTGTGAGAGAGGGGGGAGTTAGTGAGGGGAGAGTCAGACTGAGAGAGAGAGAGAGAGAGACAGCAACAAGCAAACAGGGAGAGAATGGCATCTATTGGAGACTTCGATCCGCTTCAGGCCAGTGTCCCCGCCACCAAGATCGAGATCACGGTGTCCTGCAGGTGAGGGAAGGGGCTGAGGGAAGGAAATGAGGGAGGGGGAATGAAGGAGAGGAGGGGAAAAGCAGAAAGGGGTCTTGCTCGCTACCTGTGAACAGCTCCCAGCCTTCGGCAGAAGTTCCAAACCTCGTCTCGCCTGCGTTTTCCGACAATTTTTTTTTAAAACAGGAACGATAAAGAATGATCTGAATGAACATTGCGAGGGGAATGTGCAAGTTTGTGATGCATTCAATTCAAACCCCGTGGGTTTTTAAAAAAAAATAAAATGAAACAGCGTGAGATTTGGGATAGCTCTCTTTATTTCAGTTGTTAAGATTCCTTTCTCTTCTTATTTGCCTGGATCCTGCTGTAGGTTGTGCGTTATAATGTATGTGGTAAGGAGATGGGTTCCAGGCGGACTGTGCAGATCCTGTTGTGTGTGGTTTGGAATCTGGCTGCTTACTTCTTGTTTTGTTGCTGAGGCTCCGGGGATTGGTGCTCGGACCGTCCGTTCCCACCCCCTCCCTATTCAAATATCATCCACTCCCCCCTCGAATGTCACCCACCCTCTTAAGCATCATCCACCCCCTTCAAATATCATCCAACCCCCTCCCCCCCCCCCAAATATCACTCACCCCCTCAAATGTCACCCACCTCCTTCAAGTATCACCCACCCCCCCTCAAATACCATCCACCCCCCCAAATATCACCAACAACCTCAAATGTCACCCACTCCCTTCAAATATTATCCAACCCCCCTCTCAACTATCACTCACCCCCTCCTCAAATGTCACCCACCCCCTCCTCAAATGTCACCCACCTCCTTCAAGTATCACCCACCCCCCTCAAATACCATCCACCCCCCTAAATATCACTAACACCCTCAAATGTCACCCACTCACTTCAAATATTATCCAACCCCCCCCTCTCAACTATCACTCACCCCCTCCTCAAATATCGCCCACTCCTCCTCAAATGTCACCCCACTCCCTCCTCAAATATCACTCACCCCCTCCTCAAATATCACTCACCCGCTCCTCAAATACCACCCACCCCCTCCTCAATTGTCACTCACCCCCTCCTCAAATATCACTCACCCCCTCCTCAAATATCACCCACCCCCTCCTCAAATATCACTCAGCTGCTCCTCAAATATCACCCACCCCCTCCTCAATTGTCACCCACCCCCTCCTCAAATATCACCCACCTCCTCCCCAAATATAACTCACCCCCTCCTCAAATATCACTCACCCCCTCCTCAAATATCACTCACCCGCTCCTCAAA
Source organism: Chiloscyllium punctatum (assembly GCF_047496795.1). NCBI lineage: Eukaryota > Metazoa > Chordata > Chondrichthyes > Orectolobiformes > Hemiscylliidae > Chiloscyllium > Chiloscyllium punctatum. Next base: position 19,241,478 of record NC_092750.1, on the reverse strand, counting down.
TACCACCCACCCCCTCCTCAATTGTCACTCACCCCCTCCTCAAATATCACTCACCCGCTCCTCAAATATCACCCACCCCCTCCTCAAATATCACCCACCCCCTCCTCAAATGTCACCCACACCCTCCTCAAATATCACTCAGCTGCTCCTCAAATATCACCCACCCCCTCCTCAATTGTCACCCACCCCCTCCTCAAATATCACCCACCACCTCCCCAAATATAACTCACCCCCTCCTCAAATATCACTCACCCCCTCCTCAGTTGTCATCCACCCCCCTCAAATATCACCCACTCCCCTCAAATACCATCCACCCCCCCAAATATTGCCAACACCCTCAAATGTCACCCACTCCCTTCAAATATTATCCAACCCCCCTCAACTATCACTCACCCCTCCTCAAATATCACTCACCCCTCCTCAAATATCACCTACCCCCTCCTCAAATATCACTCACCCCCTCCTCAAATATCACCCAACCCCTCCTCAAATATCACCCACCCCCCCCAAATACCATCCACCACCCCAAATATCACCAACACCCTCAAATGTCACCCACTCCCTTCAAATATTATCCAACCCCCCTCAACTATCACTCACCCCCTCCTCAAATATCACCCATCCCTTCCTCAAATATCATCCACTCCCTCCTCAAATATCACTCACCTCCCCTAACATCATCCGCCCACCTGAAGTGTCACCCACCCCCTTCTCAAATATCATCCACCCCTTCCTCAAACATCATCCACCCACCTCAAACGTCACCCACCCCCTCAAATATCACCCATCCCCTGCTCAAATATCATGGTGCTTCTCATTCTCGCTGTCTTTGCAACATTCAGGGGTCACTGATAAGGTGGTTTAGGATTTATGCACCAGTATCATATTGGCAGTACGATGTAGCACATGTCTCCACCAAATTCCACCACATAGAGTGGGAACATGTTATTAGCAATACTGGCGTATGAATACTGGATTGGTAGCACCAACAGGAGGCAGTAAGTGGCAGCATCAGATGTTGGTAAATGCCAGCACATACCCAGGCAGATATGTCTCTCTGTGTTTATTCAGCCTCATCAAATCACAGCAAATAGGCTTTCTGTTCAAGGAGTGGTTAAATCTAACATATGGATTTTGTAATCTGATAGTGGCACAAGAACTGGATACCTCTTATTGCAATCAAGGATTAGGTGCACCTTAGTTTGAGTAAGTGAGAAATATAACCATAGGTAGATTTTATAGCAATATGACAGAAAAGACTGATGAGTACAATGATTGTGGCAATGAACTGATACATAGTGGCATGTGAAGTAGAGATATCACAGCAAGACAGTTCAATGCCAGCACTGGGTTGCAATGTCCAAAACAAATTACAATGAGGTGGTAAATTGTGTTACAATGGAATCTATATTGTTTGCAATATAGAATGTGGGAGTTGTCATTTGCAAATAGATGGTGCTCAATATTGCGACATGGAGTATATACATAACATTGAGAGGGCATGATGAGTCAGGACACATGAGCCATTACAACATTTGATGAAGACAACAATATTCTTCACCATTAAGAATTTGGTAAATGACAACACCCAGACACAAAACATTCTCATGTGACTGCACAGGAAGGACTCAGTTGAACAAAGCCATGCAGAATGAGTCAGTAGGAAATATTATACTTGCAGGCAACTGGTATGCAGTTCATTGACTTGACCAGCAGAGGTACTACTAAAACTGAGTACGCAAAAACTGCAGATGTGAAAATCTGAGCTAGTTTGGAAGGTGATAAGTAAATGGTCCCTTGCAGGTGAGAGGGCAAGTTGCCTTGGTTTTTAGTGTTGAGCCATCCCTGTACATTCCATTCTAATCCATCTCCTGACTTCTGCGTCAAACAATCAGCATTGACACATTGTGGTGGGGCAGATCATAGTTTTGATCTGCAGCATAGTAGCAATTACTGGTTTTGAAATGTTGGTGTATGAATGACCATGCCATTGTAGAGGAAAGTATTGCAGGGGAAGCCAGTCGGTCAAATGATTGGTTGTTAATTGCTGCCATTGTGTCTCTTTGGCACCAGAATGGTGCCTGATTGTCTCCAGCTGTGAATCTGATTGCCAACTATGATTGCAGCCAGAATCCTACTTTATAATTTTTTTTGGTCTAAAAATAAGTCTTATCTCCATTCACCAGATTCCCCTGTAAATGGTTGATAATATATCTTGTTGAACTAAGCAATGTCAGAATGCACACAACTCTCTTCATCTTGGCAACTACGATATTGAACAAATAGAATGCTTTGAAAAGTAGATATTTCTCAGGAAACATTAACTTACAGATGTGATAATCACAGTCCTTTTTTACTGGTCCCACACCAGATTAAAACACATATACCTGATTACAGGGCTCTGTCTTTAATCAACATTTATTTTCCAAGGACATGTTTAAACTTTGTGTCCCTCTTAGCTCAAGTTTAAATTCAGTGTTTTGTGCAAATGAAGGATTTAGTTTATAATTTATTTTAATCCTCACTTCAGTATCAAGCATATGTAAAATGTCTTTAGGATTTTATCGTGAGGACCAAGTATTATTCAAATGAAGAAAAGACAACTAATTTGCACTTTTTAACTAATTACCTCTAACACAGTAATTAGTATAAGAAATATGTTTTGCTTAAATTGGTGGGTTTGAATTTTCAACTTTTGTTCATGACCTTCTTTCAAACTCGAATAATGATACAGTGTTTCCAGTATTTGCTGCTATTACTTCAACCATTTTAATGCTCTTATGTTTAAGTACTCCCTCAAAAACAAACTAAATGCAATTATAACCATTTGTTATAAAGTACAGATGTTCAAAAGGAAGCATTTCAAAGTCTAAAGTGCTATTTGTCATGTAAAATGCTGCATTGCTAAATAAACACTTTCAGTAAAAATAATTTCATTTTGACACTGCACTCTGCTGGTGGTGGTGGTGGTGTGTGTGTGTGTGTGTGTGTGTGTGTGGTGTGGTGGTGCAGAATCAGATGTAGACTTTTCAGTTTCTCTGCTGTGGTGGATGCAAGAGTTGTGCATCTGGTGGTGAGAGCACCTGCTATGCTTAATTAAATTGCTGGAATTCTTGCTGTCCTATCATTCTAAGGCAAAGCAAGTGCTGAAGATCCTGAAAACATAATCTTCAAGCAAAATTTCTTTGGATCTTGGCCCAAGGATGTTTTGGGTCTGTTGTCTTAGAAAGAGGAAGAATTTGAAACAAACTTGTTGGAGTGCTTTGATCAGTTGCTTCTTGCTATCTGCCTGATAAAAGTTGGTTAGAGACAAAAAAAACTGAAGATATCTAATAATTAAAGTTGGTATTGATTATTGCTTGTGAGTTTGGGATCAGTAGCAAAATTGAGCAATTTGGTTTTCACTTGTATTTCATATGGAGTATTCATACATCAACAACTTGCATTATATCACACCTTTGCTGCAATAAAACATCCCAAGATTCTTCAGAGAGTTTAATCAAAGTTTAATGCAGAACCATTAAAAAAAAACTTTTATAAGTTGACTATAATCACAGTCAATGTGTGGCAAATTTTAATAGCAACTGAAAGGAGGAAGGAGATATAGAGGGGTGGAAAGATATAGGGTGGGAATTTCAGAGATAGGGCTAGGCTGCAATCAGAAATGTCTGACACCACTCTAAGTTGTCTCCTAACTACTTTCCACCCTTGTATTGCACCAATCTGGAGTTGATGAATTACATCAGAAAGCTCAATCAAGGTTTGCAGTTCACCTTTTAAGTGGCAATGTTGCCCAGTCCTTAAAAGACAACGGACTGAGGGCCAGCGTGATAGGGCAGTTTTAAAACACTCTTTGCCAATCTGCTGCTGAATAATAAAAGTAGACGCCGTAACATTTAATCTTGCATTCCGATTACTTGGAATTTATTTGTTGAGGAGGTCTTGTGGTATTCCTATCTCTGAGTCAGGAGTTCTCATGTCAAGTCCTGTGCCAGGACCTTTTGACCATGGAATTTGTGTTTCTAACATGGCCAAACAGGTTAGTTGTTATAAAAGGACATTGTTATGTCCTTTTATTACCTTGATGATGGGTAGGAAGAGCAGGAGTGTTACTTATTGAAGACTGTGGCAAACACTGTAGAAAATGTTTCCAGTAGTGGGGGACTCTCTAACTAGGGGATGGAATTACAGAATAAAGAGACACTCATTTAAGTGAGATGCGAATAAATTTTGTCTCCCAGAGGGTAGTGAACGTCTGAGATTCTTTAGCCCAAATACCTGTGAAGTCTAGATCACTGAAAGTATTAAACAGGAAGTAGAGTTGTTTAAATATCAGGGTGGTGACAACTATGATGGGTTAGAACAAAAGAAGGTTTGAAGCCTGTGGTAGATCAGCCATAATGCTGTTGACTGACAGGGCAAGCTTGAGGGACCAATACAACAAAAGTCCACAGTCCAAGTCCCCTCAACAAGGGCAGAAGAAAAGAGAGACAGTATTTATTTGAAATTACAGTCCTAACCAATTCAGAATTTATACACTAATATTTTCAAAGCTTCAAGGCACAAAGTCCAAAGAACTCTAAACACAATTAAAACTGTGCTTGCTGGGATTCAAGGACTTGTCTTGCCTGGACTTGGGAGCTGTATGTGGACCACAGACTTTATTTTGACACTCCCAGTGAAATGCGTTGTTAGGACAAGTCCTGTGTACTTTGGCACTGCGTCTGCTTTTGATTCTGTGACTCTTAGGACAATTGTTGCAGCAGGTGTCACAGGTCAAACAACATCATCTTCTGCAAAGCAAGGCAATGCTCCTTGTACCCAGTCTGGACGGGGTGAAGGGGAAGAAGAAGAGGTGAATCACTTCTACCTGAAAGTAAGACAGAAAGAGGGCAAGTGCAAGTCTTTTCATTGTAAAGGTTTTGATACTCTGGGTATTATCGACATGCATATTTATTGAGAAACCAATGTTCATCTTGCAGATACTACTAAAGCTGAAAAGAGTAGGAGAGAAATCTTGATAATGTGGGAACTGTACGGTAGATTAAATTGTAAAATATTTAAATCTTATTCTATCAAATTAGTAGTACACGGTGTATTTTGAGTCATGGCCTGAAGGGTCACTGCAGTACCTAAGTAGTGGTAACACTTTACTACAAAGGTTATTTCGTTGAAGCCTTACTTGTACAGACTGCAATACCTACTCAGTAGCTAATAGTTCTTTCCTCATTCTTTGTCAGCTCAGTATATGTAGAGTGGGGGTTGGAAGATATATGTGTGGGGCTGTTTTGTGTTAGATGCCTGGTTCCATACCTGCACTGCTGCCTTGAGTAGGCGAGAGGCCACAGCGTTGGTGGAAGACTTTAACAAGCTGATGGCATCAATGATGGGGATTGTAAAGTCACAGTTGCTGAAGTATCTGTTTGATGATGTTTGAAATGGGTGAAGAAGAGACATTTAATGCTATTTTCTCTTCATGGACGTTCTACTTGGAAATTAATTGGGTGGAGGAGAGTCCATGACAGCTAACTTGTTTTTTTTAATTTCAAAAATATGCTTTACTCATGAAAAATATCTTTATGTACATACATACATAGTCACAAATGCAATTCAATTTGTACAGTAGCATATCAAGGAAATGAACAAACATTAGATTGACTCTATCCAAATAACACAAAGACCTCTCCTACATATAAAATACTATTTTTACATGTATTTCAGGCACTAGGATGGTCCAATAACTGAAAGGACCCCCAATTAATTGAGATATGGTGAAAGTCCTACAATCTAAATGCAGTATCATGGCAGATAGCATTGAACTGTGCAGCATAGACAAAGCAAGCAACCATTGGATAAATCTTACTGTTTTATCTTTATTTTATCAGAATGGAGCAGCTAGTTCCATAAAATTAGTTTTCACTGCCAATCGATCATTTACTCATGCCTTTATTCAGTTTTCTGCTAGCTGACAACAAACCCTTTGTTTTTCTTTGTGTTCTTGAGTTAAGTATTGGTGTCCTTATTTGTATCCATCAGAGTGAGAGCCTGTGGAGAAGCAGCTATGAGTTTGCTGGGCCTGCACTGCTAATTTATTCTGCATAGGTTAGATTCTGTGATATGAGGTGAAGCAGCTGATATGATCAACTGAGGAGCCCCGATACAGATTTCTACAGCTGAGGGTGCCCTTTTACTTGGTTTCTTTGTTGCTATTCTTCCCATGAATAGCTGGATTTGCTTTTGACGGGTAAAACAAGCTGACAAAATACCAGACCCACATTCAATATACCCCATCCACAGTTAGGGTTTCTAAAAACAAAGTCTAGTTTCTGTCTTCATATAGGGCACACAGCATCCAATTTAAACACAACAAGTACCAAAACACAGTAATGACTAGGTAGTTGATTTTTTTTTAACATTTGTAGACTAAAGGATAAACGTTAGCAAGGATACCAGAAGTAACTCCATTGTTTTTTTAAAACGAGTGCCATGGGATCTTTCATATTCACCTGAGAGAGTATTCAGTACTTTATCTGAAAGAATATCTCAGACAGTGTGGTCCTCTCTCAGCACCATGCAGGGGTATTAGCTTCGATGTTTGTACTTCAGTATTGAAGCACATAGCATGAAGCCATGAACTACTGCTGCATGTGTAACAATGCAACCGATTGGTTGTAGTAATGACACTCAAGGGGAACAAACCAGTTCTTCCTGATTTGTACCTTATGCCTGGAGAAAGTGAGGACTGCAGATGCTGGAGATCAGAGCCGAAAATGTGTTGCTGGAAAAGCGCAGCAGGTCAGGCAGCATCCAAGGAGCAGAAGAATCGATGTTTCGGGTGTGAGCCCTGCTTTTCCAGCAACACATTTTCAGCTAGTGCCTTATGCCCTCAAACCTTCCCCTTCACTTCCCATCCCTTTTTTTTGTCAATACATCTTTGTTTCTACAGGAGGGCTGCCAAGATTTTGTATTTCCCCATTTTTGGCTGACTCTTAATAGTTTAGGAGTTGGTTTAACATTCCCCAGGGCATACTCTTGCATGATGTTGTCATGGGCAAGGTGGAGCACTACTGGACAGAACAGAGAAGACATAGGGCAGCATTTACTGCAAGCAGCCTCACAGTTAACGTCTACACTGATATTTAATCTTCTGGGAAACAATATCTACCTTTAATTCTTTCTTGTCCTATCCAGATAATTCATTCCTGCAGGCTACTGCCAGTCTGACAAAATAACAGCACATTCTCCCTGTGTACCACACATTGCCATGTCAATCATCAACACCTTAACAATGCTGGCAACACCATCCAAGTGTATCATGACTGTAGCCTCCATACATAACAACCATTGATATTGTATATATCATGGTTTAGACAAGTGCACACAAGCCAATCTACTTTTCCTTAACTAAAATATGAACAAGTAGCACTCTATCTCAGCAGGTTTGGCAGTGTCTGTGGAGGGAGAAACAGAGTTAATGTTTCGAATCCATTACAACTCTTCTTCAGCAATATTAACTCTGTTTCTCTCTCCACAAGGCTGCTAGATTGCTGAATTTCTCCAGTACTTCCTGTTTTTATTTCAGATAACCAGCATTTACAGTATTTTGCTTTTTCTCTTTCTTAACATGGGAAAGCCCACACGTGTTCATTTTATACTTAGTCTCTTGCTTCTTCTGGATGGCAGCTGAAGGTTCGGATTACCAGAGGTGTTTTCCCGCTGCATCAAAAGAAGCTCATGAGACTGTGGTAATGCATCCTTCTCAGCAGTTGCTCTTGACAGTGACCTGGGGCTGGCTACTTCTTTCCCTGGGTACTCAATCTTGCTCGAAGAGTGTGGCGCTGGAAAAGCATAGCCAGTCAGGCAACATCCGAGGAGCAGGAGAATCCACGTTTCGGGTGTCAACCCTTCACCAGGAATAGCCAATCTTGCTGCTTATATTGGACTAAAATGAAAAGAGGCAAACATTATTCACGTTCTCAGCTATATGCTCCTTCCTCCATTCTGCAGCTAATGACTGCAGGCTGGTCACACTTCTTACAGACTGCACAGGTCATTCAGTTGCAGGCACCCACCTTCTAAAGGTTGGCCATTAGTGATGGTAGAAAATGGACAGACCATGGAAGTCCGTGTGGACCAGTGATGCAAGTTTAAATTTGCAATAGCAGTGTAATTCACTAGCAGACAATATTGTGCCAGCAGTTACGGTGGATCAGATTTCATGCATCTGAAACAATCATGTTGAGATTGTCAGTGATGTCACTTCTACAACCAAAGCCCTTGCTTTTGGAAATATACTGGGAAACATTGAAGTATGAAATGAGAACATGGTAGAAACAAAGATGTATTAACACAAAAAAAAGGGATGGGAAGTGAAGGGGAAGGTTTGAGGGCATTAGGCACTAATCAGAAAGAACTGGTTTGTTTCCCTTGAGTGTCGTTACCACAACATTCAGTTGCAGCCTAAGACTTGCTGTAACAAGGTGATCAAACCTTGATGTCATTCATGAGTCAGTGAAATAAATTCATCTTATAGGAGAGCTGCCAAGATTTCATATTTCCCCATTTTAGTACCAGGAATAATGAAAACAGCTAGATTCTCAAGGAGCATTCTTTACAGACCTTTACATTGAAAGCCAAGATAGTGGAAGAATTTGTGCATGACTCTCCCAGGTAACCCAAGTCAATAACATTTAATGCAATTCTTGATGAAAATGCCATTAAAGATCACCATGATGGTGCTCACCATGAGATTTGAGTTAACTTGTAAGATCAAACAAAGTTGTGTGCTCCTGTATGACTTTTGCTGTTGATGTCAGTCTTGTTCTCTGAAAAAGGAAGAGGTGTTTATGAGGAGGGTAAGTATTTTATTGCCCATGATCCACTTATCATAAAATCCCGACAGTGTGGAGGCAGGCCATTTGGCGCATTGATGCCCCTCTGAAGAGCATCCCACCCAGATTCCACCACATCCCTGTAAGCCTGCATTTCCCATAGCTAATCCATCCAACCTACACATCCCTGTACACTACGGGCAATTTAGCATGGCCAATAAACCTAACCTGCAGATCTTTGGACTATGGGAGTAAACTGGAGTACCTGGAGGAAACTGAGCTACTATGCCACCTTCATATTTTGTCCCAGTTTTTGGTAACTGGCTCAAATTGCTCCCTATGTGATTTAGTGACAAACGTTGCATGATTGTGCTCTTGTGAAGTACCCTGAGATGTCTTACTGTGAGAATAATTTCACACTATTGTAAATTGTTGTTGTATTATTTAGGTTGATAAAAAGATACTATGGGTGACCTGCAAAGAGTTGATCTTAGCCATTCCCTGTTATGGGAGTAATGGTGGTCAGAGCTTAAGACTTCCTTCCAGCATGAACCTCCCATTTGGCAGCATAGAGATTGCATTTCACAGTGTATGCACAATTTAGCAACATATTGCGCAGTTGTGTTGTATGTCAATGAATGCACTTGTCCACTGCTTAATTATTGCAAAGTGTAGAGTTATGCTGGCGACTTCAGGAGGAGATTGAGATGCATCCCCAAAACTTAGCACTTTTAAATGTGGAGCATGAGGAATGATCCCATAATCTATTGGCTTGAAGGTGCTGAGAGCTGTCATGTGACCCTGTAGGATTGCTGGATTGTGAATCACATTTATTGTTCCATTACCTTTGGGATCAGGATTCCAATCTATCCAAGACTGTTGGGATGAAAGTTTGTCAAGATAATGTGTAAGGCTGTAAGTAAAATCTCCAACATTCTCGCCTAATTCCTAGCAAGAGTGGTGTCACAACATATAACTGCTCTTATAATTCCATTCCAAAAGATGAAATGGTTCCTAACAAAATACTAACAAACCAAAACTAAGCTTTCATTAAAAATATCACTAGGATAAATTTCATTCCTAAATTAACAACCTCAGTCAGAGCTCCACTGGGAGGAGGAAGTGATAACTTCCTTTTGGTACCGGACAGTAAATGAAGCAATGAAAGATGAGCTTATGATTCCATTATACCAAGCACCCAGAGGAAATCTTTCCGCAAGGTTGGTTAGTTTGGTAAATGGAACAATCTTCACACTGGCATGGCAGCTGATACAGGATGTTGATTGGCAATGAGTAGAGGTAGCATCATTCTGTGTCTATCTCAAGCTGTAGCTGTCTTGAACATCCTTAGTGCTGCTCCGTGTCTGTTGTCTGATAAAACTAATATTTCTTCAGCAGCATAACAGAAACCTGCAGTCAAGGTTATTGTGTGATGAACTCCACTGGTTTATTACTAATTACCTTAACAGGGCCTTAATATGTAAAAAGCACATCTCTTCAATTTATTAGTGGATATTTATGAATAATATGATTCCATAAAGCTGTAATAATATATGAAAGTACCATTATATCCTACCTTCATCTTTTATTAACATTAATAAAGAAAGGAATATTAAAAAAGAGTAAATAATTCATTTTTCTAATGCTGATATCCATTAAGAGCACAAGCTAGAAGTCAAAGCATAAAAACCTGAAGCTCCTTTGATGTACTAAATAATCCAATGTACACAACATGGTTTTGGTTCCAGTGTTGGGGAGGGTAGCTTTGAAAATAATATTAACAATAAAAAGTAATTATTATTACAAATGTTAATTAATATAATTCATGTATTAATAATGACAAGTAATAAGTTTTAGGTGGGGTAAGCGAGGTCTTTCATTAAAGTGCTGCTCTTAATAAGTTGCTTTTCAGATTCTACAGTGAATTTAATGTAACCGCCTCATTATCAACATCAAATTTAAGCTCCAAAGTGTCTACATATCCAGCAATAAGACTAATAGGTAAAGATGTCTGCTTAGACTATTGTGAAATTTGGTTTTCAACAAAATGCAGTTTCTTTGATGTACATATGACAATTAGTAGCCCACAGTGGGTGTCAAATCGATAGCCATTAAAAACTTTATTGGATGGAGAATGTTTCAATTGATAAGCAAAACATTACAGAGCACAAAGGTAACGATAGATTGTTCCCAAAGTCAGAGTTCAAAGAGTTAAACTTAATGCCAAGCAGACAGATTGGATTGATCGGAAATGAGATAGGCAGAGATGAGCTGAAATAGGGATACTGCAGTTACTATACTGGCAAGATATGATTGAGTGAAACCTGATAGTTTGGGATTATAGATTGATGTGCACTGACAAGACAGGCATGCCAAGGTACAGAAGCAAAACTGGTACTGCTTGAGGCAGGTTGACTGAGTGTTTGAGACTCAGGCCCACTGTATGAGTTAAGACTGGTAATCTCTGAGCAAGAGATGCTCTTCAACCTATGCTGCCAGTTTGCTGAGAAATGAATGATTTGTCATGTTTTGTTTTGAGAATAAGAAATAGCTATTGCTGTAGAATACATATGTAGTTTGCAAAGTGATAAAGAACAAAGATGAAATGACTTTAGCTGTGAACAATTTTGTTGCATGATGCTGTTAAATGGTCAGATTCTGTGTCACAATCAGCATTGTAGACTTTATACAATCACCATCTCTCAACTATTGTTGTGTAACAACAACATAATGACAATAATATGCTTGGACCTAGCATGTACAGCAAGAAAGCACAGTTTCAGTAAGAGAGTCTGGATATATTAATAATAATGATTGAGGAGTAAAGTATAATCCAAGCTGTGTAAAATTAATATGTGTAGTCACTGTTCTTTGTGGTCTGTTGATTAATAAACTTATATTGTTGTTTGCTGTTTTGATGGCCCTGCTTTGTAACTCTACTTTGTAACTCAGTTTTTTATTAATCTGCGGTGTTGAGGCTTGTAAATCCCACAAAGCAATTGTAACTACTCTGAAGAACTTGAGGTGAACCAGTTAATCTGTCCCCTTTTTCTAATTGATGTTTCCCAACTCAAGTGAGGTCAGTGTAAATATTAGATTGAGTGTGGGAAAGAATCCCTGCACCTAAATAATTGACTAAATAAATAATTGACCAAAAGAAGAGATGGTAATTAGAATTGGTTTTATCCATTCACAGAATGTGGATTCCATTGTGAGGCCAGCATTTATTACCCACCTCTAATTCCCTTGAGAGGATTGTGGTGTGTTCTGTTTTCAAACCACTGCATGTTATGTGCTGTAGGTAGTTTCAAAATGCAGTGGGGATGCTCTTTACGTAGTAACAATGGCGGAATGGTATTATAGAATCAAATCAGAATGGTCTGTGATTTGGAAGGGAACTTGTAGATGTGGTGTTCCACCGTGTCTTTTCCCCTGTTTTTCCCAGATGTTAGAGGGTTTGGAAATGCTAACGAAGGAACCAGTGTAGACTGTGGATCTGCGTGTTGTAAATGGAACACACTACAGCCACTGTGTGCTGCCGGTAAAGGGAATGAATATTAAAGGTAGATAGGTCACCATTTTCAAGCAGGCTGCTTTGTCCTGAATGTCTCAATCTTCTTGAGTATTGTTGGAGCTGCACCCATTCAGCCGAATGGGATGTTATTCCATTACGTCCCTGACTTGTACTTTGGGAGTAAGGGGTTTGGGGTGGGTAGTTACTCATTGCAAAATTCCTATCCTCTGGTCTGCTTCTATAGGCACAATATTGTGTGGCTGGTTCATTTAGGTTTCTGATTTATTGTGAGCAATTAACTGTTCACAAAATGTTCACTGGTCACTGTTAAAGAGGGTGGTGCTGGAAAAGCACAGTAGGTCAGGCAGCATCCGAGGAGCAGGAGAATCAACATTTCAGGTGAAAGCCCTTCATCAGGCCATTCCTAATGAAGGGCTCATGCCAAAAAATGTCAATTTTCCTGCTCCTCAGATGCTGCCTGACTTTCTGTGCTTTTCCAGCAACATACTCTCGACTCTAATCTCCAGCATCTGCAGTCTGCACTTTCTCCCCCTGTTAAACAGCTGTTATTATTCTGATTGTTGGCTGTCACCCTGGAGAAGCAGGTGTGTTTGACTATGCAGAGGAAGCATAGGGTCAGGGCGAGAGTAATTTGGCTTCTGTTAACTTTGGAGTTCAATGAATTGTTCTGCCTTTTTATCAACGCAGATTACAATCCTGGGGGATGTTTGTGCTAAGTTTCTCCATCAGGGAATAATTGTTGGCTCCATTGAGAAGGAGGAAAGAGATCAAATTTTACTGTGGATTTCCAGCGAAAGGAATTTTCCTTTATTTGAAGTTAAGGCAGAAGTGCACAAGGCTACAATAACCAAGATAGTTCTTGTAAACAGGAGAGAAGGTTCAATGACCACTTTGCAGCAGTCACTGAGAGTGATCATTCTGTTAGTCTCTTCCATGTAATTCTGCCTCAAGAAGCAACCAGGGACTCTCCTGATTGGGGTTTTTACAGTACCTTGCTGTTGATACATTTTTTGGTGGGAGTAATATCCATAGGAACATCCATGAATCATCTGGTGACATGTTTTACTTCCCATCCAATTCTCACACCAACCAGACTTGAAGCCACCTCATCATTCCTTCACTGTTCTGGGTCAGCGCCCTGGAACTCAATCCCTAACAACACTGAAGATGTTTCGACTTCATATGGACTGCAGTGGTTCAATAAGGTAGCTCACCACTATTTTCTCAAGGGCAACCAGGAATAGGTAATAAATGAAGCTCATGTTCCATAAGCAAATATTCTCTCAACAGAAGTTCCATGAAATTGGCTGCTGAATATGCCTGCTGCTTTGAAATGATGTCAAAGTCAATTAATCCTGCAGCTCTTCTGAAAAGTGCATGTGTCATCTGATGACTATGCCCTGTTGGATGGGAGTCTCTTGTGATTACCCAAAATGACTCATTACCATGAAGGTTGAGTGCAGTTGTCACTTGCACAGTCCTATCAACAGGTATGCCTATGGGAAATGTCACATCTGATCACAAGATCTTTCATGGTGATTCAGAGGTGGCAGAATGGGAGTGAGGGATTAAAATCTCCTCAGTAAATTCACACTTCCACAGGCAGTATCAGTCACAAAAAAAGTCCAAGGCTATCTGTACTCATTACTAATATTGAGAAATGAACGTCTCCAGAAAGGCATTCCCAGCTATTACAAAATTCAGTAACCTTTTGACTGAATAATCCATGCCCTTCCCCCAAATTAGGCTGATAGTGACAGCAGCTGCATCTTGCATTTCTTATTCTACTTCAGCCCAGGTGCTGCCCTATTGTGGCACAGTGGTAGTGTCCCTATCCCTGGATATGGAGGCTTGTGTTCAAGTCCCACCTGCTCCAGAGGTGTGCAATAGCATCACTCAGCAGGTTGATTAGAAAAATAGGTTAATAAAAACCAAATTGGCTCAGTTGCTAGCTTGTTATACAGTGGTAGTATCCTTACCCCTGAGTCAAGTCCCATCCTGCTCCAGAGATTTGTCATGACATTGCCGAACAGGTGCTTTGGAAACATCAAGGGAGGACAATCAAGACTAGTCCTCATTTGAATGAATTCAAGCTAGCTGCCTGGGAATTATGGGCAAGAAATGCAGAAAGGACAGAGGGAAATATCGGAGGGCTCGACTTCTGGGGTATAAAACCGAGGGGCAGGTTGATTTTCAACTTAAGTACTGACCTGGGCAGTGAGCAGACATAACTTATCACTGAAGGAACAATGAAAACTTTATGAAGTTATAAGGCCCAGCTTTACTTCCATTACCTCAGCAACTGATGGTAAAAACTGAGATGTGTCATTGAATTTTCCTTGTCAGACCTTTTTCTTGCTATAGTTTCTTGTGTCAAAAAATATTTGCATTCATAATATTTTTAAAACAATCATTTGTATTTTTGAAGATTGCAGCTAGATTTCAAGTATGCAGCAGTATCTTTGCTTCATGAAATAGTAATTTTGTGCATGTTTCTTAAAGTAGAAGATGTGCCTTTTTTACTGGGTGAATTGCCATGCATTTTGAAGCAGTGCTTGTTAAAGGATTAATGATAGTGCAGTGAACAATGCCTTTGGCTGGCCTCAGGTGGATTTAGGCAGAAAGCAGTCAAGAATCTGTACAATAAAGTGAATACTGTTCCTTACAGAAAACCCTCAGGAATCAGATGTATTTAGAGCTCTTTCTGTCTTTCTACTACAGATGGTAATACTGCAGAATAAAATATCAGACTAGTGCAAAAGATGAAATGTGTCACGATCGGGAAGATGTTATAGTTCATTGTTTTCATGATGTGTAGCAAAAAAAAACTAAATGAACTCTTTTGAAAAGTATCCTGTAGGCTCTATCACGTGATGCAGCATATCTTTCTGTCTCACATCATAAATCTTCAGCTCTGACACTATGAATCAAAGTATCTTGGGCTCTTGTGCCATGAAATCGATAACACCTTTTGTCCTCTGTCACCAGCCATTGCTTTTATCTTCTAAAGATATCAGATCACCCCATACCAAGTCAAACAAGCCAAATGCCAGATTGTTCATAATGATAAGTAAACCAATCTAAAAATATAAATCAAGAATCTTGTATATTGTACACAGATTATTGATCTTGTGGATTTTGAATTGGTAATTGATCTTGAGGTTAAGATGTCATATGAAGGTCTGTACATAATGCTCGAATCATTGAACAGTAGGCTATTAATTGTCCTTGCATTCTTCTAAGTAAACAAGATCAACTACTGGAACATTTAAATTTGTTTTTAATTGAGATGAAGATTATTACTGCTACATTCAGGGAGAGCTGCCCTGTTGTTCATGAATGAATATGTGCACATAGTAGTCTAGTCCATGAGTGGTCATGGCTTAATGCTCATGAGTTGAGAACCAGCTATGCTCTTTACTAGTAACGTAAAGGTAATGTTTGTGCATAGGATGATATTATTTTTCAGTGTCTCTTGTCCCTTTTTTCTTTGAGTTTCAATACAGAGATTAGAGGCCCAGTATTTCATGTAATATGTTTTAATAGCTACTGAAAGCAAGTTACAGCAGAGATCACATGACTATGTAAGGCACAAGTAAATAATGCATAGATACTGCAGACATTCTTATTTTCATAAAATCAATTACATGCACTACCATTTGTAGTTACCAGTTATCCAACATATACAGACAATAACACATATGAACATTCTTGAATGAGAACGTTTTTGTTCATTCTAACTTGTTCCACTTTCATCAGCCTTTGCACAAGCATTGCATACTTTATCTTTAACTCATGAAGGTGATCTAATGGAATGCATGCATGTTGTCGTTGGCTATTCATCTGGTATCTGGCTATATCTTGGATGATTTTCTGTCTCTGGGGAATGTCAGCCTCATTGTGATGAAGCTGCTCCTTTAACAAGGTTATGATGTCCTTGGCTATTTTTTTCAGAGAAATCGTAAACAACACAGACTCCAAAATGTCTGGAGGTGAAGGGTTTTAGGACCAATAGCTAACAAATACTGCCTCAGGCAGAGGTTTTCAAGTATAAAAAAAACACTTGTACAATGAAAGGGCAGTTGCCAGTTCTCCCAGATTAGGTTTCTCTGGTTTGGTTTGGTTTTTTTGCAGTATTGTGAGAAGCAGGTCCAGGCTAGTACTCTCTCTATCTGACTTCTCTCCTGTAAGAACCTGTGTTTTATTCTACTTTTTGTGCCAAGGGGTATTTATGCGGATTGTTGCAAGTATTTGGAACAGGATCTGTTGGGTTTTCTGAGAGGTTAAGTTATTCGGTATTCTGTTTTCTGCTGTTCGTATTTCTTTCAGTAATCTTGTAAATAAATTCTGTTTTGTTTAAAACTAAGTGGTTTGACTGGCTGCATCACTCCTGGAACTATACACTATACACCTGCTTAAAACAACGAGCAAAGTTAGGGTCTGGGCTACCTTCTTGAGGGGGTCTGGCCTGGTCCATAACATCATGCTGACTGCTGTTACTGTGGTAAATGTTGCTGATCCATTTCTCTTGCTGGATATCAAGGGACCTCTGAGATTAAATAGTTGTTCTGTCCTCTGTGCTGTTGGTGGCATCATATCTTCCTCATCTAGTGTCTCGAGTGAAGGAATAGTTTTTCTAGTTGTTCAGAAATGCCTGCCGTTGCGGTGATACACCTGGCCATTTATGTTCACTGCATACGATTGAGGATCTACACAGGTCTCAAGTTACCTACCGACTATTCAGAGGATCACAGAATTATTACAGTGCAGAAGGGGATCATTTGGCCCATCTATTACCCAGGGCCAATCTCCTGTCTTTTCCCCATATCCATGCACACTATTTCTATCCAAATAATGATTCAATTGAACATACCTCCACCATATTTCCAGGGCAGTGGATTCCATATACGAATCACTCACTGTATGAAATTAGTTTTTCCTCAAATCAGCCTTACTTCATTTACACATTATTTTAAACCTACACTCTCGCATGCTTTTTTTCTTTGTAGTGGGAACATCTTTCCCCATCTATTTTATCCAACTTATGCATGATTTTGAAAACCTCCATCAAATCGCTTCTTAGTCTTCTTTGGTCCAAGGACAACAGACCCAACTTCTTCAATCTATCCTCATCACTGATAATTCTCATTCTGGGAACAATTCTTATAAATCACTTCTGCACACTCTCCAATACATTCACATATTTCCTATAATGAGGAATTCACAACTGTTCACAATACTCCAGCTAAGTTCCAAAAATTTAAATAGCACCTCCTTTCTCTTGTACTCTATTCCCTAATTAATAACTGTTTTATTACCTGCTCTCTCCGCCTGTCCTGCCACCTTCCTTGATCTCTGCATCTCCGCATCAATTTCTCTCTTCTCCCGCACCCTTCTAGAATTGTGCCCCTATTTTATATTATCTTTTAATGTTCTTTTAATCAAAGCACATTACCTCACTCATATGTTCTTGTTTAGAGTATGGTATGTTTGCATCTGACTCGCTTTTTGATACTCAGCTCAGGCAATAATTGGACAGTTTTATTGAAGTGAAATTTGGCTTTCTGTCATTTTGCATTGCCTTTGTCATTCTCTCCTGTTACTACTTCTTGTTTCAGTCGTTGTTTTAGCAATTGAAAGAAAAGTTTGTGTGTGGAGTGACATTAGCTGGACAACTTTTCAATCATTTAATAAATATACTTCTCCAGTCTAAAATTGCCTGGTGTAAATCTGTGCTAGACTTGCTCAATTTGTTTTTACAATCCTTTCAGTTATTTTCACTGTTGACAACCTTTCCATTTGTCTGGGGATCGAGTGAAGGTAAGGCTGAGATCCCAGTCATTGAGGCAACAACTGATTCTTGACTCATGAATTGAGGGGCATTGTTGCCCATAACGGTATTTGGAATACGATAATCACTGTTGTTTTCTTAGGACTTCTACAATCTTACAAGTAGTCACTAGCATCATCTTGTGTAACTCCTAGCAGTCAGAATAGTAGTCAATGATGATGAGACAATAAATTCCTGTGACTGTGAAAAAGTCCATATCAAGCTTCATTCATGGTCAGTTTCGAATGCCATGAGTCACGAAAAGCTCTTTAGCATGCTTAACATGCTATTTCTTACATGCACTGCACTAGCTGAAGTGGTTCTTAATCATATTGCTTATGTTTGACCAGTAGAACATTTTATTGCCTTCCTCAGACTAGACTTAATTCCTTGATGACTTCCAGGGATGCACTCCTGCATCTCTTGTCTTATCTCCTTAAGAATATGTTTCTATTATCATTGGCTATCACTTCATCTCTGTCTGCCCAATATTCTCTTACAGCAACTGGTGTGTCCTTGGTGATTTCAGATCATTCTTTCATCACTACTTCCTGTAGCATCTGGAGAGTTGCACATTGTTGTGCAGTTTGCCTGTTTTGAGAAATATGCTTGCTTTTCAGATTAATTGTTCCTCCTAAGTTGACGACTTTCAGAGCATGGTGAGCTCTCATTTTTTGATTCAATTGAAAATTGCTTCCTGTCCCATGCCCCAACGTGTCTGCACATTCTTGACACTATACTTTCTTAGAGGCTCAGACACTGATGATAAATTAGGCAAGACTTTTGCTATGTAGTTCCTAAAGCCAACGAATTGTTGCACCCGTTTCTTATCTATTAGTCAATGCATCCCTGCTATCATTTTCTCCTTGTCAGGATCTAAGCAAAAAGCATTCATGATATAACTACATGTCTTCAGGCATCTTCGATTGCATTTTCTTATCGTTGTTGTATTCTTTTCTCTTATCACACTTTTTCTGATGTTCCGTGAAGAATGCCTATTTTGCTCGCATGCTTAATGTCAGCTACCAACTCCTCAAAAAAATGATTCATCAGCCTTTTTATCTTGCTCTTTCCATCTTATAAGATCTTCTGCATCAGTCAGGCTGCCTGTAGCTCTGTTTTGTCTTTCAGATCTTGAAGCAGCTGAAATTCTACATGACAGATGCTGAGTTTGTCTCACACTCTCTACTTTGAGATGGTATTCACCAGGAAACCGTCTAAGACTTGTATAAACATCTTTTTAGTCATCTGGGATCTTTATAATGACCTATGAAACACTATAAATCTCTTTCAGCATGTGGAGGTTTACCAATCCTAGCTTAATATTTGCTTCAGCTGTGGTGAGTCGTTTTTGCTTAATATTCTACTATTTATAACTGCCAGTCTGCATTCCTCATTTGACTCTTAGTTAGCTGTTATTTCAGCAAATATCCTCAATTTTACCTTCATCATAAATTTTTAATTCTCCAAACCTGATGCTACCAATTTGTTGTAAGGGTGTAGAATGATTACAGCCATAGAGTCATAGAGTTGTACAGTACGGAAACAGACCCTTCAGTCCAACTCATCAATGCTGACCAAATATCCGAAATAAATATGGTCCCATTTGCCAGCATTTGGCCCATATCCCTCTTAACCCTTCCTATTAACAAACCTTCCAAAAATCTTTTATATTTTGTAATTGTACCAGCCTTAACGACTTCTTTTGGAAGTTCATTCCATACACGCACCACATTCTGTGTGAAAAAGTTGCCCCTTATGTCCCTTATAGATCTTTCCCCTCTCACCTTAAATCTCTGCCCTCTCGTTTTGAACTCCCTGGGGAAAAGACCTTGTCTATTTATCCTATCCATGCCCCTCATGATTTTATAAATCTCTATAACGTCACCCTTCAGCCTCCGACCCTCCAGGGAAAATAGCCCCAGCCTATTCAGCCTCTCCCTATAGCTCAAACCCTCCAATCCTGGCAACATCTTTGTAACTCTTTTCTGAACCCTTTCAAGTTTCACACCATCCTTCCTATAGCAGGGAGATCATAATTTAATGCAATATTCCAAAAGTGGCCTAACCAATGTGCTGTACAGCTGCAACTTGACTTCCAAACTCCTATAATCAATGCACTGACCAATAAAGGCAAGCATACCAAACATCTTCTTCACTCTCCTATCTACCTACAACTCCACTTTCAAGGAACTGTGGACTGTGCACTCCAAGATCTCTTTGTTCAGCAACGTTCTCCAGGACCTCACCATTAAGTATATAAGTCCTGCCCTGATTTGCCTTTCCAAAATGCAGCACCTCACATTTATTGAAAGTAAACTCCATCTGCCACTCCTCAACCCATTGGCCCACCTAATCAAGATTCTTTTGTACTCTGAGATAACCTTATTTATTGTCCACTACAGCTCCAATCTGCAAACTTACTAATCATACCTCCTATGTTCACATCCAAATCATTTCTATAAATGACAAAGTGCAGTGGACCCAGCACCGATCCTTGTGACACACCACTGGTCACAGGCCACCAGTCTGAAAAGCAATCCTCCACTACCACCCTCTGTTTTTTACCTTTGAGACAGTTCTGTGTCCAAATGGCTCGTTCTCCCTGTGTTCTAGATAATCTAACCTTGTTAACCAGTCTACCATGAGGAACTATGTCGGACGTCTTACTAAAGTCCATATAGATGAAGTCCACCAATCTGCCCTCAATAATCTTCTTCATTACTTCTTCAGAAAACTCAATCAAGTTAGTTAGACACAATTTCCCACGCACAAAGCCATGTTCACTCTCACTAATCAGTCTTTGCCTTTCCAAATACATGTAAATCCTGTCCCTCAGGATTCCCTCCAATAACTTGCCCATTACCGATGTCAGGCTCACTGGTCTATAGTTCCCTGGCTTCTCTTTACCACCTTTCTTGAATAGTGGCACCATGTTAGCCAACCTCCAGGCTTCTGGCACCTTATCTGTGGCTATCGACGATATCAATTTTTGGAATCATCATCTTACATCTATACAGTGACTATTTCCATAGGCTTCCTTTGCTTCTTTCTAACTAAATACTAGCGTGGAAAGTGATTCTACTGCTGGTTAAAATATTGCTGTCTACTTATTGGACATGCTTCCTTTACTTTTGTATGTTGCCCTTTGCAACACTTACATTCTATACTCTGACTTCGATCGTTTTGCTGGCAGTTCTGCAAATATTTCTTAGTAGGGAGTTCAAACTGTCTCTTCAAAGCCTTCAAAACTTCTCCACTCTGCCTTTCCTGTTCTTCAGAGAAATTTAAGGAACAAACAGCTTGTTGCAGTCTTTCCCAACTTATAATGGAGTTGCTATTTTTAATTGTTTCAACATCATATTCAGCTCTGCAGCCACCCTCATAGCTTTATTCCTGAGACAAGACAAAATTCCACTTTTGTCTCATGTTGGCATTCACTTCAAGAGCAATCAGAAAATCCATGGCCATCTTGACTCAACCAGTAATTTAAAGCTGCTTTTCCAATTGATCCTTCCTGCTTCTCACAGTATCTAATTCTGTTACAGGTTTGAAAGTCCACACAATTTCAGGTGATCATTATAACTTTGAACATCCACACAATTTCAGGAGTCCACTTCTGACATCATGTTTCATGACTGTATTTTAGTGGCTACGATACCTAAACTGAAAGCAAGTTACAGCAGAGGTCACATGATTATATTAGTGATGAAGAGGTGCTGGTGTTGGACTGGGATGGACAAAGTTAAATATCACAAAATACCAGGATATAATCCAACAGGTTTATTTGGAAGTACAAGCTTTCAGAGCATTGCACCTTCATCAGGTAGCTAGTGGAGCAGGATCATAGGACACAGAATTTATAGATAATAGTTTCATACAACTGATGCAATATAAAAAAAGGTAACATCTCAGCTCAAACAATCTGTAAGCATTCAACCCATGTGACAGTTTATACTTTGGAAATGGAACCAGTCTGACTCAAGATTGGAATACATAGGGAAACTAACCTTACACTTTAACTGCATTGTCTGAGCTGAGATGTCACCTTTTTTTAATAAAGCCTTAAGTTATCTCATAAATGTGACTTGAAAGAAATTCTGGGGTTTGCATATTAATGAATCAAAACCTGCAACCCAATTTAAAAGATGGCAGACTTAACAGCAGTCTAGGTTTGTTCAATATATCGCGTCAGTTGCATGACAATGTGATCTTTTGCTTTAAATTCTGTGTCCTATGATCCTGTCCTACTAACTACCTGATGAAGGAGCAGTGCTCCAAAAGCTTGTACTTTCAAGTAAACCTGTTGGACTATAACCTGGTCTTGTGTAATTTTTAACTCTGATTATATTAAGCCATAAACTGACAATGTACAAACGTATTTCTCCAGTAACACAGGGCCACCCAACAGATCTTGCATAAATATAAATCCTTTTGAATTGTTCTCATAGACCTAACTAAACTGGAAATTTCAATATATTGATATTTTCATTTATGCTGTCTAGTAAGACTACATTGCAGTATGTGCCAAGAAAACCATAAATTGCCATCTTTTAACTGAACAGATACTCTAAGGTGTGCCATGGCTTTACTCAATAGTGATGGAAAATCTAAATCTCTTAATCTCAAAGGTATCTGAAATAACTCCACAGAAACTGGTAACCTGTCGCTAAATCATCCATTATTTACATATGCACAGTACATGGATTCTAACCAGCTAGCTCCAAGCTAGTCCCTCAAGTAAGGAGAATCCCTGAACCTCATCTTTATCTGTGTCAGCCAGGGCTCCTGATGGGCCCAGGTTAACAGCTCCAGTTAGGAACCTCATATTCAATGAGATTACTTGACCAACCTCGTTCCAATTACTACAGTATCATTAGCTCCAATAATCATCAACAAATCAAGAGTAAGTAGGTGGTTTGGTGGAGAATCTTTCACATGGCAAGTACTCAATCTACATTCCATTATCAAAGGGTGGTGGACGGAGAGACAGAATGAAGCTATTTTAATTTATTCATTCATGCTGGTCGAAAGATAACGATGGAACCTTTTTTTAGAGTTAAACTGGTTAAATCTGATTGGTCAAGTAGACAGTTACCAAAGAGGGATAGAGGCCTAATGTCAGTTAGTCGTTGAACAGCTGCTGTTAGGGACTATGTTTTAACTCCCCAGTAATTTTAAAAAATATTCATTTCTAAACTAGCACAAGGGAAGAAAAAATTTATAGCCACAGGAGAAGGAGCTGATGTGCGAATAAGGATGATGAATTTCTACTTTCTACTAATTGCCAGCTTTTGGTTAATGGTACAAGAGTAAAAGTTAAAGTAAATTAAAGTAATTAAAATTACAGTAAGTACAGCAATTTGAAAGTATAAGTTAAGGAATGGCAGGGCAGGGTAGCTCAGCAAAGCAGGATGCTCAATCTATGACATGTGGAGAGTTGTGGATTCTGCTCATGACCATGACGAGCCCATGTGTGGCTTGTGCCCGGGCTTTCAGAGGTTGGGCAGCTCTGGAGTCACTGGTTTGCATCTGTGAGGCAGACAACTATGGGGATAGTATGTTCAGAAAGGCGGTCACACCAGAGGTTAAGGGCAAGCAGGTGGATCGGGAATAGTGACCACTAGGAAGTCCAAGAGAAGTAGACAGTTAGTGCAGATGTCTATGGTTTTCCAATTTGGATATTGATGATAGTGATGGATCTGTGAGCAGTGAAGCAAGGGCAAAGCCCATGGCACCATGGGCAACCCAGGAGGGGAGGAAGAAAATCCAACGGTAATTGCTTATTTGGGAGAACGACCAGGTCTTCCTGCAGTGACTCCACAATGGTGTGTGGCCTCACTGGTGTTCGGGTCATGGATATCCCAGACTGCAGGACAGTCTTCTGGGGAGGTCAAACAACCAGATGATGTGGTCCATCTGAATACTAACAACATTGATAGGAAGGGGCATGTGAGCCTGTAATTGCAATATAATGGGCTATGAAGAAATCCAGCATTCAGTCCACTAAAATAGTAACCTCTGGATTAACCCCAGTGCCGTGTGCCAGTGAATACAAAAATAGTAAGGTAAGACACATGAATGCAAGAAGAAGAGATTTAGATTTCTGGCACTGATCTTAGAGAGTGGCACCCATACAAGATAGAAGAATGGCATCTGTACTGAGCTGAGACTGAGTTCCTTGCAGGGCGGTTTACTGGTTCTGTTGGAAGGGTTTAGGCTAACTTAGCATAACTATGGGATCCAGGAGAGAATATAAGAAAGTAATACTAGGGTGCACAAGATGCTGGGAGAGGCGGAAAACACAAAAAATACAGAATAGTAAGTTAATTGGTGAAGTTGGAGGAAGGGAGAAAGTAATAAATCAATAAAGCCTAAATCAGGGATACAGTGCATGTATGTGAATTCATGTAGTACAGTTAATAACTCTGGGCAGTTGCATGCGCAGATTACCTTGTGCAATTATGATATTGTGATGAGACCTACTTAAAGAAGGGCAGATTTGGCTAATATTTAGTCTTGATTAAAAAGTCTTCAGAACGGATAAGAAAGGGGAAAAAAGGAGGCACTTTTGATTTAGGAGACCATTTCAGTCTGGACACCAAGAATGTTTCAGAGGGTTCAAGAACAGTATAAATTTGTCTAGAGCAAAGGAATAGGAAGGGTGTAGTTACATTTCTTGAAGTAAAATATAGATCACCAGATGGTGGGAAGAATATAGAGGAATAAATCTGCAAGGAAATTACAGAGATGTGCAGCCATCATAGAAAATTGGAGACTTTAATTACCATTTAATCAACTGTGATAGTGGTTGTTTAAGGGACAGTGAGGGACAAGCATTCCCAGATTGTGTTCAGGAGAATTTCCTACAGAAGTATGTATCCAGTCCAACTCGGAAGGAGACATAGCTAGACTTGATTCTTGGAACTGAGGTGGGCCAAATGGATCAAGTGACAATGGGAGAACATTTATAGGACAATGATCATTATATCATAAAGCTCAGGACAGTGGTAGAAAATGATATTGGCCAATCCTGAGTAAGCATAACTAATTGGCGTAGAGCAGACTCCAATCGGGCAAGAACAGAACTGGACTGGATACATTGGAATGAAAGATTGGCATGAAAACAGACACTGAACAATAGGCTATCTTCAAAGAGGAGATGGTTAGAGCACAGTCAAGGTGTAAGCAAAGGGAAAGATAACACAAACAAATTCAGAGGTCCATGGAAAACAAAGAAGATAGAAATGATGCTAAAGAATAAAAGGTGGGTTTAGGATAGGTATCAGTCGGAAAATATAATTGAGGATTCCTGATGAAGGGCTTTTGTCCAAAACATAGGTTTTCCTGTTCCTTGGATGCTGCCTGACCTGCTGTGCTTTTCCAGCACCACTCTAATCTAGATTGAGAATCAAGCTGAGTACATAAAGTTCAGGAGGGAGCTGAGAAAATCAAAGAAGCAAAGAGAGATTATGAAAAAAGACTGTCAGTTAACATGGACGGAGATTCTAAAGTTTTCCATAAGTACATCAATAGTAAAAGCTTGATAAAAAGAAGTGGAGCTGATTCAGGCAAAAATAGAAGACTTACAATTTGAAGTAAAAGGCCTAACTGAGGTCTTAAATAAATATGTTGCATTTGTCATTATCTTTGAGATAGATGCTGCCATGTCATAGTGATAGAAGAGGAAGCTCAGTCACTGTAAGATTTTGAAGTTGATCTGGAAGAGGTATTGGATAAGCTGTCAGTCTATAAAGTGATGAGACTCTCAACCAAATCAGATGCATCCAACAGCATTATGAAAGTGAGAGTGGAAATTGCTGCAATTATCTTTCAATATTCTCTGAATGCAAGGGGGTGGTGCAGGAAGATTGTAGATTTATAAACAGTACACCTTTGTTCATAAAAAAGTTGTAAAGTTTTGGTCCCTCAATGACAAACCAGTCTGTTAACTTTAGTGGTGGAGAATCTTGTAGAAAGCATTATTCAGAATAAAATTAATTAATGTGGATTGATTATGAAAGTTCAGTATGCGTTTGTTAAGGGAAAATTTTGTCTAACTAGCCTGCTGGACTTTATTGAAGAGGAGCAGAGGCTGATGGTCAGGCTGATGAAGGGAAGGCTGTTAACATGTTGTACATGGACTTTCGAAAGGTATTTAATACAGTATTATGCAATAAACTTGTGAGGAAATTTATAGCTTATGGAAGACAAACGACAGTAACAACTGAGATACAAAACTGGCTCAGGGATAGGAAATAGAGAGTCATGGTTAAAAGGTATTTATTAGGTTGGAAGAAGGTGTATGGTGGTGTATAGAAACTGCAGAAACACTTCGAGCTCTATAAGACTCAATTAACTTGTTAAATACTCAACTGAATAATACACGCTTTTAAGTTCTGGAGAGATCTCAATCATTGGCTTTCACTACCCTGGGTTCTGTAACTAATCCCAAATAGTATTATGCAGGAGAGTTGGCAGCTGGCCAGGCTGGAATTCTTCTCAATGTCTTCACCACCCCTCCTGATATAGGATACCTCATGCAGTGTCATTCTCTGGAGTCCTGTTTAAGTCAGGGTTTCCTAAGCTGCTTTTTATAGAGTTCAGACCTGCCAAGTTGACATTCCGATTTCCTTATTTGGAATTGCTTATGAAACTTGTCCAATTCCAAATGGTTTTACCAAGTGGTTTTACATAGCTAGCAATTCTCAAATTCCGGTGGTTTCTGTAAATCCTTCTTGCTTTCATGGTCTCAGTCATAACTCAGCTCCCTGATTGGTCTTCAAGGTAGCTGGAATGCCACTCTATTCATTACTCCTAACTCCAGCTTGAACTTGAGCGTGGTAACCTATTTACCGTAGAGAACTGCTTCCTACAATGTCTTCTGTCTAGCTTGCAGTTATATTGTTCTAGTCCATTGTAAAATCTCATATTGATTCCTATACCTTCAGCCTTATCCAAAGGTCCCAGACTTCCCCAGAGATCTTGGAATCCTTGCATTCCTGATATGTATCTAAATGATCCTAGATCTTAAGGCGGCATGGTGCCTCACAGTGCCAGTGACCTTGGTTCGATTCCAGCCTCGGGCGACTGTGTGGAGTTTGCACAATCTACCGTGTTTGCATGGGTTTCCTCCAGGTGCTCCAGTTTCCTCCCACAGTCCAAAAATGTGCAGGTTAGGTGAATTGGCCGTGCTAAATTGCCCGTAATGTTCAAGGATGTGTAGGTTAAGTGCATTGGTCAGGGGTAAATACAGGATAATAGAGTAGGGGAATGGGTCTGGGTGGGTTACTCTCCGGAGGGTTGGTGAGGACTTGTCGGGTCTAAGGGACTGTTTCCACACTGTAGGGATTCTATGATCTTGGTGTGCAAGGAAAAGTTAATGGGTGACATAAAATTTGGGAGAACTGTAAACTGTAGGGAGGACAATTTAGAACTTCAAAGGTATATTGACACATTGGAGGGATAGATGGATAGGTGGAAGGTGACGATCAATGCAGAAAAGTATGAGGTGGTATACTTTGGAGAGACAATGTAACATAAAGGATACCATTCTGAAAAATCTGCAGGAGTATATACGTCCATAAGTCATTAAAGATGGCAGGATAATTGAGAGAGCTGTTAATAAAGTAGGCAGTATTTCATAAATAGGGACATAAAGGATATGATGAGCATGTAAAATACACTGGTTAGACTTAACGTGGAGTATCTTACACAGATCTGGACACCACAGGGATGTCATTGCATTGGAGAGAGCAGAGAGGTTTATGTGAATGGTTCCAGAGATGAGATGCTTCAGTTACGAGGAAAGATTGGCAACGTTGGGTCTGTTTCCCTTAAAGAGGAGAAGATGAAGAGAAGATTTAATTGAAGTTTTCAAAACCATGAGGGGACTGAACAGAAGGCACAGATTTGAAATATTTTACAAAAAAAGCGAATGCAAGGTTAGAGGACATTATTTTGACACAGCAAGTAATTAAAGTATAGAATATACAGCCTGGAAGACTAGTGGAAGCAGGTTGAATTAAGATATTCAAGAGAATAATGGATGTCTATGTAAATAGGTACAACATGCAGGATTAAGGAAAAATGGCAGTAGATTGGTAATAAGCTAAAATGCCAGAGACTCAGTGCAAACATGATGGGCCAAATGACCTTCTCTTTTACCATAGCAATTTTGTAATTTTGCGGTATTCTTGCAAATGTCCTGATGAGTGCAAGACAAAAAACTTTGACAAAATATTTATATTTTCCCAATAATACTCAGCTCCTGCACTATGAAATGACTATTCGATGTTCAAAACCTTTTAGATGTGTCTAATATTAGAAACTCACAAATTCACTTTGGGAGCACAGTCTGTATTTGTGGATAGGTCTGGTTTTCAGCACAATGTTTTTGAAACCAGGCATTAGAAATCTCAGAAATGCAATTTGTACTGGATGCAATAGGCTCTTAAAATTCCTTGGTATGTTGCACTGGTTTGGCCAATGTTGAGGAATGTTCACTAAAAGATACTAATGGAAACTAACAAAAACATCCTGCCCAGTGACTCTCACTTTGTTTGGTAATTAGCCCTCATAAAGATATAAAAAGACCTAAGAGGCAACTTTTTCACGCAGACGGTGGTACGTGTATGGAATGAGCTGCCAGAGGAAGTGGTGGAGGCTGGAACAATTGCAACATTTAAAAGGCATTTGGATAGGTTTATGAATAGGAAGGGTTTGGAGGGATATGGGCCGAGTGCTGGCAGGTGGGACTAGATTGGGTTGGGATAGCTGGTCGGCATGGACGGGTTGGACCGAAGGGTCTGTTTCCACGCTGTACATCTCTATGACTCTATAAATCTCTATGCTAACCAGCTGAGTAATCACCATAAAGAAATAAGTGTTGAATTTAACATTGCTGAACTATTACAAGTTAGCAAATTGACTTTAGGCAAAACAAGCAGAATGCAAGTGATTATGCTTACCCACTGATATTCACCTCCTTGCTGCCAGTTAGAGATGATACCAGCAAACAGTTCTTGTAATATGCCAATTGGCCATTAAACAATACTTAGCTCCCAGATCCTTAAAGTGGAGGAATCTCATTTGCATATGGATATAAAATGAGCTAAAATTATATTTTTAGCATCCAGTCATAGATTTTATTTAAACAACAAAAAGTCAACGATATGCCCCAAAAAGCCTTAGCTCCTGAACAACTAATACGTTGCTGTAAAAGAACTGCACTGTTTTATCCATAAGGTCATGCATTTCAGTTCACCATCCATGCACAGCAAACTGATGTGCCATATGTCAATAAGGTCAACTCCTTTTTTACATAGTCTGTTGGGCTGAGTGAAGGAACCTATAACAGGAGCTGTCTATTCATCGAAAAGAGGCCTTTATGTGTTTTAGTCAGTAATAGCTGAAGAGTTTTAGGATAATTGGGCCATTGAGGAATGAGTCACTCAACAAATGTGCATTCCCAGAGTTCCCTTTGAAGTGTTGACAGTGATTAAGGATCTTTTTTAATATGTTTATTTGTTGATCAGGTGGTAGCTTTTGAATGCAGATTTATCGTTGTCGCATATTATGTGCTTATAATTAAGACAAGTGGCAGTGCACCATTCGAAATATAATTATACTTTAACTCTTTAAGCACTAGCACTTTCAGCAGCATATTTTATATGTAGGGTATTGAAGACTAGTAATGGGGAAATTTCCAGTTGCACTTTCTGTTTTATTTTCAAAGCTCAACATTAGACATAAATGTAAAATCATTTTTGTAGATAATATCTTCCAGCTTAAAGAAGTTGATTAATTGTGATAACCTTATCTTGCAGAGAGAGTCTTCCTCCTTAGGCTCCCTGTAAAGATCTTTAACAAAGGAATTTATTAGGTGGTCTTCCTTAGAAGGGCACAGTTTTCACAAAGAGTAACAAAAACCATATTAATTGATACGACATTTTGTACATTCAGTAAGAATCATCGTAGTAAACATAATTCAATGTTTTTTTTGTCTCTTCTCACTCACAGCAACAAAATAAAATGTTGCTGTCTTTCACTGTCACTGGGTTGCAAACTGGAACTCCATTGCTTACAGGACTAGTATGTACCTACATCTCAATGACAGTAGCAGTTCCAGCTCACTACCCCCTCCTCAAAGGCAATTAGGAATGGGAACAAATGTTGGTTTTTAGGGCTAAGAGATCTTAGATTAGATTATTTACAGTGTGGAAACAGGCCCTATGGCCCAACAAGTCCACACCGACCTGCCGAAGCGCAACCCACCCAGACCCGTTCCCCTACATTTATCCCTTCACCTAACACTGCGGGCAATTTAGCATGGCCAATTCACCTAACCTGCACATTTTTGGACTGTGGGAGGAAACTGGAGGAAACCCATGCAGACACGGGGAGAACGTGCAAACTCCACACAGTCAGTCGCTTGAGGCGGGAATTAAACCCGGGTCTCTGGTGCTGTGAGGCAGCAGTGCTAACCACTGTGCCACCGTGCCACTCTTATCTAGGATTTGTGCAGCAATGGTGTGAAGAAGGTAAAGTTGAAATTAGTCAATGAAGACTTCTTACCGAATCTGCCCTCTGATGGCCCTTGCAGTTGGTATGAGGGCATGAGCTTGTTTGCATCATAGACAAGTGAAGCTTCTTTGAAATAGAAGCTCTTCCCTTTCAATCTCTCAGCAGCTCCTGGGTTGGTAATTTCAGTGCCCGTCTGTGCTGTTGTGGCACCCTGCACCCAGGAAGCCAATCGTTCTGTACAATTCTTAGCTGTCTGCTGTCTAGTATGCTGGTGCAAAAGTGAATGAATACTGGCTTTTGGGTGCAAGCACTGATAACTCCCTATGAAGTGCTGCACAGACCCACTGTTATAATTGCCATTGAGAGAGCAAATCTTCACTTTGAAGTTGAAAAACAGGGCCAACCATCCATTGAAAAGATCCAGCAGTCACAGGATCAGTTTATTATGATTCTCATAGAATTGATATGACTTGTGGCACACTGGGGAGGGTAACTTGATTACCTCGATTCTCCTTGTTTCAACATATGTCTGCTGCACACCTCCTGCATTATGATAACATAGATTGTATGTATCTCAAGGATAAACCATCCTTTAAACTCTTCTTTAACGTCATTTGATTTTAAGTTGAGTGGGAGGACAGAGGCCTCAAAGTTAATTCCTGGAAATGGAGTGAAGTACCAAGTGAAAATAAAATGTAGGAGTCAGTGATTCACACAATGTAAAGGAAGGGATCAGAAAAATAACAATCAGTATTGTACTTCAGTGCCCTCTTCAGTTATCTAACTCTTATACTTACCTAAGGTGTTAACAGTAGGAGAAAGTGAGGACTGCAGATGCCAGAGATGAGAGTCAAAAAATGTGGCGCTGAAAAAACACAGCAGGTCAGGCAGCATCTGAGGAGCAGGAGAGTCGACGTTTTGTGCATAAGCCCTTCATCAGGAAAGTGTTACAGTAAGCAGCTAGGCCTTGGAAAACGTTACACCAATTGCACTCAGTTGCATCAAGGCTCATGAACTCACAAAATATCTGAACAGTTGAACAATGTATTTGTGCAAACAATACC
This sequence comes from Chiloscyllium punctatum, assembly GCF_047496795.1. Taxonomy (NCBI): domain Eukaryota; kingdom Metazoa; phylum Chordata; class Chondrichthyes; order Orectolobiformes; family Hemiscylliidae; genus Chiloscyllium; species Chiloscyllium punctatum. The sequence continues at coordinate 19,209,693 of NC_092750.1, read as the reverse complement.
TGAGAGAACTTGAGAGGTATAGATTTGCACTGTTAAAAAAAAATCAAGAAAATTTACATTTACCACATCAATGGCAAAATGACATTGTGTGCCCAAAATCAAAACTCCTCAACACGATGCTAGTGTACCAATAACATACGTCCTTTAGGGAACCAAGGGATTCACAGTCTACAATACAGTAAGACAGATATAAGGGTTATCCCTTTGTAACCTATTTGGACATATGACCTTAATTAAAGGGGTGATCCAATTCCAGAGCAGTCCTAGATGTAGGAGATACAAGTATAGTGAAGAAGCACGTTTATGGGAGAGACAGAGTGAGTTGATTTCTTGCTGTCTGTGGGGTGCTGAGGTCTAGTAAAATCTAAACAAACGTTTCAACAACCATTTTGACAAATGGTAAATCACAGGCACATTTACAGCACATCTGATAACCTTTATGCCATTTCAGAGCCAAAATGGAAGAAACATAGAAACAGATTTAATGGGGGAACAATACACATACAAATGTTCCAGAAACCAACCTTCAAGTACATATTCCTGGAGAATATTTAGAGATAAAGACTTGGCCCTCATGTTGCACTTCATCTTCACTTGAATTTGTTTTAATCAAGCTGTTCTTTCCATTCAATCAACTGGGAGTTATTGACAGTGACATTGGCAGATGGGCATTTAATGTATTCATGAAATGTTACCCTGTGTGCTATTATAACCTCTAATAAAATTGGATGCAATATTATGTTACATAATGAGATTAAACATTCACCACTCTTCAAATATTTCCAGCTCAGGTTTGGGATTCTCTGTTGGGGAGTGACCTTACAGTGGAGAATAAGGCTATAGATAAGTTAATCCAGAATTATTAATTTAAATCAAAGTGTTGGTGTGGATAAATCTTCAAATGGTAATGTTAGGACTGATATCAGAAAATTCTCTGTCATACGAAAAGTGATCAACATTTGGAATAATTTTCAAATACAGCAGCGGAGGAGGCAAAATCAGCAGTATTACCTCAATGCTGATGCCACACTGAAAATAGATTAAGATGTATTTGGCTGTCTGAATTAAGGTGGGTCACATTGTGTGTAGCAGGATGTAGAAATGTACTTGGACTCCCCCAAGTGCAAGGTACCATTGACTGCACATACGGAAAGGGGGTGTGATATTACAATACTGCAAATTCATTGATGGGAAGAGAATCCATTCAATTCACAAGTAAGTTCCAAAGTTGATAAATTCTGGAGCACTCTTGGGTACCTGGAGTGTTTGAGGATTCAGGTGCCATACATGGCTAGCTACTCATAGAACCATAGAATCTCTGCAGTATGGAAGCAGGCCATTCACTCCATTGAGTGCACATCCAGCATCCCATCCAGGCCCACCCCCTCTCCCTGTAACCCTGCATTTCCCTGTGCTAATCCACCCAACCTGCACATCACTGAACTGTGGGAGGAAACCGGAGCACCCAGAGGAAACCCACAGTCAGAGTGAGAACGTGCAAACTCCACACAGACAATTGTCAGAAGGTGGAATTGAACCCGGGTCCCTGACACTGTGAGGCAGCAGTGCTAACCAATGAGGGATAATGGCTATTCACTGCGCCTATAAAATCACCCACAGCACAGGTTTAATGCTGCTCCAATCATTGTGCATTGGACTAGACTGCATCTGAAGGCTCTCTTGGCATTCTCTACTTAGTGGGGAAAGTGAGGACTGCAGATGCTGGAGATCAGAGCTGAAAATGTGTTGTTGGAAAAGCGCAGCAGGTCAGGCAGCATCCAAGGAACAGGAGAATCGACGTTTCGGGCATGAGCCCTTCTTCAGGAATGAGGAAAGTGTGTCCTGCAGGCTAAGATAAAAGGTAGGGAGGAGGGACTTGGGGGAGGGGCATTGGAAATGCGATAGGTGGAAGGAGGTTAAGGTGAGGGTGATAGGCCGGAGTGGGGGTGGGGGTGGGGGCGGAGAAATCAGGAAGAAGATTGCAGGTAAGGAAGGTGGTGCTGAGTTGAGGGATTTGACTGAGACAAGGTGGGGAGAGGGGAAATGAGGAAACTGGAGAAATCTGAGTTCATCCCTTGTGGTTGGAGGGTTCCTAGGCGGAAGATGAGGCGCTCTTCCTCCAACCGTCGTGTTGCTATGGTCTGGCAATGGAGGAGTCCAAGGACCTGCATGTCCTTGGTGGAGTGGGAGTATTGAGCCACGGGGTGGTTGGGTTGGTTGGTCCGGGTGTCCCAGAGGTGTTCTCTGAAACGTTCTGCAAGTAGGCGGCTTGTCTCCCCAATATAGAGGAGGCCACGTCGGGTGCAGCAGATGCAGTAAATGATGTGTGTGGAGGTGCAGGTGAATTTGTGGCGGATATGGAAGAATCCCTTGGGGCATTGGAAGAAGTAAGGGGGGAGGTGTGGGCGCAAGTTTTGCATTTCTTGCGGTTGCAGGGGAAGGTGCCGGGAGTGGAGGTTGGGTTGGTGGGGGCTGTGGACCTGACGAGGGAGTCACAGAGGGAGTGGTCTTTTCGGAACGCTGATAGGGGAGGGTAGGGAAATATATCCCTGGTGGTGGGGTCCGTTTGGAGGTGGTGGAAATGACGACGGAAGATACGATGTATTTGGAGGTTTGTTGGGTGGTAGGTGAGGACCAGTGGGGTTCTGTCCTGGTGGCGATTGGAGGGGCGGGGCTCAAGGGCGGAGGAGCGGGAAGTGGAGGAGATGCGGTGGAGGGCATCGTCGATCATGTCTGGGGGGGGATATTGCAGCCTTTGAAGAAGGAGGCCATCTGGGTTGTACGGTATTCTCTACTTAGTACCTACCTGCTTGCTCACAGCACCTATGCCTTGCCTTGCCTTGCTGTGCCAAATAGTACAATCACACAACCAGGCAGCCTTGGTCAAAGAGTCAAACATCTTGCTATATAACAGTGTCTTATTTCAATCTGACACCTGCACCATGTGCCAGCAGTATATGTGGCAAACACTACAAATGGAGCAGGCATGCGGCTATCCCTGAGGGGCGTGATCCTCACCAAAGTCCATGAAGATGTCCAATAGCCAGGGGGTCCCAGCACAGTAAATCAAGGCAGCCTCCTATACCTCAGTGCCTCTCTCAGAGTGTTCTCATTCAGGGGCTGTATGCTTCTGTAATCCAAGCAATGGGTCACACTCTACCCTGTGGCTCAACAAGACCCTGTCCTGTGGGTTAAGGTTAATATGGTCAGGGGTCTAGGTGCATCTCATCTGGGTTGGTCCAGCTGAGTTGAATAAGGGGCTGGGCCACAGTCAGTCTATTGGGTCTGCTCACAGAAACTAATGGGAAAGGGGCTGGGAGCTGGGACAGGTAATGAAACGCAGCACGTGAGTCTTCAAGACGAGGTCTGCAGGCTGAGGGCAAGGGGTGTGACAGTATCTGTAAAAGGGAATTACAGTGAAATATGAATAGGAAGGGAGGGTTGGGATCAGGCAAATCTACAGCCAGCAGCACTCCAGATTCAAAGGTGGGGTGGTGAATGACTATACTTGACATAATCACCTCATATGGCAGGGGCTGGGTTTGGAAGGTGGCCAGGTACAGGTGCAAGTAGATAGTTTGGATGGGGACTGGGAATGTTACACAGCCTGTTGAGTGTATGGGCAGTGTTATCAAGAAGAGAATTGAGATGTGTCGAGCTCATTGAGATGTTGAGGTGGAAGCTGTAAGCCATTGGCTGAGGAGAACCAGCTGCCTCCTGGCACTGCCCTGGATCATTCTGTGGGTGTCAGATTTTCCCCATATCCCTGTCACCATGACTTTGGCCCTCAAGATGAATGGTGGGCGGTGATGGATTGCAGGTGTGTGCATCTCTCCAGGAGCTCCTCAGGATCCTGGGCCGTCAACCTCTCCACGATGCAGCCAGACAGTCTCATACGTACTGTACTGCTGCAGCTTCTGGGCAATGAGGGCCACTGCATCCCACAAACCCCTCTGCCACTGCTCCCTGTGTATGAGGATAAAGTCCCTGATTGTCTACACTACAGAGTCCCCTTCTGATGGGGAGCTGAGCAGGTGCCTGGTCTCCAGTAGTCCTTCGAGTGCCATTGCCTGGGGCATTCCTTCCTTGGCCACTTGCTGAGAGGTACTCATCTGTTTGTGCTCCCACACTCACTAAGCCTAATATACTCACTGAGGTGCCTATATCTGAGCTGGTGTGGGTGCAGGAGATAGTCTTTCTGATGGCTCATCCAAGGCCTTCATACACTTGTCCTCAGAGAGAAAGGAGGTGGTTCTGGGGGACTGTGGCCTATAATGAGAGAAAGGGTGGAACTGAGTGAGATGGGAGTGAGCGGAATGCCTGTTCGCCCTGGTGCAGGTGGTGAGGTGTTCTGAAGCAGTAAGGAGGCAGGGCAGAGCCCACGCAGTGTTAATGGTGTGACAACTTGGGGTCAGTGAGAGAGGGTGATAGAAGATGTTGCAGGCATTAGTGAAAGTGGCAGAGCGTGAGGCTTGGTGGGAGTTGGGTGCAGTAGCAAAGATACAGTGAGCGTGAGGTAGCAGAGAACTTACCCTGGCACAGCGGAGATGGCCACTGATCTTCTTACAGCACTGCTGGCCATTCCTCCACCACTTGGAGATGGCACTGACCCAGGGGCAACCTTAAATCAGCTTCCAGAGTTGGTGATGTGGCCTGGTTTGCCTTTCTCCAGGAAGAAGATGCCCCTCCTCAGCATCACACCCTCGACCAGGACCTCATAGGACTGTTCCAGGAATCCTTAATGTTGCAAGTTAGCCCAAAGCTACTGAAGATCTATTTCCTGACACACACTAATACTAAGAATGAATGATTCATGAGAGAAGTGCTGGATAAATTTCAAAACAAGAATTAATTGCATTGTAAGATAAGGGATGTATGAGGATGAATCTTTCAATTAATGATTAGGTGACAATTGTGATGGGAAGAGGTGGTGTTTTGGTGTTATATAAGACAGTTAGCATGCATTAGAAGGTCTATAGCTCCCTTAACCAGAGAGTGTACTGAAGAGTTGGTCATACAAGGATCTTTCTCAGAAGAATTTGATAGTACCCAGGCTGTATAGGGAGGAAAAGGATTATGTAATGACATGATATTATTGTCTGTCCTGGTGAAGTATTTTCTTTCCTTTCTGCACAGTCAGCCCTGAGTGTATGGAGATGGTGGGCAGTGCCAGTGCTCGCTCTTTTCAGGTGGGCCAGTTGGTGTTTGTGTCCAGCTTGGCAGAACAGAAACCCAGGTGGATAAGATGTAACTTTCTGTTGTGTCAACTCTTGTTGTTACTAGCATCAAGGAAATTCAAGGTTATAGGGTCCTCTCCCCAAATCTATTGCAGATATTTTCTTATAAACCTCAGGTATGAAATATGCTTAAATAGGGTTTATAACGTAGACATAGAGTGGATGATTCCCCTTGTGGGACAATCTAGAATGTAAAATGAAGGAGTTGATCATTGACTTCAGGAAGAGGAGTGGAGAGCACACCCCTGTCTGCATCAATGGTGCTGAGGTGGAGATGGCTGAGGACCATCAAGTTCCTGGGAGTGAGGATCACCAACAATCCATCCATCCCAGCTTAGAAGTCAAGAAAATACAACAATGCCTGTACTTCCTCGGGAAGCTAAAGAAATTCGGCATGTCCACAAAGATTCTTACCACTCTTTATGGATGCATCATAGAAAGTGTTCTATCTGGATGCGACACAGCATGTTATGACAACTGCTTAAGACCACAGGAAACTACAGAGTCATGAATGCAGCCCAATCCAACATGCAAACCAGCCTTCCATTCATTGACTCTATCTGTACTTCCCACTGCCTCGGGAAAGCAGCTAACATAACCAAAGACCCCTCCCACTGTGGGTATACTCTCTTTCACCTTCTTCTGTCAGGCAGAAGATATAAAGGTTTGAATACACTGACAAACAGATTCAAAAACAGCTTCTTTCCCACTATTATCAGACTTTTGAACAGACCTCTCAAATGTTAATTTTGATCTTTCTCCTCATACCTTTTCTGTAGCTGTAACACTGTACTCTGTTCTGCTGTCCTGGTGCACTTTGTATGGTATCTGGCTGTATAGCATGCAAAATAACACTTTCTACTGCATCTCAGTAAGTGACGATAATAAATCAAACTCAAGCTCAAACTCAAATCTCTAATGAGAGATCATAATTTTAGACTAAGGGGCGGCAAAGTGGAAACAGAGAAGAGGAGGAATTACTTATCTCAATACATTGTGAATCTGTGTAATTTACTTCCCCAGAGTATAGTGGATGCCAGGACACTGAATAAATGTGAGGAGGAGTTGGCCAGATTTTTAAATTAGTAATAGGTTAAAGGGTTATGGGGAGGAGGCAGGAAATTGTAGTTGAGCCCAAGATGAGAGCAGACATGAACATATCAAATGGCAGAGCAGATTGAGGGGGCTGAGACTTTATGCCTGCTCCTCGTTCTAATGTTCTTAACCTATTCAGAGTTGTTATTACCCACTTCTTGAACCTAGACCTTTTGTTTAGATCAGAGTGCTGCTAGAAAAGCACAGCAGGTCGGGCAGCATCTGAAGAGCAGGAAAATCGACATTTTGGGCAAAAGCCCTTCATCAACCTAGACCTTCCAGCCCAAGAATGGTACCAAAGTGCCGCAAGACCCTACTACCCAAAACAATTGCATCAAACTTTGAGGTGCATCTCTCTTGTAATTTAAATTGAAACAGTTTGTTTTAAGTCAGGATGATTATGATCGAGTGAGAATGAAATATTACGCGCAGATATCAGCACTTTCCATTATTCAGCAATTTGAAGAGTCAAGGAAAGGTGAGAAGGATTATTAAAAAAAAAAGAGTTCTGGTATTAAATAAACTTAGAGATTGAGTCTTTTTTCTTTGGATGAAATACATAATCCAAGTCTATGAAATACTTAAAGTCATTAATGCTGTAGATGGAAGCAGGTTATTTGGCTAAAACCATGACTGTAGAGCAGGTAAACACAAATACAATTGACATTAAAGACTAGAAAGAGTTTCGCTTCCTACAAAGCAGCAGATAATTGGATGAAGCTTTCAAAGCAATGATGGACAAATATACTGTTAAAACCTAAACAAGTTCTCACCCCAAAAAAGTATTTGTGTTGCTGAGTAGGAGTTCTTCTACAGTGCTTGGTTCGCCCTTGTAGATTTCTGGCTATGAGATTATGAATTTTGAAATCCATCATTGCATGAATTAAATATAATTCAAGACTGAATATCTGGGCATTTATTTTACTTCAGAGATCAGAGAGAGATTTGATTGAGGTTTATTGTCTGAGAGGTTTCACCTATGATTATTTACCTCCCTCAAGACATTTAATTAACTGGACAGTTATGAAAATTATATGAAACTCATCAGAAACACATTTTTATTCCTTTTTGTCAACGCTGGCAGATATAGGAGAGTATCTGGCATTACCTCAGGAGACTGCTCTCTGACAGCAATGGATCTTGGCTGAGGTGACTTTGCAGAACCTCACCAGTGAAACCACACCATTCTTATTATTTGAGATAACTCAATAAATTCAGATTAGCATGGATGGCATTCTGTATCAATGGAACACCCCATCTTCAGGTCAGAACATAGAAAAAAAAAGCTATGCTTGGAGATGTCAACAGTGCAAATCATTCAGGATGCCTCCAAAGTGGGAATAAATTAGGAAGAAATATCCGATGGAATGCAAAATAATTTTGATTCTTTGTCATCATTTCAACGTTTTGTTATCCTGTTTGCTATCAAAATACAGTTTCCACAATCTGTGTCATATGCCCCAAATTTTGTAAAAATGTAATTCTATGGTAATGCCTTATCAAGTCAGGAGTGTAATGGAACGCTCCTCACTTTCCTGTATGGGTGCAGCTCCACTATGTGTGATACCATCCGGGACAAAGCAGCCCGCTTGATTGACACCTCTTCCATAAGCATCCATTCCCTCCACCATCAATGCTCAGTAGCAGCAGTGTGTACCATCTCTGTGATGTGCTGCAGAAATTTGCCAAAGATTCTCAGATAGCACCTTCCAAACAAAGTTATCTCTAGAAGGACAAGGGCAGCAGATACATGGGAACACCATCACCTGCAAGTTCCTTTCCAAATCGTTCACTATCATGACTTGGAAATTTGCTGCTGTTTCTTCACTATTGCTGGGTCAAAATCCTGGGATTCCTTCCCTAATGACATGGTGAGTCTACCTACAACACATCGACTGCAACAATTCAAGAAGGCCTCTCACCACCAACTTATCAAAGGAAACCATAGGTGAGCAATAAATGCTGGCTAGCCTGCAATGCCCATATCCTTCAAGTGAATTTAAAAGAAAATCAAATTTCACATGACAATCAATCAGCATTCTCTTCTCATTTAGTTCAAATTGTTGTTTCTTTTAAATTTTGGTATATTTGCAATTCTGGGCTAATGAGTGCAAGATGAACACTGATGACTGGACTCTCTAGCCTCAAATAATGCTGATCTTGCTAATATTGCTCTCACCCAGTGCACATCCTGTACAATATAACCTCTATACCTCTGTCTTAGTCTTACTGATTTGTACATGCTTGTTTAATATGATCTGCCTCTACTGCTCATTAGCGAATGTTTTCACTGTACTTCGGTATATGTGACAATAAATCAATCAATCAAAAAAGAACCTGTGTCTTTTGGCAGCAATATTCAAATATAATTTTCTCCTCAAGTTCAATATAAGTATTCTTCAAAAAATATACTTTTAAATTTTCAAATACTTCTGCTGTGGTTGATTAACCACCAGAGCTGTCAAGTTTGAAATTTCTGCATGGCTAATGTGTTCTCTTGACTGTAAAATAGGGGCAAGAATAGTATTACTTGAGACTTTGTCTTAAACAAAACTAGAAAGTGCTGGAGAAACCCAGCAGGTCTGGCAGTACCTATAGGGAGAAACACTGAGTTAAAGTTTTGAGTATATTGACTTTTCATCAGAATAGCTCTTATGTTTGGCCACATAACTCAAAACATTAACTGTATTTTTCTCTCGACAGGTGCTGCCAGATCTGCTGGATTTCTCCAGCACTCTCTGTTTTTGTTTCAGACTTCCAGCATCTGCAGTTCTTTACTTCTACTTTAACGAGACTTTGTTGAATCCATTTGTCTGATAGTTAAGCATCCAAATAACCAGATATCCTTATCTTTAAATGAGATAGGTGCAAAGAAAGGACAATAATTCTCCTGAATTGAGTTGCGAGCAGGTAGATCTGTGTTTCTGACTGCTCTTGGACTTGAAATAAACCTTTTGTCTCTCTTTGCCTTGAACTTTAATATATCTATTACCTGCTCATTGAGAGATACTCCCCCCACTTTCCATGGCCATTTTCCAAAAGCTGCAAGAAATCTGATTCCACTCTCCTGCAGAAAGCATTATGTTCAAGAGGATCTAATGCTGTAACGGTCTTCCAATCGCAATGCTTGTGTCCCTACTGTGTAGAATGAAGAAAATATTTAAGGAGCTTTCGAGATTAAATTATTACAATAAAAATGCAATGACAATTATATAAAGAGTGGAGCTCAGGCTTATAAGAAAGTATAAAGTATCCTTAAAGTTACTGCATTATTCTAGTTATGACTGCAATTACTGCAGAATGTATCATTCAGAGATTATTAAAACTTCGTCACCTGGGGAAGGCAAAGAAAGAATTCTAAGCAAGAATTTTAAATAATGAATGCAGAAGGACTTGGGAAAGAACAGTAGTTTCTGCCAGGGAATTAAAGATCACAAGCTGCCAGGCCAGATATGAGCATCACCTGCTTGATGGGCTAAAATAAAAATTGTAGAGGCAGATGTGACATTCACTCCCAATGCTGACTGCCATTTCTGCATGGCTTTTCTGAATTTTCAAAATTAAGATTGCACTAGGTATCTGGTGAACATATAGGGTTGCGATAGGTATTGCAATGGTGAATACTGTGTGATATAGGATATAAAATCGAGGTAGTGCAAGAGAGTTATGGAGTCATAGAGTCACAGAGATGTTCAGCATGGAAACAGACCCTTCGGTCCAACTCATCCATGCCGACCAGATATCCCAACCCCATCTAGTCCCACCTGCCAGCACCCAGTCCATATCCCTCCAAACCCTTCCTAGTCGTATACCCATCCAAATGCCCCTTAAATGTTGCAATTGTACCAGCCTCCACCACTTCCTCTGGCAACTCATTTCATACACCGTACCACCATCTGTGTGAAAAAGTTGCCCCTTAGGTCTCTTTTATATCTTTCCCCTCTCACCCTAAACCTATGCCCTCTAGTTCTGGACTCCCCTACACCAGGGAAAAGACTTTGTCTATTTATCCTATCCATGCCCCTCATGATTTTCTAAACCTCTATAAAATCACCCCTCAGCCTCCGACGTTCCAGGGAAAACAGCCCTAGCCTGTTCAGCCTCTCCCTATAGCTCAAATCCTCCAACCCGACCACAGCATTGTAAATCTTTTCTGAACCCTTTCAAGTTTCATAACATCCTTCCGGTAGGAAGGAGACCAGAATTGCATGCAATATTCCAAAAGTGGCCTAACCAATGTCCTGTACAGCCGTGACATGACCTCCCAACTCCTGTACTCAATACTATGACCAATAAAGGAAAGCATACCAAATGCCTTCTTCACTATTCTATCTACCTGCAACTCTACTTTCAAGGAACTATGAACCTGCACTCCAAGGTCTCTTTGTTCAGCACTTACAAACAAGATTTATTATAATATAAGTTCCAACATTGTTATATTATTTTTCTGTGATACTTGCAACAACTTTAACTTGGAGCAAGTTAGGGCTGAGTGGGGATGTAGGGTTATGGAGGGGAGGCTGTGTCATGGGAACTTAGCCTGTCACCTGAGCTATATTAAGTACAATCAGTGAATTCAATTCCTTTGAGCAGTGAACCCAAAGGAATTGTTCCTGGCGTAGATAGTCCTAGGAAAGAGTTTGGTTAAAGACTCTGGTGCTGGTGAGGCTGGAGCAAGGGAAGATAGGATCCCTGCTCCTCCTGGTTTTCGGAGATTCCACACAATTAAAACTTTATCAATGGCCTCTTTAGTCCACAAAATGGGACTTCCACCATATCAGTGTTGACCCTGCAGTCACCTGCCAAACTCATGAGTAAAAATGTTCTCCCTGTGAAGTGAGTCCTCTGCCCACGGCTGGGTTAATAACAGTTACAATGGGTGAAGCTCTTAAGTAGGCATTTTTTACCCAGTTGTGTGCCTCAGTTGATGGTGGAGTAGGAAGACTACCTACAGCCTTCCCACCACAGTGTTCGTAGGGGTCCAAGTGAGAAAATGGCAGGGAGCTCACCTGTCACCCTTCCCTCCCATTAAGTATTGTAGATTCCACTATAAGTTTCTTTTGGGATTCACTAATTGGCTTCAACATCCCTATAAAAAAAACAATGGACTGCAACTTGCAGCTTTTTCTCTCTTCTTTCAGCCTCATCTCCACAGCATCAAGAAATCTGGCTGGGCTGGTGATGAGATTGAAGCACCAAAGCAGAAGTGCAAATGCTGAGAGTGAATTATCCCATTAGGAATACAAGTGAGCGTGAGAGAAACAGTCATTTTTCAGAATTTATGTTTAAATTTAATTGTGGGTCAGTGAGTATTTAGGAGATGAAATGAATGGGATAGAATCTCTGTTGTGATCTCTTCAACAAAAAGGATTTGAGTTGAATGCCCTATCCTTATTTCAAGCTTAGTTTTAGAAATACTTACACTGCGCCAATAGCACAACAATATATTTGGATGCCCATTCATTTGGGACTGCGGGACTGATAATATATTTCAATGGTTTTTAATTATTTCTTTCTATTTTCATAGGAACCTTCTTGATGTGGACACCTTCTCAAAGTCAGATCCTGGTAAGAGTTTAATAAAATAAATTTGATGTGGGGGTGCCAGTGTTGGACTGGGGTGGACAAGGTCAGATGTCACATGACACCAGGTTATAGTCCAACAGGTTTATTGGCAATCACAAGCTTTTGGAGCGCTGCTCATTCATCTGAAGAAGGAGCAGCTCTTCAAAAGCTTGTGATTTCAAATAAACCTGTTGGACTATAACCTGGTGTCATGTGACTTCTGACAAAATAAATTCATTAGCGGGGTTCAAAGATTATGCATGGTAGCTTCCCAGACCCCTGTCCCCTTCAAATTAATGGTGAGATATGTTGTGATTGGCCTGGGTGGGAAATTAGAATTTTACAAACATGAAACCTAAAGTGATCGCCAATCTCTCGTGGGCATGGTTTTAACAGAGGCAGAACTGGAAGGCCGTGGACTAATCTGTTCCTTGGGAAGCTGGTTGATATTGAAATATTTGTCAGACTTTGTGTGCCTCAAGATTAATTAACTATTTGGCTTAAAGTTAATGTTACCCGGGCCTCAGAAACCCCAGCCAGTCACACAGTGTGAAAAATTCTTAATGCAAAATGTAATTGCCTTTGGAACACAGCTTGTGGGTCAAGAGAAACAGAACTGCTTTCTCAAGTGCTGAAAAGCCAACCCTATAAAACATCCCCTGCTTTATCACTAAATTCTGAACTCTCCCTGACCTCTCCTGATTATCAAACACTCTCCTCAAGATCACTGACCCTCCCTAGGATCAATGACACCTATGTGATTACTCATCCATTCCTGACCACTAATCTGTCCTAAATTCACTGACTCCCTACACTCCCTATATGAGTGTCAATGGCTTCAACCATGACCACCAAGCTCCCAACACACTCCACAATCATGATTGTCATTACTGATCACTCCCTTGCACTCCCAGCAATCATTGCTCAACTCCCGTAATTGCCATCAACGTCTCTATCCCCACCCAACTTCCAATGCAACCACCAAAGTCCTCCATGGTTTCTAGCCTCATCCCTTGGAATGTCTCTTCCCTGCCACTAATAAAACCCATATATCCACAGCTTTTCGCATACAACAGATTAGCTGTTTGTTAATCAGGTTGGGAAACTTTGAAAATAAATCAAAGCATACCCTGAAGTTAAGTGCTGAGTGCTTAGAGAAACCTGAACTATGGAGTTCCTGTTCACAACTCCTTCCCTTGTGCTACAATCCCATATCTTAGTCAATATTGGGCTTCAAATGAATCACATGAAATTTTCAATTGTTCTATATTACAGAGTTTTGGTGGGAGGGCTCTGTTAGAAATCAGTTAATGCAGCATTGAAAAAAGAATAAGGTGATGAATAAACTCAAATTACTTGATTGTATCTTAAACTCACCCAGCAGCATGTTTGAATAGGGCAGTGGGGAGGGGGCATGGAAAATCCAATGGGTGGTCACTCCATCACTTACAATGCCCCCAGTATAATTTTATCATTGGCACAGGTAGCCTGTTGTTCAATGGGCTAATTCAAACTTCAACTGAACAATTAATTCCTACTTAATGGCTCATCTTTTCTGATTTATCTACACCGTCTAGTGAAGGACCCTCTTGCGGTGCAGTGGTTGTGTCCCTACGCCTACATCAGGAGGCCTAGATTCAAGTCCACCTGCTCCAGGGGAGCATAATGACATCTCTGAACAGGGTGATTGAAAAAAAAGGTTAAAATAATAAATATTCAGTCTGGTGGGATGTACTAAGGGACACATGAGAGTGGCCCTAAGGGACACATTTGAAATTACTTTTAAACAATCTGTTCAGACGTGAAGTCATGGTGAGATTGTACAGGACATTGGTGAAGCTTCTTCTGGATACCCTGTCCAGTTCTGGTCTCCCAGGTATAGGAAGGATATTATTAAGCTGGAGAGGGTTCAGAAGAGATTTATCAGGATGTTGCCAGGTATGGAAGGTTTGAGTTAGGGGTAAAAGCTGGATAAGCTGGGATTTTTTTCCACTACAGTGTAGGAGGTTGAAAGGTGATCTTATAGAAGTACACAAAGTTACAAGGGGTGTAGATACGTTAATTGCAGGTGTCTTTCCCCTAAGATGGGAGATTTCATTACTTGGGGGCACATTTTTAAGCTAAGAGGGGAGAGATTTAAAAAAGACATGAAGGGCAATTGTTTTTTACACCAGAGGGTAGTTCATGTGTGGAATGCACTTTCCTAAGGAAGTGGTAGATGTGGGCATAATTACAACGTTTAAACGACACTTGGATAAGTACATGAATTGTAAAGGTCTAAAGGGGTATGGGCCAGAAACAGGCAGATGGGACTAGTTTAGTTTGTGATTATGTTTGACATGGACTAGTGGACCGATGGGTCTGTTTCTGTGCTGTATAACTATGTTAGAACACACCTTCCAGAACAGGTTAGGCTTGAACTCCAACTTCCTTACCTTGAGGTAGAAACACTACACTGCCACATCAGCCCCGAAACATTAATGAACCAGTCATGAGTTAAGAATGGACATCATTATAGACCTTAGCTTTCACTCCCAGATTTTATTAAGTGAATTTAAATTCCATCAGTTTGGTTCCTGGATTATTAGTCTGCTCACTTTACTACTATGTGGCCATCTCCCTTCCACACTTGTATTAGTTAATTTTCAGTGCCCAGAGAATTGATTGGCAGTAATTAGCGTTTATCTTATCATTAAAATGGGTCAATAGACACAACCATCGGGAAGGAGAAGAACAGTAATGTCATGGGAACACTACAAGTTGCAAGGTCCCCTCTAAGCCACACACCATGCTTTCTTGAATATATATCAGTGTTGCATTGGAATAAAATTCTGGAATTCTTCCTTGTGGCAGCACAAGGACAAATCCAGCGATGATTTCAGGATAAACTTACCACAGTCTTAGTGCAGTAAATTTAGCCACACGGACCTCCTGCAAACAAACTTTAAAGTTCTTCATAAAACTGCCAGTCTTTCGATAATCACAATGCTATCTGAACAGTTCCACAGTTAAATGTGCTACTTTGAATTGAAGCACCTCCCATTGTGCTAATGAAAGGAATGCTTGTTCGTGCACAGAATACAAAATTAGACTGTGATGTTGCCTCTTTTAATTAAGGAGGTTGTTTGTGCTGAAGGAGCCAGAAGATTTTTAGACACCATGGTTTAACATCTCATTAAAAGAAAATTGGAGTGCAGAAAATGAAAAGAAGCTGTCTGCTAAAGCTTTCGAAACAGAGAATTGATGGTTAAAGTGAATCCTGAACCTAAATGATTGACAGCTAGCATTTTCAATTCAAGCATTCACTAATCGTGTTTTGCCAGAGATTCTAAAGGTCAAAGACTTCTAATTGTGAATCTTTCCAAAACATCCTTCTTATGTGATTAATTTCTTATTCGGTTATAAATTGTTTCCTCTAGATATTTTGAACATCGCATAGATGTCATAACTTGATGTCTTTTCATTATCATTGATGTTCCTAAGAAGTACATTCACTAAAGGTGCAATAATGCATTTAAAAACACATTTTGTCTCACTTTGGTTATAGTTCTGTGTAGGGCATCTCACTCAAATAGGTACTAGCTTTAATTGGGTGCTTAATAGTGGATCCTTTGCTGGAATCCTGTCATTCACACACCGCCCCCTTGCTCATTTACGCCTACTCGAGGGCAGTTAAGGAGGGGCAACAGATGCTGACCTGACCAATAACACCCACATTGTATTAACACATAAATAAATTAAATGCTACAATTTCACCCAGTTTACACAATGTGGATGTTTCCAGGAGGTAAGGGCAGTAAGGACTAACAGCATGTGAAAAGACAGCTTTGAACATTGGCATAGACATGTGGAACATGAACACCATTTTCTGATGTTTAGATACAAGTGATGTGACAGTCTGTGTTGCATTATGTTTCATTGTCAGTGTACCATTAAGAGACACATTCATGACATAATCACTATATCATACCATGTGATCTGATGGTTAAAATTTCCCAGACTCCTTCTTGACTTGGGTCATAGTTACAAGATGCATGGCTCTCTGTTGTTACCTAATGGTTTAGTTTTAGCCCAGACACGGATGTGCTTGTATTATTTTAGTACATACTTGTAAGAAATGTCCGTTGGAATATTCAATACCACATATGCACATCTAGTTTCTTATCCATGATGGAGAACAGGTATTGTTAGATATGGTAAAATACCCGATTGAAGGCTAATCCCACATCATCGTTAGCAGCAGTGGCCGTCTATAAATCAAGGTCCAGGATCTTGGTGGTAGATATTAGAAAGATTAGTTGAAGACCAACTGGAAAATAAAAAATTCGAAGAATCTGCAGGATCAGGTTTCTGTGAGTACAAGCAGCCGTAGAAGTCTGTAGATATGCTATTGACTTGCCAGAAAAAAATCAATTTCTTTTTGATCAAAATCTAAATTCTTTCATGATACAAGAAATTTCCAGAAGTTACTGTTGTTATAATGAAAAAAGGATGAAGTTGCGAATTTAAACAAAACTCACGGCTATACAGTGAGCACTTCATATCTCTCTTTCTCTCTTTATAATAAAAAAAAACCCAAGAGCCTGCTATCTTGAACAAAAGGCAATTAAATAGTTGTGACAGCAGAGGTCTAAAGTACTTCAGACAGAAAATATAGTTTTAATCACAGTAGAAGCAGAGGTTCTCAGTTGGTTCCACCATTTTCATTCTTCAAACCAACTCAGAAGTGAGGCAAGCCAATGTGATGCCATTGTTCTTTATGTGATGCAGCCATCAATTTAGATTATCTGGTCAGCCTTAGCTATGGACCTGGACCCTCACCTCAGCCTGTGAGTCTAGGCCGGTGCAGTCAGTCCAGAGCCTGCTCCTTGCTCTCTAGGAGACCCTGAGCTGGGGTGGAGTCATATGTGGCTCATCCTGGCATTGCTGCCTTCACCCAGCCACTCTCCAGGCTTTAAAGAAAACAAAAAAAAAGAGCAAAGATAAAAATGAGGAAAGAAAAGAGAAAGCTATGAGATGGGGCTCAGCTCTGCTATATCGCCAACAAGGGATGCGGTAATAATTGATTTATAAATACTCTGCTAAGTCACTTAAATGCTGAATATTTCAGCTCAATTTTGAGTATCTTCAATCATTATCTTCGGTTTGCATTTTGGCTTGCATTTTGTACCAGTGAGTCTCCAAATAGCTGAGATGTTTGAAAGAGGAGGAAGCATTTAAAGGAATTTCAGGCAGGGTCAGCATGTACAAAATAAGCTCAGTGTTCATTCACCAAGATCTTTAAGACTGCATTTGCAAATGCAGTTTGCTAAATGTCACTTTGACAGAAATATAGTCCTACCAGAATCTTCACTTCCAAAATGAAACTGACTCAGAAGATCTAATTAAAATATCTGCTTGACTCTCTGTAATGTTGGATGGCTACTTGGAAGAGTCCCAATCACAGTACAACAAGGTTTCAGTGGCATTACATGAAAAACTTATGATAGGACGATGGAACATTTGTCCAATGAAATACTTCACAGTTGCCTGGATGAGTGCTGCTCAAAAATATACATGAAGCTTGATACCATTCAGGACAAAGCAGCCTGCTCAGTTTGTATTCTATCTCCCACCTTAAATGTTCATTGCACCCCCCCATAGTTGGCACACCATACCTGCAGTGGGTATCATCTACAACATGCATTGCAAGAACTCACCAAGACCTCCTCGTTGGCACCTTTCGAATCTATATGTACCACTTGGAGGAACAAAGCCTCCGGGTGCATTGAACCGCTGTCACCTGCACCTATACAACATCTGCCAATTTGGCAACAATCACAACTGCTGGACCTAGCACAACTGTGTAGCAGTTACCAGGGACATCAGTTTACATAAAGTCAGAATTAGCAGCAAGCTCAATGTGGTGTCAATGGCATTTTCAGTACAGGTACCTGTGATTTTGATGGGCCATAGCACTATCACATGCAGTGACACTAACAGTCAGCTGTACTTCCAAGCTTGGTCAATTACAATACTTGCAGATTTGAACATTTCCTTTCCATAAATTTACCTTGTTCATATCAATGCAAGGCTTCTGACCATTGCAAAATATTTGAGTGATTTATTTTGTCCAACTGAAGTAACAATTAAGAATTTGAATCACCAGCACGGATAAAACTGGCATGACAGTGAACAAAGAGAACAAAGAACAAAGAAAATTTACAGCCCAGGAACAGGCCCTTCAGCCCTCCAAGCCTGAGCCGATCCAAATTTACTGTGTAAACCTGTTGGTCAATTCCTAAGCAATTGTATCCCTCTACTCCCTACCTACTCATGCATTTATCCAGATGCATCTTGAATGAATCTACCGTGTCTGCCTCTACCACCTCTGCTGGCAACGCGTTCCAAATGCCCACCCACCCTCTGTGTGAAGTACTTGCTGCGTGTATCCCCCTTAAACTTCCACCTCTCACCTTGAAAGCATGACCTCTGGTTACTGAATCCCTCACCCTGGGAAAAAGCTTGTCTCTATCCACCCTGTCTATATCCTTCATGATTTTGTAAACCTCAATCAGGTTTCCACTCAATCTCCTTTTTTCTAGTGAAAATAAACCTGACCTACTCAACCTCTTTTCATAGCTAGAACCTTACATACCAGGCAACATTCTCGTAAACCTTCTCTGCACCCTCTCCAAAGCGTCCACATCGTTTTGGTAATGTGGCGACCAGAACGGTACACAGTATTCTAAATGCGGTCGAACCAATGTCTTGGATAATTTTAACATGACTTGCCAGCTCTTATACTCAATACCCTGTCCAATGAAGACAAGCATACTATATGCCTTCTTGACCACTCTATCTACCTGTGCAGCAACCTTCAGGGTGCAATGGATCTGCACTCCCAGATCTCTCTGCCCATCAACTTTTGCCAAGGTTCTTCCATTCATTGTATAATTTGCTTTAGAATTAGACTTGCCCAAATGCATTACCTCACATTTGTCTGGATTGAAAGCCATCTGCCACCTCTCCGCCCAACTCTCCAGTATATCTATATCCTTTTGTATTCTCTGACAGTCCCTTATGCTTTCTGCTACTCCACCAATCTTTGTGTCATCTGTAAACTTGCTGATCATACCAACATTCAGATCATTTATGTATATTACAAACAATAGTGGCCCAATACTGACCCCTGTGAAACACCACTGGTCACCTTTCTCCATTTTGAGAAACTCCCTTCAACTACTACTCTCTGTCTCCTGTTGGTCAAACAGTTCTTTATCCACCTAGCTAGAACACCCTGCACACCATGTAACTTCACTTTCTCCATTAGTCTACAATGGGGAACCTTATCAAACGCCTTACTAAAGTCCATGTATATGACATCAACAGCCCTTCCTTCATCTATCAACTTGGTCACTTCCTCAAAGTACTGCATTTTCATTCTTATTATTCTAAGAATAAAACCAGTAGGTGTTGGTTGCAATCCAAAACACAGCAAGTTGAAAATGATAATTGAAACTCCATAAATGTAATCAGAGCAATACCCTGGTACTTCAAGAAGTGCTTTGCAAGCATTGTCCATTCTGAAGAGACTGGAGGCTTCAAAAACAGAGCAGATTTTCTTAGAAACCAAATAAAAACCAGAAATTTCTGGAAAAGCTCAGCAGGTCTGGCAGCATCTGTGGAGAGAAATCAGAGTTAATGTTTCGAGTCCAGTGACTTTCTTCAGAACTGGTGGTGGCTTAGAAAAAAATGTTCTTTTTTTATGCAGAAGATAGAGTAGGGAGGAAGGGGAAAAGAATAAACGATAGTTAGAGATATAGCCCAAAGAGAGAGAAGAACAGTCGGACAATTTGTAGAGCTGTACCACCATCCTTTATCCCTCATAGAAGTTTAGAAGCAAAACCCAAAAGTAGAGAGCAGATCCCATTATCAAGAACCTCAAATCTTCTCATATAAGGGGCTTCAGTTAAGTTTGAAGGCTTGAAGATAGAAAGTTTATTAGATTAATACCATGGAATAGATGGGTTGTCCATCTACAATCCCAGCCTTAGGATAGGCTGGGATTGTATTCGCTGGAGATTTTTTAAAAAAGTAAGAGATGACTTGATTGAAATGTATAAGATTCTGAGAAATGTTAACAGTTTGGACATGGAAAGGATGTTTCCTCTTCTGAGAGAATCTCGAACCAAGAGTTGCTGTTTAAACTAAAATGTGGACAATATCCAGGCTTGTGCTGACAAGTGGCAAGTAACATTCGCACCATACAAATGCCATGCTATTCTTGATGAAGGGCTTTTGCCCAAAATGCCGATTTTCCTGCTCTTTGGATGCTGCCTGGCCTGCTGTGCTTTTCCAGCACCACTCTAATCTTGACTCTGATGTCCAGCATCTACAATCCTCACTTTCACCTACTGTATGTCTGCTGCTGTTATTGGAAGTTGGAAAATGCCCCCTTTTTTGAGGCATCTGATTACTGGGCTGCTGCTCTTTCTTGATGCAATAGTTAAACAGTGTGGAAAAGAACTACTGACTCCAAAGTTAATCCATTAACCCATCAATGTTCTTTTCCCAAGCCTTTGGAAAAGCACCTCATCTGAGTTGGGTCACACCTGCTCCACAGCATTGATATTCATCATACGTTGAGTGGCAATAGAGCTACATCATACTTCTTGTCACCTCTCAACCTTCTTCTCTCCAACGAAAACAGCCTCAGGTCCCTCAGCCTTTCCTCATAAGACTTTCCCTCCATACATCCTAGCAAATCTCCTGTGCACCCTTTCCAAAGCTTCCACATCCTTCTTATAATGCGGTGACCAGAACTGTACACAATACTCCAAGTGAGGCCGCACCAGAGTTTTAAGAGTAGTAAGGGTATGGAATGCTTTGCCTGCAACGATAGTAGATTCGCCAACTTTAAGTACATTTAAGTCATCATTGGACAAGCATATGGACGTACATGGAATAGTGTAGGTTAGATGGGGTTCAGATTGGTTTGACAGGTCGGCGCAACATCGAGGGCCGAAGGGCCTGTACTACGCTGTAATGTTCTACGTTCTCCGTTCTACGTTCTCCATTGTCAATTGATAGATGAATTTGCCTTCTTAACTTTGTTTAGTTTCCTTAATTGGGAGAAATAGCAGCAGCTATCAGCGTATAACATTACAATGAGTACTTGGCAGCAGGCCCAATTAGTAGTCTGGAGTCAGGGCCACAGCGACCGCTTGCATTTGGAGAAGATTGCTTACAAAACATGGCAGGAAACTGTAGAAAGTTGTAAAAACAATGGAGAGGCCCTTAAGATGAATGCATGGGTCATGTGAATGGGTGGAGCCTCAGAAAAGGTGGAGGTGTGGATGGGCAGGACTTTGAAAACTTGATGAACTGAAACTTGTGAAAGATGGAGGAGGCGAGACTGTTAAATGCATTAAAGCAGTTAATCCTTCAAGAGGAGACCTCCTAATCTGTGCAGTTCTGACTGATTCTTATTTGGAAATGGGATGCGCCATTACCAAACTGTAATGCATAAACAATATACTCTTCTTTTTGACTTATGGAATTTTGCAAAGTGGAAGGAGGCCCTTTGGCCCATCGTGACCACATTGGTAATTAAGCATTTACTGCTGTTGTCCCATTTTACAGTTCGTGGCCTGGAATCTTGTATGGCATTATGCTTCAAGTGATCACCTTGTGACTTCTTAAATACTGTGCTAGTTCTTGCCCCTACTACCTTTTCAGATAGTGAGTTCCATTTACCCACCATCCTCTGGGCTAAAATAAAATCTTCCTTGTAAGTCCTCTGGTTATTGACCCCTTTACTAAGTGTAATATTTCTTCCTGTCTATGCCCCTCATAATTCTGTACACCTCAATCAGGTCCCACCTCAGCCTTCTCTGCTCTAAGGAAAACATCCCCAAGCCACCTAGCCTCTCTTCAACTCTTGAAACCTTTGAGGACTTGGTATGTTTCATTTCAACTAAGAGCCCCATTGACAGCCCCATGTTACTTCCAGTGGCAGGTGTTTAGCAACTGTGGTGGACTGACCTGGTCACTTAACTCAGTGAACAGTGGATCTAAACATCAGTCAAACTATTCCTTCTCAGAAAATATCCATCCCTGGACATTTACATAACCATTAAATCTCAGGGGATGCTATTTTCTGTGTTGATTCAATGCATTACATTCGACCTGCTGAGATCACAAAGTCAGAAAGCATCAGAGCCACTTCCTGTGTGAATAATGAGAACCCTTCCCCTCCTGCCGTGGGAAACTTCCCAGAATTGTAAAATAATTCTCTAACTTTTAATTTATCACAATAATCTTACAATCTTCTTTTTTTTTGCAGTTGTTGTGCTTTTTATTCAAGGAATTGGCAGTAAAGAATGGCGGGAGGTGAGTAATGGTTTTGTTTTGTCTTGTATAGGTGGTTCTGCTGTAATTTTCGTTATAGACTCGTTAATGCAAATTCTCTATAACACGATTGAGAAACAGGGGACATTGTTTCTAAAGCGCAATGTTTTAAAGCATGTATTGGTTATAACGCAATTCCGGCCCCATTAGTTTAAATGGTGCTGCTATTATGTGATAACACAGGATTGCACAAGAACTTAACTATCGTGTTATAGCAGAGCTGATTGTATTTAGGTTTAACTGGTTTATCTCTAGGCGAAGGCAGATGCTGTGGGATTTTGCACAGTGTCACATCAGTGGCAGGCTTCAGCCTGCTACCTGGCACTGAGCATTCCATTCTTCAAAATATTATTGGTTAAAAAAGAGAACTGGCATAGAACAGGGGTGCAGCAATGTGACATAGTACCGATTGTCCATTGCAAATGTCAGACAAACTGAAGTGGAAGAACACAATTTGCACATGATCGTCCTGCTGTTATTCCCATAGTTTCTTGCATAATGAATTTCCAATTCAGGAATAGGGAATATTGGGGGAAGGTGATCACTTCTCTCAGTGGATGGAATGACGATTCACTTCCAGTGAGGAAAGAAGAAAAGGCAAATCTAAAGAAGAGTTCAGTATCTACTGTTACATGGCATAAAATTTAGACCAGGAAATTAGTGTCTTGTGGAAATGGGCAGGGAAGGTTACACATCTGCAATGAGTTCCTAAAGGTGGAGGTTCAAAGCCTACTGGATCATCCCTCATTTACAGAATAGCACTTACCTGCTGACCCCACTCTGGTGCAGCTCAGTGATCAATACTCTCCTGAAATTTGCTGATTTGGATGCTTAATTAATCCAAAGGGAGTGGGGAAATAAAATGGGACATAGAATTTAAGGGCAGAACAGTAGTGGACCACAAAATTGCTGTTGTTTCAGAATGGGCAGAATTCACACACATTGAGCTGCATAAAAAAGGAAAAAAAAACTTTCTTGTCCGTTGGACATTCCAGTGGTCCCTTTGTGAATTAGTAGCTAAGCTGCTGACAACCTGAAAAATTTTGAATTAAGTCTGTGTTATTTGCTGAAATTGAAATGGGATTCCTAAAACAGCTATTTAGGCTCTTGAATATCATATGCCTTGGGTACTTATAGCTTTCTAACTGTCAATTTCACAACCACCACTACTCCAGGAGGATTGCGAGCAGAATATCCTGTCTGAAAATGTGAAATTTTTCAATTTCCTTTTGCAAAGAAATTGGACATGTCAGGGTCTGATTTTTTTCCCCCACCTCAATGTATCTGTTCAACTGTATAGGTAGAATCTGCACAACAGAATTGCTATAGTATTACCAGCCATATATATGGGCAGATCTGATTGCGGCCTTAATGTTACTTATCTGCTTCCTACCCTCACTATAACTCTTGGCACCATTATAGATCACAAGTCTGCCAAACTTAAATACACTGAGTGACTCATCCCCCACTGCTCCCTGAGGAAGAGAATTCCAAAGATTAACAACACACTGAAAGAAGAAATTCCTCCTCATTTCTGCCTCAAATGCGATGCCCCTTATTTTCAACTGTGCTCCCAATCCTAGATTCCTCTGTGAGGCAAAAAGATCCTCTTAGTATCTACCTTGTCAAGACCCTTCAAAATCTTCCTTGTTTCAATATGGTCACATCTTATTCTTCTGAATTCAATGAATATAGTGCCATCTTGTCCTCATGTGACAATTTCTTCATTCCAGGAAGCAGTTCATTAAGCATTCTGTGAAGCTTCCAACACAATTATATCTCTCTCTAAGCAAGGGGAGTAAAATTGTACACTGTACTCCAATGCAGTTTCAGCAATGCATTGCAAAGTTGTAGCAAGACTTGCAATAGGCATGCAATAGGGCTGTCCTGTTAAGCAAATAAAGTTTCATACAAAAGATTATTACTGCAGTGAGGTATGGCTAATCCACACCAATGGGTGTGGGAACGTACCTGTGATAATTAAAGAAGAAATTGAAAGTTCAAATTAATTTATTAGTAGGTTGTTAATTAACCGAATTGACTGTGAGCTCACTGAGTGCACCTGATTATTAGAAATCCAATTAAGAATTTAGGAACTACCAAGAGAACACACCAGTGAAAATATTAATAATTGTTTGGTAACAGCTATGTGGAAAGTTTGTCAATTGTTTGTGGTATAGTTTCCACATTGCTTTACAGAAAAGTAAAACTGCTTTTGGTGGCTTCATGCTCCAAATTAGCCAAGGGACAGACAGACTCCCTTTTTTGGAGAAAGTGAGGACTGCAGTTGCTGGAGATTAGAGTCGAGAGTGTGTAGCTGGGAAGGCACAGCAGGTCAAGCAGCATCCGAGGAGCAAGAGAACTGATGTTTCGGGCATAAGCTGATGAAGGGCTTATGCCCGAAACATTGCTTCTCCTGCTCCTCGGGTGCTGCCTAACCTGCTGTGCTTTCCCAGTACCACACCCTTGACTCCAGACTCCCCTTTTTATCTTGATGCAACATACATTTGCATATGAATTAACACATGAGT
The DNA here is from genome assembly GCF_047496795.1 of Chiloscyllium punctatum. Classification (NCBI taxonomy): domain Eukaryota; kingdom Metazoa; phylum Chordata; class Chondrichthyes; order Orectolobiformes; family Hemiscylliidae; genus Chiloscyllium; species Chiloscyllium punctatum. The sequence goes on along the minus strand of NC_092750.1, from coordinate 19,184,873 downwards.
GTCACGAGAGAAGAAGGAAACAATGCATATTTATTTAGCATCTTCCGCAGCCTCAAGTACCTCAGACTGTTTCATAGCCAATTAAATAACTGTTATTCCCTAACAACATTGTGGGTCTACTTACAGCAAATACTGTAGCAGTTCAAGAAGTCAGCTGACCTGCACCTTCTCAAGAACAATTAAAAGTGGGTGTAGTGATTGTAGTGGGTGGACCCCACAGAATATGTGTTTCCCTGTTTAGTGCTGAAAATCTGGTTCAATCAGGGAACCCTGGCTGACAGATATAAAAAGGAGTGTTAGAGGGTCTGTTCTCTCTGAGACCTGGCACTGAGGGAGTTGGATCAGTGTCAAGGACTCTCCATGTGTAAATAAAGGATGACTTGGTGAAGGGATACCAGCCTCTATGGAGTTACTTCAGTGGGCACTATATGTTGTCCCAGCTGACTTGCCTATATCCTAAGAATTAATTTTTTGAACAGTGTGGTAAGGTAGGGAAGCAGTGCAGCCAATTTGCACATACAAGAACAACAAAAGGCAGTGCGAAAAATGCATCAGATAGCTTGTTTGATTGATGGTAACTGATAGATTGATATTGCAGAAGACCCAGGGAGAAATCCTTCACTGTTTCTTCAGAATCGTTTCACAGAATTTTTTTTTGCATTTATCTAAGGGAAAGTCTGGGGACTGTTTAATGTCTACCTCATAACTGCCTCCTAAATCCTTTGTGTTGCTGATTGGTCAGAAGGCTTGTCCGGTTCCCAATTGTGGATGAATTATAATTTCTTCAAACAAAACATTGAAGAATAAAACAATGTCTTCAGTTTGTGCTACAAGTTGCTTTCCCTGGCCACCAATTTCATTCTCTTCTCAACCAATTGCTCTGCCAATGAAGTCCCTGGGATGTTTTCCTATGTTAAGGATGCCATGTAAATGCAAGTTAATTTTAGCATTCCTTTCATCTCATATTTCAAATCTATCCACCAGCTCCTGACTGATGTGAAGCCATATTTTGTCACAGAAATTAGGTCATTTGGCTCCATTGTGTCTTTGATGGTTCCTTTGTTAAACATTCCAATTAGTTCCATTCCCCTACTCTTTCCTCATGGCCCTGCAAACATTTTTCATTTAAGTATTTATCAAATTCTTTGTTCAATGGTGCTTTGAATTTGCTTTCACTTTGCTATCAAGTAGTTTAGAAGGACTTAAGCAATCCAATAGACTTTCTAAACTTATTTTTCAGTGTTAAGAGCAGGTAGAATAGTACAAGTTGATCTCTTCCAAAGCCATGCAAGGTTTGGAGGTGCCGGTGGTGGACTGTGGTGTACAAAATTAAAAATCACACACCACCAGGTTAGACAACCACCTGATGAAGGAGCGCCGCTCCGAAAGCTAGTGCTTCCAATTAAACCTGTTCGACTATAACTTGGTGTTGTGTGATTTTTAACTTTGTACACCCCAGTCCAACAACAGCATCTCCAAATCATAATCCAACAGGTTTAGTTGGAAGCACTAGCTTTTGGAGCGCTGCTCCTTTCTCAGGTGGTTGTCTGCATGTCATCCTTCATAATGCATAGAACTCTGTTGTTAAACTTGCAATTTGTTTTCATTTGCAAAGAATAATGTAACTCAAGTCTATCTGCATTTTGTAGATATTGCAGTTATAGTGCAAAAAAAAACTGTTCAATTTGTAACTCATGGAACTACATATGCCCCTCATGAGCATGATGAGCTGGACATTACGTCAGGGCTGTGATGGTGGGGAGATTGCAGAGTAATGATACTTTGAGGTTAGGATACCCAGAACAGGTTTTCCCCAGGTCCTAGTGCACCTAGTAAACCTCAGTAGCATTTTATTCTCTGTTTTCTGGACTCAGTCAGCCAGATTGAAAATGGGTAGTGTCAGGTGGATGATTCCTTTGAAGCCGGGGTGTAGGTGGGTGGCATGGAGAAGGGAAGAAGCATCAGTATGGGGAGAAAATTGGAAGAATCCCAGTGAAACTGGAAGATTCTTGCAGAGGCACAGATTGGAAGGGTCTCAGGAAGAAATTGGCAGAGTTTTGGAGGAAGATCTAACTAAAGTGGTGGGACTTGATGGATGATCCAGCATGTAGGTGGAAATGCATCTGTAATGTTCAATGGTTTGCTTGATTTACATTTGATTATTTTATTCCAGTAACTGATTCTTGTTCACTGTGCTGGATTGATTAAACTTGTGGCTGGAGCTAAATTGCTAATTAAAAAAGTTTCCAGAGAAAATATCTGGACTGAGATGATGTATGTGCTTATAGAAAATTCACTGAGATCTCAGATGTTTTAAAGTATGGTAAATAAGCCAGTCTGGGCTTAGAACTAGAGCCATCTCTGCACTGCTCTGATAGAAATTTGATATCTACAATATACAGTAAACGTAATAGCATCTATCCCATGAATCCAACAGTCCTTTAGCTGTGAGCTTGACTGGGCTCAGGAAACTCAGCCAGTAAGGATTAAATTTAAATCAGTGCTTAAAATAGGAGGTGAAAGTAGGATACTGGTCAGGCACATCTGAGGAGCGGGAGAGTTGACTTTTCGGGCATAAGCCCCTCATCAGGAATGAGTGGGAAGGGCTTATGCCCGTACTGTCACTTCTCCTGCTCCTTAGATGCTGCCTGACTGGCTGTGCCTTTCCAGCACCACACTTTCAACTCAGATCTCCAGCATCTGCAGTCCTCACTTTCACCTTAAATAGGAGCATCTAGTCTCATAATATTGAAATAATCATCTATCTCCTGGGAGTAAGGTGATTTCTTGCCCCCGGTCCCAGACCTGCTAAAACTGGAATTGAGGGAGATAGATATGGTTTAGGCTTGAAGTTTCAATCTTTATAATTTTTGCTTGCCATCTGATCCAAAATTTCCTATTTTGAAGGGATTGCCCTGGAGTGTTAGATGGCTTCCTCTGTATTGCAACACTGTGATTAGTGACACACTTAATTATAACATTGTACACCCTTCACTGTGACACAGTGACTACTGCATGCTTTTAATGAGTCATGGAGTTGTACCGCATGGAAACAGACCTTTCAGTTCAACTTGTCCATGCCGACCAGCTATCCTAAGTTATCTAGTTCCATTTGCTAGCATTTGGCCCACATCCCTGTAAATCCTTCCTGTTCATGTACCCATCCAGATGCCTTCTTCACTGTGACAAAATGATTACTGTATGCCCTTCTCTGGAACACAGTGATTACTGTATGCCCATCACTGTGATACTGTTTTTATTGTATACCCATCATTGTAACAGAATGATTACTGACTGGCCATCATTGTAACACTGCGATTACTGTGCACTCTACTGTGACAGAGTAATTACTGTTTAACCTTCATTATAACACAGTGATTACTGTACACACATCATTGTAGCAACGATTACTGTATGCCCTTCACTGTGACGTGGTGACTACCGTATACCCATCATTGTAAGAGAATGATAGCTGACTACTCATCATTGTAACACTTCATTGTGACAGGGTCTTTACTGTGTAACCCTCGCAATGATAAAGGTGCGCACATCATTGTGGTAGTGATTACTGTGCACCCTTCATTATGATAGTGATTATTGTATATCCATAATTGTAACAGAATAATAACTAACCACCATGATTATAACATAATGATTATTGTATACACAATCATTGTAACAGTAATTAATGTATACCCTTCGCTGTGATACGGTGACTACTGTGTAACCATCATTATAACAGAATGATTACTGACCATCCATCATTCTAACACAGTAATTACAATATATCATTCACTGTCACAGAGTAGTTACCATATAACCTTCAATGTAACAGAGTGATTATTGTACACACAATCATTGTAATTGTGATACATAATGCATCCCTCAAAGTAACACAGTGAGAGATATGTCACGGTGAAAAAAATGTTAGTATAGAAAAGCATCCCTTTTAAGAATATCCTATTCTGTTGAATTTGACCAAAATTTGCCCCTTGTGCTGCTGCAACCTGGATATATAGTAAGACACTGTTTAAAAAGTAGCATATATGGAGTAGAAATTACTGTCAGTGATGTTACTGTGTGTATGCTTAAAGCACTCAGACAAAACTCCTCTTGGTGCTAATTTAAGAGGCATTAACATCTCTTAAAATAATGAGATATGAGCATGCCAGTTGTTTGTAGGAAAACATTGCTGACAATCATTTATTGCTTTTATATTTTTCAAGGCATTCAGAATATGTTTTGTTTTATAACAACACAAGTCACAAATTTGATGCCTTCATAAAGCCTGTTGAAGAAAACGTCAGCTTGACATTTTGCAAAATATATTAACAATGGAATACTCTGGACTGCAATTTCATGCCTCGTTAAACAGTACTTAACTGGTGAGGTTAAGTGATCAGGAAACTCCCGAGTGTTTGGTGCCTTGTTTTATTGTAAGAGGTTTTTTTTGCAAGATGTGGCACTAATAGTTCACATCTGCATTGAACGTTGCCATTGAGTTTAACTTGTTCTAAATTATCTTCCTGAATGTAGCTTTTTGATGAGGAGCCAAAGCTTGGTAATTGTTTCAATGCTGTTGATCCAGCTGGGTATGGGTCCACTCTGTCAGTAAAGAGCAATAAAAAAATAATATATTCAACACACGCTAAGGCTGGCCTTTTTAGATTAATTCATGTGTACACTTTTAAATATTTAAATCTTTAGCAAACAGTTCAATCTGATTTCTCTGGGAAAAGTTTGCATTTAAATAGTGACCTTTTCTACAACTTGTACTTATATCATTGCAGTGCCAATGTGATTCTGGCAATTGGAAGGGATCTAATCTCTCTTTGCCCAGGATTGAAATTTTATTTTTTGCCTCTTGCACTAATTATTGGGGGTAAATTTGATCCTTGCTTCTTGACTAATAATATATCTGAGTGGACTGCTCACCTCCTTTAGAACCAACCCAAGTATCTATCCATTATCTTCAAGGGGTTGGAAGTCCAATGGGCTGTGCAACAAATATATAACTTAAATATCAATGAAAAGAGTCATATTACCAAAGCTTTTTGCCTTGTGCTTAACAAAACAAATACCAGAGTGACAGATTACAAACTATCACAACATTTAAATGTGAGGAAAAGTTGCAGATTAGTTGGCAAGTTATGTCTCATTGGCCGAGGTGTTACCATGGAGAAAGCAAAGGGAAATGATAGCTTCCCAAGATCCTAGGTAATTCACTAAAGCTGATTGTCTTTTCAACAATAGCGAAGAAAGACTAGTATTTGTACAGCATTTTCAAAACTTCAAGTTGTCCCAATGTACTTTATAGCCGATTAAAAACATTTGATGTATGGTTGTACCTTGAGATAGAGTCATAGAATCATAGAGATGTACAGCACAGAAACAGACCTTTTGGTCTAACTCATCCATGCCAAACAGATAACCTAAACTAATGTAATTCCAATTGCCAGCAGTTGGCCCATGTGCCTCTAAACCCTTCCTATTTATATAATCATCCTTTTAAATGTTGTAATTGTATGAATCTCCACCACTTCCTCTGGCAACTCATTCCACACACGCACCACCCTAGGCATGAAAAAATTGCCCCTTAGGCCCCTTTTAAATTTTTCTCCTCTCACCTTAAACCTATGCCCTCTAATTTTGGTCTTCACTACTCTGGCTATTCATCCTACCTATGCACCTCATAATTTTATAAACTTTTATAAGGTCACCCCTCAGCCTCCGACCCTCCAGGGAAAATAGCCCCAGCCTATTCAGTCTCTCCCTATAGCTCAAACCCTCCAACCCTGGCAACATCCTTGTAAATCTTTTCTGAACCCTTTCATTGATTTGAAAGACAGAGTAGACATCTTGGCAACTACCAGGATAGTTAATGTTCACCAACATTTTATATTGTGGACAGTCAATACCAATTGCATTTTGATGGAATATTAGCCTTTGTGGTTCCTGTACCTCTTACCATTGACATGGTGAGGGAGGACCCCATACCCACATAATGGCTCACTGCATCATCTGGAATCCCCCCAGCCTAGCTGATCAATGTGCTTCTTTACCTGCTTCTCCTTCCTTTAAGAGAACTCGATCAATTATTTTCATACTTAGGATTTCCATCACCTCCTGGATGCACCAACAGGTATTGAATGGGTGAGTGTTGGATGTGTTTCCCCCTTAGGTGCACTCACATGGAGCTTCCATGCCACTGTGACAATTACAGCCATTGGCATCATCACCCAGTGTGAGGCTCCAGGACATGTTGAAGGAGGTGGCACATTTCTGTAACCACCTCCATTGTGAACCTAAGCTACCTCAAGCCTTGCTCCTGACTCAGATGAACGTATCAGAAGTGTCCTCAGAAAATCTGTGTTTGTTGGATAATGTCTTCCTTCTGTCTCTTCACTGACTCACCTTCCTGCAGCCTCTGTTCCATTTGCTGGTCATTTTGTAGGCTATAATGTCAGCTCCCATACATTTTGCAGATGCAGTTGATACAAAATACCTAAAGGCATTTGATAAGAGTTTGCAGAAAAGACTGTTAGTTATAGTTAAAGCTGAAGCATCAATTTTCCACAATAAAATCCAGAAAAGAGTTAAAATGGTTAGCAATTTTGGCACTTATATTTGGAGGATTAGAATACAAGGGCTAAAATTCATAATCCAGATATATAAAGCCATGGTTGATCCCAGTTGAAGTAGTACAAGGCATTGTGGGTACTTCACCGTAGGATGGACATTTTGACCTTTGCAGGTTAGAACATAGAAGATAGAACATAGAACATTACAGGGCAGTACAGGCCCTTCAGCCCTCAATGTTGCACCAACCTGTGGAACCAATCTGAAGCCCATCTAACCTATACTATTCCAATTTCATCCATATGTCTATCCAATGACCATTTAAATGCCCTTAAAGTTGGCGAGTCTACTACTGTTGCAGGCAATGTGTTCCATGCCCCTACTACTCTCTGATTAAAGAAACTACCTCTGACATCTGTCCTATATCTATCACCCCTCAATTTAAAACTATGTCTCCTCATGCTAGCCATCATCATATGAAGAAAAAGGCTCTCATGTCCAACCTATTTAATCCTATGATAATCTTAAATGTCTCAATTAAGTCACCTCTCAACCTTCTTCTTTTTAACAAAAACAACCTCAAGTCCCTCAGCCTTTACTCGTTAGACCTTCCCTCCATACCAGGCAACATCCCAGTAAATCTCCTCTGAACCCTTTCCAAAGCTTTCACATCCTTCCTATAATGTGTGATCAGAACTGTAACAATACTCCAAATGTGGCCACACCAGACTTTTGTACAGCTGCAGCATGATCTCACGCTTCCAAAACTTGATCCCTGTACTAACAAAAGCTAACACACTGTATGCCTTCTTAAAAACCTTATCAACCTGGTGGCTACTTTCAAGGATCTATGTACCTGGACATCAAGATCTCTCTGCTCATCGACACCACCAAGAATCTTACCATTAGCCCAGTACTCCGCATTCCTGTTACTCCTTCCAAAGTGAATCTCCTCACACTTTACCGCATTAAACTCCATTTGCCACCTCTCAGCCCAGCTCTGCAGCTTAACTATGTCCCTTTGTAACCTACAACATCCTTCGTCATTATCCACTACTCTACTGACCTTAGTGTCATTCACAAATTTACTAACCCATCCTTCTATGACCTCATCCAGGTCATTTACAAAAATGACAAACAACAGCCGATCCAAAACAGATCCTTGTGGTACACCACTAGTAACTAAACTCCAGGATGAATATTTCCCATCAACCACCGCCCTCTGTCTTCTTTCAGTTAGCCAATTTCTGATCCAAACCAATAATAAATCACCCTCAATTCCATGCCTCCATATTTTGTACAATAGCCTACTGTGGGGAACCTTATCAAATGCCTTGCTGAAATCCAGAAATACCACATCAACCACTTTACCCTCATTTACCTGTTTGGTTATCTTCTCAAAGAACTCAATAACGTTTGTGAGGCACGACCTACCCTTCATAAAACTGTGTTGACTATTCCTAATCAACTTATTCCTCTCTAGATGAATACAAATCCTATCTCTTATAACCCTTTCCAACACTTTACCCACAACTGAAATAAGGCTCACAGGTCTATAATTTCCATGGTAGTCTCTACTCCTTTTCTTGAACAAGGGAACAACATTTACTAAAAAAAAGGATAAAAGCAAATTACTGCAGATGCTGGAATCTGAAACCAAAAGAGAAAATGCTGGAAAATCTCAGCAGGTCTGGCAGCATCTGTAAGAAGACAAAGGGTCAGTTAGATTCGAAACGTCAGCTCTTTTCTCTCCTTACAGATGCTGCCAGACCTGCTGAGATTTTCCTGTATTTTCTCTTTTGGTAACAACATTGGCTATCCTCCAGTCTTTATGCACTATTCCTGGAGACAATGATGACATAATGATCAAAGCCAAAGGCTCGGCAATCTCCTCCCTGGCTTCCCAGAGAATCCTAGGATAAATCCCATCTGGCCCAGGGGTCTTATCTTTTTTTACACTTCCCAGAATTGCTAACACCTCCTCCTTGTGCACCTCAATCCCATTCTAGTCTAGAAGCCCATACCTCAGTATTGTCCCCAACCACATTGTCTTTTTCTAGTGTGAATACTGGTGAAAAGTGTTAATTTAGTACTTCCCTTATCTCCTCTGACTCCACGCACAACTTCCCATTTCTATGCTTGATTGGCCCTAATCTTACTCTAGTCATTCTTTTATTCCTGATAAACCTATAGAAAGCTTTAGGGTTTTCCTTGATCCTATCTGCAACTGACTTCTCATGTCCCCTCCTTGTTCTTCTTAGCTCTCTCTTTAGGTCTTGCCTGGCTCACTTGTAAATCTCAAGTGCCCTAACTGAGCCATCACATCTCATCCTAACATAAGCCTTCTTCTTCCTCTTGACAAGAGATGCAACTTCCTTAGTAAACCATTGCTCCTGTGCCTCGATAACTTCTTCCCTGTCTGACGGGTGCATATTTATCAAGGACCCACAGTAGCCGTTCCTTGAATAAGATCCACATTTCAATTATGCCCATCCTGTGCAATTTTCTTCCCCATCCTATGCATCCTAAATCCTGCCTAATTGCATTGAAATTGCCTTTCCCCCAACTATAACTCTTGTCCTGTTGTTATGCTTATCCATGCCCATTACTAAAGTAAACATAACCAAATTGTGGTCACCTACCTCCAAATCTAACACCTGGCCAGGTTCATTACCCAGTACCAAATCTAATGTGGCCTTCCCCCTTATTGGCCTGTCTACATACTGTGCCAAGAAATCTCCTGCACACACTGGACAAAAACTGACCCATCTAAAGTACCTGAACTATAGTATTTCCAGTCAATAGCTGGAAATTTAAAGTCCCCCATATCAGCTACCTTGTCATTCTTGCTCCTCTCAACAATCATCTCTGCTATCCTATCCTCTACATCTCTGGTACTATTTGGAGGCCTGTAGAAAACTCCCAACAGGGTAACTTTTCCTTTCCTGTTTCTAATCTCAGCCCATACTACCTCAGTAGACAAGCCCTCAAACGTCCTTTCTGCAACTGTAATACTGTCCTTGACTAATAATGCCACACCATCACTTCTTTTACCAGTTTCTCTGCTCTTACTGAAACATCTAAATCCTGGAACCTGCAATAATTGTTCTCATCCTTGCACTACCCATGTCTCTGAAATGGCCACAACATCGAAATCCCAGGTACCAACCCATGCTTCAAGTTCACCCGCCTTATTCTGAATGCTCCTGGCGTTAAAGTAGACACACTTCAAACCAACTTCTTGCTTGCCAGTTCCTTCTAGTGATTTTAAATCTTAGTTCTGACTTCACTACTCTCATCCTCCCGTATACTCAAACTTCAATTTCAATTCCCATCCCCTTGCTGAATTAGTTTAAACACACCAGAAGGGCATTAACAAATCTCACCCCAGCATTTTGGTACCCCTCTGGTTCAGGTGAAGGCCGTCCAGTTTGTAGAGGTTCCATCTACCCCAGAAAGAGCCCCAATTATCCAGGAACCCAAAATCCTCCCTGTACCCATGTGTTCAACTCCTTTCTCTCTCTATTCCTCACCTCACAAGCACGTGGTAAGGGCAACAAACTAGAGATTACAACTCTGTTTGTTCTAGTTCTAAACTTCCACCCTAGCTCCCTAAATTTCTGCCTTAAATCCCCATCACCCTTCCTACCTATGTCGCTGGTGCCTATGTGGACCACGATTTGGGGCTGCTCCCCCTCCCCCTCAAGGATCCCGAAAACATGAAGCGAGACATCATGAACCCTGGCACCTGGGAGGCAACACACCAACTGTGAGTCTCTCTCATTCCCACAGAAGGTTCTATCTGTCCCCTAACTATGGAATCCCCAATGACTAATGCTCTGCTCTTCTAACCCCTTCCCTTCTGAGCAACAGGGACAGAGTCTACGCCAGAGACTTGTGCCTCTTTGCTTACCCCAGGTAAGCACCCCCCTCCCCAACAATATCCATAACGCTATACTTGTTGTTGGGAGGAACGGCGACAGGGATCTCTGCATTGCCTGCCGGTTCCCTTTCCTTCCTTTGACAGTAACCCATCTACCTTCTTCTTTTACCTGAGGTATGACCTACCTACTCAATAACCCCCTCTGCCTCCAGAATGATCCAAAGTTCATCCATCTCCAGCTCCAGTCTTTAAAGAGCTGGAGTTGGGTGCACTTCCCAAAGATGCATTCAGCACGGACACTACTGGTGGCCTTTGCCTCCCACATTCTGCAGGAGGAACATTCAACTGCCCTAACCTCCATTCCCACTATTCCAAATTCCCAACGAGACCTGAAAAACTAAAACAAAAGAAACTAGTCACCTTATCAATCGGCGCACAAAATCTTTTTCTCATACATTGTTATAGGTAGGTTCACCAAAATGGTACCAGAATTCCAAGGGTTAAATTTCAAAATTGCAAAATCTGGGATTGTAGTTTTAGAGTTTAGAACACTGGTGGAGTGTATGAGGGTGGGATTTTAAGGGGGACTATTATGTAGATAGAGGTTTGATTGAGGAGTCTACAACTAAGCAACACATTCTAAAACCCTGAGTTACATCTTTTACTGAATAAAATTAGGAGCACTACTGAAATGAGGCAGATGGTAAAAAATTTGGAACTCTCTTCCACAAACTGGTAACTGACATGAGCTCAATTAAAAACATTTATAGATTTTATAGATTTTTGTTGTTCAGAAGAATTACATGACATGAAGAAGAGACACATACTTGGAGTGAGGCGGCACGGTGGCTCACGGAGGTTAGCACTGTTGCCTCACAGCACCAGGGACACGGGTTTGACTCCAGCCTCGGGTACGGAGTTTGCACGTTCTCCCTGTGTCTGTGTGGGTTTTCTCTGGGTGATCCTGTTTCCTCCCACGATCTAAAAATGTACAGGCCAGGTGAATTGGCCATGCTAAATTGCCCATAGTGTTCAGGGACGTGTAGGTTAGGTGCCTTAGTTAGGGGTAAATATAGGGTAGAGGGTCAGTGTGGACTTGTTGGGCTGAAGGGGCTGTTTCCACACTGTAGGGATTCTATGATTCTATGAAGTTACATTGCAGATTAGCAATGAACTCAATGATTGTTAGAGCAGACTTGAGGGGCTCATATTCCTATGTTCCTACAACAGCGTTTCTAATTGTTAGAAAGCAAGAAACAGTGGAGGTTTAAAGTGATTTCTACTCAGATCACTAAACTGCAATAGGTACAAAAGTAATCAAGCAGGTTAACAGAACATTAGTCTTCATAACTAGAGGGCAAGAACAGAAAGAGGATAATGTTTTAGTTGCCCCACTATATTCATCATTGTGTCCTGTGACAGAACTCATCTGAGCTCTCACCTTCTGTTAAACTTGGACATAAGTTAGTCTCTTATCCATGGCCTGTCAGCAGCCCACTTACACACAGTAGCTAATTCAATGACACTCAGACCCCATATCTGTTACAGTCCCTGAGGCTCATACAAGTAGGGGCAGCACGGTGTTCTGTGGTTAGCACTGCTGCCTCGCAGCACCAGGGTCCCAGGTTCAATTCTAGCTTCGGGCGACTATCTGTGTGGAGGTTGCACATTCTCCATGTGTCTGCGTGGGTTTCCTCCCACAGTTCAAAGGTGTGCAGGTTAGGTGAATTGGCCATTCCAAGTTGCCCATAGTGTTAGGTGCATTAGTTAGAGGGAAATAGGTCTGGGAGAGTTACTCTTTGGAGGGTCGGTGTGGACTGGTTGGGCTGAAGGGCCTGTTTTCCACACTGTAGGGAATCTAATCTAATCAACTGTGTATGAGCTAGTGATGGCAAGTGTCTTAATAAGTGACAGTGCTCCTCATTAGATATGGGGTGTTGCTGTCAAGGGAGCCACTCTCATGGATGTAGTTTTTGATTATCTGAAAGCATTAAGTCAAAAGGAGCATGTTGGAGTGATGAGGAAGGGTAAGGGTATAAAGCCATATGCTCATGGTTACACACTATCTACAACTTACACACCATGCCATATGGTAGGATGAGAATGAAATGCAACTGAAGATGAGGACTAAGGCTTTTGCCCGAAACGTTGATTTCGCTGCTTGTTGGATGCTGCCTGAACTGCTGTGCTCTTCCAGCACCATTAATCCAGTACTAAGTTAGGTATATACCATCTGATGAAATCTCATAGGCCTGAAACATTACCTGTCATTTCCATCTATTAGATGCTGTCTGAGCAGCTGAGTGCGGTATTTCAAGTATTTGCTGTTTCTACTTCAGATTTGCAGCATCTGCAATACTTTGGTGTCATCATAGTGACTTACTCCCATCCTGAGTGCCCTTGAGTGCTCTTTGCACCCTCCATGAAGTTCAGGAGGTGGCCCGATCCAATCCTCTCCATTTCTCTTGTCTTTCACACCATTGGCTTGTGGGAAAGAGTAGAATACCAATGATTATGTTGCACTGGGATTGATGTGCCTGCCATAGCTAAATACAGGAGGCGCTTGCATGTTGAGGAAGCAAAAATGCGGCATCATTGGAAGTTCCATGAGAGTGAGATGGAAAATGTGTTAGGTGCGAGACTCTCTATAGTGGCATTGTGCAATGGGCAGATGGTGGTGGCATTCATATGAACTGTTCTGTAAAGACCCATTTATGAGTTTGACCACCTACATGAGTTCATTACTAATTCCTTCACTGCAGTTTCTTGGACCCTGACTCCTGGATTGTCTTCCTTGACTGCCTCCTTCCATTCCCTAACAAAAGGAAAATACTACCATTTAATTCCCGAGGACTTCTTGGCCCCCTCGGGAGACATGATCCTTCTCTCCTGTTCACATCCATGATTAATACCTGCATTGCTGAATCCATGAACAACTGAGCCCTCAATGTCTCCTGGTGATCCTTTTTTCTGCAGTTATCCAGTGCAGCTTCGTGTAAGAAGGACAGACTACCCTTAAGAGCTGGAGACTAAGTGGAGCATGGCCTGAACTCGTAAACTGTTTAGCAACCCCCCCCCCCCCCGCTCCCACCCCATTTTGCTCATTCAGTTAGATCAATGCATGTCCTCTGATGAAATCATTCAAATAAAAAGGAAACACAACTTGATGCTCAGAAGTTTCAACCTCACAAATCTGAAAATGGATGCAAACACATAATTAAAGACCTCTGTCTTTAATTATGGATCTCAATAGTTACCCCACCCCAGCCCCCACTCGATGTTGGATGACCAGGAATACAAATTTCTGATTTCTTGAGCTCACGTTTCTTAAACAACCGAGTTACATTTAAAGCTTTTCAGTCTCAAAACAATTCCTGTATCAAGGGATCTTTATAAGATTATGGATAATTTCTTCGCCTCCTTTCTTGAAAGTATTTGGAGCTGGGGATTTGTCTTTAGTGTTTTTTTAATATTTTTTCTTGCTAACATTAACTTTAATGAATTCCTTGATTCATTATGGTTTTTTTGAGATTGTCAGCTATATTATCTTCTACTGCTGCTGTGAAGGTGCAAAGTATTCATCAAATCTGCACTTTCATTATTCTTAATTACAATACTACCCACAATTATTTTTAAAGGGTCCGACCATGTTCTTGTAATATAATTGCAATGGTTTTTTGTGTTAATCTTCACACAAGATTGGCAGATAGATGGGTGACAGTGAGGGGGACTGGGAGGAAGCAGCCAGTGCAGGGACCCCCTGTGGTCGTTCCCCTCAAGAACAAGTATACCGTTTTGGATACTTGTGGGGGGGGGGGACTTACCAGGGGTAAGTAACGGGGCTCAGGCCTCTGGCACGGAGCCTGTCCCCGCTACTCAGAAGGGAAGGGTGGAGAAGAGCAGAGCAATAATAATTGGGGACTCGATAGTTCGGGGCACAGATAGGCGGTTTTGTGGGAACGAGAGAGACTCACGTTTGGTATGTTGCCTCCCAGGTGCAAGGGTGCGTGATGTCTCTGATCGTGTTTTCCGGGTCCTTAAGGGGGAGGGGGAGCAGCCTGAAGTCGTGGTCCATATTGGCACCAATGACATAGGTAGGAGGAGTGCTGAGGATGTTAGACAGGCTTTTAGGGAGCTAGGTTGGAAGCTCAGAGTTAGAACGAACAGAGTTGTCGTCTCTGGTTTGTTACCCGTGCCACGTGATAGAGAGTCAAGGAATAGGGAGAGAGAACAGTTAAATGCGTGGCTACAGGGATGGTGTAGGAGGGAGGGATTTCGGTACTTGGATAACTGGGGTTCTTTCTGGGGAAGGTGGGACCTCTATAAACAGGATGGTCTGCACCTGAACCTGAGGGGCACCAGTATCCTTGGGGGGAGGTTTGCTAGTGCTCTTGGGGGGGGTTTAAACTAACTCTGCAGGGGCATGGGAACCCAGACTGTAGCTTTAGGGTGCAGGACCTGGAGTGTAGGGAGGTTAGGAATATGGCATCAATCTTAAAGGAGGGTGCCTGTAAACAGAAGAGTGGCTTGAAGTGTGTATACTTTAATGCCAGAAGTATACGAAATAAGGTAGGTGAACTCGCAGCGTGGGTTGGTACCTGGGACTTCGATGTTGTGGCTATTACGGAGACGTGGCTAGATCAGGGACAGGATTGGCTGTTGCAGGTTCCAGGGTTTAAATGTTTTAGTAGGGTCAGAGGTGGGGGTAAAAGAGGGGGGGGTGTGGCTTTGCTTGTCAAAGATAGTATTACAGCGGTGGAAAGGAAGATGGACGAAGATTTGTCATCTGAGGTAGTTTGGGTTGAGGTTAGGAATAGGAGAGGTGAGGTCACCCTGTTAGGAGTCTTTTACAGGCCTCCTAATAGTCCTAGAATCGTTGAAGAAAGGATTGCGAAGATGATTCAGGAGAAGAGTGACAGTAATAGGGTGATTGTTATGGGAGACTTTAACTTTCCTGATATTGATTGGGAAAGCTATAGCTCAAGTTCGTTAGATGGGTCAGTGTTTGTGCAATGTGTGCAGGAGAGTTTCCTGACACAATATGTAGATAAGCCAACAAGAGGTGAGGCCATACTGGATTTGGTTCTGGGTAACGAACCAGGCCAGGTATTAGAACTAGAGGTAGGTGAGCACTTTGGGGACAGTGACCACAATTCGGTGATTTTTACTCTAGTGATGGAGAGGGATAAGTGTGTACTACAGGGCAAGAGTTATAGCTGGGGGCAGGGAAATTATGATGCGTTGAGGCATGATTTAGGATGTGTGGATTGGAAAAGTAGATTCCAAGGCAAGAGCGTAATTGATATGTGGAACTTGTTCAAGGAGCAACTATTGAGTGTCCTTGATAAGTACGTACCTGTCAGGCAGGGAGGAAAGGGTCGTGTGAGGGAGCCGTGGTTTAATAAGGAGTTGGAATCCCTTGTTAAATGGAAGAGGGCGGCCTTTGTAAAGATGAGGCGTGAAGGTTCAATAGGGGCGATTGAGAGTTATAAGGTAGCCCGGAAGGACCTGAAGAGAGAGCTAAGAGCAGCAAGGAGGGGACATGAAAGGTCCTTAGTGGGTAGGATTAGGGAAAACCCTAAGGCTTTCTATAGGTATGTTAGGAATAAAAGAATGACTAGGGAAGGAATAGGTCCAATCAAGGATAGTAATGGGAAGTTGCGTGTGGAGGCTGAAGAGATTGGGGAGGCGCTGAATGAATACTTTTCGTCAGTATTCACTCAGGAACAGGACATTGTTGTCGATATGAATACTGGGGCACGAATAAGTAGAATGGATGGCTTTGAGATATGTAGAGAAGAGGTGTTGGAAATTCTGGCAAGGGTGAAAATAGATAAGTCCCCTGGGCCTGATGGCATTTATCCTAGGATTCTCTGGGAAGCAAGGGAGGAGATTGCAGAGCCATTGGCCTTGATTTTTGTGTCCTCTTTGTCGACAGGAGTAGTGCCAGAGGACTGGAGGCTAGCAAACGTGGTTCCCTTGTTCAAGAAGGGGAGTAGGGATAATCCTAGTAACTATAGGCCAGTGAGTCTCACTTCTGTTGTGGGCAAAGTCTTAGAGAGAATTGTAAGGGATAGGATTTATGAACATTTGGATAGGAATAATGTGATCAAGGATAGTCAGCATGGTTTTGTGAAGGGCAGGTCGTGCCTCACAAACCTTATTGAATTCTTTGAGAAGGTGACTAAGGAGGTAGATGAGGGGAAAGCGGTAGATGTGGTATATATGGATTTTAGTAAGGCGTTTGATAAGGTCCCCCATGGTAGGCTACTGCAGAAAATACAGAGATATGGCATTGAGGGTGAGTTGGAGGTTTGGATTAGGAATTGGCTCTCTGGAAGAAGACAGAGGGTAGTAGTTGATGGCAAAGGTTCATCTTGGAGTGCCGTCACTAGCGGTGTTCCACAAGGATCTGTTTTGGGACCATTGCTGTTCGTCATTTTTATAAATGACCTGGAGGAAGGGTTAGAAGGTTGGGTGAGCAAGTTTGCGGATGATATGAAAGTCGGAGGAGTTGTAGACAGTGAGGAAGGATATGGCAGGTTACAGCGGGATATAGAGAAGCTGCAGAGCTGGGCAGAAAGGTGGCAAATGGAGTTCAATGTAGCTAAGTGTGAAGTGATTCACTTTGGTAAGAGTAATAAAAAGATGGATTACTGGGCTAATGGTAGACTACTTGGTAGTGTGGAAGAGCAGAGGGATCTTGGTGTCCATGTACACAGATCTCTGAAAGTTGCCACCCAGGTAAATAGTGCAGTGAAGAAGGCATATGGCGTACTGGCTTTTATTGGTAGAGGAATTGAGTTCCGGAGTCCTGAGGTCATGCTGCAGTTGTATAGGACTCTGGTGCGGCCGCATCTGGAATATTGTGTGCAGTTTTGGTCGCCATACTATAGGAAGGATGTGGAGGCACTGGAACGGGTGCAGAGGAAGTTTACCAGGATGTTGCCTGGTATGGTAGGAAGATCCTATGAGGAAAGGCTGAGGCACTTGGGGTTGTTTTCATTGGAGAAAAGAAGGTTTAGGGGTGATTTGATAGAGATGTACAAGATGATTAGGGGGTTAGATAGGGTTGACAGTGAGAACCTTTTTCCACGTATGGAGTCAGCTATGACAAGGGGGCATAGCTTTAAATTAAGGGGGGGTAGATATAGGACTGATGTTAGGGGTAGGTTCTTCACTCAGCGAGTCGTAAGTTCATGGAATGCCCTGCCAGTAGCAGTAGTGGACTCTCCCTCTTTATGGGTATTTAAGCGGGCATTGGATAGGTATATGGAGGATAGTGGGTTAGTGTAGGTTAGGTGGGCTTTGATCGGCGCAACATCGAGGGCCGAAGGGCCTGTACTGCGCTGTATTCTTCTATGTTCTATGTTCTATGTTCTAAGATTCTTTTAGTTTGTTTGCAGTCTGTACTACCCTATATATTTTCAATTGCTCTTCTTTATTGCTTTACTATTCCCTGGAAGTACACCATTCTTTACACTTTTATTTGCTTTTTCTTTTAGTTTTACGTGTCTACTGACAATAAACGTTTGAGAGTAAATTCCAACTGCACATGCCCTTTTTTTAAATGTATGCCCATGTATAAAATGAAACTGATTGTGAAAGTTCACAAAATCTGCTTTATTTATCGGTTGGATGACCTGTCAGAAGGATGGGTTGCACTTAAACTGGAGGGGAACCAATACCCTGGCAGGGAGGTTTGATAGTGCCAATTAGCAGGGTTTAAACTAGGGTGACGAGGGATGGGAACCAGAGCAGTTAGTCAGCATTGAGGAGAAGAAAAGGGTTAAGTCAAGTAAATCTAATAGGAAGAACAAGCAGGGTCAGGTTAATGAATATGGTGGGACTGGCGGTCTGAAGTTATTTATTTCAATGCAAGAAGTATAACAGATAAGGCAGAGGAGCTTAGAGCCCAAGTGAGTACATGGAACTATGATGATGTAATCATTACAGAACCCTGGTTGAGAGAAGGACAGGACTGGCAACTCAATATTTCAGAGTTTAGATATTACAGGTTTGACATAGAGTGACGTAAAAGTAGAGAGGGATGTAAAAGGGACTGGGGAGTTGCATTACTAATTAAGGAGAATATCACAGCTGCAATAAGAGAGGACATCTTAGAGGGCTCATCCAGTGAGGCCATATGGGTTGAACACAGGAAAAAGAAAGGTACAATCGCTATGATGGGATTATACAACAGGCCGACAAGAGCCAGTAAGAAATAGAGGAATAGATATGTAGAGAGATCATGGAAAGCTTGTTGTAGTGGATGACTTTAATTTCCCTAATGTTGACTGGAACTCTCTAAATTGCAATGGCTTAAATGGGGCAGCAAGGGGGGTTTCTTGAAACAAGAGGTAGGTAATCCAATTGTGGAAGGGGCTGTCCTAGACCTTGAATCAGAGAATGTGTCTGGCCAGGTGATCGAAGTTCATCTTTGGGGGAGCATTTTAGGAACAGTCATCGTAATTCCATATGTTTTAAGATAGTTATGGATAGTTATGGAAGACACAGTGGCTCAGTGCTTAGCACTGCTACCACACAGCACCTCAGAGCTGGGTTTAAATCCAGTCTCGGGCGACTGCCTGTGTGGAGTTTGCAAATTTTCCCTATGTCTGCAAGGGGTTTCCTCTGGGTGCTCCAGTTTCCTCCCACAAGCCAAAGATGTGCAGGTTAGGTGGATTAGTCACAATAAATTGCTCACAGTGCCATGGATGTGTAGGTTAGGGGGGTTAGCAATGGGGAATGTGGGGTTACCGGGATAGGGTGGGTCTTCAGAGGGTTGGTGTAGACTAGATGGACCGAAAGGCCCACTTCCACACAGTGAGGATTCTTTTCTAAGGCAAAGGCTAGTCCTTGCGTGAAAGTGCTAATTTGGGGTAAGGCTAATTAAAACATCATTAGGTAGGAACTGGAGAAATTAGATTGGAGGTGACTGTTTGAGGGTAAATCCATATCTGTGTGTTGGAGTCTTTTGAAGGCCAGTTGATCAGTGTTCAGCACCAACATACTCCTATGAGGATCAAAGATAAGGATGACAAGATTTGGGAACTCTGGATGGTAAGAGGTAAAGTTTAGCCAAAAAGAGAAAGGAAGCTTATGTAAGGTTTGGGAGGTTAAAATCAGACAATCCCCTTGAGGAATGCAAAGGAAGTAGGAAAGGACATAAACAAGGAATTAGAAGGGTTAAAATATCCTTGGCAGGTAGGATTAAAGAAGCATTTTGTATGGGTATCAGGTGGAACAGGGTAGCTAGAGAAAGGTAGGTCTCCTCAAGGACAGAGGAGGGAATTTATGCATGGAGCCAGAGGAATTGAGTGAGGCCCTTAATGAGTACTTCACTAAGGAGAAGGTCGTGAATGGTGGTAAGATTACTGAGGGGTATGTGGATATTCTCCAGCATGTTGATATTAAGAAGGAGCAGGTGTTGGGTGTCTTGAAAAATATTAATGTAGACAAGTCCCCAAGGCCTTATGGGAACTATCTCAGGACACTGAGGAAGGCAAAGCAGGAGATTGCTGGGTCCTTGACAAATATCTTTCTATCTTCTTTCGTGACAGGTGAAGTTCCATAAGGTTGGAAAATAGCCAATGTTGTCTCAACGTTAAAAAGGGCAACAGAGATAATCCAGGAAATTATAGACCAGTTACCCTTACATCGGTGGTCGGGAAATTATTAGGGAAGATTCATAGATAAAAAATTTACTCACATTTTGGAAAATAATGTACTTATTAGAAATAGTCAGCATAGCTTTGTGCAGAGGAGTTGTCTCACAAATTTGATTGAGTTTTTGTGAAAGTGATGAAGATGATTGTTGAGGGTAGGGCTATAAATATTGCCTACATGGATTTTACTAAAGCATTTGACAAGGTCTCTCATGATCGGCTAGTCCAGAAGATTAAGTCACGTGGGATCCATGGTAAATTTGTAAGTTGGAATCTAAATTATCGAAGATAGAGGGTAATTGAGGAAGGTTGTTTTTCTGACTGGAGATCTGTGACCAGTGGTGTTACACAATGATCAGTGCTGGGACCTGTTATATGTAAAATATTCAAATGATTTGAATGAAAATATAGGTGATCTGAGTAGTAAGTTTGAAGAAACTTATTGGAGAAAGTTGTTGTAGTTGTTAACAAAGAGTTTTCTAAGGATGCAGTAGGATATCAATCAGTTGGACAGTTGGGTGGAGAAATGGCATTTGGAGTTTACTCCAGGCAGGTGTGAAGTAATGTATTTTGGAGGTCAAATTGAAGAAGAAAGTATGCAGCAAATGGCAGGGTCCTTGGGAACATTGATTGTATCTCTCTGGATATGGAGAGATCTTGGGGTGCAAGTCCATAGCTCCCTGAAAGCAGCAATACAAGTGAATAAGACTTATTGGAAAAGCCTATGGCACGCTTAACTAAGGCGTTTGCTAAGGTTCCTCACGGTAGGCTGTTGCACAAAATACAGAAGCATGAGATTGAGGCTGACTTAGCAGTTTGGATCAGACATTGGCTAGCTTAAAGAAGACAGAGGGCGATAGTTGATGGGGAATGTTCATCCTGGAGTTCAGTTACGAGTGGTATACCACAAGGATCTGTTTGTCATTTTTGTAAACGACCTGGATGAGGGTGTAGAAGAATGGGTTAGCAACTTTGCAGATGACACTAAGGTCAGTAGAGTTATGGATAGTGCAGAAGAATGTCATAGGTTACAGAGGGACATAGATAAGCTGCAGAGCTGGGCTGAGAGGTGGCAAATGGAGTTTAATGCGGTAAAGTGTGAGGTGATTCACTTCGTAAGGAGTAACAGGAATGTAGAGTACTGGTAAGTTTCTTGGTAATGTAGATGAGCAGAGGGATTTTGGTGTCCCTGGAAGTTGCCACCCAGGTTGATAGGGTTGTTAAGAAGGCATACAATGTGTTATCTTGTTATCTTTTATCAATATAGGAATTGAGTTTTGGAACCATGAGGTCATGTTGCAGCTGTACAAAACTCAGGTGCAGTCGCACTTGGAGTATTGCAGACAGTTCTGGTCACTGCATTATAGGAAGGATGTGGAAGCTTTGGAAAGGGTTCAGAGGAGATGTTGCATGGTATGGAATGAAGGTCTTTTGAGGAAAGGCTGAGGGACTTGAAGCTGTTTTCATTGGAGAGAAGAAGGTTGAGAGGTGACTTAATTGAGATATTAGATAATCAGAGGGTTGGATCGGGTGGACAGTGATAGCTTTTTTCCTTGGATGGTGATGGCTAGAATGAGAGGGCATAGCTTTAAATTGAGGGTGATAGATATAGGACAAATGTTAGAGGTAGTTTCTTTACTCAGAGAGTAGTAGGGGTGTGGAACGCACTGCCTGCAGCAGTCATAGCCTTACCAAATTTAAGGGCATTTAAATGATCATTGGATAGGCATATGGATGAAAATGGAATAGTGTAGGTTAATGGGCTTCAGATTGGTATCACAGGTAGGCACAACATCAAGGACTGAAGGGCCTGTACTGCGCTGTAATGTTCTATGTTCTATGCTTGCCTTCGTTGGTCAGGGCACTGAGTATAAAAGTAAGCAAATAATGTTGCAGCTGAATAAAACTTCAGTATAAGCCACATTTGGAGTATTATGTACAGTATGGTCTCCAGACTATGGGAAGGATTTGGAAAGGTTGCAAATGAGGTTTGCCAGAATATTGCCTGGATTAGCTATAAAGAAAGATTGGACAAACTTGGATTGTTTTCACGAGAGCAGAGGCTGACGGGTGACCTAATCAAAGTATATAAAAATATATAGGCATGATATGGGTGGATAGTAAGAGTCTTTTTCCCAAGATGGAAATATCAGACACTAGATTTATGGTGAGAGGGGGAAAGTTTAAAGGAGATCTGTGAGGTAATTTATTTACACAGGAGGTGTTGGCGACTAGAACATAGTGCCAGAATCAGACATAATAACAACATTTAAGAGGCATTTAGACAGACGCATGACCAGGCAGGGAATGGACCATGTGCAGGCAGATGGGATTAATTTAGAAAGGCATCGTGGTTAGCACAGAAATAGTGGGCCAAAGGGCCTGTATCTGTGCTGTGCTGTACTGTTCTATGTCCTATAGACCAGTAAGTATCCTTTATGATAAATAGATGTTTAATCACGACCAAGCACCACTGTGCCACCAAGACATTTACATTGCTTTGTTCATTTTTTGTTACTTCCTTGGGTGAGCTTGGCAAATTTGGACCAAAACATATGGCTTTGTGTCGAGAGTCACAATTCAACTAAATTAACCCTATTCTTGTTGGAGACAGGTGGAATTTTCATTGTTTCGGTCTGAGCCGGTACTAATCAGGAGTCCCCACTGTGAGAAAAGCAAGAGCTTTCTCTATCCATTTGTAGGAAATGCCTAGGGTGACTCAATGGGAAATGCCGTCATTGACACTCTTGCAAGTCCTAATTTTCCTTTGTGATATCGGAAATTGCAGGGTCAAAACTGTGTGCTGTCATTACCCTGACAAATTTGGTTGATTGAATAACATCGTGACTCAGCAGGCTATCAAAAGAGGTTATGTTTTCTACTGCTACTGTTAATGTAACTTGATTATAAAAAGGGTAGAAATCATGGGGGGTTGGGAAGCACTTAAAGGACTGAGTAGTTTATGTACTCTTACAAATTTTCTATCTTTTAGAATATATCCTGGCATTATTTTAGTCTCCACATTTTCAGCATACCCACTAATGGCTTGTAGATAGTTATTAGTACTGAGTGCAGCTCCTTTCTTTAATGTGCAATGAGTTCTTCAGTGGTACATCCTCTTCTGAATTGAAGTTATTGACTGGGATTTCTGCTTCAAAGCTCCTAAATGAAAAATCATGGGCTGGAATTGAGTAGTACACTGGAGAGCTGAAGTGGAGAATGCTAAACATTGAACCTTTGGAATAGATAAATATGTTACTGTGTTTTATAACCACTCTATTTGTTCCTCAACAGCAGTGCAGGAGATAAAAGTTAGAAGGGGAGGAAAAAAATTCTTACATGCTTGACCTTGGCTGTACTAATTCTTCCTGGGTCCTGTATATGATACAAGAAGTGGTTACATATATGCAATGGAATAGCAGTAGAGCTAGAGGGTACATTGTTAGAGGTTAGAGGATTCTTGCTTTAATGATGATGAGCATTGAGTACAAAACAAAGGGAGTTGTGATAAATCTGTCTGAAGCTTGGGCTGGAGTATTATGTGCAACTGTGACTACCAGTGCAGAAGGATGTCCAGGTCTTGGACAACATGCAGAATGCTGTGAGAGTTGAGGGACTTTAATTATGCAAATAAAAATTGGAAAACAAAGAAGATGAAGGGCAGGTTTAATAGTAATGTTCCAAAATATGATGAAGTAGATAGGAGAAACAGTTTCCATTAGCGTGAATTTCAATAACCACGCAGAAACATATTTAAGATAATTGTGAAATCTATAAGGGAAGTGGTGAGAGGAAGGTGATGGGGGGGCGGGGGGGGGGGGGGCGTGGGAGAGTGGGTGAACAATTGATTTTCTGTTACAATTTGGAAATTTAGCGAATGAGAAACTTTAACAAAAGGATTTTAATAAAAACTTTGAAGCGAGAAATTTGCAGAACTGCAGATGAAGAACAGGGAATTAGAAGCAATTATGTTGTATTCGTTCATGGGATGTGGCTTTGCAGGTTGGCCAGCTTTTATTATCCTATCCCTTGGTGCCTTGAGAGGTTGTTGGTGAACTGTCTCCTTGAACTGCTGCAGGCTCTTTGGTGCAGGTACCTAGTGCTATTAGAGAGAGAGAGCTGGATGATTTTGACCCCATGACAATGAAGAAACAGTGATGTATTTTCAAGTTATTAAGAAGGAGGAGCTGTTGGGTGTCTTGAAGAACATTAAGGTAGATTAATTCACAGGATCTGATGGGATCTATTCCAGGATACTGAGGGGGAGGCCATGGAGGAGATTGCTGAGGCCTTCACAGAGATCTTTGTATATTCTTTAGCCACAGGCAAGACCTAAGAAGATTGGAGAATAGCCAATGTTGTTCATTTGTTTAAGAGGGGCAATGGGGATAATCCAGGAAATTATAGACCAGTGAGACTAACATCAATGTTAAGGAAATAGCTGGAGAACATTCTGAGGGACAGGATTTACTCACAGTTGGAAAAGAATGGGATTTATCAAAGATAGTCGCCATGGTTTTGTGTCGGGAAGGTCTTGTTTCACAAATTTGATTGAATTTTTGGGGAAGTAATGAAGTCAATTGAGGAACATACAGCAGTGGGTGTTGACAACATGGATCTTACTGAAGGGTTTGACAAGGCACTCATGGTAGGCTGGTCCAGAAGATTAAGTCAAATGGGATCCATGGCGAGTTTGTAAGTTAGATACAAAATTGGTTTGGTCAAAGAGACAGAGAGTAGGTTTTGGTGGGGTGGTTTTCTGTGGCGAGTGGTGCTGTTTGGAATAAATATAAATGCTTTAGGTAAAAATGTAAGTGCTGTGATGACACAGAAATTGGCGGAGTTGTGGATAGTGAGGAAGGTTCGCGATAAGGAGAGATTGGACAAACTTGAACCTTTTCACTTAAGATTTGGAGGGTGAGGGGCATTCTGATATAGGTGTATAAAATAATGAGAGGCATGAATAAGTCAGAATCATTTTCCCAGGGTAGAAATATGAAATAAAAGATTTTTTTTTAGTAGAGGTGGTAGAAGCAGATATGACAGCATCATTTAAGAAGCATTTAGGCAGACACAGATAAAAGCAGGAAATAGAGGGAAAAGGACCATGTGCAAGCAGATGGGATTAGTTTAAAATGTTATCATGATTTGCACAGAAATAGTAGACCAAAGGGCCCATTTTAGTGCTGTACTGTTCTTTATTCTATGTTCTAAGTCCAGATTGTTATGGACCAGACCAAACCCTCTTCAAATATATTAAGGAGATAGCCTAGACCCGAACTTTTATTTAAAGGCCAGCATAAGGTGCTCGATCCAAGTGTAATTCTATTGATTACATTACTTGGCTTTAAGCAAACCACACTTTTTTCTTTCCATACAGTTAAAATATGAACATTAGAGAGAAGAATTGGTATAATTTTAATTCTGCTGGAAAACTTAAAGAATAATAGATTATTTAACTATTAAACAGTAACTGTTCCGATATAACATCCCATAAACACCCCTCTGCCAAAGGCAAAGTCAGGAAAAGAAATTGCCTCACATGTAATGCTGGTTTTGGAGAGAGACCTCCAGCTTTTGCTGTGACTGATAGAGATGTAACAGCTTCCACCACCATCTAAAAAACCCTAATAACTAGAGTCATAGAGTCGTAGAGAGGTACAGCACGGAAACAGACTCTTCGGTCCAACCCGTCCATGCCGGCCAGATATCCCAACCCAATCTAGTCCCACCTGCCAGCACCTGGCCCATATCTCTCCAAACCCTTCCTATTCATATACCCATCCACATGCCTTTTAAATGTTGCAATTGTACCAGCCTCCACCACTTCCTCTGGCAGCTCGTTCCATACATGTACCACCCTCTGTGTGAAAATGTTTCCCCTAGGGTCTCTTTTATATCTTTCCCCTCTCACCCTAAACATATGCCCTCTGGACTCCCCCACCCCATGGAAAAGACTTTGTCTATTTAACTATCCATGCCCCTCATAATTTTGTAAACCTCTATAAGGTCACCCCTCAGCCTCCGATGCTGCAGGGAAAACAGCCCCAGCCTGTTCAGCCTCTCCCGATAGCTCAAATCCTCTGACCCTGGCAACATCCTTGTAAATCTTTTCTGAACCCTTTCAAGTTTCACAACATCTTTCCGATAGGAAGGAGACCAGAATTGCACACAATATTCCAACAGTGGCCTAACCAATGTCCTGTACAGCCACAACATGTACTCAGTGCTCTGACTGATAAAGGAAAGCATACCAAACGCCTTCTTCACTATCCTATGTACCTGCGGCTCCACTTTCAAGGAGCTATGAACCTGCACTCCAAGGTCTCTTTGTTCAGCAACACTCCCTAGGACCTTATAAGATTTGCTTTCTCAAAATGCAGCACCTCGCATTATCTGAATTAAACTCCATCTGCCACTTCTCAGCCCATTTGCCATCTGATCAAGATCCTGTTGTAATCTGAGGTAATCTTCTTCGCTGTCCACTACACTTCCAATTTTGGTGTCATCTGCAAACTTACTAACTATACCTCTTATGCTCACATCCAAATCATTTATATAAATGATGAAAAGTAGTGGACCCAGCACCAATCCTTACAGCACTCCACTCGTCACAGGCTTCCAGCCTGAAAAACAATCCTCCATCACCACCCTCTGTCTTCTACCTTTGAGCCAGTTCTGTATCCAAATGGCTAGTTCTCCCTGTATTCCGTGAGATCTAACCTTGCTAACCAGTCTCCCATTGGGAACCTTGTCGAACGCCTTACTGAAGTCCATATAGCTCACACCTACCAGTTTGCCCTCATCGATCCTCTTTGTTACTTCTTCAAAACTCAGTTTGTGAGACATGATTTCCCATGCACAAAGCCATGTTGACTATCCCTAATCAGACCTTGCCTTTTCAAATACATGTACATCCTGTCCCTCAGGATTCCCTCCAACAACTTGCCTACCACCAACGTCAGGCTCACCGGTCTATAGTTCCCTGGCTTGTCCTTACCACCCTTCTTAAACAGTGGCACCATGTTTGCCAACCTCCAGTCTTCTGCCACCTCACCTGTGACTATCGATGATACAAATAACTCAGCAAGAGGCCCAGCAATCACTTCCCAAGCTTCCCATAGAGTTCTAGGGTACACCTGACCAGGTCCTGGCAGATTTGTCCACCATTATGCATTTCAAGACATCCAGCATTTCCTCCTCTGTAGTATGGATTTTTTTTCAAGATGTCACCATCTATTTCCCTACAATCTCTATCTTCCATATCCTTTTCCACAGTAAATACTGTTGCAAAATACTCACTTTGTATTTCCCCTATTTTCTGTGGCTCCACACAAAGGCCGCCTTGCTGATCTTTGAGGGGCCCTATTCTGTCCCCAGTTACCCTTTTGTCCTTAATGTATTTGTAAAAACCCTTTGGATTCTCCTTAATTCTATTTGCCAAAGCTGTCTCATGTCCCCTTTTTGCCCTCCTGATTTTCCTCTTAAGTATACTCCTACTGAAAACTAAACTAAAATTCTGCTTCTGTGGGAGAATTCATGCTGCATCTATTGTTCCAACTTAAAATAAAACCCACCAAAGGCCTCACAAGCTGTTTACTTTATTGGCTTGGAAGAGACAGCTGTCATGTATGGTTCAAAACCTCTCCAAAACAAAACAGAATAGAAGATACCTCTTAAAGTCATAGTATCATCACAAGATGGTGATCAGCTTAGATGGGTTCCTGCATGCGGTGGTGTTTCCATGTATCTACTACATTATCCTTCCAATGGCAGTGGTCATGGATTTGGAAGGTCCTACATCACTGGTGAAGGAAGTGGATGTTTGTGAATCTAGTACCAACTACTAGATAAAGTGAGCTACTTTATCCTGAATGGTGTCAAGGTTCTTGGGTGTTGATGGAGTAGCATTCATCCAGGCAAGTGGTGACTATTCCATCACATTCCTGACTTGTGCGTTGTAGTTAGAACATAGAACATAGAACATAGAACATAGAACAATACAGCACAGAACAGGCCCTTCGGCCCACGATGTTGTGCCGAACTTCTAACCTAGATTAAGCACCCATCCATGTACCTATCCAAATGCCGCTTAAAGGTCGCCAATGATTCTGACTCTACCACTCCCACGGGCAGCGCATTCCATGCCCCCACTACTCTCTGGGTAAAGAACCCACCCCTGACATCTCCCCTATACCTTCCACCCTTCACCTTAAATTTATGTCCCCTTGTAACACTCTGTTGTACCCGGGGAAAAAGTTTCTGACTGTCTACTCTATCTATTCCTCTGATCATCTTATAAACCTCTATCAAGTCACCCCTCATCCTTCGCCGTTCCAACGAAAAAAGGCCGAGAACTCTCAACCTATCCTCGTACGACCAACTCTCCATTCCAGGCAACATCCTGGTAAATCTTCTCTGCACCCTCTCCAAAGCTTCCACATCTTTCCTAAAGTGAGGCGACCAGAACTGCACACAGTACTCGAACTGTGGCCTAACCAAAGTCCTGTACAGCTGCAACATCACTTCACGACTCTTGAATTCAATCCCTCTGCTAATGAACGATAATACTCCATAGGCCTTCTTACAAACTCTATCCACCTGAGTGGCAACCTTCAAAGATCTATGTACATAGACCCCAAGATCCCTCTGTTCCTCCACCTGACTAAGAACCCTACCATTAACCATTGGTGGACAAGCTTTGGGGAAATCAGGAGGTCAGTTACATGCTGTGGGATTCCTCGCCTCTGACCTTCCCTGTATTTATGTAGCTAGTCCAATTCAGTTTCTATGAATGATTAATGTTCAGATCTCTTGACATGATTGATGAATCATGCTCAACAATGGAATCATTCCTTTGTGAAGTTGTGAACCTCTCAGGAGTGAAGCCAGAGGGAAAGCAGTCTTGTTAATTTCCTGATGCTTATTCATGAAACCTTGGAGACACTGCTGTTTGTATGTTTTCTGTTTTTTCATTGTGGTGCAGAAAAACTGCAAAAGAGGAAGAGCTGACAAATAAATAAAATGCAGCACAAAATTTTAACTCACTGCAGTTGTTGATCTGAGGAAATCCTAGGTACTGTCTTATTTGCAATTGTCCAGTGTAGATAGGAACTGCAAGTATGTCGCTTCACAAGGCAAGTGTGAGTTAACAAAATTCCACACAATATTTCATAGGTTCCAAAACGAAACAGACATGAAAGTGTTGTTGCTCCCTGCAAATATCCACAGTCATTATTTTTTTTTCTACAACTGTGTGTGGGTTGTACAGAGTGGAGTTCCTGAGGTACATATTAAAGTGAAAGTGCCATCTGATGGAAGGCACAGCATTACACAAAATCAAATTATTGATGACACTAGATGTATGTGGGAAGGTTGTTACTCTGCTAGTCATGGCTAATTCATTTATTCAGATTAACTCAAAATATCTGGTGTTACAGCTTGTGTTACTGACTATAATGGAGCACAAATTACTCAAACAACAGGTGCTTTAAAGGAATGGAATCTTTGAACAAAACGTCTTTTGGCAAACCTTTCTTCAGTTTGCTTACTCGCCACAATGTGACAATATCAGTTTTTGTCAAAACACAGATTGTGTCACTTCCACATGGTCTTGCTTACAAAGAGAATTCCACAATAAGCTCCTTTGGTTCTTATTGTTACCCAAATAGTAACGGTTTTGTCACGGTCTCCTGGTGCTCATTTAAAATCCCTCATAAAGGCGACTCACCAAAGACCAATGCATTTCACGCCATAGATGTCATTTGTCACTGTCACCCTGCTGGAGAGGAGCCTCTCCCTTGCTGGCAGACACATATCGGGATTGTAAGTTCTGCACAAAAATTCCTGACCATAATTCCAGCAAGTGAGGATCCCTGCCAGCAATGTGAAGCCCAATAATGATTAATTGTATGGAAAGAACAGCATAGACAGAATTACTGAAAAGAAAGAATAAAAAAAAATAAGAAAAAGAGAATGTTATTAAGATACAATAGAATACTTAAGCAATGTTTCCAGCCTTATTTATTCTGGAAAGGTAAACACAATTGATGCGAGCTATTAAATAAAAAGCAATCTGGTGCTGTTAAAATGAAGCAGAAGGTGTGATTGATTGTCCAAACTGCAAACTTTTGACCAGGTTCCATTGCAGGTAGATGGATATTACTAAATAGATTCACAGCTATAAATAATGAATTTAGTAATTGGTGCTTGCCTCTAGGTGAATGGAATATGAGTGTACAAATGGGGAGCAAGAGTCAGCCAATGAAAAGCATTCAATAAGACCATGGCTAAACAGACCCTCAATTGCACTTTCCTACTTGCCCCAATATCTCCTGCCTCCCTTGTTAGTTCAGAATCTATCTGCGCAGATCTATCTACCTATACCTCAAAATATTCAATATCCACTCCCGCTGCTCCACGGGCAAGAATCAACAGAATCATGACCTATAACTCTCTCAGAATAAAGGGTAAGCCATTTAATACTGAAAGGAGGAAGAGTGTCTTCACTCAAATAGTAAATTGTTGCAATTCTCTACCGTGGTGGGTAGTGGAACCACAAGTCATTAAGTTAGTTCAAGAAAGAAATGTATTGTTTTCTAGGTACAAACAACATCAAGGGTTTTGGGGATAACATGGGAATATGACTAAGGTGGATGATCAGCCATGATCTAGAATGACGGAGGAGGTTTGAGAGGCTGAAGGACCCATCTTGCTTCTATGTTCCTATGTTCTTCCAAGACTCACTAATAGGACCATAGAAGAAGGAGGAGCCCAGAGTGGCCTCTCCCACCACTGGGGTGGTTTACTTGCCAACCATCGTGGCTGGCCAATTATAGCACATCATTAAGGGCCATCAAATGCTAGTCTAGTCTTATTGGCAATAGAGCACTTCCTGTTGCTTGGGGATGGCCACCAGTTCCATGGAGGTGATCCCACTCTGACAGTCCAGGAGATCATTTGAGCATTGCTTCCCAACCTCCTTTCCCCTCATGATTGCATTTCATAGGGAATGGTGGGTGGTTGTGGCAGGGACGGGTTTAAGATAGGATTTAAGAGACAGGATTCAAACCTACAAGATCAAGCAGATAGGCCAAACTTCCCATTGAAAAAAAATGCAACAGTACAATTCAAAGGGACCCTGCCAGCTGTTAGCACTTGACTAGAACTCCACCGTTCCATTATTGTTGTGTGGAAGCTTTCAACCCAACTGGGCCTTGGGACTGACTCAGTGTTTGGGAAGCCCTGCAATAGAGACAGAGGCTGCATGGCCCAAAAAATACTGATTCTGCACAGAATAGGCCCCCACCCCTCCTGCCCCACCAAAGATCTCCCTGAAAGATTTCACCCTCTAACCGTCAGGGCTATTGCCCTAGGCCGTCTGATTTTGTCTCATTTGGAATATCTGCCAAATGGCATCTCCATTTTGATGAGTGATTGGTTGACAGCGTAGAGTCTCGAACAGCAACACCTTATCTTCAGACAAGGCACTTTACAACCTTCTAGGCTCAATATTGAGTTCAACACCTTCAGATTGTGAACCCACTCCCATTCCTTCCCTTTCTTTGTAACAAGCTTTACTTGTTATATTCTCTGTCAACATGTCCTCTCTCCCTTCACCCTCCAGTGGGACTGTCTGCTCTTTCTAATCTGGCAGTGAGGCACACCATTGTTCTGCAATTTTCGCATTCCAATCACAATCTGCGCTATCAACATCCTTTCTCTCCCAGCAGTCCACCTCCTCCATGCCCCCTCCCCCCCATCTCCCCACTATTGTGTAAATACTGCTCCCTCCACACTTCACTTCTGCTCTGATGAACAGTGATCTAGGCTCAAAATGTTGGCTTGCTGTCTCATCCGTGGATGCTGCCTGACTGCTGTGATTTCCAGCAATTTTTGTTTCCAGTCGGATTTAGCCACATTTAGTGGGGAGGCCACTACCAGTAAAATCACCAAGATGATTCCACTGCTGGCAGGGATCCCAATAGGTCCCGAATTTGGACTCTTGTGACCAATGCTAGAATGTTGGCAGAGTTGGGAGAATTGTAGCCATGAGGAGAGGTTGGAGAGGTTGGGGTTGTTGTCCTTGGAATAGAGAAAGCTGAGAAGTGACACGATTGAGATATACAAAATTATGAGGTATAGAGATAGATTAGACAGGAGGAACCTATTTTCCTTGGCAGAGAGTTGAAAAACCCAGGATTATCGATTCAAGCTAAATGGCATAAGGATTAGAAGGGTTGTGAGGAAAAACCTTTTGACACAGAAGGTGGTGAGTGTCTCGAACTCACTGCCTGAGTTGGTGGTGGTGGTGGTGGTGGCAGAGACCTTAAACTTTTTCAGAGTACCTGGGGCTGCACCTTAAGTGCTGTAAACTGCTGGACTATGAGCTGTGTGCAGGGAGATGGGATTAGAAAGGGCCTCTGGGTGTCTGGGTTGGCACGAACAAGATGGACAAAGTGCCCCCCCCTACCCACCCCCCCCCATACTGTATCATTTCAATGGTTCTAAGATAATGTGCAAATTCAAAATTACAGGTACCAAGAATAATCACCCAAAACAAACTAACAAAAATTATAAAGCTGGGTGTCTATGATCGCTATGATAGGCTTAAGCCCTCAGCACCCTCCTCTAGAGTGGAAGCAAAGACAGATTGTGCAAGGCCAAGAGACGCAGCCAAACCTCTGATGCCTCTGATGAATGTTGGGCATCTCCTGGCAAGACAGAGCTGAAAATGGAAGTACACCAATGTATAAAGACTGCCACCTTCATTCAGCAGTCAGCCCATTGGTTGGCTGACATGGATGCCGGCCACCTCCCCCACAATGTGCTCTTTGGTGAGCTCCATATCAGCATGGAACCATAGGTCACCCATGTCAACCACCCAGGGACTGTCTGCAGGCGAGTTGACTGGGATTGGAGTCAATAGCATGGGAGGTCTTTGCTGCTGCTCAGAGCGTCTGGAGACAAGCTGTCAAAAGAAATGGCCAGATGACAGAAAAGACAGCCTGTGTGAGGCAACTCCCAAACCAGACAAATTCCAGCCACCAATGCCACTTCCTTCTATCAACCAAATAATCCCCCTGCCACTCTCCCTGACAGCTCCCCCATCCAAGCATTACCAAGCTAAGTCGGCAGGTCCTTTCTTAGATATTCAGAGTATGCTCTGATCTGCTATTTTAGCGTGAGCCCCAAGCTTCACGTTAAGGAGCTGTGATAGCTTTTATGTCTTGGTTGTGAGGTTAGAAGAAGCCAAGCTGGATGACTTGAAAAATAAGTATTTCAAGTTAACCTCCAGGCTAAGAGATGCTCCACTTAGTCTACAATGAGACTTTGCACTTCTTTAATCAGTGTTTCTGCACTTCCAATTCCCTGGCTGCAATCGCCAGCAATCACCCACACCTCCACCTCAACCACCCACACCCCCACCTCAATCGCCACCCAACCCCCCACCTCAACCGCCACCCACACCCCAACCTCAACCACTTTCAGTCTGACTGTCGGAGATGTAAGCTGCAGCTACAAGTGATAGTAACTGATGGTTTCAGGCAAATATTTGCATCTTCATACAGAAACAAGATCCAAGAATTATACCTCAGGCCTCACCACACAAGCTTGTTGCCCTACCTGGCCCTTCTTGCTGAAGGATCTTGGCTCACATTAAAATCCAGGCCAGTTTTGCAGAGGCTATTTAACATGATCCATGCGTCGTATTGCTGAATCTGCAGGGAGACTGACAGCATGATAATTAGCATCACTGGGTATATGTATGATCTGTTAATGGGCACACTGGAGACACACACAGTCTACTAATGGTGAAAACCAAAAAGTAACTGCAACCTGTTCCTGGATTATTTGAAGGAACTGAAGCAAGGTGACAGAGAGGAGGAGTTCGTTATGAAGTGGTGTGAGCAACTCAAAACTGGGGCATTAAGCAGCCTGAAAGCATCTATTCAGAGATTTACAAAAAAAAAGTATTTAAAGAAATGGGACTGTTCCAATTTAACTGGGACATCTGCTTAGTTATTAACAATGTCAGTCATGTATTTAATCTACTTAAATATATTTTAAAAATTGGCTTGGAAGCTGAGCTCATCATAGGTTTGCATGGTAAAATCTTTGGTGATTTTAGAGGTATTTCTACTCAAGCATGTATGGCACAGTGATGGTGGACATGATAAAAGATTAGCATAAACCAGTGAGGTAATATACAGGGTATAGGATGTTCAGATTAGCAATATGATGGATGATTCATTCCTGGTAGGTAGAAGTGGATGTTTAGAATGCAAATTACAGAGATAAATGGATTGAGGGTGAGATCACTTATGGAAGCTGCCTCCTAGTTCCACTCTCCAAGTGAACACCATCCATCACAGAGAGGCTTTACGATGTTTGGTCCACAATTTGACTCACAATGAGACTGTTTACATACTAAGGCAATGGTTACATACCAGGCCTCATGGTGGACAGGCACAAGCCAATGGTTACACACTAGGCCTCATTGTGGACAGGCACAATTTCCCTACACAACAGCAGCTTGCAACTTTCACGTATCTGAGAGATTGTAAGTGGAAGCCACAACTATTGGGCTGGCACTTAGCCAGACAGTTTGAAAGGTTGGGTCACTGTGTGCATTGTCTTAGGAAGGGTTGGACTATCCGTGAAGGTAGTTGGAATTATATGTAGAAACTGCCTATGCTAAATACACAGTAGCAGCACTATCATAGGTAGAGATAGTGTGGTACTCAGCTGTCTGAATTTCATTTACAGTGTGATTAACGTTTAAAGTAAGGGAAATGAACAGCACAGTTGTTACACAGTGAGGCAATGAAGACAGACTGTATCATGAGTACTAATGCACTAATTTTCAACTGATGAGAACTTTTGAACAGCATAATTTGGTGCAATAGTGTGGAGCATTTATATGAGAGCAGTGCACTCCTAATTTCTACCTCAATATGTGATATATGTTGGCCTTGCAGTAAATGACAAGCTATCCATTTCCTGAGGAGGAAAAAAAATCAATGTTGGAGGCACTGGTCATAACAGTAAATTCTGAAAAATAAATTGGAGTATTTTAAAGAAGCTTTATATATGATCAGAGGAAGTTATTTTCTCATTATGAAGTATTTTGCTGGTTAGGTTTCTTTTCACGTATTGGCTGTTCCTGTGGGCAATTTCATAACAAGTTGGAATGTCGCTGTGGATCACATTTACTGAAGGTGATGTGGTCACTGTATATCATTGTGTTACCTATTGACAACATTCTCATAGTGGGTCCAGTGAGGGTATTGCTGTTTATTATTATTTATCAACAAATTAAAAAGTCAATGGAATCCACAGAAACACTAAATATAGGAGTAGGACTAGATCTTATAATATGCTACAACATTCAAAATTATCATGGCTCATCCTGGGCTTCATTACCCAATTCCTGAATTCCTTGATTCACCAAGAGACCAAATCTCTGTCTGTTCTAGCCTTAAATGCATTCAGTGGTAGAGCATTCACAAGCCTCTGTGGTAGTGGATCCTAAAGATTCACAAGCCTTTGAATGAAGTAATTTCTTATTGCTTCAGTCCAATATGTTTGTTGCTTTATCCTGCAATTTAGATTCTGTAACAGAAACAACCTCTCATCGTCCACCCTAAGCCTTCAGAATCTTAGATATTACATTCGGATCACCTCTCATTTTCCTACCTCCAGAGAATAAAGGTGCAGTTTACTCGATTTCTCATCATAAGATGTGTCACTAAGGTAATGTGGCTGAATAGTAATGCAGCGGTCTCGGCTAATGCTGTACGGACATGGGTTCAAATTCCATGCTGGTGGAGTTTAAACTCCAGTTACAAAATTTGGAATAGTGTCAAGTAATGGTGACCATGAAGCTATCATTCATTACTTGAAAAAACAAGCTAATTCATTTCAGGGAAAGAAATCTGCCATCCTTACCTGGTCTGGTTTGCATCTGATTCCAGACCCACTGAAATGTGGTTGGTGTTTAATTCCTTATGGAATGGCCCAGAATGCCATTCAGTTCAAGGACACATATGTTTGGACAACAGCAGGTAGTCTAATGTGTGAAATGCAGATCCAGTGCAAGGATTAAAACAAGCCATAATGATCACAACCCTAACCTGTTCTTGGGCACCATGGTGGCTCAGTGGTTAGCACTGCTGCCTCCCAGTGCCAGAGACCTGGGTTCGATTCCTGCCTTGGGTTGTTTGTGTCTGTGTGGGTTTCCTCCAAGTGCTCTGATTTCCTCCCACAATCCAAAGATGTGCAGTTCAGGTGAATTGACTATGCTAAATTGCACATAGTGTTAGGTGCATTAGTCAGAGGGAGATGTTGGGGAATGGGTCTGAGTGGGTAACTTTTCAGAGGGTTGGTGTTGGGCTGAAGGGCCTGTTTCCATACTGTAGGTAATCTAATCTAACCTACCTCCAAGGTACATGTAGTACCTGTATCTCAGGTTGTGGCTGTGAGTGTCATTTGAAGTGACATGGCCTATTCATTACCGTGGAGCTGTTGCTACTTTCTCCTTGGGCAGTAACTCTTAGCTAGGAGAAAGTGAGGACTGCAGATGCTGGAGATCAGAGCTGAAAATGTGTTGCTGGAAAAGCACAGCAGGTCAGGCAGCATTCAAGGAGCAGGAGAATCGACATTTCGGGCATGAGCCCTTCCTGAAGAAGAGCTCATGCCCGAAAATTCGATTCTCCTGCTCCTTGGAGGCTGCCTGACCTGCTGTGCTTTTCCAGCAACACATTTTCAGCAGTAACTGTTAGCTGTCTGAAAACAGAAAGTCAGAAAGGGAGGGTTTGGGTGTTGGAGGTAGCTTGATGGTGGGAACCAGAAATATGTGATCACCCTAATTTCCACAAGGACCAAAGTGGAGTACAGAACAGGAACTTCCTATGATTAGTAGTTTCTCAGCAATGCTGAGTAACATGGGCTCTATTGATGCTAGCCATGTGACACTGAGAGTGGGAGTGTTTCTGCTACATGCTGCAGTCATACATATGAGGTGGGCGCGCCCTGTTTACGTACCCACTTGGTTTGAGATCCATGTGGGAATGTGACAAATTGCAGCAACTTTTCACACCTAAACAAAAACTGAGCACAGAAATTTCTAGACACAGAAGTTTTAAAATATTCTAATATCTTTTTTGACTATAAATAAGGGTTTAATTTGAGAAACGTCCTTTAATGGCTGCAATGACCTACAGCTGATGGAAACAATCCATTTTCATTATTTTGATCTGGGGCATTGACAATTATGTGTCTTTTGAAAGCAGTGTTAAAGATCATCGACAATCCATTTATTTTCACCGTAACTTGCCATTAAAATTCAATGTTATGCTCTTCTCTTACCTGTAAGTGTACGAATCAGACACAAGGATTGATGAAACAATAATTGTTTTTTATTTAATAGCAAGACAATAGAAAGATAATGTTTATTGGCAGCTAAGTATAGTACATCTGATTACTGCTGATTGACTGAATGCAAGTCATGGGACTAATACATTATATCCTATTAAGTGAATAGTGACTGACAATAGTACAAGGCATGCTTTCTTGAAGGAAATGCATAACATTTCACAACAGTTTGGCTAATTTCAGACCAATTGCTCTGGTATAACTTGTGGACACTTTAAGGTGAGATATGTAAATATTTTATTTGATTAGTAAACTTCATTTTTATTACTCTGACTCATTCACATTATAAATCTGAACCCTCAAGCTGTTTTGGTTTTGCAGCATAATCCAAGCAATCTATGACTAGATGTATCTGAACCCTTTAGGAAAGATTCTGTTTGCTCCTAATTATATTCTTAAACTTGTGATTATAGTTTCACTGTAAATATTGAATTGTAAGAGTATTTTCATTTAACGTATTCCTGATGTTAAAAATGCCCCAAGCTTTATTATTGTGTATAGATCGTAAATAATACTGAATAATAGATGGCGGAATAAATGAGATAACATCTATGAAATTTTTATTCTTTCATCGGGTATGGGTGTTGCTGAAACCATCAACATTAATTGCCCTTGAACTGACTGACATGCAATGCATTTCAGAGGACATTTAAGAGTCAAACCATATTGCTGTGCATATGGAATCACTTGCAGGGCATGTAAGGATGGGAGACTTGTTTCTCAAAGGACATTATTGGGCCAATTGGGTCTTTACAACAAATGATAATAATTGTCATGATCTCCCTACCTGAGATTAGCTTTATACTACAGGTAGTTCTCCTATAATGCAATGGTTGTATTCTTGTGCAACCCCACCATAGTCAGTTAAGAATTGAATGTGCCCCTTTATGTCATTCTGTACTCTACTTTAGCCATGTAGCCAATTGAACAAATCAACTGTCACTGAACTAGTCATATCAACATAAAGACTATTTTGGGTGACATGGTGGCACAGTGGTTAGCACTGCTGCCTCACAGCGCCAGAGACCCGGGTTCAATTCCGGCCTCAGGCGACTGACTGTGTGGAGTTTGCACATTCTCCCCGTGTCTGCGTGGGTTTCCTCCGGGTGCTCCGGTTTCCTCCCACAGTCCAAAGATGTGCAGGTCAGGTGAATTGGCCATGCTAAATTGCCCATAGTGTTAGGTAAGGGGTAGATGTAGGGGTATGGGTGGGTTGCGCTTCGGCGGGGCGGTGTGTACTTGTTGGGCCGAAGGGCCTGTTTCCACACTGTAAGTAATCTAATCTAATCTAACAAAAACTAGGCTATTAGAAAAAGCGCTCTTCCCTCTGACCTCTTGAAGCGACTTCCCTCTGACCTCTTGAAGCGACTTCCCTCTGACCTCTTGAAGTCTCTGTACAATCTATTCAAATCAGAATTAATGCCTATTCATGGATGAGTGCAACTCAATAACACTCAAGAAGCCCAACAACAAGATAGTGTAGTTCATTTGATCAGTGCCCAAGAATAGTATGGAAACAATTAATTGATGAATTTGAGTCTATGTGTTAGGGCATAAATACTGTCAGAATGTCCAGTCATCCTGCCTGAAAATCAGAAACTAGTATGGTGCAGAGGAAAAGTTGCATTTTGCGAATTATTGTTTGCCAAGTTGGTTGAGAATGGCTCATTAAATCTGAATTCCCTTATCTCTTACTATTGATAATATGGTTCAGAAAGAGTAAAACTGTTCCCTCATGCTGAATGCTCCTTTTCTGTTTGATTAAAGTTTAATCTTATCATTTGAATGCCTAATGTTCAAGGCATTATTCACTGAATAAAATTAATTTGAATTCCTTAAGCTTCAATAATTTGGTCCCCCTTTTATTATAATAACAGAGATATTAAATCAGAGGACAACACTTTGCTCATGAGCTGTGGGTGGAGGATGCCAAGATTGATGTGACCTATGCTTTTCTGATTTTCAGAATCAATGGCTTAATTTAGAAATAGCAAATGTTCTGAATAAATATGTATGCTTCGAAAAGCATGCCGGCTGATAACACTATGTGAAAGAACCACTGGGCCTGAAGGAGCTGCACATCACAAAATCCATACAACCTAAAGTGAAAGCTTTTAAAAATTTCATTTCACAGATACGTGCAGGACCGCTGTTTGTACTGTTAACCATTACTTCACCCCCACTCTCCACCTCCATCCCACCCCCTCCACACCAACTCCACTCCAAGCCATTGACTTCAGGGTCCAATCATGGGGAAAAAAAATCTGCCCTTAACCATCATAGCAAGTCCACTTGCTAACCAATCAGCATTCTCCCCTGATACACTATAAATGTTATTTTCCTTTACATAGAACATAGAACATAGAAAAATACAGCGCAGTACAGGCCCTTCGGCCCTCGATGTTGCGCCGACTGAAGCCTACCTAACTTACACTAGCCCAATAACCTCCATATGCTTATCCAATGCCCGCTTGAATGACCATAAAGAGGGAGAGTCCACCACTGATACTGGCAGGGCATTCCATGAACTCACAACCCGCTGAGTAAAGAATCTACCCCTAACATCTGTCCTATACCAACCTCCCCTTAATTTAAAGCTGTGTCCCCTAGTAACAGCTGAGTCCATACGCGGAAAAAGGTTCTCACTGTCAACCCTATCTAACCCCCTAATCATCTTGTACACCTCTATCAAATCTCCCCTAAACCTTCTTTTCTCCTATGAGAACAGCCCCAAGTGCCTCAGCCTTTCCTCATACGATCTTCCTACCATGCCAGGCAACATCCTGGTAAAACTCCTCTGCGCCTGTTCCAGTGCCTCCACATCCTTCCTATAGTATGGCGACCAGAACTTTACTTAATACTCCAGATAAGGCCGCACCAGAGTCTTATACAACTGCAACATGACCTCTAGACTCCGGAACTCAATTCCTCTACCAATAAAGCCCAGTACGCCATATGCCTTCTTCACAGCACTATTTACCTGGGTGGCAACTTTCAGAGATCTGTGTACATGGACACCAAGATCCCTCTGCTCATCGACACTACCAAGTAGCCTACCATTAGCCCAGTAATCCATCTTCGTATTACTCCTACCAAAGTGAATGACTTCACACTTAGCTACATTGAACTCCATTTGCCACCTTTCTGCCCAGCTCTGCAACTTATCTATATCCCGCTGTAACCTGCCACATCCTTCTTCGCTGTCCACCACTCCACCGACTTTCGTATCATCCGCAACAGTGCTTTACCTCAGTGCTTATTCATAGTAAAGGAAATGGACCCTTCAGTCCAACTCATCAATACCAACCAAGTTTTCCAAACTGAGCTTGTCCCACTTATCTGTGTTTGGCCCATATCCCTCTAAACCTTTCCTATTCATGTACTCACCCAAATGGATTTTAAATGTTGTAATAGTACCTGCATCCACTATTTCCTCTGGCAGCTCATTCCACACACAAACCACTTGGGGTGTGAAAAAGTTGCACCACTGCTCCTTTTCAAATCTTTCAGCTTTCACCTTAAAAAAAAGTCCCTGAGTTTTGAACTCCCCCACCCTAGGGAAAAGAACTTGCTATTCTCCTTATCCATGCCCCTCATGATTTGATAAATCTCGATAAAGTCACACCTCAATCTCTAAATAGTCCTGATAAGAGTGAGATGAAAAGCTTCCACAAAACATGTCTGTTTTTCAGAACTGAATAATCAGTCCACATGTTAAACACACTTGCTTCAACGTAGTTAACTGTCAAAAACTTGCAGATGTGCCATCACAGTCTATAGAGTAATCACTTCATTTGTGATCTTTTTACTTGCACACTCTTCTCTTTTGGACCTCCCTCCCCAGCACACAATCTTTAACAATTAATAATTGCAGACCATCTGCTGCAGAATTTCTGATGGATTAGATTTTAAGAGTGAACTGGAAAATATCCAAAACATTTGTTCCATGAACAAGGTGATATGTATGTACTTCTCATCTGCTGTATTACCTCTGGGTTTCTCTGAGGCAGCTTGGTTGCATTTTCTGTTCATAAGACACATTTCCACAGCATTCTTCATGTAAGAAAGATGACTCAGTACACAATACGGGAACAGGAAAACAGATTAATAGACTGGATGTAGAGGAGGAACAGATAGATTTGTAATTGGGTGATGGTGCAGTAATAAGGTGGACATGTTTAGGGACAGGAAACAATGCTTGAGAAGAGGAGCCATTGATGGTGGGCAGAAGGAATGGGAATTGATGTCCGAACAGGTTGGTTGGAGGGTACCATTGAAGGAGTGCAGGGCAAAGTAGACTTCAAAGTAAAAAGACAATGTTGAAATCTGTTGATGTAGGAAATTGGTGGGTTTTTTTTTCTTTGTTCTTCCATTGTGTGCATCACTGGCAAGCCAATCCCTAATTGGCTCTTGAACAGAGTGGTTTGCTCAACCATTTTAGAGGGCAGTTGAGAGTCAACAAATTGCTGTGGGTCTGGAGTCAATATGTAGGCCAGACCAGATAAGGACAGCACATTTCTTTTCCCTAAGGGCATTAGTGAACCAGACGTGTTTTTTTACAACCGTCTTGATATTTTCACGGCCACCAGTGCCGAGCTAGTTTTATATTCCAGATTTATTAATGTGAACTTAAATTCTACCAGCTGTGAAAATTGAACCTGGTTCACTGGATAATTAGTTGGCCCTCTAAGATTGCTAGTCTGGTGACATTATTGCTATGCCCCACCTTGGCCCGAATCTCAGAAATGATAGGGATTGGTAAAAGCGCAGGGTCTAGCATGTGTATGTGTGCAGGAAATGATATTGAGATACTGTTTTTGGAGGGTGTGAACAGGAAAATTGGAGAAATTCGATCACCAGGATTTCTGATGGGCTGGACGTGATTCTGGAGACTGTCTGTCTGGCAATGATACCACATGGGCATAAGCAGGTCAGTGGGGAAGAAAAATTAATCCCTACTGTTGCTGGTCCAAGGGAGAACAGACCCCTTGATTGATTTGACTAGGATTATAATTTTTGCTTTGACCTCATGAATCTCAGGATATTTCTGAAGTAAAGCTAAAAGTGAAACAAGTTAGAAAAAAAAAGCTGTAAAAAGTCAAGCTGTGGAACAGTGGCACAGTAGTGCACCAAGGTATCTAAGATTCAGACATTACCTGACATCAGTCTGAGCTGTGATCATGAGGGAGGCAAGTCTTTTAAATGAAGATCTTAAATGCAGAAATAGTAATAGATTCAGTAATTCGCGTGACCCTACTGAAATGAAACAGTGGAGACGAACCCTCTTTGAGTGTTAATTGTCCTTTCGATCTTTAACCAGGCATAGGACTCAAATTGTAATGTTGAGGGGTAAAGACATGGATTGTGCACTATGCAAAGTTGTCCCAATTTCCACTTGTTCTCAGCAGTACTTCCAAATATGGCCCCAAAACCTGCTTGCAATTCATTTGTGCACAGATAAAGAAGAGGAAGATGGTTCCACCACAAATACTGTGAGCCTGCTGCTGCCTCGGCTGCAAGCCTCCCCATCATATACCCCCACCCCACTCCTTTCTTAATGGTTCCCCCTTCTGGGAAACATCAATCCAAAATCTGCCACTGTCCAATTGAATGATCAGCACCGAACCATTACATTTGTCTGCATGGCTGCATACATATAGTATTATAAATGGGAACAACTGATGTGTGAACTCTTTCTCTCTGCTGTGTGACAGAGTGCCTGTACAGCCGACTGAGAAGATTGGCAACAAAAACAGAAGTTGCTGGAAAAGCTCAGCAGAGCTAGCAACATCTGTGAAGAGAAATCAGAGTTAACGTTTCAGGTCCAGTGAGCCTTCCCCAGTTCTGAGGAAGGGTCACCGGACTCGAAGCATTAACTCTGATTTCTCTTCACAGATGCTGCCAGACCTGCTGAGCTTTTCCAGCAACTACTGTTTTTGTTTTTGATTAACAGCATCTGCAGTTGTTTTGTTTTTTATTGAGAAGATTGACAGTGGGCTCCTTAACTGGGGTTCCACCTCAACTAAGGCCGGGCTAGCCTGGTACAAACACCAAAACAGTAGCATGGGAAAGATCAATATCTACCTCCATATCTCACTCACCATCCCTTTATTCACCACTGTTGTGAAATCGACTTTTTGAAGTCTTTTTGTTCTTTGCTGACTTCATTTCTGAAAGCATTAATGCGATCTTTTCTGTGAGTGTCTGCTGTGAGAAGATCTTAAATGCAGAAATAGAAATCGATTCAATAATTCACGTGACCTCACTAAAATGAAACAGTGCAGGCTAACCCTCTTTGGGTGTTAATTGTCCGTTCAATCTTTCACCAGGCATAGGACTCAAATTGCAATGTTCAGGGGTTAAAATCATGGACTGCGCATTATGCAAAGTTGTATCCAATTTCCACTTGTTCTCAGCAGTACTTTCGAAAATGGTCCCAAAACCTTTTTGCAATTCATTTGTGCATAGGTAAGGAGGAGGAAGATGGTTAGCCCGGCTTTAGTTAAGATGGAACCCCATTAAAGTGAAGCCTTCTGGAGACTGCTGTCTCTTTGAAGCTGCATGTAAATCAATGTGTACTTATATCCCAGTGAAATGTTCAATCATAATTTCTTCCAGATACAATTTGCTTTTTAATTGAAGACTATAGAACCCCTGCGAATGACTAAAAACATTACTTGGATGCCTCTGATGGAAGGAAACAG
This sequence comes from Chiloscyllium punctatum, assembly GCF_047496795.1. Taxonomy (NCBI): domain Eukaryota; kingdom Metazoa; phylum Chordata; class Chondrichthyes; order Orectolobiformes; family Hemiscylliidae; genus Chiloscyllium; species Chiloscyllium punctatum. The sequence goes on along the minus strand of NC_092750.1, from coordinate 19,140,603 downwards.
CCAGAGAAGTTTGATTTTCCCTTTTTTAAAAAAAAATTAATGTGGTTACTCTCATGCAGATCTACTCCCAAATTCCCAAGCTTTTAACATGTTTCATCCTCCAGCCTGGAGGCTGCTTTTGGCACTGGTAATGTAGCTCTGTGATTGGCAATTTCTTGCACAATCATTTTTTTTTTGCTCTTTTATCTGCCTTTAGAATAAAACACTTAATCTGTATTCTAATTCAGTGCTGAACTGACAGGTCGTGAACTCACTCGCTAGATTGAAGTGAATTTTGAATTGGAACCAAAGGTAGTGAAGATACACATTCATGGTGTGAATCTTCCAGGAAGGAGTCAGGGTCATTTCTGTAACATAATGTGCTGTTCGGCAAAGGAGCCCCTCAGGCCTTAATGTGTTCTTTTCTGGAAAATTTTGTCTATCATTTTGAAAATCCAAATACCTGGGATGAAAGTTAAAATCAAAGACAAGTGATACTATATTGACCTTGGACTTGAGGATTTTTAGTGATGATTGTTCATAAGTCTCTAACTTTGACCTTTTGGACGTTCAACCGCTGTATTACAAGAATATAAATACATTTTATCAGCTGTAGCATATGGTCTGCAGACTAACAAACAGCCCATGTTTCAGTTATTTTCCAAACAATATTTCAGTCCCAGCGATAGTGAATGAAAAAATAAAACAGCATCCAAGAAATGGCGAAATGCTTTAGCATGCTTTAAAGTGAAGGTATTCTAGTGAGTGACTGGAGAAGCAGCATGGTTCAAGTAGGCCACAAAGGCGTATATTACACCCAGCAGTAATTCAAGGCTGTAAATCACAATAACTACATATCTGAATGCTTGGTGCATTTCCGTGGCATCTCTCAATCTGCTAATTTAAGAGACACATTAACCTGATTATCAGGAAGAGGTCTAATGCCTCAATTAAAATAGCAGCCTGAGAAATGTTGTGTGGAGATGCTAAATGCTAGCAGTAATTCCTAGCCTCAGTCATTGATGACAATTGGGTTTAATTTTCTTCAGTGACGTACAAGTTAATAAGTCCATGTCAAATTGCTGTCTGAAATACTTTAATGCTGTCCATAATGCAGCTATTCTAAATAGGTAAATGTCTGCCTTGGAATAGTGAAGTTATGAATCTTCTGTGAATGTATTAGATTGTGCACTCCCACAGGAACATTAAAATCAACACTGTTGAATAGTTGAAATCTCCATATGGAGTGGGGGTGGGCGTATTTTAGTCTGACATGGCACAAGATATATGAATAGATGACAGGTTAAAACATAGAAACATAGAAAATAGGTGCTGGGGTAGGCCATTTGGCCCTTCAAACCTACACCACTATTCAATATGATTATGGCCGATTTCAGTATCCCCTTCCCATTTTCTTTCCATTCCCCTTGATTCCCTTAGCAGCAAGGACCACATCCGGTGCCCCCTTAAATATATCTAACAAACTGGTCCCAACAGCTTTCTGTGGGAGAGAATTCCACTGGATCACAACTCTCTGAGTGAAGAAATTCATCCTTATTTCAGTCGTGAATGGCTCACCCTTATTCTTAGACTGTGACCCCTAGTTCTGAGATTTCCCCAACATCGGGAACATCCTTCCCACATCAAACCTGTCCAGTCCATTTCGTAAGTTTCTCTGAGATTCCCGCCTCGTTCTTCTAAATTCCAGCGAGTATAAGCCCAGTTGATCCAGTCTTTTCTCATTTGTATGTCCTGCCTTCCTGGGCAGCAGATGCTGCTTTCATTGGAACAGGTCATTGACCTGTGCTTTTTGCAATGGATTTTACATTCCTTAGTAAGAGGCAAAATAAAGTTTTTGAAATAAAGTTATTTGTTTAGTTTCTTCCAATTTGATTTTAATGGGATCTTCTCCTTGAGTAAGTGCTGAAAGAGTCCTATACCCACGCTAACAGACCCAGAAGAATGCGTGCATATCTGTGCAATAATGAGATTATCTAACTTCTCAGTTATTTGCTACATTTCACTGATACTTCATCGCATTTAACTAAGTTTCACAAACATTTGTCCATGCATCTGAAGATCTATACCTTTGAGTTTAATGTTTGCTAATCAAACTTGACTCCAGCTCATACAAGTTGCCTGCCAGTATTGAAACAACAGCTGCTGCATTGTGTTTGAATTCTCTTTCAAACATTTATACCACTGAATTGAAGACCAATAATCTGTTTCATCTCTAAATAATCTCCCTGGGAACACTGTCTTCATCTTTTGTTCTGCAGCTGGTCACAGAATTGGTTGGCCGAAAGAAGACAGCGAGTGGTAGTGGATGGAAAGTATTCCACCTGGAGGTTGGTTACCAGTGGTGTCCTGCAGGGATCTGTTCTTGGGCCTCTGCTCTTTGTAGTTTTTATAAATGACTTGGATGAGGAAGTGAAAGGGGGTTTAGTAAGTTTGCTGATGACACAAAGATTATGGTTATTGGAGGAAGGTATAGGGGAGATGTCAGAGGTAGGTTCTTTATGCAGAGAGTGTTGTAGATAGTGTTGAGGGCTGTTGCAGGCTGCAACAAGACATTGACAGGATGCAGAGCTGGGCTGAGAAGTGGCAGATGGAGTTCGATCTGGATAAATGAGAAGTAATTCATTTTGGAAATTTGAATTTGAATGCTGAATACAGGATTAAAGACAGGATTCTTAGCAGTGTGGTGGAACAGCGGGATCTTGGGGTCCACATACATAGATCCCTCAAAGTTTCCATCCAAGTTGATAGGGTTGTTAACAAAGTGTATGGTGTGTTGGCTTTCATTAACAGGGGGATTGAATTTAAGAGCCGCGAGGTTTTGCTGCAGCTCGAGAAAACCCTGGTTAGACCATACTTGGAATATTGCATCCATTTCTGGTCCCATCATTATAGGAAGGATGGAGATGCTTTAGAGAGGGTGCAAAGGAGATTTACCATGATGCTGCCTGGATTGGAGGGCATTTCTTATGATTGGAGGTTGAGTGAGCTAGGGCTTTTCACTCTGGAGAGAAGAAGGAAGAGAGGTGACTTGATGGTGGTGTACAAGGTAATGAGTGGCATAGATAGAGTAGACAGCCAGAGACTTTTTCCCCAGGGCAGAAATGGCTGTCATGAGGGGGCATAATTTTATGGTTATTGGAGGAAGGTATAGGGGAGATGTCAGAGGTAGGTTCTTTATGCAGAGATTGGTGGGTGTATGGAATGAACTGCCAATGGTGATAGTAAAGTCAGAATTAAATGCATTATGAATGACTTTAATGAATGAAGAAAATGTACTACAGTCAGGTCTTTGGTTGACACAAAGTTATGTAGAAATAAAATTAGGGACATTTAAGTGATTGCTGTACAAACACACGGACAGTGTTAAATTGAGGGGTATGCAGGTTAGGTTGATCTTAGATTAAGAAAAATGCTCGTCACAACATCCTGGGCCAAAGGGCTTGTAATGTGCTGTACTGTTCTATGTTTATGTTTTATGTTCCATAATCAAGCAAAGCCAACATGACTTCATGAATCAGAAGTCAAGCCAGTCAAACTTATTCTTGAGAAAGTAATAATTACAATGAATAAAGGGGAACAAACAGATATAATATATTTGGATTTCTAAACAGTGTTCAATAAAACATCACACCTAAGACGACTTAATAAAATGGGCTGATGGCATTGGAGGCCGTATATTAGCATGGATAGAGGATTGGCTAACTAATAGAAGAGGAGCATTTTCAGAATGGCAAGCTGAACTAGGAGACTTTCACAGAGGTTAGTACTGAAGCCACAATTAAATACATTATAAATGACTTTAATGAAGGAAGAAAATGTACTACAGTCAGGTTTATGGTTGACACAAAATTATGTAGGAATAAAATTGGTGAGGAAGACACAAAGGGTTTATAAACAGATATAGACAGACTAAGTGAATGGGCAAAAAATTGGCAAGTGGAAAATAATATTAGAAAATGTTCTGTAATGCACTTTAGCTGGAAGACAAGAGCTGTTCATGATTTTATTGAATAACAGGGCAGACTTGATGAGTTAAGTAGTTTCCTTTTGCACCTATGCTTTATGATCTCATGATCTTATGGAACGGAACCCCTTCCTATTGATAAATTCTACGGTGTTATGATAGAGCCCTCTCACTGCGACGTGTGTACAGTTCATGACATTCTGTACCTGGGGGAAGCCAGTTATATTCCGCAGTCTTACTGCCCGGGTGGCAACACTGACCACATCACAGGGAAAATAAATGGCCTAGCACAGATAGCATTAGCCACAGTCCTGATTAATTTATGGGTGCATGACTGAGAGATCCCAAACAGGTCATATGTTAGTCCCTGAAGGAGAGAAGTTCAGAGTAGATTTCACCTTCACAGCCACCAGAAAAGCATGGCCTCCCAATTCTACAGGCCTCAGTCTTGCACTAGTGGATAGCCTATTTCTGTTACAGTGTCCTGGAACATTCAGAGCTTCCAATGACACTGGGCTTTGCTTCAGGAAGTAGAGTTGAAAGAAAATAACTGTGGTCCTTCCATGGTCACAATGGACCCTAAGGGGCCCTGCCACCCTCTGCCTTAGCTGGGTGTTCCTCAGCCTATTGGCACTGCTCCTTTTAAACTTGCCTTCACCTTCTTAGCAAGGCTGGGACAGCGACCTACATCTCACCAGCAGCAGGGTACATCACTCTTGTTGGTAATGACCTATGAGTCATAGAGTCATAGCGATGTACAGCATGGAAACAGACCCTTCAGTCCAACCCGTCCATGCCAATCAGATATCCCAACCCCATCTAGTCCCACCTGCCAGCACCTGGCCCATATCCCTCCAAACCTTCCTATTCATATACCCATTCCAATGCCTCTTAAATGTTGCAATTGTACTAGCCTCCACCACTTCCTCTGGCAACTCATTCCATACACATACCACCCTCTGTGTGAAAAAGCTGCCTCTTAGGTGTCTTTTATATTTTTCCCCTCTCACCTTAAACCTATGCCCTCTAGTTCTGGACTCCCCGACCCCAGGGAAAAAACTTTGTCTATTTACCGTATCATGCCCCTCATAATTTTGTAAACCTCTATAAGGTCACCCCTCAGCCTCCGACGCTCCAGGGAAAACAGTCCCAGCCTGTTCAGCCTCTCCCTATAGCTCAAATCCTCCAACCCTGGCAACATCCTTGTAAATCTTTTCTGAACCCTTTCAAGTTTCACAACATCTTTCCGATAGGAAGGAGACCAGAATTGCATGCAATATTCCAACAGTGGCCTAACCAATGTCCTGTACAGCCGCAACATGACCTCCCAACTCCTATACTCAATATTCTGACCAATAAAAGAAAGCATACCAAATGCCTTCTTCACTATCCTATCTACCTGCGACTCCACTTTCAAGTAGCTATGAACCTACCCCATGGTAGGCTCATTCAGAAGGTCAGGAGGAATGGGATACAGGCAAATTTAGCTGTCTGGATACAGAATTGGCTGGTCGACAGAAGACAGCAAGTGGTAGTGGAAGGAAAGTATTCTGCCTGGAAGTCAATGGTGAATGGTGTTCCACAGGGCTCTGTTCTTGGGCCTCTACTCTTTGTAATTTTTATTAATGACTTAGATAAGGAGATTGAAGGATGGGTTAGCAGGTTTGCAGATGACACAAAGGTTGGAGGTGTCATTGACAGTATAGAGGACTGTTGACAGGATGCAGAGATGGGCTGAGAGGTGGCAGATTGAGTTCAACCTGGATAAATGTGAAGTGATGCGTTTTGGAAGGTCGAACTTGAAAGTTGAGTACAGGATTAAAGACAGGATTCTTGGCAGTGTGGAGGAACAGCGGGATCTTGGTGTGCAGGTACATGGATCCCTTAAAATTGCCACCCAAGTGGACAGGGTTGTTAAGAAAGCATATGGTGTTTTGGCTTTCATTAACAGGGGGATTGAGTTTAAGCTCTATAAAGCTTTGGTTAGACTGCACTTGGAATACTGTGTCCAATTCTGGTCACCCCATTATAGGAAAGATGTGGATGCTTTGGAGAGGGTTCAGAGGAGGTTTACCAGGATGCTGTCTGGAATGGAGGGCTTATCTTACAAAGAGAGGTTGTCTGAACTTGGACTTTATTCATTGGAAAAAAGAAGGAAGTGAGGGGACCTAATTGAGGTGTATAAGATAATGAGAAGCATAGATAGAGTTGATAGCCAGAGACTTTTTCCCAGGGCAGAAAATGTTAACATGAGGGGTCATAGTTTTAAGCTGTTTGGCGGAAAGTATAGGGGAGATGTCAGAGGTGGATTCTTTATGCAGAGAGTTGTGAGAGCATGGAATGTGTTGCCAGTAGCAGTTGTGGAAGCGAGGTCATTTGGAATATTTAAGAGACTGCTGGACATGCATATGGTCACAGAAATTTGAGGGTTCATACTTTAGGTTTACCTTACATGTGGATCAATGGTCGGCACAACATCGTGGGCTAAAGGGCCTGTTCTGTGCTGTACTGTTCTATGTTCTATGTTCTATGACCTGCACCCCAAGGTCTCTTTGTTCAGCAACACTCCCTCAGACCTTACCATTAAGTGTGTAAGTCCTGCTAAGATTTGCTTTCCCAAAATGCAGCACCTCGCATTTATCTGAATTAAACTCCATCTGCCACATCTCAGCTCATTGGCTCATCTGGTCAAGATCCTGTTGTAAGTTGAGGTACCCCTCTTCGCTGTCCACTACACATCCAATTTTGGTGTCTTCTGCAAACTTACTAATTGTATCTCTTATGCTCGCATCCAAATAATTTATGTAAATGACAAAAAGTAGAGGGCCCAGTACCGATCCTTGTGGCACTCCACTGGTCACAGGCCTCCAGTCTGAAAAACAACCCTCCACCACTACCCTCTGTATTCTACCTGGACATAAGTAACATTCTTCGCTCTGAGAACAGTCAGTGGTGGCAGATCATGTAGATGAGTGCTGAACATACTCCTCCATGCAGTGCCCATACTGTGACTTCATATCTGTTACAACTTCAGCCTTAGGGTCTGCACCAACTTGGTGAAGGTGCTGCCAAGCTAAATGACTGATACATTACATTAAAAAGGGACTTCCTACTGTGCTCTGACCCCCTTCCAATATCTGGTCAGCTTGAATGAGTTGGACCAAAGGATCTATTTCCATGTTGTACACTCTATGACTCTCTCTGCTTTCTGACATTGCTATTTAGTTGAATGAACATACAGTGTGTTTGCTGTGCAAGTAGCAGGCAATTGCTGTAGATATTAGATTGAGAGCTTGGTGTGTCATACAGCAAGATGTCCCACATAATTTTGTCAGCTTTGGTGCTATCCTGAGAGGAAAACAGACTTTGAGGAGATACTGAGTCCAGCATTAATTTCAGTGGAGATCCCACGGTGAAGTTGCAGGGTGTGTTGAATTATGTGTGATTGTAGCAGAATTGTTTAACGCTATCAAGGTGACTGGCACTCCCCAACCTGCACATTAACATTATCACCAGCTCTTGAAAAAAAAATCAGTCGAACAAACTGAAACATAACAGAAGGATTCGATAAAGTTAATTAAAGTTGTTTGTTATACTTTGCAAATGGAGTTCTCGGGAAGTGCTGAGCTAGTGCGGGACCTCATTGGCCTGAGTGTCACAGAGCTGCAAGCATCAGCTAAGTTTCCAATTCCGTTCACTCGTGGAAAATGGGATGTTTTTGGATGTCGATTAAGGAACTTTGCTGTGGTGACTTTCGGCTTGCCCTCAGCCAAGTAGTTGCCTGCTCTTGCAGAGGGAGATTTCTAATGCTTGTGTGTGTGTTACATAGAGTATAAGCATATCAGGAAAATGTCATTAATAGAAAAGCAGAATGCGAAGTGAAAACAGAAACACTGGAATTTGGCAGCGTCTGTCAAGAGAAACGAGGTTGCCCTTTGGGGTTAACAGTGTTTCATTTGACCTGGGAAAAGTAATAGGTTTTGAGCTAGGGATGAGTGGGACAAACACGGGGAGGCATTTGATAGAATGGAAGTCAGTTAAGGTTCAATGACTGAAAGGTTAGTTTCCTAAGGCCAAAGAGGTTTGTAATAGGGCATGAAATGAAAAAAGGGAAACACTCAATTAATTGATCACTAGAAATAAAGCAGAACAAGGAAAGGAAACAAAATGGAGAAAAGATTATGTTGAAAGAAAATATCTTGTTTGCTATCTGCACAAAAAGAAATCATTTAAAACATCTTGAGAAAATATTCCCTAATTTGTCTTTTCAAACCCAAGGACAGGACATAGCCTCTCAGCACATCAAAACAAAGATTGCCAACAGCAGATTGTTATTCCAAGGCCTGCATAACTGAGCGAGGTGGATGGCTGAATGAATAAGCGATAGGACTAATAAATTACAATTATTAAATTATTCAGCAAGGTTGCCAGAAATCCTTTGATAGCATAAATTCCGTTCCATACTCCTTAACTGTTAAAATGCTTGGCATAAGATGTTAAATGTGCATCATTATACGCAAACCATTGTTAATTATATTCCAATGCTTGAGCATTCAATGAACGTCATAACTTGCCATGCGTTGCATCTATTAGGTTGGTCTTGTTATCAATTATCAACCCATTTCACCTGTAGCACGATCTGAAAACACTGAACCCTGAGAATGATGTGTTCCTGATGTGTTACCAGGCATTCCAATTGCTATGCATACTCAGATTAAAAAATATTAATCCTCTGTGTGATGAGTATAAGTTAATGATTGGAGGTCCTTTGGCAGCCTTGTTCTCTTATTGTTTATGAATTTGTTAAGGCTTGGTAGAAAGATTCCTGGCTCTACTATTAGTTTGGCACATTGTATTTAATAGGAATTAGACTGTATGACTTAAAATATTGGACTGTTACAGATATTAACAGATGCTGTAGCTGTATAATTGCTTTGCAAATGGCAATTCAACATTATTGTACATATGTCAAGTTTGTTAAAATAAATTTGTCAATGGATATCACAAAACCAACTTAAATGAAATTAAAACTGAGAGTTTCCAAGAGCATTGATGTCCACACATAGACTAATGGCAATATTTTACAAAGGTAAGATATCTTTCTTAGAATCATAGAGTCATCAAGATGTACAGCACAGAAACAGACTCTTCGGGTGCTACTCACACATGCTGACCAGATATCCTAACCTAATCTAGTCCCATTTGCCAGCACTTGGCCCATATCCCTCTAAACCCTTCCTATTCACATACCCCTCCAGATTCTTTTTAAATGCTGCAATAGTACCAGCCTCCACCACTTCCTCTGGCAGCTCATTCCATACTTGCACAACCCTCTGTGTGAAAAAGTTGCCCCTTAGGTCCCTTTTATATCTTTCCCCTCTCACCCTAAACCTATGCCATCTAGTTCTGGACTCCCCCACCCCATGGAAAAGATTTTCCCTATTTACCCTATCCATGCCCCTCCTGATTTTATAAACCTCTATAAGGTCACCCCTCAGCCTCTGAAGCTTCAGGGAAAACAGCCCCAGCCTACACAGCCTCTCCCTATAGCTCAAAACCTCCAACCCTGGCAACATCCTTGTAAATCTTTCTGAACCCTTTCAAGTTTCACAACATCCTTCCGATAGGAAGGAGACCAGAATTGCATGCAATATTCCAAAAGTGGCCTAACTCCATGACCGCCCAACTCCTATACTTAAATTATATAATTTGGGTGAATCCTTTGCCCTTTATTGGAATGTCCATCCCTTCTGGGCACCAAGTAGCAGCATTGAGTACTCACTGATTTATCACAACTTGATGTCATTCCTTCATATTTGTCCTCAAAATATGTCTTAATTTCAGTCTGAAACTACATGGATGAGACCTGTTCAGTTTAATACCAACTATCACTTTGCTTCTGTGAATATAATTACCAATACTGCAAGAGTTAGAAGCAAGGCTGGAGGAGTACACTGTCACTGCTCTGTGGTTCACAGCGTAAACATTTGGGGGAGGTGATGGTGTAGTGATAATCCCTCTGGACTGTTAATCCAGAAATGAAAAGCGTGGTACTGGAAAAGCACAGCAGGTCAGGCAGCATCCAAGAAGCAGGAGAGTCAACATTTCGGACATAAGCCAATCCAGAGACCCAAGTAATGTTTTGGGGACGTGAGTATGAATCTGCCATTACAAATGGTGGAATTTGAATTCAATAAAAACCTGGAATTAACAGTCCAATGATGACTATGAGTCTGAGCCAGCATTGCCTTAATCCCATGAGTGATTTTTAAAAAAATACCTTTCTCAGTTACTAAGATGTTTAATTAGATAGCTTATCTGCGTAAAGTTTTAAATAAAAGATTATCAATGAGTTTTCTTTCATAAATAACATTATTGAATTATTACCAATAAAACATTTTCAATGAACATACAAAATTGGTTAACATACATAGTCATTAATCTGGAAATATAAATGTCTATCCCTCTACATAACCTATGACACACACGCACATATACACACACAAATATACACACACACTTGAGGAAGAGAGAGAAAAATCACAGATTTCTTGTGTGTGTGTCTTGGGTTATAAAGAGGAATAGACATTTATATTTCCAGATTAGTGACTATGTATGTTAACCAATTTTATGATCTTATGAGAGAAAAATCAGAAATTTCTCTCTCATAAGAACATAAAAGTTATTGAGCAGGAGGAGGCAATACAGCCCCTCAAGCCTGCTCTACAATTATATATGATCCTGGCTGATCTCATTTTGGTTTCAATTCTACATTTCTGCCTGCTCTCCATAACCCTTAAACTGATTGCTGATTGAAAATCTGTCTGCTCCATAAATTTATTCAATGTTCTGACAGCCACCAAATTATAAAGATTCACAAGCCTTTGAGAGAAGTAACTTCTCTTCATCTAAGTTTGAAATCTGCTATCCTTTATTTAAAACCTATGACCTCTCCTTCTAGATTACTCCACATGAGGAAACATTTTTTCTATGTATATTTTGTCAAATCCTTTTAACATCATAAAAGATCTCAATTAGATCTCCTCTCAATCTTCTAAACTCTTGAGAGTGTAGTCTAAACTGCTCAATCTTTTCTTCATTAGACAAACCCCTCATTTCTAGAATCAATCTAGTGAACTGCCATTGAGCTGGCTCCAATACAACTACATCCATCCTCAAATAAAGAAACCATAATTGTACACAGTACTCCATGTATACAATACTCTCTGCAGAGAGTCTATTTGTTAAAAAAAGAAATTTACCTTTCTGCCATTAAAATTATTCTTGGAGGTAAAAAGGATAAAGCTTAAGTTGATTTGAAGTCTTTCATTCTGATGTTCTGGTTTGTGTGATCAAGTCACTAATACACATCTGTCTCTGGAGTCTTTGCAGACATAGCGTGCTCAGGAAATACAGCATTGAGAAGTTCTTGCAATCACTTTCTCAGAAGAACAAATAGGTTTCACTCTGAAATCTACAGGAGGGATATTTTCAGAAATAGAATAGATTAGCTGAGCAATCCTTCCTCGTAGGCTTGTTGTTCTGTAACCAATGCCAGAACCCAAAGGACTTTCCACGTAATCACTACAAACAATCCCAGTAGGGGTTTATATCAAAGCAAGCAGGTATCACTAGTCACCTGATTTCTTGGAAGACTTATTGATAAAAAAAGTTCCAATGTCCACTGTAAGCTTTCAGTGGCCTCATTTAAAAGAACCATTACAAGTCCTTAGACGTATTGCACAAACTTGAAACAACTCCATTTTTACACAATCCATCGAAACTTAATTCCTCTAAGAAAATTAGATACCAAGCATCTTCACAAAATAATCAATGTTTATTATTTCACTGTCTAGTGCCTAACCGTAATGATGCTGCTTCTTTAACAAGGTTATGTTATCCTTCGCTTTTCTTTTCAGAGAGGTCATAAAAGACATAGACTCCAAAAAGTCTGGGGTTGAATGTTTTAGGGCTAGTTTGATTGTAGCTAACAGACACTGCCTCAGGAAAAGGCTTCCAAGGTTAAAAAAAAATTTGTACAATGAAAGAGACGTGGCCAGTTCTCCCAGCTCAGCTTTCTCTGGTTTGGTTTTTGGCAGTCTGGCTATTCATTGAAAGCAGTCAGGCAGTTTTAAAGCAGCTGGACCCATATAAGCAGGTCCAGGCTGATACTGTCACTCTGTGATTTCTCTCCTGTCAGACCCTGAGTTTGAATTTCCTTTTTGTGCCAAGGGGTGTTTATGGGGATTGTTGCAAGTATTTGAAACAGCTTCATTAAGTTGGAATGATCTGTTGGGTTTTTGGACAGATAAGTTATTCAATATTCTGTTCTCTTTTGTTTGCGTTTCATTCGGTAATCTTGTAAATAAACTATGTTTGTTTAAAACTAAGGGGTTTGACCAACTGCATCCCTCCTGGAATATCTGTGTTACACAAAAACAATTAGCCAAGTTAGGGTCTGGGATACTCTCTTGAAGTGTTTTGAGGGGTCTGGCCTGGTCCATAACATTACTGTAACAGGATTTGTACTCCACTACTGATTTAATAGCCTATTATATGACATTCACTTGCTTGTCAGTTTGCAATTTGATTAACAGAATCAAATGCTTTTACAGGTTTTGAAACTGGGCTATGAACATAAACACTAATTTATTTTTATCGGGGATTAAATAGTTGAAAGAATTTTAATATAGTGAATGGGTTTTCAGTCTAAAAGTCAAGAGATGTTACAGTTTGATAGTTCCTATGAGAACTCCTGAAAAGCTCCCTTGATAGATTCCTTGATTATTCCATTTTACAACCTGACAGATCTCTTTACAGTTTCGCTGAACACCTTGACGATCTCAATGAATGGCTATGGAAAATAGTATAGATACTTTTAATGGGAACCTAGACAAATACGTGAAAATGAAAACAATAGAACGATAGGCAGGTAGGATTGTATAGGAAAGGTTCATGTGGAGCATAAACACTAGTTGGGCTGAGTGAGGTTTCCGTTATACTTTATATAATTCTGGTATTAAGTTTTTAAAAGTTTTAATGTGATGTGGGCAGCTTAGCTTGGGCCAGCATTTTTGCCAATCCCTAACTGCCCTGTAGAAGGCAGTAGTGAGCTGCCTTCTTGAAGTACCAGCTGACGTTGCATGGTGTTATGATATAGGAGCCATGGCATCTGAGGTGTATTGGTAATGTTTAGCAAGTTTATAGCTTGCTCTGTCACTTTTTAGGCTGTTACTCAAATGTTTCTTCTGGAGAACCAGCCTGAATTGCCTGATCCTGAGGTTACATTGTCTAATTTCTGAGGGATGTTTCCATATATTCATAGTTGCTTATAAATTCCCAACTCCTGTCAGGCTACCAGCTGGAAATGTCTCCTTTGCTTTCTTGTTTGTGAGAATGAAATAAATAATTTATACAATCCCTTACAGACTTCTTCAATGTCCCTAGATTGCTTGCATGCAATGAAATACTTTTAAGTGCTGTCATTGTAGGTTTTCAGGTAAACATGATGCTACTTTTGTACAAAGCAAGGTGCCACAAACAGCAATATGCTGAGTAACCAAATCGTTTACTAATGGTAATGTTACTTGAGGGAAGAACATTGGGCAGGGTAGTGGAAGAACTTGCTGTTCTTTGCAAATATCTTTCAAGGACCCACAGTGTCCTCTTGAATGGAATGATCTGCAAAATGAAACCTTTGACATTATAAACTTGCCATTTGATTCGGAACTGGCTAGAAGGTAGAAGACAGAAGATAATGGTGAAGGGTTGCATTTTTGACTAGAAGCCTGTGACGAGAGGTGTGCCACAAGGATTGGTTGTGGGTCCATTGCTTTTTATTATTTATACAAATGATTTGGATGTGAACATAGAAAGTATGGTTACTAAGTTTGCAGATGACCCCAAAATCGGAGATGTAGTGGACAGCGAAGAAGGTTATCTCAGAGTAAAGCAGGACCTTGATCAGATGGGCCATTGGGCTGAGGAGTGGCAGATGGAGTTTAATTTTGATAAATGAGAAGTGCTACATTTTAGAAAGGCAAATCAGGGCAGGACTTATACACTTAATGGTAAGGTCCTGGGGAGTGATCTGAACAAAGAGATCTTGGAGTGCAAGTTCATAGTTCCTTGAAAGTGGAGTTGCAGGTAGGCAGGATAGTGAAGAAGGCGTTTGGTATGCTTTCCTTTATTGGTCAGTGCCATGAGTATAGGAGTTGCAAGGTCATGTTGTGGCTGTGCAGGACATTGGTGAGGCCACTTTTGGAATGTTATGTGCAATTCTGGTCTCCCTGCTATAGGAAGGATATTGCAAAACTTGAAAAGATTCAGAAAAGATTTACAAGGATGTTCCCAGGGTTGGAGGATTTGAGCTATAAGGAGAGGATGAATAGGCTGGGGCTGTTTTCCCTGGAGAGTTGGAGGCTGAAGAATGACTTTATAGAGGCTTATAAAATCATGAGGGGCACGGATATGGTGAATAGCCAAGGTCTTCTCCCTTGGTGGGGGTGACCAAAACTAGAGGGCACAGGTTTAACCTAAGAGGGGAAAGATTTAAAAGGGACCTAAGGGGCACTTTTTCATGCAGAGGGTGGTGCCTGTATGGAATGAACTGCCAGAGGAAGTGGTAGAGGCCAGTACAATTACTTCATTTAAAAGGCATCTGGATGGGTATATGAATAGGAAAAGTTTAGAGGGATGTGGGTCAAATGTTGGGGGCGGGGGGCATACGGATTAATTTCGTATATCTGGTCGGCATGGATGAGTTGGAATGAAGGGTCTGTTTCCATGTTGCACATCTATGTGACTCTGTGAAGATGGTTCCTGATCTTATAAGAAATCACATGAAATCAAGAGGATACAATGCCTTAATCTAGAGAACTGTTCCAAGTGTCAGATTCATTCATACCCTGTATAGTGGGCTTCACTACCAATGCTGACAAAACACAGCTCTGAGAAATATTCTCATTCTGCACATGTTAAGAAGAATTACAATTGAGAACAGCCACTCTTATCTATATATCTATAGCTCGCCTTGACCTCCAGAAATTACACTGAAAATTAGCACTGCAAAAATGTTAATGGGAATCTGCAGCTAAGGCCCAGCTAGAAAAGTGAAGCATGTTTTTATTCAGGAATGAAAACTCATGAACATGAAGAACTTGACCATCCAATTATAAAATAAAGTCCCAGGATTTTACAGCAGAGGAGAACTCAGGTCTACTGCTCTGATCATTTCAGTGAACCACCTCTATCGACTGAATGCTACTCCCTTGGACATTCCTCACATTGCTCAAAACCACAGTCACTAAAGAAGTACTATGTCACATTTTAAGCATGAGTGATTATCCTGCCTCGCATCACTGTGCTACATTTATATAAGGAATATAGAAATTTGAAAGAGCACAATTAGGTCTGTGTTCGTGCAACGTGTTTGGACTGATTTCATATTATAATTATTCAGTTATTATGGCAGTATTACTGAAGCCATTCCAATTCTGTCGTCCATTTTAACTGTAGGGAAAGGCTAGTGGTTCAAAAGCATGCTAACCTAGAACTCCATTAGAATCCCCATGGTAGCTTAATTCACATTAATAAAAGCCTTCAGAAAGGGCTGGATGATTCAATTTTAGTCAGAACACCAATCAGATTAAAGCATATCATGTTTGAAGAAAGATTGTAGAACCAGATGGAGAGTTCTAAATGCAGAGTAATGTGGCTCATGGTTTTCTATATGTTAACCCACGTAACATATACCTCAAAGAATCTGTTTTTGTATTGTCAGATCGATGGACATTTATTAACATCTGATTAAGTACAGTAATATGATATGATAGATTTACATACACAGTTTCAGTTATAGATACTTTCTAAACAGCCTGATCGGGGATGTCATTACACACTTCTGGAGCAGGTTGAGCTTGAACTTGGGCCTCCTGGCTCAGAGATAGGGACATTGCCACTGTGGAGAAAGTGAGGACTGCAGATGCTGGAGATCAGAGTCAAGAGTGTGGTGCTGGAAAAGCACAGCAGGTTAAGCAGCATCCGAGGAGCAGGAGAATCGATGTTTTGGGCATAAGCCCTTCATCAGGCCCTGCTACCATTCCTTTGCATACATAGTTGACTAGCTGACTACCTGACTAGCTAGCTGACTAACAGATCAAATGCCAAGTAATAGAATGTGCATAAATTAAAATGAAGAGCTCTTATATTGCAATGTCACATGCAGTCTTGTCATCTAACTGTCTTAAAGGTATGGTTCCTTTCAGACCCTTTTGCATAGAGCAGGACAACACAAGGCATAGTTTTCTAGCATTAGACAGGACAGAGTTTTACCAGGGCCTGAGTGTCCTGGGCTACAGTGGGATTTGTGGCAGGATTTGGCAGGCGGTCCAGTGGGGCCCATGTCGATGTCAGAAGCAGCTCGCTGCACCTTACAAGCATTTGCAGGGTGGCCAGGCGAGATTCTCACTAAGTATCAACATGTTGCCAATTAAGAATGTGGTAGCTTGTTAATACACTTTTTTTCTGCCACAACTTGCATCATTGATATTGAGCTACATCACCAGACTCACTGAAAAAGATAGACCTGGAGAATTCTCGAAATGGAAGTCAGAGCAGGTGCCTGCTACCTTTAGCTCACTGCTGGCTGTTGCTCAGCATCAAACAGCACCTCAGGGCATGATCCATCATCTCTAGCTGCAGGCACCCATCATCCCACAGACATTGGCATCTGACATTTGGCAACTCTTCTCAGCCATCCATATAGTGATAGGAGGTGGTGGTAGAAGGCTATTTGTGTGACTGAAGGCTGGTATCCAGTATCTTTTGATAGGGAGCAGTGCTGTGTCCCTTATTGCTCATGATGTATATAAATGATGTAGCTGAGATTATGGGGACATGATAAGCAGGTTTGTGCCTGACACAAAGGTTGACTGGGTGGTTAACAGTGAAGAAGAATGTCTTAGTTTACAAGATGATATTATTGAATTGGCCAAGTAAGTAGATTAATGCCAGATGGAATTTAACCCTGAGAAGTGTGAGGAAATGCACTTTGGAAGAAGTAACATGACCAGGGAGTACACAGTGAGTGGCAGGACATTATGAAGCTCAAGGGAACAGAGGGATTTGGGGTGCTTGTCCAAACAGGTTAATAGCATAGTTAACAAAGCATATGTGTCCCATGTGTTTATCTGTTGTGGCAGAGAGCAGGGAGGTTATGCTGCAGCTGGGCAAGGTTTTGATTAAGCCCAGCTGGAGTACAGTGTGCAGTTCTGGTCACCATACCGTAGGAAGGATGTAATTGCACGGAAAGGACTGAAGAGGAGATTCACCAGAGTTTTAATGTTTTGAGTTGAGATGACTCTTCATCAGGGTTTCCAAAATGAAGATGTTAGTGAAAAATTATGTCTGGTGGCCAGGATTGGAAGCAGACATAGCCACCTTGGTGGGGCAGTGCCCAGTGAACCAACAAGAGCAAAACTTAGCACCAGCAGCTCCCCATATTTGTGGGAATGGCTGATAAACCCTGGACTTGGTTATAGATTGACTATGCAGTTCCTTTCATGGATTCAATGTTCTTAGTCTTTGTTTATTCGTCAAAGTTTGTTCGTCAAAATATGTGAACAATGATAGAGAAACTGCGTGCGTATTTTACAATATACAGACTCCCAGAAGTGTTGGTCACAGATAACAGACCATCGCTTACCAGCTGGGAATTTGATTATTCCCTAAAGTTGAGGAATTGGGTGGAGGGTGCGGGGAATTGAGTTAGGCAAAAATCAGTAACTAGACCTGATGCAGTGGGAAATCGTGGTGAGGTATTCAGGGGACATGGGTGTGCAGTGCAGAGGGCATATAGGATTAGAGATGTGGGAGTTTGAAAGGAGAAGAGCAAGTGAGGGGAGATGTGACCGTGAGAGTGGGAGAGCATGTGTCTAGGTGATACAGTAACAGTCACAGTGAGTGTGAGGTAACAGAGAGAAGAGTGGGACTCTTACCCTGGCAGAGTAGAGTTCATTGATCATTTTACAGCTCGAATGACTGTTTCTCTGCACCAGTGAGGTGGCACTAACCTGGGTAGCAAACTCCGAGCAGGCTGCCAGGTGTTGTGGCCTCCTCTGCCCATCCTCCACACCACCCTGACCACCAAGACTCACCGAGACTCGCAATGCCATTTCCCCTTCACCCACAGAATCTGTCTATTGCCAAATGGGGCAGCTTCAGAATGCCAGTGCTCATCCGGGTAGATAACAGTAATTTAAATATACCAGGGACACCAGGGATGCTGCACTTACAGCGCATGCCCGCTGAGCAAGTTGTTCCAGGAATGGCATGTGCTAAGATGGGATGGAATCAGACGTAGAGTTGAGGTAGGTAGTTAAAAGCACATTTTGATAATGTAGAGTGAAAATTCCTGCTAAGCCTCAGAGTGAAAAACCCTCCAAAAAGCCTGATGCAACTGGCCTTCACCCAAAAACCACAGAAGATTCAGCTTGTTATTTTTTTGAATTGATACAGTTGCATATATCTGAGACAATTCACATCCTTTGGACATGCCAATGTGCTTCAGAGGCAATTAAATGTTTTGAAGCTGAACCATTGTTGTCAGGCAGACAAACACAGCTGCCAATTTGCATAGAGTAAGGTCCCACATGCGCTAATAATCAGAGGTGAATGGTATATACACACGCACATGTCTCTAACTACTGTGGATAATAGTGAAACAAAATATTTTTGGTGGCAGAGGCAGAAATTTCAACATTTTATTCTGAGGCATGTGTTTGAAACCGAGAAGGCGACAATCCCAAGACCAGAGGTACAGAAGTAGGCTATTCAGCCCGTTGAGCCTGCACTGCCATTCAATGACATCATGGTTAATTTGATCATCTTCAACTTCACTTGCCTGTCTTTTCCCCACAACTCTTGATTCCCTCAACTTTCAATATAGTAAATGACCAAGTCCTAACAACCCTCCACAGACCCACAAGATCTCTGTCTTAAAATGGGTGACCCCTTTTTCTGTGATCATGCTCCCTGGTCCTAACAAGTGGAAACAATCTTTTCATATCCACCTGTCAAGTCCCCTAAGAATTTTGAACATTTCAAAAAAGTCACCTCTCATTCTTTTATCTTCTAATAAGCATGGAACCAATATATTCAATCTGTCCTCATAAGACAGTTCCTCACAGTATTCCAGCTGTGTCTGACTAGTGCCTTGTTTCATTTTCTTGCACAACTCTACTTAGCCCCGAGAAGATAGTAATAGTAATGGGTATTCCCCTTGAACTATTGTGCTCCTAGTAGGAATGGGGCTCCCATGATGATAGCAGCTTAGCACATTGATCCAGTGTTATATACACACACACACACTGGATCAATGTGATACAGATATAAATATAGATACAATCTGTGTCCATGTGACGGATGTGTGTGACTTGGAAAAAAATTTAGAGATGGTCATGTTCCCAACATCTTGCTCTGCTTCCCAGTGCAAGAAGTTGCAGTTGTCTGCTGTGCTAATTGAGGTTGCAGGAATGCAGAGCTTTTAAAGGTTACACGATACTATTTGATATTGTACGGATAGAGATCCTGGGCGAACTTGCAGGGGTAGAGGTGCTGTTAAAGATTGACGATGATTATGGAACTTTTGGAACATACAGGAAGGCAGGTGCTGAAGGATGGAGATTGATGAACTGTTGATGTTCATAGTTCAAACTTCAGCCAAAGTGCAATATATTATGGCTAACTCTTTGTCACTGCAGACCAATCATTGAGCCAGGTTTGTATTATAAAAATCAATGTTGTTTTCACTTTAAGTGCCATGAGAATAGACTCTCTTTTTACTGATGGATTCATTTCTGGATTCATCTCTGGTGGATTCATCTCTGCTTCAATTTACTCTTTTTGTTGCCTTCTCTCAAAAGTCTAGATTTTATTTGTACACCTCTTCTTTTGCTTCTTTTTGTAGTGTTTCCAAACAATCTTTACAAGCAAACTTAAAATCATTCGTAACCAGGAGATTCTGCAATAACCTTGACACCTGGTAACCAAATGGGTGAAACACTTTACACAGCCTATAATAGGGCATTGGGTAATGTTATAGAACAAAGAGACCTAGGGGTACAAGTTCATAGTTCCTTGAACAGGGAGTTACAGGTAAACAGGATGGTGAAGAAGGCTTTCAGCGTACTTGCTTCCATCGGTCAGACCATTGAATTTAGGAGTTGGGATGTCTAGTTGCAGCTGTACAAGACATTTGATAAGGCCACATTTGGAGTACTGTGTGCAGTTCTGATCTCCCTACTATAGAAAGGATATTATTAAACTAGAAAGAATCCGGAAGAGATTTACTAGGATGTTACCTGGACTGGAAGGTTTGAGTTTCAAGGAGAGGTTGGATAGGCCGGAACTTTATTCCCTGGAGTGTAGGAGACTAAGGGATTACTTTCTAGAGCTGTATAAATTCACAAGAGGCATGATAAGGTAGATAGCCAACAGCTTTTCCCCATGGTAGGGGAATCTAAAAATAGAGAGAATAGGTTTAAGGTGAGAGGGGAGAGATACAAAAAGTTTGAGAGGGGCAATTTTTTCAAACAGAGGGTGGGTGAGTAATGGCCTGTCTGAGGAATTGGTGGAGGCAAATACAATTTTGTCATTTAAGAAACATTTAGACAGGTACATGGTTGGGATAGATATGAATGGATATGGACCAAATGCACCCAAATGGGGCTAGAGTAATTGTGAAAACTGGGTGGCAAGCACAAGTTGGGCCAAAGGGTCTGTTTCCATGCTGTAAGCCTCTATGACTCTATGACTTTGAGAGATGATAAAGCATATAGCACAGTGGCTACGTAGTTAGCACTGCTGCCTCACAGTACCAGGGATTGGGTTTGATTTGGGACCTGGGCTCGATTTCAGCCTTGGGCAACTGTCTGTGTGGAGTTTACATGTTCTCCCTGTGTCTGTATTGGTTTCCTAAAGGTGCTCTGGTTTCCTCCCATAAGCTAAAGATGTGCAGATTAGGTGGATTAGCCATGCTAAATTGCACATGGTGACTGGGGATGTGTAGTTTAGGTAAATTAGCCATGGGGTATGCAGGGTTACAAGGATGGAAGGGGGTAGGTCTGGGTGGGATGCCCTTTGGAGGGATTCTATGCTATTGACAACATTTGCCTGTGTCTAAATCAGCAGGTTGAAGTGTTATTCCTCAGTTCACTCGTGATTGCTCACACAGAAGGTAATGATAATTTAGAACTCTTTCCCCACTAGCTCAGCAGTGACCTTCAGTGCATCTTCCTCTTGAAAGACAGTGTTGAGTTATTAAGCTGGCTCCCTCAGCAACAATCATTCCTGTATCTTATTGCTGGAGTGAAGAACATTACTGTTTCTCTGCCAGATACTTAGAACATTTAGCCAACCCAACAACCCTATTGAGGGACTCTGTAAAATTAAATAAAAGGAAGCACAGGGGAGGAGCAATGATATTAAGGGTTGCACGATTGTTCAGTAGTTAGCACTGCTGCCTCACAACGCCAGAGACCTAGGTTCAATTCTAGTCTCAGGTGGCTGTCTGTATGGAGTTTTCACGTTCTCCCCATGTCTATGTGGGTTTCCTTTGGGTGCTCCGGTTTCCTCTCACATTCCAATTATATGCAATCTCGGTGGATTAGCCATGGGAAATGTACGATTATAGGGTGGGAGGGTGGGATGGTCTTTGGTCTTTGACCCATTAGGTCAAATGGCCTGCTTTCATACTGTAGGACTCCAATGCAGATGGGAGATTGATGCAGGTTACCTACAGAGTACAGCAGGAGAACAAAATGCTTTTTTTTAAAAGTCAGGTTGCTTTGTCAACAAAATTATTTGCAAGGGAATGAAGCAGAAATCTCAGACGTGTGGTGTAGACTAAACATGTGAGTCATCTATGCGCAGGATGTCCAGAAATTGCTTTTGAGAAACTTTTCTGTTTTAGTGAATACATTTGCTCGCATGTGAGGGGAAGAAAAAGATGCCATCCAAAAATAATTCTATACTCCATTTAACTGATGGGTTTTTTTCCTACATTAAGTGTTCTGTCCTGTTGTTTGCCTATGTTTCTGTGACATGCTATATGATGCTGTTACTGGCCCTGATATGTTTGGCATGCTGCATGGTCCTACTACATCCTCCTGCTAAAGTTACTTATTTTCTCTTTGCCTATGTCTCCCAGTGGCTAACTTCTTGTGATGACCTAGAAACGCAAAATGATTTTTTAGTGTTGCTGCATCTCTAACCATTGCATGGGAGCTGGTTTGGAGATTTTGTTTAATTGCAAAAATAGACTTCATTCATAAAAAATGTACATACAAAAAATTCCTAAAACAGTTATGTACAGCCTTTTCAGGGCAGAAAAAAAAGTTAAATGACGCATTGGAATTTGACATCCCTCAGAGCTTTCCCGCACTTGCAAAAACAAAAGCATTTTCTACTCATGCAGCGAGCTATTTTTCATTTTGAAATAACAGGAGAGTCTGAGAAAGGAATGGATCCCCTTTACATTTTGGCAGAAAGACCTTAGATGATGGTTATTCCCACTGTGTCCTGACAATAGCTGCCCCAAACTTTGGTCCATCCCTCAGCAAATAGTCCAGGACCTTGCGCTGTTGCCGACTACAGCACTCGGTCAAGGCTAACTCTTTATACTGGAAAACAAACAAGTTTCGGACAGACCAAAGAACATCTTTCACTGAGTTAATGGTCTTCCAGGAGCAATCGATGTTTGTCCCAGTGTACGTCCCAGGGAATAGCCTGTAGAGCACAGAGTCACAGAGCTGCTTGGGATGAGACTCAACAAAGACCATTGTTTCTCTCTCCTGGCTTCCTCTGCAAAGGCACATTACAGAAGGACCTATGTGAGTGTGTCTTTCCCCCCCATAGCCACTTCAAGGCCAGTGAGTAGTGGTGTAGAGGGTCTGTACAGAAACGAGGAATCTGACAGGTAGTTCCCTTCTCACCACCAGCCAAGTAATGTCTTGGTGCTTGTTGGAAAGTTCTGGTGATGAGGCATTCTGCCAAATGACTTCTGCAGTCTGAGTAGGGAGCCACACAACAGGATCCTCTCCTTTTCCCTTAGGGTCTTATTAACTTTATATGCTGACCACTTTCTGATGTCTTGTGGTCAAAGGTGTTGCTCTTTGAAAATTTTTCGACAAGAGACAGGTGATATGAAATGGTCCAACTACTTGGTGTGTTCAACGGTAACAAGGCCACACCCATCCTTTGCAACACCAGGGACAGGTAGTACCTAGTGACACTTGGTGCTAGTGTACTGAGGGTTTACACGGAGCTTAATGCAGCCAAACACAAAGGCAGCTATCAGATTGAGGATGGCATTGGGTGTGCCCTTCATGCCCTTACCCAGAGCTTTGTACATGGAGTCTGTATGGATACAATTCGTCTTTGACTTTCAGGTGAAATGGAAGATGGCTCAGGTGACCCTGCAACCCCCCCCCCCCCAACCCAAAACCGTATGCCCAGCACCTCTGGGCAATCTAGCCTGACAGTGAATGGGATACAGGATTGGAATGTGCTCTCCGAAATTGGCTTTGGGGAGGTAATCCACATTTGGGTCCGATTACTCTGCACCAATTGTAGTCATGCATTTGCAATAAATGGGTGGGAATCAGAACCTTTCCCAATCAGACCTGGAGTAAGGCAGGACTGCCCTGTTTGTGTATCACTGAGAGCTTTTTGCTGAGTCCATCAGGAAGGATGCGAGCCTGAGACGGATGACTATTCCACGCAGCGGAAAGTCCTCTCCATATATGGATGACATCAGATCCGCTGTCATTGCACAGACTCATGACCACATGCAAGCAGTTTGAACTGGCCTTGGGAGCCAAGATGAAGCAGGCAAAAGTGAAGCCACGTTTTTTGGGAACTAGGCCAACCAATCCTTTATCCACTCACTGCCAGGACAAGTTACCTGAGGTTGCTTGGAATATGGCTTGGAGGAGCCAGGTTATGAATTAAAACCTGGGAGGAACATGTTGCCAAGGTATGACAGAAACTGAGCAGATGGGAGCAGATCTGGAGATGTCTCAGTTTATCACTTCTTCTGCTCCTGGTGGTTATTGTTTCACTATTGCACTCCCAAGCCTGCTTTAATCATCTCCCTCGATATGGGAACTGAGTTCAGCACATTTGTTGTGTGAGTGGTTAGGGACTTGATCCTACATAGTGCTTAGTCCATGGAATAGTGCAGTGGTGTTCTCAATGTATCACTCTTTAAATTCTGTTATTTGGACAATCCATTAAACCACATTCACATGAAAAGCACAAAACAGTTTATGCTTTAGAAAATCTGTCACAGTAGTCAGCAACAAATTCCATGGCAGGGATTCTTTTGAACATTTCATGCTAAGTGAATGTTTGTGTTAATGGATTATTCAGTCATCACATTATGTTACAAAGATGAAGAAAAATATGTTTAATCCTAACACTCAATGAAAAGAGTTTTTTGTTTCTTGTGACTGTACTTTGAAGTTTTGTACTAAGGCAATATTTCAATGGCAAGTGAAGCTCATTTTACCCTTATGTCCAAGATTTCCAGTGAGATGTTCAGTCAGGTGTAACTGCCTTTATTCTGCTACATCAAGCATTCACAAGTCAGGCATTAGAGGACAGATGTATATATAACCTATCTCTACATCACTCAAATCAGAACACTCTACATGCTAGAGAAAGGGATCTTGGCATCAAAAATTTATAATAATCAAAATGTTAGAAGCACAGGTTCTGTGACTGGGATGTGACTTTGGCATGTGTCTTACTCTGGTTGAAACTGCCACCTCAGTCTTAACTTGAGATAGGATTAATGCGTAGGGACACCAAAAATTCAAATAATTCTATATCCATCCAATTTTAGCCATCAGGCCTAATATTTGGAATTGGCTTTCTGCCCAGTACGAGAGAGTCTCATGTCAAAGCCAATGTGCAAATGGAGATGTGAGGAAGCCCTAATGGGACCAGACCTGATTGATTTGTAGGGGAAGGGGAGAGGGGGTTACAAAGAAAATGGAGGGCTGAGGTAAGAAGGCCAAAATATTCCTTCTTTTCCCACTGCCTTCCCCACCCCCACACCCTAAAACCCAAAAGAAATCTTCTCAGGGAAACAAGTATGGTCACTTACCTCAAACTCTTCTGGTGACTTTCCTGCTTCCTGCCAGATTTCCATGGAATCTTGACCCCTGACCCTCCCAGCGTCATTTTCAAAGTCGTGTCACTGTTTTTTTTCTAATTAAGTTAGATATTTGGCTGCTTGCAGCAAGGTAAGTAGCCAAGTTTGAATGAGCAAAGGTAAATGCTTTTGGAAGGGAGACATGTACAATTTTGGTCTCCCTACTTAAGAAAGGATGTACTGTACTGGCACTGGAGGGGGTGCAGAGTTGGTTCACTAGGTTGATTCTAGAGCTGGGAAGTTTGGCTTGTGAGGAGAGATTGAATAGACTGGGATTATATTCATTGAAATTTAGAAGAATGAGGGGGGATCTTGCAGAAACATATAAGATTATGAAGGGAATATATATGATAGAAGCAGGGAGGATGTTTCCACTGGTGGGTGAAGCTAGAACTAGGGTCATAGCCTCAAAATTAGGGGGAAGCAGATTACAAATGATTTCAGAAGGAACTTCTTCACCCAAATGATTGTGAATCTGTGAAATTCCCTGTCCAGTGAAGCACTTGAGGCTACCTCATTAAATGATTTTAAGGCAAAGATAGGTAGATATTTGAACAGTAAGGGAATTAAGGGTTATGGTGGAGTGGGTGGGTAAATGAAGCAGAGTCCTTAAAAAGATCAACCATGATCTTATTGAATAGTGGAGCAGGCCCAGTGGCCTACTCTTGCTCCTGCTTCTGATGTTCTTATGTTCTTAAAAGTGGGACTTAGTGCAGAAAGTTGACAAGGCTGATATCGACAGAAATAACCTGAGGGTAGGATTGGTTGACTGCTGTAATGTTATTGTCAATTGGCGTGAAATAATTGGTCGATTGTGTCACTGGTTTCATGAGCTGAATTTGAAGCTATGGCAAATGGAGGCAAAAAATTAGAATGGGATAAGAAAAAGCAACTATAGTTGAAGAGCTAGCACCAAAATATAGTGGGTAGAATGATCTCTTCCTAGAAATTAATCTCTTTGAACATCAAATATTAGCAGTGACAAGCCTGGGAAACTCTCAGAACTGCTGAATGGAAGGTGATTGACATTTACAAGCCTGGGATTTCTGAATTTTAATGCTTCAAAGATGTCAAGAGATAGGGTGCAAAGGCAAGTAAATGGAGTCAAGATAATCACTTCGAATAAAAAGGCAAAACAGACTGGTCTTCTCTTGTTTCTGTGCAACTTGTATCCATGACTCCCAGTGCAGTTAGTTACTAATTTGTTAGGAGAAAGTGAGGACTGCAGATGCTGGAGATTAGAATCGAGAATGTGGTGCAGGAAGAGCACAGCAGATCAGGCAACATCCGAGGAGAAAGAGAATCGATGTTTTGGGCACAAGCCCTTCACCAACGGCCTCATACTAATTTGTTGTCATGCCATAAAGGGCTGTCAGTGAAGATGATATACTATGTGGAAGTTGGAGCCTACCTTTCCTTTCAACAGTATTGTTCCTCCAATGATTTATTTATTTATAAAGCTTGTGAAAAAATTTACATAACATTTCAAACTTGGTATTACACAAAGCACAATATAGATGCTTCCATACAATTAATGAATTATCCCAGTGCGCTTGCCATTGCAGGTTATAATTGCAGTGCACAATTACTTTTCATGCAAAACATTGTCTGTCATATAGACATGTGTTTTACAAGACCCTGATCCTGCTGTCTACAATAACAGGAGGGTCGTTAGCAGTGGCCTTTTTCCAACGGGGCTTTCGCTGGAACCATCTCAATTTTTAGTTCATTCCTCAGCCTGTAATCCTGGAATTGAAGAATGCCAATCTGGTTTCACTTGATCTGTGACAAGTCTTTGCAACAGAAGATCAAAGATTCAAGAAGACCACCTCCAACTGGCTCGATGGTTATCCAGCATCAGTTGATGTTTATCTCAGTGTGCCTCCAGGGGAACAACATGTAAAATACAGGGTTCCATGTAATGGAGCAGTTTAGAATGAATCGTGACATAGAGTCATAGAGTCATAGAGATGTGCAGCGTGGTCCAACCCATCCATGCCGACCAGATATTCCAACCCAATCTAGTCCCACCTGCCAGCACCCGGCCCATATCCCTCCAAACCCTTCCTATTCATATACCCATCCAAATGCCTCTTAAATGTTGCAATTGTACCAGCCTCCACCACATCCTCTGGCAGCTCATTCCATACACGTACCATCCTCTGCATGAAAAGGTTGCCCCTTAGGTCTTTTTTATATCTTTCCCCTCTCACCCTAAACCTATGCCCTCTAGTTCTGGATTCCCCAACGTCAGGGAAAAGACTTTTTCTATTTATCCTATCTATGCCCCTCATAATTTTGTAAACCTCTATAAGGTCACCCCTGAGCCTCCAACGCTCCAGGGAAAACAGCCCCAGCCTGTTCAGCCTCTCCCTGTAGCTCAGATCCTCCAACCCTGGCAACATCCTTGTAAATCTTTTCTGAACCCTTTCAAGTTTCACAACATCTTTCCGAAAGGAAGGAGACCAGAATTGCACACAATATTTCAACAGTGACCTAACCAATGTCCTGTACAACTGCAACATGACCTCCCAACTCCTGCACTCAATACTCTGACCAATAAAGGAAAGCATACCAAACGCCTTTTTCACTATCCTATCCAATTGCGACTCCACTTTCAAGGAACTATGAACCTGCACTCCAAGGTCTCTTTGTTCAGCAACACTCCCTCGGACCTTACCATTAAGTGTATAAGTCCTGCTAAGATTTGCTTTCCCAAAATGCAGCACCTCACAATTATCTGAATTAAACTCCATCCGCCACTTCTCAGTCCATTGGCCCATCTGGTCCAGATCCTGTTGTAATCTGAGGTATTCCTCTTCGCTGTCCACTATACCTCTAATTTTGGTGTCATCTTGGCAATTTTGGTGACATAAAACACTTAATCTGTTTTCAAAGATAGAATTTGGAAGCAGATAGGTGACAGTCTCTTCTCCACTGCAGCTAGCTCATACCACATAGAAAGAGGTCTTTCAGCCCATCATCAAACTTTCTTCTATTCTAATTCTACATTCCAGCATTTGGACCGAAGTATGAACGGTGTTTCAAGTATTCAATTAAATAGTTCTTAGAGTCTTCAATGTTCCCACTTCTATCAACTTCCCAGTCATTGAGTTTCAGGTAATCACAATCCTATGGGTGCAAACTTTTTCCTCAAAAGCTCTCTAAACCTCTTACTGCCTTAAAACTGTGTCCACTGGTTGTTGACCCTTTGACTAAGGGAAATGTTTTTCCCTCTCTATGTCCCTCAGGACTTTGTACATCTTAATCAAATACCCTTCAGTTTTCTTTGCCTCTGTTGTCTCTCTTCACAGCTGAATCACTCCAGCTGAGGAAAAGTCCTGGTGAATCTCTGCTGCACCCTTCCTAATGCAATTACAACCTTCCTATAACCAGAACTGCATGCAGTACTCTAAATCCAGCCTAACTAACATTATATACAGCTCCATCATAACCTCCATGATTTTATATTCAATGCCTTAATTTAGATAAGCTAGAATTCGTATGCCTTCCTCACCACCGTATCTTCCTGTCTGGCTGCTGTCAACCGGGTCCCTCTGATCCTCTGTACCTCCTTGTGTCCCACCATTCAACAGGAACTCCCCCTTGCCTTGTTATTATTCCCAAAATGCATCACCTCACACTATTCAGAATAAAATTTCATTTGCCAATGTTCAAGGCACATTTACCATCCTGTAGTCCTTAGGCTTTCCTTCTCGCTATTTACCCCATCACCAGTTTAGATCTGAAGAAGGGTCACTGTAACTGAAACCCGAACTCATCTCCATGGATGCTGTCAAACCTGCTGAGTTTCTCCAGAAATTCTTGTTTTTGTTTGCTACCAGTTTTTGTGTGATCTTTGAACTTACACGTCATACTTCTTACTTTCTTGTGAAATTGTGAATGTACATGACATACAGCAAAAAACTCAGCACTGAACCCTGTGGTGTGCCCCTGGACACAGATTTCCAGTCACAAAAACTTCCGTTATCCTGTGCTTCCTGCCACTAAACCACTTTTGGATCCAATTTGCCCCTTAGCTTTCTCAAAGGCAGCGTGTCAGGGCAGTATGACTTTGAACATGCAGGAAGAATCTGACAGGGAGGGGTCCCTTCGCACCACCAGGCAGGCTACATCTTGGTGCTTATTTGAAAGTCCTGTTGATCAGAGTTTCTGCCAAATGAGACTGAAACACAACTCTGGAACCATCCTTTTCCTACAAGTTTGAAAATGTGTTGCTGGAAAAGCACAGCAGGTCAGGCAGCATCCAAGGAGCAGGAGAATCGACATTTCGGGCATGAGGCCTTCTTCAGGAATGAGGAAAGTGTGTCCAGCAGGCTAAGATAAAAGGGAGGGAGGAGGGACTTGGGGGAGGGGCATTGGAAATGTGATAGGTGGAAGGAAGTCAAGGTGAGGGTGATAGGCCGGAGTGGGGGTGGGGGCGGAGAGGTTAGGAAGAAGATTCTGAGTTCGAGGGATTTGACTGAGACAAGGTGGGGGGGAGGGGAAATGAGGAAACTGGACAAATCTGAGTTCATCCCTTGTGGTTGGCGGGTTCTTAGGCAGACGATGAGGTGCTCTTCCTCCAACCGTCGTGTTGCTATGGTCTGACGATGGAGGAGTCCAAGGACCTGCATGTCGTTGGTGGAGTGGGAGGGGGAATTGAAGTGTTGAGCCACGGGGTGGTTGGGTTGGTTGGTCCGGGTGTCCCAGAGGTGTTCTCTGAAACATTCCGCAAGTAGGCAGCCTGTCTCCCCAATATAGAGGAGGCCACATCGGGTGCAGTGGATACAATAATGATGTGTGTGGAGGTGCAGGTGAATTTGTGGCGGATATGGAAGGATCCCTTGGGGCCTTGGAGGGAAGTAAGGGGGGAGGTGTGGGCACAAGTTTTGCATTTCTTGCGGTTGCAGTGGAAGGTGCCGGGAGTGGAGGTTGGGTTGGTGGGAGGTGTGGACCTGACGAGGGAATCACGGAGGGAGTGGTCTTTTCGGAACGCTGATAGAGGAGGGAGGGAAATATATCCTTGGTGGTGGGGTCCGTTTGGAGGTGGCGGAAATGACGACGGATGATACGATATATGTGCAACACATTTCCAGCAGCACATTTTCAGCTCTGATCTCCAGCATCTGCAGTCCTCACTTTCTCCTTGAAGATTTTCCTACAGGGTCTTGAGTACGTTATCTGCAGACCACTACTCGATGAACCAGTGATCAAAAGTACTTTCTGCACAAAGCTTTCCATCAGGAACAGATGGTGCTGTGCACCACAACCAATTGGAGTGTTCCATGGCTACATGGCTAGACTCACCTTTGGGAGCAACAGGTTAGATAGAAACTCAACATATAATGACACTCGACATTTATGCAACAATTCTGCTTGTTGTAGTTGCACTCAAAGGTTGTCATCAGGATGAGGGTCACATTTTTTTCTAGACTTTATGTCGAGGTTCATACATCACATCCTTGCTGATAAATAAATTTTCACTTTCTTGATAAGGCAGAAGATGATGACCATGAAGTGTAGGAACAGGGTTTGTCCTGGACCCACGTCACATAGAGTAAGACGGAGAGTGCCTCATACCTGATGACCAGGTTCTTACACACAATAGAGAAAAAGCATGGCTCCCATGTGTCCAGTTCTGCTCCACCACAGCTATGCCAGTAACCTTCAGAAAAAAAATCAGCCAACATTTTATGCATCACCTCACACTTTTCAGAATAAAATTCCATTCGCCACTGTTTACTATTACTATTTACAGGGAACAGTGTAGACATAGTGTCACCTTCTCCACTTGAGTTTCAAGTTGTTAACTCAGGAGTGATATTGAGGGGTGGTTTAGGTAACATGGTGGGATCCATGATTAGCACTGCTACCTCACAGCACCGGGGACCCAGATTCGATTTCAGCCTTGGGCGACTGTCTGTGTGAAGTTTGCACATTCTCCCCACGTCAGCATGGGTTTCCTCCCACAGTCCAAAGATGTGCAGGTGAGGTGGATTGGCCATGCTAAATTGCCCACAGTGTCTTGGGATGTGCAGGCTAACAGGATTAGCCATGGTAAATGCAGGATTACGGAGATAAGGTGGGGCTTTGGGTCTATGTGGGATACTCTTTGGAGGGCCAGTGCAAGACTTGATGGGCCGAGTGGCATCTTTCTGCTCTGTTGGGGTTCTATGATTCTAGGTCAATGTTTGCCTTGGCATGCTGTCAGATATGATTGGAAAGAAAAAAATAGGCAGATTGAATTGAAATCAATTCTGCCAGATCTGAATTTCCTAGCAATGGTACAAAAAAAACCCAGAAATTGCTGTAAAATCTCAGCAGGTCTGGCAGCATCTTTGAAGAGAAAGCAGAGATAAAATTTCTGGTCCAATGACCCTTCTTCAGAAGAAGATGCGCTTTAACCTCCTTCCCCTTTGATAGAAGGCAGAAGCTTAAGGCAAATAAGAACTGATGACTTAATTTACTGAAGGGAGCATATAAGTTACTGTGTGTTGGGAGCCCATACAGGGAGGGAATACCACCACCACTTTCACAGCAACAACTTGTGATATCCCTTTTGTCTAAACTAAACAAATACTAGAAAGTCTCAGCAACTTGGACAGCAGCTGTGGAGAAGATCAGGGTTAAAGTTTTAGGTTGAGATGGCATTTGTCAGACTGAAGGATTGAAATAAGCTGGTAGAAATGGGCGGGGATAAGACTGAAGGGACCACATAAACAAAAGGATATTGGTTGCACACAAAGGTCTGTAATAGGGTGAATGCTGCAGAGATTAAATAAACTTCTGATTTTTTTTAAGAGAAATAACTTCTCCAGCTCTCATTCTATCATAGATCTTTTCTTTTATTCTCCCCAAAATCCCCTAGGCACCTTCCCCTGAATTGAAACTCTTACATTCCTACCTTGCTTCAGTTTTGAAGAAAAAAAAATCAGCCTGAAATATTAACCTGGTTTCTTTCTTCATAGATGCTGTCAGACCTGCTGTGTTTCACCAGTATTTTCTGTTTTTTGTTTTAGATCTCCAACATGTGCAGTATTTTACTTTTGCATCAGTGATCACTATTTGTGGAAGTGCATTCATCATAAAGATGCTGCATAGGGAACTAACAGGCTGTACATTGTGAATAGAAATTAGACAGGAACATTAATGGGAATTATTGCTGATGAAAATAATTCTGAAAGCATTAATGAGTTTGAATTAAAACAGAAATTGCTGGAGAAACTCAGCAGGTCTGGCAGTATCTATAGAGAGAAAACAGAGTTAATGTTTCAGAAAAAGGGTAACTGGATTCAAAACATCGACTACTTTTTCTCCACAGATGCCGCTAGACCTGCTGAATTTCTCTAGCAATGTCTATTTTTGTTTTTGGTTTCCAGTAACAGCATTTCTTTGTTTTATTTTAAAGTTTGAGCTATGCTTACTGGTGTGGATTTACCTCTAATAGGGATTTTACTTGATGTAGCAATGCTTGCATTAACTCCTATAATGCAAGA
Organism: Chiloscyllium punctatum; assembly: GCF_047496795.1. Lineage (NCBI taxonomy): Eukaryota > Metazoa > Chordata > Chondrichthyes > Orectolobiformes > Hemiscylliidae > Chiloscyllium > Chiloscyllium punctatum. Next base: position 19,107,923 of record NC_092750.1, on the reverse strand, counting down.
AACTATCGAGCAGGCACTTATTACAACCAACTATTATGTAGGTGGATTGGCCATGCTAAATTGCCCATAGTGTACAGGGATGTGTAGATTAGGTACATTAGTCAGGGGTCACGTAGAGTAGTAAGGTAAGGGAATGAGTCTGGATGGGTTACTCTTCAGTGGGTCGGTATGGACTTGTTGGACAATGCGGCCTGTTTCCACACTGTAGGGACTCTATGATTATTGCCCATCCCTATTTGCCCTTGAGAAGGTGGTGGTGAGCTGGTTTCTTGTTATCTAAGACCAGAACCTCTTCTGCTGAGACTTATTCATGGTCTAGCCTCCATCCCAGACAACTGAACAACTTATTAGACTAGAAGAGGAAGGAGGAATGGTGTAAGCGCCCCACACAAGGCTCAAGCCACCAGTGGTTGGTGTTACACCTGAACACATCATTATATCAGGGCTCTGTATTGTTGTGTAATATCACAGAAATAAGCAATAATTGCCAGAAATACCATATCCCATAAATGAGTGGGCTAAGAGTAGAGTTTTGGATCAATTGCTTTCATGTGCTCAGGAATCATAGATGCCAGTAAAATGGTTATGATCGGTAAAGTACTCCCAGAGATTGGGATGGGGCAAATCTGTAAGAGCTTGCACTAATAAATAATGTTCACTGAAAGTGAGTTAGTGGTGGCTGCAAAGTTGATTTGTCCATGAACACTCCAGTCTTACTGTGCTTTGGGGAGGTGGCTGGTGCCTGTAGCACAAGCTAGAATATTTGAGTGAGGATGTCAGAATATGGTTGAGGGAGAAGAAGAAACGAAGGAACATCAGAGGAGAATAGAATTCTAAACAAGTCTGGGGATTGGCGTCAGATGGAAAGCAGTATGTCCAAAACAGAAATTAATCAATAAACCATTACACCACATTATTTCCAGAACTGCTGCACTCCATCTGTCGCAATCAGTGAGTTGCTGATGATTTGTCCCTCTCCAAGAGCTTGAGAAATCTTTGAGTGTTTCATTCTTCGAAGGCGCTTATTAACTGAGTGATAGCTGTGTATTTCCAAAGGCCATTGTAGACAAATTACTTCATTCTCTCTTTTTGGGTTTTTTTTTCTCTATTCTTCTCTCAGTATGGAAGAACTGAAGTCATTGAAAACTCATTGAACCCAGATTTTGTGCGCAAGTTCGTCCTGGATTACTTCTTTGAAGAGAAGCAGAACCTGCGTTTTGATGTGTGAGTAATGACATCTCTTTCTGCCAGATGCCACACTCTGCTCTCTGTGTCCTTGAGTAAGCCTCAATTATGCTGAAAGCCAATGAGTGAAAGATGATGTGTAAACAAAGCCAATCAGACTATGGGCAAAAACAATAAATACAAAATATCTTAGGTACTTATGCCTTTGTTTAACAAGAAAAGAACAAATCCATAATATCATGCTTATAAAATTACAAAAATAATTTTAAAAGCAGCCATCATCTCACAAGTAAAAATCCAAAAAGACGTACTTCACAAAATTGCATGACAGATTTAATTTTGTAGTGATGCAGAATTTCTAACAGTCATAAACAAATGGCAAACCTTTGTTAAATCTCTCATAAACTTATATTGTTTTCTGATCCTGCAAAATCATCAGTATCTTGCTCATAATATTAAAAACAGAACAGTTCTTGGACAGTAGTAATTACGTTTTAGTCTCAAGTAATTACTTTTCACTTTGCAGCTCTGTGCTGATGAAGTTGTGAACCATTTGTATGTTTTCATTTTATTTTATGCATTAGCAAGACTCATGGTGATGTCTAATTAATTCTGATCATTCCTCTATCGATTTACTGACTAAAAATTATGTTAGTTATGTATCTACAGGCTTCTGAGCCTCCACCCCCACCCCTGTGCGTAAGTGTATGGTAAAAACTCACTATTGCTTTAGAGAGAAAATTGATCCTTTGCCGTTATTCACAATGAGTATCCTTACCAGAAAACGTCAATTTTCTGATTTAATTCATTATAGAATAAAAAGCATCTCAAACAAAAACATGCTCACCTCTGCATAGACACTAGGGCTGATTTTTAATTTTCAACACTGGTGGGAGATAGTTACTAATGGTTTGGCTTTCTGTAAACAGTGTGAAAGAAAGTTGTGTGGTCCATATGGGTAGGTGATCCACTACCATCCATTTGCCTCAACACCACATGTTAAAATCAGCCCTACAAATGTCACTTCACAAAGACATCAGGCTTATGCAGACTGGGAATGAATGGAAAGTGTGTTGGAGTATGATAACTGGACAAATTAAATATTATCAAGCAATCTTGTAGTGTACATTGGGATGGTTGTCTGCAAAGTTGTTATTCAAACATATACTTTTGTGACAATCTAACTGCACAATCATAACAGGAAGACATTGAATGTCTTCAGAAATAGGAATTGTCTTTATTGATTGAATTCTTAAAATAAAGCTGAAAAGAGATCAATTGAAAATATGACCCTTGATGGGTGGAGACCTGGAAATCCCATTGCAACTTTATTTTACATTTTGAAATGTCACCATTGTCAAGAATGTTTTAAATACACTCTCATCTTGTTCACAAATCCTGGAGGTTCATTAAATGTGCAAATGACACAAGTAGCCGCTTTGTGTCACAGTCTATGATTGTGGCTTTCAGTCTCAGTGCCCAGCTCACTCTGCTAAATTTATGAACAGATTATATTCCTTCATAATACCAAAGGTGGAGGTCAAGGAAAAGTGGAAATTTTCCCATTCATTGAGTCTGAGATCACTTCTGTCAAATTCTTGCCCACTTAATGCACCACTTAATCCTGTCTTTTGCCAGCATGGTGGCTCAGTGGTTAGCACTGCTGCCTCACAGTGCCAGGGACAAGGGTTCAATTCCAGCCTTGGGTGAACATCAGAGTGGAGTTTGCACATTCTCCATTTCTCCGCATGGGTTTCCTTTGTGTGTTCCGGTTTCCTCCCATGGTTACGTGGATTGGCCGTGCAAAATTGCCTCATTCTGTCCAGGGATGTGCAGACAATGTGGATTAGCCATGGGAAGTGCAGTGAAACGGTAGGGGGCTGGACCTGGGTGGGAGAGTTGGTGTGGACTTGATGGACTGAATGGCCTGCTTCCTCAATGTAAGGATTCTCTGGTCTCCAAAACTAGAGGGCATAGGTTTAAGCTGAGAGGAAAAAGATTTAAAAGAGACCTTAGTGGCAACTTTTTCACACAGAAGGCGGTGTGTGTATGAATGAACTACCAGAGGAAGTGGTGGAGGTTGGTATAATTACAACATTTTAAAAAACCTCTGAATGGGTACATGAGTGGAAAGGGCTTAGAGAGATATGGGGTAAAAGCAAACGGGACTAGATTAACTTAGGATATCTGGTCAGCAGGTTTGTTTGTTTGTATCTCTATGATTCTATGTGGCATCACAAGTTTCCCAGCTTCAACACTGAACTTTTGGGTTGGTGGTCACTTAGATACCTTCAAAGGGCCACAGAGTTTTATGCCAGCAGTAATTGGGCGCATCATGTGTGCTCATTACTAGAACAATTCACCTACAGGATGACGGCAGTAAATATGTTCCCATCAAGTTCTCCTCCAAGTCACAGAGTATCCTGACTTGGAACTTTATCACTGTGCTTTCACAGTATCTGGAGCAATAGCCTGGAATTCCCTTACTAGTAACACTGTGATACCAGCCACATCACAAGGACTGCACAAGTTCAAAATGGCACCTCACCACTCATCTTCACCAGGATTATTAGGGATAGACAATAAATGCTGGCTGAGCCAGTGATACCCACATCCCATGAACTAATAAAAACAATCCACTGCTCTGCTCTGCTCACGTACCTATTTAGTTGATAATGCATTTGCATTAAGCCGTGGAATTGACCAGAAAATAATCAGCTGTAGTGGGTTGTCAGGAGCTGCTTTCACTGCTTTTGAGGGCAGCTGGTTGTTTTAATTTAAGGATGTTTTCCAGCTTTGACTGTTTCTTTCTTTTTCTACCTGTCAGAGAACTTACTCAGGAGATTTTCGCTGGGCATATCATACCCACCATCTGGCAGCTTTCTGGCAGGCAGTCCAATATATTGAACAATTGCAGAAGCAAACTTCTTTTTTAAAATGTTGGTCCCTTGAAGTTTGCATCTCCATTCTCCTAAGCAGAGTTAGGATGTGAGCCGGCTGTCCAAATAGTTCTGAATGCACCAAGTGCTCTCTCTCTCTCTGAGCACACATTATTTAAGATCTGCAGGAGTTCAATGCTGTGCTTGGCAGGATAAGAGCGAATAATGATGCATCATCTTCAGTAATACCTTCAGCTGTCAGTCTGGCAGTGATGGCATGGCATCTGGTTAATCAGGCAAAAAGCAATTGGATAAGGGTTATGTTGAAGTTCTGACAGGTGTGTGTGTGTGTGTGTGTGTGTGTGTGTGTGTGTGTGTGTTTGTGTGTGTGTGTGAAGGAGATTCTTAGATGCACTGCTGTGTCATGCCTCAGGCCTTGGCATCTCTGCTGCTGACTGACTGTGTTTCATGTAGTAGTATCAGTGTTTGCAATGTCATTACACCTCTTCCTGTGCAAGTTGTCTCCTTCCTGTTATTTTTCCATCTTCTTGTTCAAAAAGAGTAAAAGTGGACTAATGCATGCTGTAGGCAGAGGATTCCAACATGTATGAACCAGCTTAGCAAATGTGCGTGATGACAGAAACAAGTATGGCCAAGAGGGACATATTGAATGAGCCCTTTAGCAATGTTTCAGTATGTGAATGAAAGCATGAAGAGTTGCAGCAAAGCCTCCCTCATTGACATAGCAAGCAGACAAGGGAAGATTTGGTAGTACTGCGGCAAAATGGTGTTCTCATTATTTAAGGCTAATAACATGCTGGCCTTCATAACAAGAGGGATTGAGTATAGAAGCAAAGAGGTTCTTCTGCAGCTGTACAAGGCCCTGGTGAGACCACACCTGGAGTACTGTGTGCAGTTCTGGTCTCCACATTTGAGGAAAGACATTCTGGCTATTGAGGGAGTGCAGCGTAGGTTCACGAGGTCAATTCCTGGAATGGTGGGATTACCTTACAGTGAAAGACTGAAGCGACTGGGCTTGTATACCCTTGAGTTTAGAAGACTGAGAGGGGATTTGATTGAGACATATAAGATTATTAAAGGATTGGACACTCTGGAGGCAGGAAACATGTTTCCGCTGATGGGTGAGTGTCGAACCAGAGGACACAGCTTAAAAATGGGGTAGACCATTTAGGACAGAGATGAGGAGAAACTTCTTCACCCAGAGAGTGGTGGCTGTGTGGAATGCTCTGCCCCAGAGGGCAGTGGAGGCCCAGTCTCTGGATTCATTTAAGAAAGAGTTGGATAGAGCTCTCAAGGATTGTGGAATCAAGGGTTATGGAGATAAGGCAGGAACAGGATACTGATTAAGGAGATCAGCCATGATCATATTGAATGGTGGTGCAGGCTCGAAGGGCTGAATGGCCTACTCCTGCACCTATTGTCTATTGTCTATTAATCTCATGTGTCAAAAATATGAGAGCGTGATATTGGTCCTCAGTGTGTAATTATTAAGTACTGTAGCTAGATCTGGGGAAAATGCTAATTTTATTCAGATGTTGTACCATCTCTTGCTATGCCTGTGCATCTAGTTTCTGTTTTAGCCCATCCACCGTTTATGGAGAAGGCCTCTATGTTGATCTTCACTTGCTTCACTAGCAACTCCGTGACTGTTGCTGTAAACCTCACATTACCTAAAGCCATCTTACTGAAACCCTGCAGCATTACCTCCTTCCTTTGCCTGGAAAAGCCCTCCCTCTGTTCAGTTGCTGCACATACTATGACGCTGCTGTGGCAGTCAGTTTCCCGGCTTCCAATTACTGAGCCTCCTGCAATTTCCTCTGGCAGCTGGCCTCCCCATGTAAGTGAGGAGGAAACTCAGTTAATGGCATCGTTCTCAGCTTGCCTAAGTCCCACTGTCGATGACCAAGGTCACATCTCCACCCCATTCTCATCAAACAACAAGTCACCATTGGGATTCTACTATGCATCTCCAATTAATGGTATTAATTAATTAAGTGAACATGCTTCAATGAAGCTTTAATATGTCATATGAGGGTTAATGTCATATTTTATGTGATAACACTCATGTTACTCATTTACAACTGTATATGCTTTGAGTTGAATGAGGCAGCTCCCCACTGTCATGGTTAAAAGGGCCAGCTGTCCAGTTTGCAGGTGACTTTGACTTACACCTGTTATTGCAAAGTTGTTGGCAATGCGTTTACTTGTTCTTTGGAGGTCTATCAGTGAGCTTATGCATCCATTCAGGAAGGTTAGAGAATTGGGTCATCTGTACTGACTAGGTCCGGAACTGTTTGTAACTGCAATAGCTCTAGGTCCGCAGCATGACTGAGGGATGGAACAATGATTGCATTGAAGGGAAGCTACATGCACAGAATAGACAAGAGGGCTCCCCAGAAGAGAAGGCTGTACCAATATGGATTTTTAGAGTCAGGAGAAAAGCCTGAAGTCACTCACGTTCACCATGGTGGGACTTATCGAACTATACCCATGACTCAAACGTGACTTGGAGCATCATACCAGGGAGAGAACAGCATGGCAGTAGTTATAACAATCACAGCAGCATTTAACCAATTAGTTATTTCCAGGCAGCAGCAGGCTACCTACCATTGAAGCATCAGGGAGGTGTTGGAAGACAAGAAAAGCATATTCTCTCAGATATGGAAGAGGCAGGATGTGTGAGAATGTGGATTAACCAGGATAGTGGGATTCTTGATGATGCAGAGCTCCATCAGCAGGATGTACATGAGCCTGCAGGTCTCCCATGCCGACCAGTAGCATTACCATTTCTTCAACAAGAAGTTAGGTGCACAGTACACCATGTCTGCCATTGTGGCAGCAGACATTATGTCTTAACTTTTAAGCATTCTGCCGTTTCCAATGTCCATGAACCTCCAAAAATGAGTGGGTGTATGGTGATAGCCCTGGAGACGACAGGAACATCATGAAGTAGATCATTACTTAACTGAGACAATGCTTCTGATCATTGAAACATGTGGAAGGAGAGTGGGGCGTACATTCTAGGTGTGCACTTGAGTGGCTGAACAAGGTCCTGAAAATCAGCATTAAGAAGGCACAGCCACCACCTACAGGAATTTGGATGATAGAGGAGGAAGCAGGAGACATTCAGGGCACCTATGTTCCCGACAGCTTCTGCTCAAGCTCTTCTTCCCATAGCACACCTACTCTTTAGCACCATGGCTGCATTATCCTGTCCAGTTTACCACCCACTGGGGAGACTCCATTACAGTACACCCTTGGCTGAAATCCTGCAGTGAAAGCTACCAACAATACTTCAGTTTTCATTGTGGAACACTACAGATGGCTTTATTTAAACAGTTCAACTGTCTTTAGCAAAAAGCATGGAACAGATGAAAGTGTTTGTGGAACTCTCAAATAGTAAGGTAATATTTTGAAGTGTGACATGGGCACAAGGCAAAACAGGGAGTGTTTTTCAAGATGGGGATAGGGAGTGGGGGTATATAGATAAGAGGAACCTCAAGCAGCTCTTGACCTTGAGGACTGCAGCACCTTGGCATTATCTGGGCTGGCTGGCTGAGAGGCAACAGAAAGGGACATTAGCAGCATGACTGAGGGAGGTGGTGATGTCGCAGTGGTAATTTTACTGGGCTAGCTCTGAAAAACACAGATTCAATATCACCACCGCAGCTGATGGAATTTAAATTCAGCTAATAAATCTGGGTTTGAAAGCTCGTAATAATAATGGCGACCATGAAACTATCATTAATTGTTGTAAAAAGCCATCTGGTTTACTAATGTCCTCTCATCTTCTCTTGGCATCCATCTGTCTCAGGAGATGATTGACTGTGTCTGGGGTGTATGTCATTTCTGAATTGAACATTGTCTGTTGTGGCTGTACAGGTCAATTTATAAATGGCAGACCCTCCTGCAGCTGCCACAGATAAATAATATCAGCCTAAGGGCAACATTTGTTTACCTTCCTGTGGGATCCCTTTTCTGCTTCACTTGTATTGACCTCCGATTTTTCTACACCCTTCCTGACTGCTTGTCTCTTGACAGTCTGATGATCTTCAAGTGCTTCCCATGTATTGACTCTTCCCTGTTCAACTTGATGGGATGCTGAGAGATGTCCTTGTTTTGGAGGCGCGAGTGACCTGTCGACCTTGTGCCTTTAGCATGTTACCATAGAGCATGCCTTTGGGGACGCAGCCATCATCTTTTTGGCTTTAACGTACACAGAACACACTGAAGAGACTCAACAGGTTTCTGCAGAGAGAGAAACAGAATTAATGTTACAAGTCCAGTATGCCTCCTTCAGAAATCTTCCTTTGCCTGACGTGGCCCAAACAACTGAGTCGCTATAGATTCAAGAGAACAGACATACTGGAGATCCCTATAAACTGGTGTACTTCTACAATCAACACTCTGCTTTGCCAGAAGATGCTTAACATTGTTCAGAGGCTTCTTCTTTTGTTTTCCTGCCATTATTCTTTCATGTTCCTTTCTGCTCTCTAATTTCTTTTCTACATTCTGCACTGCTCTAGAGTGTCTGTATCAGCCATAAAACTTGCTTTTTCTCTTTATCTCTTCCTGTAAATCTCTTGGTATCCAGCATTTACAGGATTTGTTCATCCCATCCTTTGTGTTCATTGCAACATGTTGGCCCTTTACTCTCACTGTTTCCTTCTTGAATGCATCCCACTGCTCTGCCGCAGATTTACCTGAAATCTTCCAGTCCATTCTGGCTAAATCATATCCCATCTTTTAAAAATTGGCCTTCCCTTCATGTGGAGCTTTGATTTCAGGCCCATCCTTGTCCTTTTTCGAAACTATCCTTGAATGTAATGAAGTTATGATGCAAAATGCTCCCCTGCTGATTTTTTTATCTACTTACACGACTTTATTCCCTACAAGTAAGTCCAGGACTGGCACCTCTCTTGTAGGGCCTTCCACGTATTGGTTTAAAAGAAACCTCTTCTGGATACATAGTGTGAATTCCAATCCCTCCAAACCTTTCACGCTATGACTATCCAGTAATATTGGGGAAGTTGAAATCCCCTTATATTATTACTACATTACTTATACGCTTCTTTATTTTCAGAAGCCCTTCCTTTAAGGCCCTGCAGCCCCTTTTCATCTTGCTGACCTCTGTGACAAAGGCCAAAAGCATGGCAGCCATGAGCCACAGAGGCCTCCATTTCCCTCCTTTCCAAATGTGACATGGGCAGCCATGAGCAGCCTCTTTCACTCAGTGCAACTTCCCATAAGAGGGCTAGACTGCCATGAAGCTTCCTTGGAAGAACTATTACTCAGGCACATTGTTCGATTTCCTGTTGAGCATTCAGGCAGCCAACATTAATAAAATGGAACGACTGCAAATGTTATTTTAGCTGCTTGTCTCTTAGATTTCTTCTCAGTGGTAGATATGTTTTATGTGTGCAATGATCAGCCACTTTGAATAAACCAGTTAGTTACTTGGGTGCAATAGATAAGACATTCGCCATTGGAAGGAACTCTTATATCACTTAAAGAAAGATTATATTGAGTTAGGATTAAGCTTCTAATCCCTTTTCTGAGAGGTGTTTGTCCATCATTCAGTGGACTGCAGAGAAATGAACTGATTAGTGTGCCTGTTTATTGTGACAGCTATAGCTCAGTTGGGAGTATTCTTGCTGTAGAGTCGGAAGGTTTTGAGTTCAGCTCCCACTCGAGCACAGAAATCAAGGCTGACATTCCAGTGCAGTACTGACAGAGTATTGGAGGTACTGAGCTTTGGATCAAACGTTAAGCTAAAATGTCTTCCTTCAGAGATGGATATAAAAACTCCCATGGCACTATTTCAAAGAAGAGCAGAGGAATTATTCCAGATATCTTGACCAATATTGATCTCTCAACCAGCATCACAAAAACTGATTAACTAGTACTATCACCACATTGCTGTTCCTGGGAACTTGATTGTTCGAATTGGTTGCAGCACTCCTACTTCAGAGACTACTCACTGAAAGTGCTTCATTGACTGTGGTGCACTTATATGTCTGGTGCTTCTAAAGGATGCTATAGAAATGCAAGTCTTTGTTTTTACAGTTCTCTCGTGCTTTCATGAGCTGATTCAAAGCTGCGATTTTGTTGAGCTGACTCCAGTATTTTAGGTGTGAGCTGCTACTTCTAAAAACGATGAGCCTGTTTAGCGATATGCATGACTGATGTTAATCATATTCTGCTGACATGTAATGGAGCGTTGTTGTGCATATCCTGATTACTTTGCGTGGAAGGTAAACTTCACCCACTGAAGACACGAGCTTGCCCATGGAAGCTGACTGTTGGATTGGCTTTGTGAAGAATTATTTGCACAAATCTGATTTATAAGAGCATATTCGCTTTGTGTGAATGAGGGATAATCATCCTCTTCAACTGACCTTATTTCAACTTCATAATTTTAACTAAATTCTTTATACAGGGTAAAATAATAATATTTAGTAGTATAATGCTAAATATTTACGGCACAAAAACAGTCCTTTTGGCTCAATAGATCTACATCAATTTTTATACTCCTTCTGAGCTTCTCCTACCTTACTTTGTCTCAACCTATCACCTTATTCTTCCAATCTTTGTTATCCCCATACTTATCTAGTTTCCCCTTAAGTACATCTGTGCTATTCACCTCAATCATTTCATGTAGTAGTGAGCTTTCCACATTTCAGATTGCCATAAAGATGAAAGAAGCAACAAAATCAAGGTTAAGATGTTCAAAAAATATTCAGAAATAACTCTGCCGCATAAATATTCCTTGTGAGGAATTGAAAGCTATCTACGTATATTGGGGATGCTGGGGGATAGCGGTGGAACATTGGAAGTGTTCCTATTCAATCTCTTGCCCCTTAAAGACTTTATCTAACAAGCTAAGGCACTCAAGAAGGCAGCAAGCAAACAGAAGATTGTTAAAACGAATTTGGTCCTCTCCTTCTCTGAGGCAGCACTCCAAACAATTCTGAGACTGCATGTCTGTTGGGAGACAGCTGACAAGAAGGTTTCAAAGCGACCTCTCATTTCCAGACAAGCTTAGACCTCTGCCATCCTTTGCAGCTATCTGCAGTGTAATTACTTCCTTACAGCTTTGTTCTTACCTTCCATGCTCTGTCAATTTAAAAAGAAATCAGTTCTTCATTCTCAGCCCAACATCGTTTGATCTTTGACTGCAATGGCTAATATTAGTTTCTGGACAGTTACTTAACTTTGAAGTTTGGAAGTATAAGAGGAGTTTCTGGATGTATCCGTTCGCTAACTTTTGCCATATACAAAGAAGATTCAATACAGCCTGGCAAAAGGAAAATGGATTTATTTGGCCCAATGTGTAGGTTTTGCTTCATTTCTATCCTGGATGTTTGGCCTGGCCCAACATTACAACAAAGGGCATTGCCATCAATTTTAATAATTTCATCTGAAACACCCTTGGTTTGGAGCATTACGGGAGGCGTTGGCCTCGTATTATCATTTGAACTATTAACCAGAGCCCCAGGTAATGTTCTGGCAACCTGGGTTCAAATCCCATTGTGGATTTTAAAAAAAATATATGGAATGAAGAGTCAAATGCTGACTATGAATCCATTGTCGACTGGTGGAAAAACCATCTGGTTCACTCATACCCTTTAGGGAAGGAAGCTGCTATCCTGGTCTGGCCTATAGCTGACTCCAGACCCACAGCAATGTGATTGACTCTTAACTACCCTCTGGACAATTAGGAATGGGCAGCAAATGCTGCCTAGCCAGCGATGCCCTTGTTGTATGAATGAATAAAAAAAATGAATCCCAGTACAGCAGATGATGGAATTTGAATTCAATAAAAATCTGGAATTAAGAGTCTGATGATGACCATGAAGCCACTTTTGGTTATCAGGATAAAAATGACCAGGTTCACTAAGTCAATAAAGCAGTTGCAGAATATTCAATGATACAAATCTCTAACAATAATTTATTAGTGTTAGGAACAAGATTTCACAACGCAGTGTTTCCCTGCTAGACTAAGGAGGCTGCATGCCATTATAGGAACATGACCTGTCATTAAAAAGGTAAGAAAGCTGTTAAGTACTAGACTGATATTTTGCATCAAATACTAAAATTTCATGAAATTCACAGGGAGGTTGTGGATGAGCTGACATTTTTACACCGTTCTTGGTGGAGGGGTGCGTATAGTCAAACAAAATGCGGATATTTGCAAATCATGGGGTATTTCTTCAATGCCATAAGTTGCTTAATACATTGCACTTTGCTAATGCAAAATCATTAAACTCTCTGTTACTTTTGAACAAAATTCTGGGTCAGTATTTTTGTTGCTGTATCTTATTATCACGTTTGAGAAGTACTGTTTACAAAAACCACAGTTCAAGGCATCCTGGCGCAGCCTTATTATTGTTTTCTCAATGTTAATTCCTACTGTCTGCTCCAAGCATTGACCTTGATGTTAATATACAGGCAGGGAGAGTGTAGGGAAGAGGGTGTGGAAAACAAGGCAACAAGAGAAATGGAAACTTTGCTTATCCGAATTACATTATTCAAGAAACAGGATACAGCTTTGTGTCTAAAACTGGTTAGATTAAATACCTACATGTAGAACTGATGTGGAGTCCTGGTGTTGGACTGGGGTGGACAAAGTTACAAATCACACAACACCAGGTTATCGTCCGACAGGTTTATTTGAAAGTACAAGCTTTCAGAGCGCTGCTCCTTCATCAGGTAGATAGTGGGCCAGGATCATAAGACACAGAATTTATAGTAAAAGATAAAAGTGTCATACAACTGATGCAATGTATTGACCAAACTTAGATTGCTGTTAAGTATTTAGTCACTTAGAATGAGGATGCAGGTTTCAATTGATTGCTATGTAAATCCCAGACCTTGTTTCAAGTCACAGTCCCAAGATAACTTAAGGTGCTTGCAAGGTTTGTGAAGGTTTGTAGCTCAGGTTGAGGTTTGGGGTGTAGGTTTGCTCGCTGAGCACCTATACAACATATTCAAGAAGAACGGATACTCAGAAATACAGTCCGCAGATTCCTCAAGAATGGTGGGTTTGTGTGCTACTAGGACTCCGAGGGGTCTTAGTAGTCTGGCTGTCATTTCTGAAACTTCTTTGATGAATGGGAAGGTGGTTAGGGTTTCTGGCTGTGTTTGGTCTGCTTGTCGTGGTTTGTTCTTGAGGAATCTGTGGACTGTATTTTTTGAGTATCCGTTCTTCTTGAATACGTTGTATAGGTGGTTCTCCTCTGTTTTTCGAAGCTCGTCTGTGCTGCAGTGTGTGGTGGCTCATTGGAATAGTGTTCTGATACAGCTTTGTTTGTGTGTGTTGGGATGGTTGCTGGTGTGGTTAAGTATTTGGTCAGTGTTTGTCGGTTTTCTGTATACGCAGGTTGTAGTTCTCCGTTGGCCTTTCTTTCGACTGTGACATCCAGGAATGTGAGAACAAATCACGACAAGCAGACCAAACACAGCCAGAAACCCTAACCACCTTACCATACATCAAAGAAGTTTCAGAAATGACAGCCAGACTACTAAGACCCCTCAGAATCCTAGTAGCACACAAACCCACCAACACTCTCAAACAAAAACTAACAAACTTAAAAGACCCAGTACAACCCATGGACAAAACCAACGTCATCTACAAAATTCCATGCAAGGACTGCCACAAACACTATGTAGGACAAACAGGAAGAAAGTTAGCCACCAGGATACATGAACACCAGCTAGCCACAAAAAGACATGACCCTCTCTCCCTCGTAGCCCTACACACGGGGGAAAAAAATCACCAATTTGACTGGGACAACACATCTATCCTGGGACAGACTAAGCAAAGACATGCCAGAGAATTCCTCGAGGCCAGGCACTCCAACCACAACGCCATAAACAAACACATAGATCTAGATACCATCTATCAACCTCTCAGAAAACAAACAGGAAATGACATCACCACAAACCCCAGGAACCCCATCTAGGACAAACCTATAAATAGAAAGCAGGAGACAACAGCTTCGCTTTACTTGGAGGTCGCCATTGATGATGTTACCTAGCCAGGTAATGAAACGTCTGGATATCAAACCTACAGCTCAGCGAGCAAACCTACACCCTATAACTTAAGGTTTTATCAGTATATTAAGAAAAGGACATCCTGAGCTCAGGTTAGAGTCTTTCTGACTCCCAACCTTGAGTCAGACTGCTTCTGTTTCCAAAGTGGGAATTTATAAAATGTCATATGGACTGATTGCTTACGGATTGTGTGTTTTCAGAACAAAATAGAATGTATCTGCAAATACAAATCTGCAAATGCAAATTCACCCCATAGACCTATGTGTCTATAATGTAGTGGGATCACCTATAGGGTGACATGAACCATAGATCCTGATTGAGGCCATCCTCATGGGTATTGAACTTAGCTATCAGCCTCTACTTGGTGACTCCGTAAAGACTGCCTTCACCCGAAGAGCCGAGGCCGAATATCCTTGACCGCTGAAGTGACCACTGGGAGGGAACATACCTGTCTGGCAATTGTTGTGCAGTGTGTCCATTCATCCATTGTCATAGCGACTGCTTGGTCTCGCCAATTTACCATGCCTCGGGGCATCCTTGCCTGCAGCATATGAGATAGACAACGCTGGCTGAGTCACATGAGTACCTGCCACGCACATGGTGGGTGGTGTCCCCACGTGTAATGGTAGTATCCCTGTCACTCTGACACATCTTACAGTGGTTGCCATGACAGGGTCGTATGGTGATGTGGTCGATGTTGTCCTGAAGGCTGGATTGTTTGCTGCGAACAATAGTCTGTTTAAGGTTTGCCGGTTGTTTGAAAGCGAGAAGTGGAGGCTTAGGGAGGATCTTGATGAGGTGCTTATCCTCATTAATATATGTACAGTGGTAGCACAAACAAATGACAGGAAACTGAGGCCAGGGTCCTGTGGGGATGATCATTGCCATGATCAAGATAATTGAGAGAGGCTGAAAGTTTGCACCCAAATCAGGAATCTAGAGCCTAGAGGAGCATTAGTGATGACTGAAAAACCTGTAAAAATGTTGAAATATACCTCATATGGTCCAATATTTGATCCTTGCTCAGTTTTGCCTAAATTGGGATTCTATATGGCTACCCTTTCTCCCTCTTAGGGCTTTGGTTAATGGAGTCTAAATGATATTCATAACTTGCATATTTAGGCCTCCACTTTCTTCCTGCCAGTGTCCTACTTGCCTGCTCAATGGAATGTGTTAATATGGGGACACAGCAGGAACAAAACATGATTGGTGAAGGTACATGTTTTAACTGCATTCCCGCCCCCCTTCCCCCCCATTGCCTTGTGGTACCATGCTACACCAATGCCACACCTTCTGCTGAATATGTTTCAGCCAAATGGCCATAACCGAATACCTCAGGGTGTAATCTTCTTTCAGGTGAAGGGGACAGTCATCAGTGAGAGAATAACAGCAAAGTCATCATCTAATACTAGTCCCGGGGTTGAACACAATTAATCTGGCACTTGGAGTGTTCAGGGTCAGGGGTTTCATATTGTTCCGGTGTGTGCCATGGTCAGTCCTGAAGAATGATATGATATTATGCTACTCTGGGAGTTAGGGAAAGAGCAGCAGCTCCCTTTTCAGGATTCAAACATGGGGATATAGTGCTAAGGATAGATGTCTTGTGTAGCTTGATTTGTAGCTGCAGTTATTGTGACAGTCAATCATGATGGTATAAAGTCATAATATATTTACAAATGTGAGCTTTTATTTCCAACTCATGTAATCGATGTGCTCTTACTTTAGAAGCTTTTCTTTTTCATTTCGATCCCACTGTGTGTATTGTGATGGACTACTCTTGCCTGGCAGTGATGACTGTGGTGCGCAGCTCAATTTTAAATATGCCATTCCTAACCTGCACATTTAAAGCATTTTCTTCCTGCTACTGTCCTGCTTGCCTACCTCAGTGGAATAAGTTTATACAGGGACACAGCTGGACAAACGTGATTGGTGAAGGTACATGCCGCCCAGTGTTTTAACTGCACTCTCCAACCTGGGGTGTGAATCCCAGATGCCCTAGCAGTGGCAAATACTTCCACCATTGCTAGGCTCAAGATAGCACAAGCATAGACGTGTAGTGCCTACATAATGAGGTGACTAACAGAGAATAACATGAAATAATTAGAGCTTTTTTAAAAAAAAATGATTAGATTAGACTCCCATACAGTGTGGAAACAGGCCCTTCAGCCCAAACTGACCCTCCAAAGACTAACTCACTCAGACCAATGCACCTAATACTATGAGCAATTTAGCATAGTCAATTCACCTGACCTGCACGTCTTTGGACTGTGGGGGAAAACCCACACAGACACAGGGAGAATGTGCAACTCCACATAGACAGTCACCCAAGACTGGAATTGAACCTGGGTCCCTCGTGTTGTGAGGCAGCAGTGCTAATCACTGAACTGCTGTGCCACCCAACATTCAGAGAAAGAAACCCTCCAAGAAGCTCTCAGTAATGGGTACATAGTTGATTTTTGGTAAAATTCAGCACCTACTTTCAAATGTCCAATTTTAATAAAAATGCAAGATCAAAAACCATTGTATCTTAGATTTCTATCTGACAACAGGATATACTTGTCATCAAACATTTCCATTATAGGTTCTTATGTCCAAACTGCCTATTCAAACAAACTGAACTGTAATTACCCATCCTTCCAGAGGAGGCTCCACTTTTAGAGAACATGGAGCTAGCAATTATATTATATTCAATGGTATATAAAGCTATGATGCTCATTGAAAAATAAAACTGCAGTGATTGTAACCAGGTGGATCTTGTTGACTATGAGATCCTTGATTGGGCTTGTTAACCTGGGCCAATCAGGAAGCGCTGGCTGACCAATCTAAACAGGAGATAAATTAAAAAAAGGGAAAAAAAGAAGAACAAATGCAATCTAAACAGGTGTGGGGCTTGAGGTGCAGTGGTAGTGTCCCGACAACTGGACCAGGAGGCCTAGGTTCAAGTCCCATCTGCTCCAGAGGCGTGTGACAACATCTGTGAACAGATTGATTAGGTAAAATAGATCTAAACAGGGGATTTAGAATCTTCTCGGTTCAGGAGACTGACTCTGAGCTAGCTGGTTACAGCCAGCGAATTATGCATAAGTAAATAAAGGGTGACTTGGTGACAGGATACCAGCCTCTGTGCAGTTATTTCAGAAACAAAGAATTATTGACAGTGAAAATATAGAAAACCAAGAGTTAACAACTTTTATGTTGATATATGTCACATATAATAAGCCCATACATATTGAAACATTGTAAAGAAGATTTCAAATGCAGCAGGATGTGGAAGCCTGTGTTGTATTGATTTTACTCATTGCCAGCTGCTTATATTGTTATAACCTTGGCTGTTGGCTTATGGATGTTCCCTTATTGGTCTCACTTTCTTCTCCTTTCTTAATCCTGCAGGTACAATGTGGACTCAAGGAGCACAAACATTTCAAAACATGTGAGTTTGGCAAATTAATGCTTATTGGCAGTTATTGAAGGTTCTAGATATAGCAGGGCTGTCAATCAAATAACATCAGATACGTTGCCCCAGAATGGTTTATTAAGACTACAGTCTCCACACAATTTATGTGTTCCACCTGCATAATCATCCCTTCAAGATAACACATTCTGTGTAGATAGTTGGCGTAGTGTTGTTTTACCCTTAGAAACGAACTGGCAGCAAAATTTAGCCATTAATTACTCGAATGAGATAAAGTCAGAACAACTTTATAAAATTATCTTAGTACCTTAGTAAAGTGTAGCTATAAATTTAATTTACACTCCAACTTGAGCTACATACTGGCTGGGTTAATAGCAGGTGGGCAACACACAATCCGATTTCTTCCTGTAGTTTTTGATCATCAGGTTCTTCCTCTCTCCTTCTCTTCTCTTCTGCTCTGGTTTGAAGTTTTCTCTGACATGCAGACCTGATCAGGAATGTCTCTTTTATCTTGGTTGTTCTCCAGTTAACCCCCTCCCTCTCCTGAATCATCTTCAGTCTCATGGAGATCATGCCCTGAGCATGCTTTTCATGACCAACCATGAATGATTTATGCGGATTTTTGCTGATCTCTATTTGATGTATTGAGCTGTGCATTTATCATTGCTTGTTCCATCTTATTTCAAGCTGCTATGTTCTGTTGCTCCTTCTCTCAAAACGCACTCTCCTCCCATTTCCCTACCCTTTTAGCTTATACAAGCAGGCATCCAGGTCTCAGATTTCAGCTGATGTGGAAGGTTTTAAAAAAATGTTTCCACTTTTATATGATGCCCTATTTCTACATTCTCTCACATTCCTATTCTATTCTATAAAGAAAGATATCTAGTCAAGTTAAATGTTACTTTCTAATAGAGTTGGATGCTAATAAACTTCTTTCTGAGGTTTGGTGCCCAGAATGGAAACCATAAAGGTAGATTATAAAAAGTTTTATTTGATTATAAATTAACTTTCACCCCTCTGCATTCCAGAACCCTGAGACAAAAGTCAATGTTCCTTTGCCTTTTATTAAACCCATCCACTAGCTTTTAGTAATTTCACAGAATCACAGAACTATTGCAGCACACAGAGGTAGAGTGTTTGGCCCATCATATCTGCGCTGGTCCTGTGAGGGCTTGTTATAACTCAGTGCCATTCTCCTGCCTTTTTCCCATTACCCTGGATTTTATTTCAATTTAAGTAATTATTTAATGATCCAATTCAATACCTCAGCTGAGACCATCTCTATTATATTTCCCAGTAGTGTGTTCCAGAGTCTAACTACTCACTGCATTAATCAATTTTTTTTCTTACATCACATTCACTTCTTTTGCAAATTAACTTTTATAGCTGTGCCCCCTCATTTGTGAGCATTTTCATTATTCTTAAAACTTCCACCAAACCTCCTCCTCGGCCTTCTCCTCTCTAAGGAAAACAATCCCAACTTCCCTGATCAATCCTCATTATTGAAGTTTCTCATCCCTGAAATCATTGCTATACCCCGAAATCTATTTGCTTTTCCACAGTTCCAGGCCTCTGATCAGAAATAAAACAAGGAACTGTGGATGCTGGAGACCTGAAAGACACAGAACCAGATTGATGTAGAAACACAGCAGGTCTGGTAACATCTGTGGAGAGAAACAGAGTTAAAGTTTTGAGTTCAGTAACCCTTCTCCAGAACGCCAGGTCACTAGACTTGAAACATTAACACTGTTTTCTCTCCTAATTTGCTGCCAGACCTGCTGTGTTTCCGCATCAATCTGTTTCTGGGTCTTTCTGATCAAAAGCTGTCTGTGCAGAAATCATGTTTTAAAAAAATCGTGGGAGAATTCCCCACAATATTTACTCCATTCATTCTCTGAATGGGAAATTCCAGTTAGAATGTCAGAGATCCAATATATTGGGGTGGCACGGTGGATTAGTGGTTCGCACTGCAGCCTCACAATGCCAGGGATCCAGGTTTGATGCCAGCCTCAGGCAACTGTCTGTGTGGAGTTTGCATGTTCTCCCCGTGTCTGCGTGGGTTTGCTCCAGTTTCCTCTCCCAATCCAAGGATGTGTAGGTTAGTTGGATTGGCCATGCTAAATTGCCCGTGGTGTTAGGTAATGGGTAAATGTAGGGGTATGGGGTGGGTTGCGCTTTGGTGGGTCAGTTTGGACTTGTTGGGCCGAAGGGCCTGTTTCCACACTAATTAATCTAATCTAATCTAATCTAATCCCTGGAACTTTGCGGAGGCCTATTAAAAAAAACTCCCAGCAGTGTGACCTCTCCTCTCCTGTTTCTAACTTCAGCCCATACCACCTCAGTAGACAAATTATCATCAAAAGTTCTTTCAGCCACTGTTATACTGTCCTTAACATCCATTCCTGACCCTGCTCCATCCATGTCTCCAAAATGGCCACAACATCGAAGTCCCAGGTACTGACCCATGCTGCAAGCTCACCTCCCTTATTCTGGATACTTCTGACATTGAAGTAGACACACTTCAAACCAGTTTGCTGTCTGCCAGCACACTCCTGTGACCATGAAATCCTGTTCATGTCCTCCTTATTCATATCCTCCTGTGCATTGGAACTATATCACAAGTTCCCATCCCCCTGCCAAAAACAGCAACACAGAAAAGATTTATCCTGTGCAGTAATCTGTGAAAACTTGAGAGGCCCAACACTATTTAAAGTAAAAGTTAACAACTTTATTTTTTTAAATATACCAGAGAATAATTAACTAAAGACTATTTACAATTCCATCCTCCAACCCATCTGTTACTTTCCCTTCTATAATACTAGTCCAATAAAATCCCCAATTAAGATTTACCAGAAAATTCAAAATTCAAAACCAGGCAACTATTGAATCTTCTCTTGTCGTCTTTTCTTCTTAGGGATTCCTGTTTCACAGGTCACTGATCGATGAAGGTACCTTTAAGAGGGCTATTGTTCAGGCAGTCTGTACGTGCTGGTGGCTTGGCAGATCTCCTCCCATCTGTTTAATTCTTCCCCATCTTATACCCCAAAGCATCAGATTATGCCATTGGCTTTTAATATTGTCAATATACTAAATTCAAACTTGATTGGAGTTTGGTATGTTTGGGGTATAATTTAAACTGATTGGCCATATTCAAATTTCTTTCTGTCTCCAGGCAACCAGCTCCCTAGCCACGTGTTACATTGTATCTTACTCAGAACACTTGGTGCTGTCAGGTCATCCTGCTAGCTTTTAACTTTCTTAAAGGTACAGTACACCCACATCTTCATAACAGTCACTGGGTCAAAATCCTGGAATTTGCTCTCTCCAGGAACTGTGGGTCAACCTATAGCGCATGAACTGCAGCAGTTCAAGAAGGTAGTTCACCACCTTCTCAAGGACAACTAGAGACGGGGAATAAATGCTGGCCAGCCAGTGACGTCCATGTCCAATGAGTAAATTAAAAAAAAATCTTAGTTACTCTAGTCAGTTCAACTTTAGAGCCACTGTTTCTATACAACTATCTTTTTCAATTCTGTCAGAGTACATTTAGGTAATAATATTGAGGCCAATGCATTAGTGAACTTATCAAGTGCTATGCTTCTGGAGTTTTTAAAATTGGTGATGGAAAGATCGAGTGGCTCAAATGAATGTGCTTTCACCTCCAGAAGCTGGCTTTCAATCGAGACCAGACTGATGAGATGGAAGCATTCAGTCCCTGTTGGCTGTCAGTGATCTTACTCAAATTAGTTTGAGCTGCCTGAATCTATTCCAAGTACACATGAGACTGAGGCACAATAATTCAGCTCTAAATTCACACGGAAAATATGCAGTCCCATTTAATGTGCTCACACAGTTGGTTGCTTGAAGAATCTGAAATGTCACATTAGTGTGAGGGTACTCTGGAGGAATTCAAAGACTGCTTTGCTCTGCATGTAGTCCATGCTATAACAACCTCGAGAGTGTTTTAGACTGAAAACAAAATGCAAGAACTGGGCCTGAAGCTTGTGATAATTTGCATTTTGTCTTGGGCTTAAAGCTAAAAAAAAGCACAGTCATAACACTTTATTGTAATGAAAAACATAAACATCAAAAGCATACACCCTGATTTTAGCCTGAGGGATCATGTGAGAACAATTATTTGGATTATAAATGGTCATTAACACAGTCATAGAGTTGTACAGCACAAAAACAGACCCTTCAGTCCAATTCATCCATACCGACCACATATCCCAAATTAATGTATTCCCATTTGCCAGCATTTGATCCATACCACTCTAAACCCTTCCTATTCATATACCCATCCAGATGCCTTTTAAATGTTGTTATTGTTCCAGTTACCACCACTGCCTCTGGCAGCTCATTCCATACACACACCACCCTCTGTGTGAAAAAGCTGCCCCTCAGCACCTTTTTTAAATCTTTCCCCTCTTACCTTAAACCTATGCCCTCTAGTTTTGGACTCCCCCATCCTGAGAGAAGAACCTTGTCTATTCACCCTATCCGTACCCCTCATGATTTTATAAACCTCAATAAGATCACCCCTCAGCCTCCGATGCTCCAGGGAAAATAGCCACAGCCTAGTCAGCCTCTTTCCAAATCTCAAACCCTCCAATCCTGGCTACATCCTTGTAAATCTTTTCTACAGCCTCTCAAGTTGAAGAACATCTTTCCCATAGAAGGGTGACCAGAATTGAACACAGTATTCCAAAAGTGGGCTGACCAATGCCCTGTACAGCCACAGCATGATATCCCAACTCCTAATGTTCTGACCAATAAAGGCAAGTGTACCAATTGCCTTTTTCATTACCCTGTCTACCTGTGATTCCACCTTCAAGGAACTATGAACTTGCACCCCAAGGTGTCTTTGTTCAGTCACATTCCCTAGGACCCTACCATTAAGTATAAAGATCCTGCCCTGATATGCTTTACCAAAATGCAACACCTCACTGTTATCTAAATTAAACTCCAACTGCTACTCTTTGGCCCATCTGCTTAAGGTCCCATTGTACTGGATGTAGGTTTGCTCGCTGAGCTGCAAGGTTCATTTCCAGACATTTTGTTACCCTGCTTTCTATTTATATGTTTGGGCTTCTTTGGGTTTCTCAGCATTGCTGTGCCTGAGGCCCACTGAAGATGTTACCTAGTAAGATAATGAAACAGCTGGAAATGAACCTTGCACCTCAGCGAGCAAACCTACATCCAAAACCTCAACCTGAGCTACAAATCTTTTCAAACTCATTAATTCCATTGTACTCTAAGATAACTTTCCTCATTGTCCACTTCACCTCCAATTTTGGTGTCATCTGCAAACTTGCTAACCCTTTCTCCTATATTCACACTCAAATCATTTATATAAATGACAAAAAGCAGTGGACCCAGCACCGATCGTTGTGGCACACTGCTGGTTACAGGTCTCTAGTCTGAAAAACAATCTTGGTCTCCTACCTTCAAGCCATTTTGTATCCAAGTAGCTAGCTCTTCTGGATTCCACACAATCTAAACTTGCCAACTAGTTTACCATGTGGAACCTTGTTGAATGCCTTGCTAAAATCCATACAGACAATGTCCACCACTCTGTCTTCACCAATCATCTTTGTCACTTTATCAAAAAACTAAATCAAATTAGTGAGACACAATTCCCCATGCACAAAGCTATGTTGACTTTCCCTAATCAGTCCTTGCCTTTCCAAATATATATAAATTCTGTCCCTCAGAATCCCCTCCAACAATTTACCCACCATTAAAGTCAAGCTCACTGGTCTATAGTTTTCTGGCTTTTTCTTAACACCTTTCTTAAATAATGACACCACATTAGCCACTATCCAGTCTTCCCCATTGAGAATATTCCCGACATTCACTCTTCAGAACTTTGTATTTTTCTCTTCGTATGGTATTGGTACTAACGTGTACAGCAACCTCCTGTTAGTCACTGTCTCTTTTGAGAATATTCTGTACCCCCTCAGAGACATCCTTGACCCTGGCATCAGGAAGACAACGCATCATTCTGATGTCTTGCTGTCAGCTGCAGAAACGGCTATCTATGCCCCTGACTAGAGAGTTCCCTATCATAATCTTGCCCTGAACATGCTCCTTTCTCATTCAGAGCATTGGAATAACATCAGAGCCCAGCGAGGGTTTTGACCAGAATGATATCAACACTCATATACAGAATCCATTGGTCATTGCAAGAGTTACCCAGGTACCTAGCTTTGCTGGTATGTTTTTCTTTCACAGCCAGGCAGATCTTTGATTTATTGTTAACTAATTGTTCAACAGCATATGAAATAGCACAACACTTGTTACAATTCCAAACATTGTATCGCTAACATTCTCGCTTTCTTCTTTTAATGCCATAACTTGTTTTCCTGTATTGGACAAACAGAAGGTGAGAAGCTATTGTCTAATCTATTATTGTTATAGAGAGAAATGTAAATGTGATAGTACAGCTTAAGGGTGCTCCAGCATCTTGTGTGACAGAGGCTACAAATTGTTTTTGAGTTTGCCAGCTTCTGTTGAGAGAAAGCCTTTGCTGAACGCCCTTTGCAATCTGGTCTGCCAAAATGCATTGAGCCATTGAGTCTGACTACCCCACATGTTTCAGGGCGCAGGTGAGGCCAGGGAATGCATCAAACACCAAGGTCTATTGAGCATTAAATCCTGCAAGTCTGCTATTGCCTAATAAATAGAGTGCTTATTTCAGCTTCAGACCCTACAGTAAGAACTACAACAATTGCAAACTCCGGTCTGTAATTTGTGTGTGTCACCTTCAGACCTTAGTGCGCATTGAAGTTTGCTTGCAATGAATTTCAATTAGGTTATTTACATGGTATGAAGTACTTGTCTATAATGATGGAGACTCAGCCACTTTCTCACTAGTATATTGATGTATTTTGAATTACTTTATTGACTAATGCATTTGCTAGTTTTATGTATGGACATAAAATTGAAATACTTACAGTTAATTGGACAAAGCTTTCATACAGCAACAATACCTTCATAAACTACATGGGCAAAAAAGCAGGCAGTCCTGAAGTATCAGATTCCAAGAGTATTGACATCTAGACTACCAAGTGTTAACTGATGTAATACTTGCCTCTGAGACATAAGCTTGTGGTTTCCCCAAGTCTCACTCCAGATCCTCAGCCTATAACCCAGGCTGTCACAATTCAGCACCAAGCGAGTGCTTCAGCATTAAAAGTGCTGCTTTCAGATGATATTTAAACTATGGCCTCACTTGTCTTCTTTTATGGACATTATAAATCCCATGGGACTACTCCGAGATGACCAGAGCATATTTTACCAAAGCTTGACCATCACCACCCACCAGAAGCAGGTTTTCTGGTCATCTGTGTCAAATGCTACTTGTGGAACTTGTTGGTTCAGAATTACCCCTTTGAGTTGGGTAATTTCCTAATGTTGCATTCCCATCTCTTGTATGATTTCTGAAGAAGATAATTTCGGAGATTGTAGAAGCAAAGGTGGTGATATTTCAGGAATCACTGGAATCAGGGAGAGTCCCAGAGGATGGCAAAATGGCTTATTTAATACCCCTGCTTAAGAAGGGAGGGTGGCAGAAGATGGGAAATTATAGACCTACGTTGGTTGATGGTAAGATTTTAGAGTCCAATAATTTCAGAGAACTTGGGAAGTGCATGATAACATAGGGCTGATACACACAGCTTCATTAAGCGAGGTCATTTTTGGGCTCCCTATCTAAAGGAGGATTTGTTGGCTTTGGAAATGTCCAGAGGAGATTATAAGAATGATCCTGGAGATGAAGGGCTAGTCATATGAGAACTCTGGGTCTGTACTCAATGGAATTTTTAAAGATAAGGGAGTATCTCATTGAAACTTACAGAATACTAAGGGGGCTGGATAGAGTGGAGAAGATGTTTCTACCAATAAGAGAGACTAGGACCTGAGTGCACAGCCTCAGAGTGAAGGGGTGACCCTTTAGAACTAAGATGAAGAGGAATTTCTTCAGCTAGAGAGTGGTGAATCTGTGGTACTCATTGCTACAGAAGGCTGTGGAAACCAAGTGATTGAGTGTCTTTAAGACAGAGATAGATAGGTTCATAATTGATAAGGGAATCAAGGGTTATGGGAATAAAGCAGGAAAATGGAATGGAGAAACTTATTAGCCATGATCAAATAGTAGAACAGACTTGATGGGCTGAATTACCTAATTCTATCCTTTTGTTATGCTCTTACAAAACTGTCAAAATAAAGAAGAGTGTATTCAAACTCCACTTGAAGAATGTCTCCTCTTAGCAGATCATAAACTGTCAATTAAGGACAAGGTCATTCATATTCATTGAAAAAATGCTGTCTAAAGCATAATAAATCTGTCAAAGTAAACATTGAATCCATTAAAATATGACCAAAGAAACATAATCCTTTTAATTGTCACAATATGGTCAAAAACATTTACTGTCCCCTTGAAACCTGTGTAAACAACCCCTGTAGAACTGAATCTAATGGAAGGTTTTAGAACTCAGCCAAGCATTCATAATGAGATTGCACAGCTGAATAAACAAAGACTGTAATATTTAAAACATTAAGATGTTTTGAAATTGATTGAATAGTCACTTAGTCATTTTTTAAAAAGCTCCACAGATGTGTGGAATTTAAATAAAAGTAAATTTCAAAGCACGTGGACCAAATGCCATATTAATATCTAATTCTCAACATTGTTGAAAACCTCAGAACCCTTAATCTAGCGGGTAAAGTACTCTGGTGCTTTTAAACACTTACACAATGCTGATCAATTCCATGACCACTTTCTTTATGATCCCTATGATCAATCACATTGTTAAAAGCATGCTCAACATAACACCCAACACCTATTTATAGAATTTGAAATTTACAAGCCCTTTTAAATTTACCCATCAAAAGGTTCCTAACGCCATTTCAAGCACCCACCTCCCCCCACCCCCCCCCCCCCGCCCCCGACACACACACACGCCAACAAGACTCATGATTGATTTATATGGCATTTTTCACACTGACTTCAGGAACCCATAGAATTCACAGAAGATCAAAACTCAATGAATTTTAAAATAGAGGTGGACAATTAAAAGGCTGAACCCATCACATAAGTGAGCCAGGGTCATGACCCATCATGTTTCTTATGCCTGTCATCACATGGCCAGCCAGAACTGGTTAGGAATTTTAGATGTAAGAGTTCCCTGCCTCCATTTGCAGCTATCAAATGCATTTTTACCCAACATCAAAATGTAGTCTACCATGTCTAATGGCTGTTTTGTTTGAATATCTAACAACACTAGCCTCACTTTTACAGTAATCCTGTGGCTATAAAATTGTTAGAAGATTCTGAAGATGTTGAAAGACATAAATGCAAGTTTGTTCACTTGCCTAGTAAAATTTGATAAGCACTAACTAAATCGCATTGTGAGTTTCTCAGCAAGGAAGGGAGTTCAGGGTTACTTTACCCTTGACTGTTTCTGCATTTTCCAAGTTGTCTCCTCAATACTAAATCAATACAGGTAAACATTTTCTGTAAATAGCATCACAGAAATCTTTGGGTTGAAAGCTTTTCAAAACAACAATCTCCTGGAGCTTAGCTTTTATCTGTTTTTTTTACTTAATGCAGGTACAGCTTGTTTTTGACATCTGTGTTTAAGAGCTCTCCTGCTGCAGATGGTATTGGAGAACTATAGAGTGTAATCAAAGTGCTCATTGCAGGTATTGAGAAATAAATGTGAATTGGACCTCCTGCTCCTGCATAGAAGGTGGACTGTATAGTGTATTTTCCCAATTTATTGAAAAAGACCTTCACGATGTAACATTTCTTCCCTTTTAACAACGGTCTTTACTAACCTGAGATGGCTTGATAAAAGGTATTTCTACAAATGGACCCAGTACTTCTTTGCTCGTGAACAGAAAATCAGTTGGAAATCATATTCATTATGGCATTGTCTGCCTTTACCACCACACAAAAATGTATGTGAATGATGGGTGCGTACTGGGTCAAACTGGTGTGATGCACGTGGTTAGACAGATTGTCACCTCATACTGTCCAGATTTCATAAGAATGGATCAAAAATCAAAGAAAAGCAGAGTGTTCAGCCACATTCAGTAATCAACAGTTTACACTCAGTTTAGGAGAATAAGGAAGGAAACAGATCATACCCATGTGAATCCAACCAGATTTTCAGATTTTTGATATTTATGGTTTTGAAACATACATGGTTTTTGCACACCTCATCACATCTCTCAAGCATCTGACTGCTAATGAGTTACTTTGAAATGCATTGCTCCAAAGTATGTAGCCAAGCATAGCAATAATGGGATCCTACAAGCTATACTGATTTAATGTACAGTCAGTTCTTCTATAACACAATGGTTACGTTCTTGTGCAACCCTACATTATAGAATAATCGTGCTTTAGAAATAGGACTTAAAACGTTGGTGCTGTAATTGTGCTACAAACAATACACATTTTAAAAGTTTGTTCTGTAGAAACAACATCTCCAATTCATCAATCACATTACAGTGAATTTGCATTGACAAAGCACACAGTATAACAGAAAGACCTGCAAGGATTGACGAGGGTAGGGTAGTGGATATTGTCTACATGACTTTATTAAAGCAGTTGGCAAGGTCCCTCATGGTAGTCTGGTTCAGAAGATTAAGTTGCATGAGATCAATGGATAGTTGGCAAATTAGATACAAAATTGGCTTGGTTATAGATGGAGAAAGTGAGGACTGCCAATGCCAGAGATTTGAATTGAAGAGTGTAGTGCTGGAAAAGCACAGCTGGTCAGGTAGCATCTGAGGAGCAGGAGAATGAATGTTTTGGGCATAAGCCTCTGATGAAGGGTTATGCCTGAAATGTCGATTCTCCTGCTCCTCAGGTGCTGCCTGACTAGCTGTGCTTTTCCAGTACCACATTCTGGGTCATAGGTGAGAAAGGATAGTTATGGAGGAGTGTCTTTCTGTCTGGAGGTTAGTGAACAGTGGTGTTTCACAGGGATCAGTGCTCAGACCTCTGTTGTTTGTAATGATTTGGATGAAAATGTAGATGGCTTGATTAGTAAGTTTGCAGATGACATGGAAATTGGTGGAGTTGTGCACAGTAAGGAAGGTTGCCAAAGGATACAGCAGAATATAGATCAGTTGAAAAGTTGGGTGGAGAAATGACAGATGGAGCTTAATCCAGACAAATGTGAAGTGATGCATTTTGGGAGGTCAAAACTAAAAGGAAAGTATAAAGTTAATGACAAGACCTTTAGAAGCATTGGTGCAATTCTATAGCTCCCTGGAAGTGGAACACAAGTGGATAAGGTGGTAAAGAAAACATAGGGAATGCTTGCCTTCATTGGTCAGGGCAGTGAGTATAAAAGTTGGCAAGTTATGTTGCAGCTGCATAAAACTTCAGTTAGGTCAGATTTAGAGTATCATGTGCAGTTCTGGTTGCCATATTATAGTAAGGATGTGGATGCTTTGGAGAGAGTGCAGAAGAGGTTTACCAGGATGTTGCCTGTTTGGGTGGATTAGTTATAAGAAGAGGTTAGACAAACTTGGATTGTTTTCAGTGAAGTGTTGGAGGCTGAGGGGCAGCTTGACAGAAGTATGTAAAATTATGAGGCATGGATAGGGTGGATAGTTGGAGTCTTTTTTTCCCAGGATGTAAATATCAAACACTGGGGCTGCAGGTTTAAGATGAGAGGGTGGAAATCTCCTTTAAGAGATGCATGAGCAAAATTTTTACACAAAGGGTGGAAAGTGCCTGGAGAGGTGGTAAAAGCAGATACTTTAGCAAAGTTTAAGAGGCATTAAGACAAACATACGAAGAGGCAAGGAATAGAGGGATATGGACCATATGCAGGCAGATGGCATTAGTTTAGAAAGGCAGAAGGACCTGCTCCTACTCTATATCCTATGTTCTGAGATAAATGACAATCTGCTTTAAGTGCTCTTAGTTGAGGGAAGCCTATTAGCCTGACAATGAATCACTGTTCTCTCTGAACAAGTGCCATAGAATCTGCAACATGCACATAAACCAATCAAACACTCTTGAACTAGTTTAACAACTCATCCAAAAGGCAGAACCTTCTTTTGGCAAACTGCTATCATAGAATCCCTACAGTGTAGAAATAGGCCTTTGGCCCAACAAGTCTACACCGACTCACCATTCAAACCCATTCACCATTACTCTAATGAATCTATCCTACTCATCCCTGAACACTTTGAGCAATTTAGCATGGCCGATTCACCTTACCTGCACATCTTTGGATTGTGGGAGGAAACCAGAGCAGCCAAAAGAAATCCACACAAATGTGTCGAGAATGTGCAAACCCTACACAAACAGTCGCTCAAGGCTGGAATCGAACCTAGGTCCCTGGTGCTGTGAGGCAGCAGTGCTAACGATGCTGCCCAATGGTTGCTAATACCTAGACTATTAGCTCAAACTGTGCTTGCATCAATAACCTTTTGACTTAACGATGAAACTACTTCTCACTCAGCCTGGTTCAGAATCCTAAAGATATATAATATCGAACTTCATACAACAAGCATCACACATTCAACCTAAGGAGAGCTCCTGAAATATTCAAGCAGATGTTCTCATCCAGCAAGGATCATTTGTTCTTTTCACAGAAACAAAGCAAAATTATAATCATAAGGGAAGTGGTCCTAAGTCAATTGATTAAGCTGCAGGCTGACATATTTCCAGGTCCAGATAGACTTCATCCATGATGGATATTGCTAATGAGGTAGTGAATGTATTGGGGATTGATTTTCCAAAAATTCCTAGATTTAGGAAAGGTTCTATTGTACTGAAAAATGACAAATATAACCATTGTATTCAAGAAAGGAGGAAGGCAGAAAACAGGAAACTATATGCCAGTTAGCTTGTCTTCTGTTTTGGTGAATGTGTTAGAACCAGTCATTAAAAGGTTTATAACGGTGCACTTTGAAAAACTCAAAGCTACCAGGAAAAATCAGCATAGATTCGTCAAAGAGAAATCATGTTTAATCAAATTCTTGGAGTTCTTTGAAGAAATAGCACATGCTACGGATAAAAGGAAGCCTGTAGTCATATTTTATTTGTCCAGAAGGCATTTGTCGAGATGCCAGATCAAAGGTTATTTCAAAACTAAAAATTTATATTGTGGTGGGTAACATATTAGCATGGCACATTAGCCAAAAAACAGAGTATGCATAAATGGATCTTTGTCAGATTTACAGAATGTGACAAGTGGAGTCCCACATGGATTGGGGTTTCAGTTTTTTCCAAAGTATATAAATAAAGTAAGTGAGAGGAACAAAGCCACGGTAACAACATTTGCAGCCAAGATACGTAGGAGAGTACATTGTGGAGAAGACACAAGTTGCTGATGGATGTGAATAGATAGAGCAAGTGGTCAAAAAAGCAGCCAGATAGAATTTATTTTGGAAAAATGTGAAGATTTTTACTTCTGCAGGAAAAGAAAACAGAAAAGTAGGGTATACCTAAACAGAGTGATGTAGAATTCTGAGCAATCTAGGTGATTTGGTGCATGAGTTACAACAAGTAAATACATAGGTACAGCATGTAATTAGGAAGGCGAATGGGATGTTATCCTTTATTACCAAAGGTACTGAACTTAAAAGTGAGGGTGTTATCCTTTAGTCATACAGGGCATTGGTGAGATCATATCATAAATATAGTGTGCAGCTTTGGTTCCTGTATCGATGTAAATGCATTGGAGGTGGTTCAGAGGAGGTTTGCTACATTGATACCTGAAATAAGCAGGTATGAGAATAGGTTGTACAGGGTGTGCTTGTTTGCATTGACGTTTTGAAGATTGAGGGGTGATTGATTGAAGTCTATAAGATCCGGAAAAGTCTTAAAGTGACCAAAAGACAGAAAAAGAATAGGAAGGCAGAGCAGCTGTCCCCTGCGGTCATCTCCCTCAAAAACAGGTATACCATTTTGGATAATGTTGGGGGAGATGGCTCACCAGGGGAGGGCAGCAGTTGTCAAGATCATGGCACTGTGGTGGGCACTGCTGTTCAGAAGGGCAGGAAAAAGACTTGTAGGGCGACAGTCATAGGGGATTCTATTGTGAGGGGAGTAGATAGGCGGTTCTGTGGCCGAAAACGGGACTTCCAGGTGTTATGTTGCCTCCCAGGTGCTCGGGTCAGGGATGTCACTGATCGGCTGCAGAGTATTCTAAAAGGGGAGGGTGAACAGCCTTGGTGCATATAGATACCAACGATATAAGTAAAAAGTAAGGTGAGGTCCTGAAAGAAGAATTCAGGGAGCTAGAAGAGAAGTTAAAGGGGAGGACCTCAAAGGTAGTGATCTCAGGATTATCACCAGTGCCACGTACTAGTCAGTGTAGAAATGAACAAATAGGCAGGATGAACAGTGGCTTGAG
Organism: Chiloscyllium punctatum; assembly: GCF_047496795.1. Lineage (NCBI taxonomy): Eukaryota > Metazoa > Chordata > Chondrichthyes > Orectolobiformes > Hemiscylliidae > Chiloscyllium > Chiloscyllium punctatum. The sequence goes on along the minus strand of NC_092750.1, from coordinate 19,075,983 downwards.
AGATGGTGTAGGAGGGAGGGGTTCAGATTTGTTGGACATTGGGACCGGTTCTGGGGAAGGTGGGACTATTACAAAAGGGAAGGTCTACATCTGAACCAGACCGGAACCAATGTCCTTCGGGGAGTTTTTTTTTACTGCTGTTGGGGAGGTTTTAAACTAATGTGGCAGGGGACTAGGAACCAGAAGAAAAAACAAGTAGGCAGTGAGGTGGAAACTGGAGATTGTAAGAATTATGAAGATAACATTAATAAGGGGAAGAGTAGGCAGAGAGCAGGTGAGCTCAAAAGAACTGGTGGCCTGAAATGCATCTACTTTAGTGCAAGGAGTATAGTGTGTAAGACAGATGAACTTAGGGCTTGGATTGGTGCCTGGGAGTATGACATTATTGACATCAGAGACTTGGTTGAAGGAAGGGCATAATGATTGGCAACTAAATGTTCCAGGATATAGACACTTTAGATGGAACAGGGATGGAAGTAAAAGAGGGGGTGGAGTTGCATTGCTGGTTAGGGACAATACCATGGCTGTGCTAAAGGAGGACACTATGGCGGTCTTGGGTAATGAGGCATTGAGAAATAAGAAGGGTGCAGTTACATTGTTGGGGCTGTATTACAGACCTCCCAACAGTGAGCGTGAGGTAGAATAACAAATAGGTAAACAGATTATGAATGGATGTAGAGGCAATAGAGTTGCGATGATGGGAAATTTTAATTTTCCCAACATTGACTGGGATACACTTAATGTCAGAGATCTGGATGGGGTAGAATTTGTACGAAGCATTGAGGAGAGTTTTCTAGAGCAGTATGTCGATAGTCCGACAGGGGAAAGGGCCATATTGGACCTGGTACTGGGGAACGAGCCTGGACAAGTGGTAGAAGTTGCAGTGGGGGATTTCTTTGGGAACAGTGACCACAATTTTGTAAGTTTTAGAATACTCATAGATAAAGAAGAGAGTGGTCCAAAGGGAAGAATACTAAACTGAGCCAAGGCCAATTATATAAAAATTAGGGAGGAGCTGGGAAATGTGGATTGGACACAGCTATTTGAAGGGAAGTCCACATTTGATATGTGGGAGGCTTTCAAGATAGGTTTAAGATAGTGCAGGATAGGCATGTCCTGTTGAAGGCAAAGGATAGGAAAGGCAAGATTCGTGAACCATGGATGACAGGAGAAATTGTACAACTAGCCAAGAGGAAAAGGGAAGCGTACATAAGGTCTGAGCCGCTAAGAACAGAATGGGCCCTGGAGGAATATCGGAAGAGTAGGACAAGTCTTAAACAAGGAATCAAACGGACTAAAAGGGGTCATGAAATAGTTTTAGCAAGCAGAATTAAGGAGAATCCCAGAGCATTTTATTCTTATAAGAAGCAAGTGAGTAACTAGAGAAAGGATTTGTCGACTAAAAGATAATGAAGGAAGGCTGTGTGTCGAACCTGAGAGAAGGGGTGAGATTCTGAATGATTACTTTGTATCAGTGTTCACTGAGGAAAGGACCATGATGAATCTTGAGATTAGAGATAGAAGTTTGATTAGTCTGGATCACTTTGGCATAATTAGGGAAGATGTGTTGGGTATGCTAAAGGTTATTAAGGTGGACAAATCCCCAGGACTGCATGGGATCTATCCCAGGTTGCTGAGGGAGGCGAGAGAGGAAAGAGCTGGGGCCCTGACCGATATCTTAGTGGCATCCTTAAATACAGGTGAGGTGCCAGAGGACTGGAAGGTTGACATGTTGTTCCCCGTACACGAAGGGTATTAGGGATATTCCGGGTAACTACAGACTGATGTCGGTGGTGGGGAAGTTGCTGGAGAGGGTACTGAGAGATAGGATCTATTTATATTTAGAAAAGAATGAGCTTATCAGTGATAGGCAACATGGTTTTGTGCGGGGGAGATCGTGCCTTACCAACTTAATAGAGTTCTTCGAGGAAGTAACCAAATTGTTAGATGAAAGAAGGGCTGTTGATGTCATATGCATGGACTTTAGTAAGGTGTTTGATAAGGTTCCCCATTGTAGACTAATGGAGAAAGTGAAGTCACATGGTGTGCAGGGTATTCGAGCTAGGTGGATAAAGAACTGGTTGAGCACCATGAGACAGAGAGTAGTAGCTGAAGGGAGTTTCTCAAAATGGAGAAAGGTGACTAGTGGTGTTCCACAGGGGCCAGTTTTGGAGTCACTGTTGTTTGTAATAAAGAAAAATTATCTGGAAAAGGGCACTGTTGGTATGATCAGAAAGTTTGAAAATGACACAAAGATTGGTGGAGTAGCAGAAAGCATAAGGGACTGTCAGAGAATACAAAAGTATATAGATAGACTGGAGAGTTGGGCGGAAAAGTGGCAGATGGCTTTCAATCTAGACAAATGTGAGGTGATGCATTTAGGCAAGACTAATTCTAAAGCGAATTATACAATGAATGGAAGAACCTTGGCAAAAGTTGATGGGCAGAGAGATCTGGGAGTGCAGGTCCATTGTACCCTGAAGGTTGCTGCACAGGTGGATAGAGTGGTCAAGAAGGCATATAGCATACTTGCCTTCATTGGACGGGGTATTGAGTATAAGAGCTGGCAAGTCATGTTAAAATTGTACAAGACATTGGTTTGGCCACATTTAGAATACTGTGTACAGTTCTGGTTGTCACATTACCAAAAGGATGTGGACGATTTGGAGAGGGTGCAGAGAAGGTTTACGAGGATGTTGCCTGGTATGTAAGGTTCTAGCTATGAAGAGAGGTTGAGTAGGTTAGGTTTATTTTCACTAGAAAAAAGAAGATTGAGGGGGGACCTGATGGAGGTTTACAAAATCATGAAGGGTATAGGCAGGGTGGACAGAGACAAGCTTTTTCCCAGGGTGAAGAATTTAATAATGAGAGGTCATGTTTTCAAGGTGAGAGGTGGAAAGTTTAAGGGGGATACACGCAGCAAGTACTTCACACAGAGGGTGGTGGGCATTTAGAATGTGTTGCCAGCAGAGGTGGTAAAGGCAGGCACGGTAGATTCATTTAAGATGCGTCTGGACAAATGCATGAGTAGGTGGGGAGCAGAGGGATACAAATGCTTAGGAAATGACTGACAGATTTAGACAGTAGATTTGGATCAGCTCAGGCTTGGAGGGCTGAAGGCCCTGTTCCTGGGCTGTAAATTTTCTTTGTTCTTTGTTCTTAATGGACATTGAAAGGATGTTTCTGCTTGTGGGACAGCCCAGAGCTAGGCAACACTGTTTTGGAATGTGGCTCGCCCTATTAGGACAGAGATGAAGAGAATTTATTTCTCAGAGGACTTTGGGACTTCCTGCTTCAGAAAGTGGTGTGGGTAAGACCTATTTTTGCCCTTATTTTGTAGGTTTGTCTGGACTTCAACAGTTTTTGAGTTTGGGTAAGTAGCATTCGAACCACACATATACTGGTAAATTACAATCTCCAAAACGCTATGACCTAACCGTCCACCCTTGTGATTCAAAGCCATTACCATTTCTTAAACTCTTATCAACAACATCCTGGAGGTTGCTATTGAACAGAGCATAAATGGTCTAGCCGTATAAATACTATGACTACAAGAGGAGGTCAGAGATGAGGAATTCTGCACTAAATAACTCACCTCTTGACTGCATAAACACTGTTCACTGTGAACAATACTTGAGTCACGATGAAATGGAATGCTCTGCAATTGCCTTGATGAGTATAGGTCCAACAAAACTCAAGAAACTTCAACAGCATGCACAGAAAATCAATATCCTACTCACCATTTTAAACTTTCACTCTCCCCACCATCATACACAATAGCAGCAATGTGTACCATCTACAAGATGCACTGCAACAACTCACTGACGCTACTTTGACAAGCACCTTCTAAACCCATCAGCTCTACCAGCTGCAAGGACAAGGACAGCAGATACTTGGGAATATCTACAAGTTCCCCACCAAGCTAAGCATAATTCTGATTTGGAATGATTTGGAGATACCAGTGTTAGACTTGGATGTACAAAGTTAAAAATCACACAACGCCAGGTTATGGTTCAACAGGTTTATTTGGAAGCACTAGCTTTTGGAGCATTGCTCCTTTATCAGGTGGTTATGGTTGTGATACTCCATAACTCCCTGATAAAGGAGCAGCGCTCCGAAAGCTAGTGCTTCCAAATAAACCTGTTGGACTATAACCTGGTGTAGTGTGATTTTTAACTCTGATTTGGAACTTTAGCACTGTTCCTCTATTGCTGCTGAATCCAAAATCTACAATTCTCTTCCTAAAAATAATTTTGAATCAACACCATACAGAGATTCTCACCATCCCCTACTCAAAGGCAATTAGGAATAAGCAAGAGAACAGTCGCTCAGCCAGCAGTGTCCTCTAAAAGAAGAAAGAACAAGCCATGGAATAATCTGATGTTTTGTATTAAAATACACAAGAGCTCAGCATTATAATTGTTCCTATTTCAAGTAGGTAAGCCTTCCAACCAGCAAACAGTGTGTTTTCATCTCCTGTAAAGCGCTTGCTGCCTGCATCGTTTTAGAACAAAGAATGATACAGAACAGGAACAGGCCGTTCGGCCCACCAAGCCTGTGCTGATTCTTATTCCTTATTTAGACTCGTTACTTATCACCCATACAACGTTTCTATCTCTCTGTTCGCTTCCTGTTCATGTATCTATCAAGATACGTTGCTAATGTATCTGCTTCCACTACCTCTACAGGCAGTGTATTCCAGGTGCTACCCTCTGTGTGAAACATTTCCCCACATTTCTCCTCTAATCTGTCTCCCTCTCACCCTGAATCTCTGTATTTGGGGATGACCTTTCCTGGGAAAAAAAATCATCTAATTATCCATCTTATCGATGCCCCTCATGATTTTGTAGACTTCTATCAAGTTGCCCCCCCAGCCTTCACCTTTCCAGTATGAACAATCCAAGTTATCCAATCCTCCTCATACCTAAAACCATCCTGGACCAGACAACATCCTGGAAAACCTTCTCTGCACCCTCTGTGAAGCATCCACATCATTCTGTTAGTGTGAAGTTCTCATTTCAAATCTCACCCATTTCCTCTGGCTCCACACATAACCTCCATCCATTATCCTTGAGAGGGCCTACACTTTCCCTGTCTATAAATTTTCCTTAACCTTGCTGGCGAAGGTCATTCCATAGTCCCTTTTAGCTATTCTAACTGCCTGTTTGAGCTCCTTCCTATGTTCTCTACACTCGTCAAGTACTTTGTCTGCTTTTAGTGCCTAGACCTTAAGGTCTCCATTTTTATTTTGACGAAGCTGATGCTTTCCTCATTATCCAAGATATCTGAATCCAGCCATTCCTGTCTTTCGTTTTCACAGGAACATGCCTGTCCTGCACTCTAATCAATCGGTCTTTAAAAGACTCTCACATATCAGATGTGGATTTACCCTCAAACAGCCACTCCCAATCAATATTCTTCATTCTTGCCTAATTCAATTATAGTTGGCCTTCCCCCAATTTAAGACCTTCATGTGTGGCTCGTTGTTGTACTCATCCATAAGTAAATGAAAATCTAGTGAATAATGGTTACTATTCCCAAAATAATCCCCCACTGAAACTTTGATCATCTGACTGGGCTGATTTCCCAATACTAGGTCCAGTATGGTCCCTTCCCCCATTCGACTATTCACATACTCTTTCAAATAAACCATCCTGGACACACCTAACAAATTGATCCCCATCCAAACAACTGGCTGTAATAGAATCCCAGTCAATATGGGTGAAGTTAAAATCACCCACCAGAACAATCCTATAATTTTCACATTATTCCAGAATTTGACTAAATATCTCTTATTCTAATACAACTGGTAGCTAGAGATCTGTAGTACAATCCCTGCATTGGGATTGCACTCTGTATTCCTGAGCTCCACTGATGAGGCAAGATTCCCGCCAAGGTGTCATCAATCAACGCAGCTGTGATATGCTCCCTAACCAGTAATGCAACTCCCCCACCTCTTTTGTTTCCCCCTCTGTCTCATCTAAAACATTGATATCCCAGAACGTTAAGCTGCTAATCCTGTCCATCTTTCAACCATGTCTCTGCGATAGCAGCAACATCATAATTGCATGTATTAATCCAGGCTCTGAGTTCATCCATCTTACCTGTTATACTTCTTGCATTGAAGCAAATACAATCTAAGTTTCCAGTTCCACTGGGCTCAGCAACCTCTCACTGACTGCTCTTCCTCTTAGTTATTTTGCCTTCATTTCAAACTCTTTCCCACTCTGTATACTTACTGACCTACTGCTCTGATTCCCACCCTCCATCCACACTAGCTTAAACCCTCCCAAGTGGCACTATTGAACCTCCCTGCCAGGATATTGGTGCCCTTCCAGTTTAGGTGCACCCCATCCATCTTGTACAAGTCCCACCTTCCCTGGAAGACATCCCAATGATACAAATATCTGAAGACATCTCCACATGACACCAGCTCTTTAGCCAGTTGTACCATGTCTCTGTTCCTAGCTTCAGTAGCACGTGGCATGGGGCATAATCCTCAGATTACTACCCTAGAAGTCTTACTTTTTAGCTTACGACCTAACTCCCTGAATTGTTGTTCCAGGACCTTGTCACTGTTCCTACCTATTTCATTTGTGCCAGTACAGACAATGACTTCTAGGCGAAAGTGAGGACTGCAGAGGCTGAAGATTAGAGCCAACACTGTGGTGCTGGAAGAGTACAGCATATCAAGCAGCATCCGAGGAGCAGGAAATTCGATGTTTCGGGCAAAATCCCTTCATCAGGATGAAAGACCTGAAATGTCGATTTTGCTGCTCCTCAGATGCTGCCTGACCTGCTGTGCTTTTCCAGCACCACACTCCAGACAATGACTTCTGTCTGTTTACCCTCCCATTTCTGGATTCCCATAACAGCTTCGAGATATCCATGACCCTAGCACCAGAGAGACAAGTACCATCCAGGAGTCTCTTGTGCAGCCACAGTAGCATCTATCGAGTCTCCAGTTACTGTTGCTCTACTTCACTTTGTCCTTCCCCTGTGTACAGCAGGGCCAGCCGAGGTGCTACTGCTCTGGCTGCTGCTGCTGCTGCTGTCACTTGATGGGCCATCCTCCTCATTAGTATCCAGAACAGAATACCTGTTTGACAGTGTTCCCCTGCACTGACTGCCTGCCCTGTCAGACTATTAACGTTCTGGCTTGCAGAGCAGGCTCAATGGACCATTTGATCTCTTCTTTATTTGTATTCATTCATGGGATGTGGGTTTCATTAGCCAGGCCACGATTTATTGTCCAACTCTAGTTGCACTTCAGAAGGTGACGGCGAGCTGCTTTCTTAAACTTGTGTAGGTATATCCACAATGTTGATATGAGTTCTGGGAGTTTGACTGAGTGACACTGAAGGAACGGAGATATATTTCCAAGTCAGGATAGGCTGAGTGGTTTGGAGGGGAACTTGCAGATGGTGTTGTCACATATCTGCTGAATTGTTCGACTAGATAGTGGTGGTCATTGGCTTGGAAGGAACTGTCTAAAGTACTTCCATAGATTTCTGCAGTGCATCTTATAGATGGTACACACTGCTGCTACTGAGTATTGGTGTTAAAAAGAATGCATGTTTAGGGATGTGGTGCAGTCAAGTGAGCTGCGTTGTGCCTGAATCATGTCAAGCTTGTGGAGTGTTGAAGGAGTTGTGCTTATCCAGGCAAATGGAGAGTATTCTATCACACTTTCAGACTTTCAGGAGTGAGTCTAATTGCTGCAGGAACCCTAGCCTTTATCTTGCTTTTGTAACCACTCGGAAGTCCAAATTACTTTCTGGTCAATGGTAACCCCTGGATATCGATAATGGGGGATTCAGCAATGGTAATGCCATTGAATGTTGAGAGGCAGTCATTGAAGATTGTCACTGCCTGGCAGTTATGTGACGAAAAGTGATAATCGCTGCCTATCAGCCTAACATCTCGTGTTTTGAGTTTATGATGGAGGCAAGGTCTCTGATGAAGCAACTGTTGGTGGTTGGGCCTGTGGACATCCTGTAGAGATGTACTGAAGTTTACATGTCTAATCCCCAAAAGCCATACCATCTTCCTTTGTGTTAAGAGTGACTCAACAAGCAGAGATTCTTCCCCCCCCCCCCCGTAATCACATTGACACCAGTTTTGCTAGGGATCCTTGATGTCACACTTAGTTAAGTGTGACATCAGGGCCGGCCGAGGTGCCACTGCTCTGGCTGCTGCTGCTGCTGCTGTCACTTGATGGGCCATCCTCCTCGTTAGTATCCAGAACAGAATACCTGTTTGACAGTGTTCCCCTGCACTGACTGCCTGCCCTGTCAGGCTATTAACGTTCTGGATTGCTGTCATGGGCGGTCACTTTCACTTTACCTGTAGAGTTCTGCATTTTTGAACCAAGGCTGGAATGAGGACGGGAGTGGAGTCGTCTTGTTGGAACCGACCTGAGTGTCCATGACCAACCTGCTGCTAACCAAACACTGCTTGATCACATGGTTGATGATACCTTCCACCACTCTATTAATGATCAAGAATAGGCTGATTGGACAGTAATTCACCAAGTTGAGTTTATCCTGCTTTTTGTGCCCAGAGCAATTTTCCACATTGTCAGGTCAATGTCAATATTGAAGTTGTTGCACTTGACCAAGCATGCAGCAAGTTCTGGAGCTTAAGTCTTCAGTACTACTGCAGGAATGTTGTCAGGGCCAATAGCTTTTGCAGTATTCAGTACCTTCAGCAATTTCTTGATAATCACGTGGAGCGAACTGAACTGGCTGAAGACTGATATTTGTGATAATGGGAACCACCAAAGGAGGGTGAGATGGCGCATGCCTTGCCAATTCTGGCTAGAGAGGTGTTGACACGTAGGAGCCTGGAAGAACACAGCAAGCCAGGCAGCATCAGGAGATTAAGAAGTCAATGTTTTGGGTGTAACCCTTCTTCAGGACTGGGTGTGTGTGTAGGTGGGGAAGCTGCAGATAAAGAGTGTGGCAGGGGCAGGGTGGTGAAATGGGGATAGGTGAAGACAGGTAGAGAGTCCAACCTGGTTGGTCAATGGGAGAAATGAATCCAGTTGGTGGCAGAGAGCAATGGAAGGGATGGGGAGAGGCTGGGAAGGGAGTCAGGGCATGTTAAGGGAGGTTATTTGAAATTGGAGAACTCAATGTTGAGTCCTCTGGGCTGTAGGCTGCCAGGCGGAAGATGAAGTGCTGTGCCTCCAAATCAAGGGGGTGGCCATGGGCACCTGGATGGGCCCTAGTTACGTAAGCCTCTTGGGCTATATTGAACAGTCCCTCTTCAGTACCTATACAGGCATTGTGCCCCAACTCTTCTGCCATTACATTGATGACTGCATCAGCGCAGCGTCCTACACCCAGGCTGTACTGGAGCAGTTCAGCAACTTCACCCACAACTTCCAACCCGCCCTCAAATTCACTTGGTCCACCTTGGACACCACCCTCCCCTTTCTTGACCTCACCATTTCCATCTCTGGTGACAGTCTCCAGACGGATGTTTACTACAAACCGACAGACTCCCATAACTTCCTGGACTATACCTCCTCCCACCCAATATCTGCAAAAACTCTATCCCATTCTTCCAATTCCTCCAGTTCTGCTGTATCTGCTTGGACAAGGAGATGTTTCACTCGTGAGCATCCCAGATGTCCACCTATTTTGGACCATGTATTTTTCCTCCCTCCATCATCCAGACAGCCCTCTGCTGCACCACCTCCATTCCCCATTCCACTGCTCTAAACCCCCTCCAATGCAATAAGAACAGAGTCCCCCTTGCCCTCACCTACCACCCCACCAGTCTCTGCATCCAACGTATCATCTTTAAACACTTCCACCAACTCCAACTCGATCCCACCACCAAGACCATCTTCCCCTCCCAACCCCTCTCCGCCTTCTGCAAGGACTGTTCTCTTTGACAGTCCTTGGTTTGCACCACTTTCACCACTGACCCCCCTGAACCCCCAGATACCTTCCACTGCAACCTGAAAAGATGCAAAATCTGCCAGTACACCACCCCCTCACCTTCATCCAAGGCCCCAAATAGTCCTTCCAGGTGAGACAGACATTCACCTGCCTCCCTTCCAACCTAGTTTACTGGATCAGATGCTCCCGATGTAATCTTCTGTACATCAGGGAGACTGAACGTAAACTTAGGGAATGGTTCACCAAGCATCACAGCCGGGCCGGACAGGTCTTCCCAGACACCGCCCATTTCAATTCCCCCATTCACTCCCTTTCCAACATGACCATCCTTGGCCTCCTTCATTGCCAAAATGAACCACAGTACAAATTGGAGGAACAACACATCTTTCGCCTGGGTAGCCTAAACCCTGGAGAACTCAACATTGAGTTCTCCAATTTCAATTAACCTCCTTCCCCATCCCTGATTCCCCTCCCAGCCCCTCCCAATCCCTTCCACTGCTCCTTGCCAGCAACCAGATTCATTTCTCCCATTGACCAACCAGGTCGTACCGTCTACCTGTGTTCACCTATTCCAATTTCACTACCCTGCCCCCACCACCCCATTTGCCTGCAGCTCCCCCTACACCCACCCGCCAGTCCGGAGGAAGAGTTCCACCCAAAATATTGACTTCTCCACTTCCTGATGCTGCTTGGCCTGCTGTATTCTTTTAGCCTCCAGTCTGTCCATATTGGATTCCAGCATCTGCAATTTTTATGTATCTACAGAAGTGTTGAACGAGGGTTGACCCCCTGGCTAGATGCTAATAGTAGAGTTGAGGATATGCCAGGCCATGAGGTTAAAGACTCTGGTTGCGAACTGTTTTATTACTGATGGGTGCCCAGTCTTGACTGGCTAGATCTGTTTGGAATCTATCCTATTCAGCGCAGTGTTCGTACCACTACGCAATGACTGTGTGGTATTCCTATTTCTGTTTATTATATTCATTTTTCTTATTTCTAATGAAGGGCTTTCTTCAAAGGGAAGGAATTGATTTCAGGTGAGAGTGGCTGCCCTTGACATCCAGGTCACATCTGACTGAGTGTGACAATAAAGATTCCAAGCAAAACTGGGGTCAATGGGAATCAGAGGAAGCCTTTCCACTTGTTAAGTCATTCCTAACACAAGGAAAGATGGTTTCAGTTGTTTTGGACCAGTCATCTAAGCTCCAGGACACCTCTGCATGTGTTTCACAGGATAGTGTCCTAGTCCCAAACTTGAGCAACCTCACTTTCCCTCCATTATAATCTCAGAAGCAGAGATATTTGCACAGTATTCAGCAAAGTTCATAATTCCTCAAATGCTATGCAATCTATGTCCATGAGCAGCAAGACCTAGACAATAGCCAGGTTTAGGCTGACAAGTGGCAAGTAATGTTATGCCACACAATTGCCAGACAATGATCATCTCCGACAAGACAGAATCTAACCTTGTTTCTTGACATTTAATGTGATTATCATTAAATCCCTCATCATCAACGCTCTGGGTGCTGCAATTGACCAGAAAATGAACTGGATTAGCCATGTAAATACTGTGGCTTCAAGAGCACATCAGAAGTTATGAATCCTGCAATGAGAAATTCACCTCCTGACTTGGAAAACCTTGTGCACAAGGCACAAATCTGGATTGTGATGGATTACTCCCTCTGAATGAGTATAACTTGAGTATACTCCCTCCCTCTGAATGAGTATGAGTGGGTTTCCTCCGGGTGCTCCGGTTTCCTCCCACAGTCCAAAGATGTGCAGGTCAGGTGAATTGGCCATGCTAAATTGCCCATAGTGTTAGGTAAGGGGTAGATGTAGGGGTATGGGTGGGTACGCTTCGGCGGGTCGGTGTGGACTTGTTGGGCCAAAGGGCCTGTTTCCACACTGTAAGTAATCTAATCTAATCTAATCTAAAACTTCCACAACATTCAAAAAGCTTGATATCATCAGGTAAAAGCAGCCTGTTTGATTAGCATTACATCCACTGCATTTCTCCATTGACACTCAGTGGCAGCAATCTACAAGATGCACTACATAAATTCACCAAGGTTCCTATGACAGCACCTTCTAAACCCCTGACCACTACCATCTAGAAGGATAATGGCAGCAGATACATGGCAATATTGCCAACTGCAAGTTCCATACCACCATCCTGACTTAGAAATTTATCACCATGCCTTCAATGATGCTGGTTTAGGATTTTGGACAATGTTCCCGAGTGGCATTTTCAGTTTATCTAGATCAAATGGATGGCAGTTGTTCCAAAACGTAGCTCATTGTTGCCTATTGGAGAGCAATTAGGGATGGCCACAGATGCTGCCCAACCAACACATTCCATGAATATATGATGGTAAAAATAGTTGTGACTTTTTTATTCATGCTCTCGAGTTCCCCAACTGGCAATTCCTGAGTAGACATTGGGGAACTGGTTCTGTGTGTTACAATTTATCTGCAACTGGGGAATGTCAGAGGTAAGAAGTACAGGAAGAGAAACCTAAAAGTGGGAAGGAAACATGCAAAGATGAAGAACTTCAGGCATGAGTAACTATCCATTGACAGTTCTTTGCTGGAGATATATTCTAATGAATCGTTTCAGAGATGTTATTACACACCTCTGAAGCAAGTGGTACTTGAATCCAGCCCTCCCAGTTCAGAGGTAGGGACATTATAAATGTACCACGAGTCCTTTGTTGTTCTTTACATCCTTAACACTACTGTGACCTTTAAGTTTGTATTCAGGAAACATTCAGGCAAATTTATATTAGATAAATATTAAGCAATACTGCTATCAGTGTTTCCTTTCAGAGCTGGATTTGCCATAATTAATCAGTACCATCTGTGGTGAGAATTTTCCAGATGTTCCTGGAATACTATAATTAATATATGTTTTATCTGTCTACTCTGCTGTAACTAACTAAACAAGTCATTGCTATTGCAACATCTACCAAAACACTTAAGATTCTAAATCTTCAAAATTGGGTTCATGTTGACCATCATCCTGTTCGTCCACCATGGCTGTGTTGCTACCATAACACTTTGCAGCTCTCCATCCATTGGCAACATTTCAGTATCTTGGCCTGAGAGGTTATCATCATTCATTACTATATATCTTGCACATATTACGATTGACATTAAGTGTCCTATAATTGTTTCTTCTTCTCCATCATTATTATTAGGTGATTATGTCAATTCTCTAAGAAATCGTCAATAATGTTCATCTATAGTTGTTTGTCATTTAAAGAAACTCATTTCATTGCAGTATTGACCCAGTCTTCAAGATTCTGTTCCAAGAAATGACTGTATATGTTAGCTCAGAAACCATTTGGTTTGATGCTTTGTCTGCTTTTTAGATGGTATCACATTTTCAAAAAGTGACCTTTTATCCTACAATGAATATTGTGTAAGGCTGGACATTTCAAGTCATCTGTCTTGAAGCCACACATGTAATAAGACGCTGTATGTTTTAGTTTATTGCACAGTGTATGTTTTCCAGCTGAGTGATTGGTCTCCTCTGCTTGAATGTTGCATTGTGCTTTAAATAGTCAACACTTTCAGTAAAATACTCTGTATTAAATTGAACTTTTTTTCCAAATAATGACTCTTGAACAATTTTCTAGATGTTGAATCCAGTGCTATTTGGATCCTTATCTCAGAGTTAGATTTTCTTTTGTTTGAAGCAGTTTAGTGACTGATGTATCTCCAAGACCAATGACAATTCTGTCAAAAAATGAACTCTTCTTGTAAGTTTCCATGGCTGTGTGGTTAGGATTTTACAGAGTCATTACTGAAGCTATCCATCGATTATCCTGGAAGTTGGTATCTGCTCCTGAAGCATGAACTCACCAGTGTCATGTTTGTTCTTAAACTGAAATACAGATCAAAAGTTATTGAAGTGGTCAAACAAAATTTGTTTCTCATTGATCTTTTTTGTAAGTAACACAGGATCAGATATTCTACCCATATAGTAGGTATGCTAACCTGTTCTGCATTTGATTTGTTGTCCAGTCTTGAAACTGTTTGAAAACTTAGGAATGGTGCTCTTCATATTTGCCAATTTGCTGATTTATCAAATGGATCTGACAGCTTGAACTTTTTTGTGGGAAAGATCAGTAGAGTTGAATTCTGGTGCATTAGCTGATTGTTGATTGGGTATGTGAAGTTGTTGATTATTTTCTGGGATTTTGATTTCCTTGTACTGGCGCTCCATTTTGTTGCCATGTATGCTTCATTGCATAAAGTTGCTGTTGAATCATTGTTGTTGTGATGATTAGTGCTGCAGTATGAATTGGAGATTTTCAAGGTGATAACAGAAAGGGTTGATGAGGTTAACACAGTTGATGCGCTTTAAATGGACTGTCAAAAGGCAAATTATAAAGTACCACATGACAAGTTTGTCAGTAAAGTTGAAGCTCATGCAAAAAAACTGACAGAGGCAACATGGATACCAAGTAGGGTGAGTTACAGGAAACAGTGGTGGTGAAGTTCTTTGTTAGGCTGGAAATATGTATACCAAAGGGTTTTCCAGTTTGGTAGGATAATCAGTGCTTTTCATGATCAACATTAATGTCCTAGACATTGGTGTGTAGGATACAATTTTAAAATTTGCAGATGCCAAATATTGCAAACTGTGAGGAGGGCAATGATAGACGTCAAGGTGACATAGACAAGCAGGTGGAATGGGTGGACTTGTTGGAGATGTAATGCAGAAAAATGTGAAGTGATACATTTTGTTGGGAAGATCAAGGAAAAGTAACATAAAATAAAACATTCAATTCTAAAATGGGTTGCAGAAGCAGAGGACATGGGTGTATATAAGTACAAACCTTTTAAGGTGACAGGGCAGAGAGAATATTAATAAGGCATACAACCCCCTGAACATTATAAATAGAAAATATTAAAATGTGAAGGTTATCATGAACCTTTATAAAGCACTGGCTCAGCTTCAACTGGAATATTGTTTCCACATTTAAGAAGGATTGGAAGGCATTAGAGTGCAGAAAAAATAATAGCAAGAATGGTTCAAAGGATGAGTGATTTCTGTTATAGGAATAGATTGATGGAGCACGGGTCCTTCACCTTGGATGGACAAAGTTTCAAAAAAATGTGATAGAGCTCTTCATTATGAGCTGTCTGGACAGAGTAGTTAGGCAGAAATTGGTCCCCTTGGGGACCAAAATGATACTTATATGATTGGTTAAAAAAATTGGAATGGGCAGTGTTTGGGATTCAGAGTGCACTTCCTGTAATGCACATTCACTCACCATTTTCAAAATGGAATTGGATAATTATTTGAAAAGAAAAATAAAATTGTAAGGCAATGGGAAAAAAGGCAATGCTGTGGGACTAGCTGGGTTTCTCTTACAGAGAGCTATCGTGACCATGACAGATCAAATTGGTTTCCTTTCCGTTGTAACCATTCAATGCTTCTGTTCTTGGATTTGGTAGCTAGTAAGCTGGGGTTGATTTTACCAATCATTGCTGTCAGCTTCTGAGTGTAATGTGGATTTATAAAATCCAATCCAACATCTCTTTAGTATTATTGATCTTGCCCTCCTTAAAGATTCCTCTCCCACCTAATGCATTTTCTACTTCAAGGTTGTCAAACTTCTAACCAATGTCACTTAACTTACAGTTAATTATCAATTAGCTTTCAGAGTTGAGGAATGATGTGGGCAGTAGTACTGTTTTTCATCCCTCTGACTTCATGTATTACAGCATGAATAAAATGTATTACAGCATGAATAAAACTGAAACCCAACTCTATATCCATGGAGAAAGATTTTAATCTGTTGCACTGCATATCAGTAAAAGTTAATTTGGTTATAATTATTAACACTGATACGAGTTATTATATGCTACAACTCAGCACTGCTGTAGAGCATACCTGATATTAAACAGCACTGTGGTGTAATGTGCCTGATAATATTCAGCACCCTGCTATTGTACAGAATTGACAGATAGCATATCGACTTTATACTGAAATATATCTGATCATATTCCAGAACATTTCTATTTTGCAAGATTACAAATTGTAATGTCACAATTTGTCAGTTCATGATGTATTTGATATTATCAGAATGTTTTAGAATTTAACTGATGTCAGTTACTTGGTACAAGTAATCCTAACATTAATTAAAGAACTCAATGTCATAAATTTTATTTTCAGGATTTCCTTGGTCAAATTTTTGTCACGCTGGGAGAAATTATTGGATCTACAGGCAGTCGTATTGAAAAAACATTGACGTGAGTATCAGTGTGGAATGATTACTCTGTCTGTACAATTAGAACAGTGGCTGTTACCTAGAACTGTTGACTCAATGTTGAATCCAGAATTCTGTAAAGTGTCTAAAGATGGAAGATTGAAGCATTTTTCTTACACAGCAACCTATTCTGATCTTAAAATTGCCTTTCTGAAAGAGTAATGGCAGAAGATTCAATAATAACTTTCAAAGGGGTGTTGCGTACGTACTTTTGAAGGAAAATATTGCATTATTCTGAGGAAAAGGCATAGGAGTTGGAACAGACATGATGGGCCAAGTGACCCATGATTCTGCATGTGTAAATCCTGTTTGTACATCTTTTCTATCTGATCCCACTTAAAGATGAAGGCAGGCAGAACATAAAATCAAAAACAGGGGAACAGCAATGCAGGAACTCATGCATTACCAAAAGATTATTTACTGATTTTTCTAGAAAGTGGGATGTTCATCAACTTTGGATGATTCCTCTAATGACTAGCCTTGATTAGGCTTCATTGTGAAACTACTTAAATGTATGCAAGCATTTTTTCCACCTCATGTGGTTTTTACTATTGGAAAGGCATTTTTTACAAACATTAACAATCAGCTGAATACTTTTGTAACCTCTCTGCCTTTTGTAGGTTTGAAAGCAAATGCATCAGTTCACATAACTCCATTGACTGAAAGAGCAGCCGATTAGGGATAAGATTATTTAAGATGCACGAAAAAATATCACCATTCGTTTATATATGATACAGCTGAACTCACAGCAGTTTTAAAATGTTTTTAAGCAGTCTATTTAGCTGGAAAGCTGTGTGAAACCAACTGGTCTGATACCCATGATGTGGAGGTGCCAGTGTTGAACTGGGTGGACAAAGTTAAAAATCACAGAACACCAGGTTATGGTCCAACAGATTCATTTGATAGAGCTGTTCATTATAAGCAGTCTGGAAAGAGTAGTTACGGAGAAACCTCTCCCCTTGGAGACCCAAATGATACTCATATAATTGATTTAAAAATTGGAACAGGGTGTATTTGGTATTCAGAGTGTACTTCCTGTGATGCACATTCACTCACTTCCTCACCTGATGAAGGAGCAGTGCTGTGAAAGCTTGTACTTCCAAATAAGCCTGTTGGACTATAACCTGGCATTTTGTGATTTTTAACTTGGATTGAGACCCGACTTTTATGATCTGAGAACCAATTAAGTTTTAGTGATGTATTCTTCATTGCCTTGCCTCGAGATGAGGTGACCTTGGTTCAAGTCCCACCTTACCAGAGGTGTGGTAATAATGTATCTGACTGGGTTGATTGGAAAAGAGCTATCAGGGATCAGGTTTCTTTAGCAGAGAGATAGTGTTCCTACCCATCTGAGTTAGAATGTGCGGGTTTCAAATCTTGCCATCCCAGAACTGTGCCATTAACATTTCTGAACACGTTGATTAAATAACTACATGTTCTACTTGTGATTCAGGGATGTGCATAGATCCCTGAAAGTTGCCACTCAGGTTAATAGAGTTGTTAAGAAGGTGCACATTGTGTTAGGTTTTCTTGGTAGAGGGAATGAGTTTCGGAGCCACGAGGTCATGTTGCAGCTGTACAAAACTCTGATGTGGCCGCACTTGGAGTATTGCGTACAGTTCTGGTCACTGCATTAAAGGAAGGATGTGGGAACTTTCGAAAGGGTGCAGAGAGGATTTACCAGGATGTTGCCTGGTATGAAGGGAAGATTTTATGAGGAAAGGCTGAAGGATTTGAGGCTGTTTTCATTAGAGAGAAGAAAGTTAAGCAGTGACTTAATACAAGATGATCAGAGGATTAGATAGGGTGGACACTGAGAGCTTTTTTCCTCGGATGGTGATGGTTAGCATGAGGGGACATAGTTTTAATTTGGGGGGGGGTAATAGATATAGGATAGATGTCAGAGATACTCAGAGAGTAGTAGGGGTGTGGAATACCCTGCCTGCTACAGTATTAGACTTGCCAACTTTAAGGGCATGTAAATGATCATCGGATAAATACATGGATGATGATGGAGTAGTGTCAGTTAAGTGGACTTCAGATTAGTTTCATAGGTTGGCACAACATCAAGGGCCGATGGGCCTGTGCTGCCCTGTAATGTCCTGTGTTCTATTCTTAGAACCTTAATATTCTTATTTTTCAGGTTTATTATCAGAAACACCTTCCTTGTGAAATCTCTCATTTTTCTAGTTGGGAGCTATGATTCATCAATCTTCCATTAACAATGCTGCTCAAAACCTGGTCAGGACTAAATTACCACTAATTATGATGGTTTTACACTTCAGATAAGACATAATAGCTGCTTAGCTCCTAGGAACAATACCTGGCTTTTGTGAGGTAGTGTTCCTACCCAAGGACCAGGAGGCCCACTTTCAAGTCCTGTCTGCTCTAGAGGTGTGTAATAACATCTCTGAACAGGTTGGTTCGAAAAATAGGTTAAATAAATATCATGTGGATGGCTCTTATGTCAGTGTGAAGAAAGTGAGGACTGCAGATGCTGGAGATCAGAGCTGAAAATGTGTTGCTGGAAAAGCACAGCAGGTCAGGCAGCATCCAAGGAGCAGGAGAATCCACGTTTCGGGCTTGAGCCTGAAAAAGGGCTCATGCCCGAAACGTCGATTCTCCTGCTCCTTGGATGCTGCCTGACCTGCTGCGCTTTTCCAGCAACACATTTTCAGCTCTTGTGTCAGTGTCCCCACCTCTGATCCAGGAGGACCCGGGGTCTGGTCCCATCCCTTCCAGAGCTATATAAGTGATGTGTTTTTATTTTTTTTAAAATGTAACCTATTTTTCTGAGCAAGCTGTTCAGAGATGTTACTACATACCTCAGGAGCAAGTGGGACTTGAACCTGAGCCTCTCAGGATGAGGCGGCAACTGAGTAAAACTAACAGAATACTGAGAGGCCTGGATGCAGTTGACATGGGGAAGATGTTTCCACTCGTAGGAGAGACCAGAAACTAAGGGCACAGCCTCAGAGTGAAGGGATGGCCCGTTAGAACTGAGATGAAGAGAAATTTCTTCAGCTATACAGTCCTAGATTCACTCGCCATGGGAAACAATACTTCTTTATCCTCTCAATCTTGTATATTTCAAGGAAATTACCTTTCATTCTTCTAAACTCCAGGGAGTATATTCCAACTTACTCTGCTCTTCACCACAAGGCAACCACTTCAGCCCTCAAATCAGTACGATAATGGGGCATAATTCAATGGAAAAAAAAGCTCCAGTCACCTTAAATGTCTGGAGTGCTTTCATTAGTGGATAACTTATTTTTGGAAAATGACTGTATTCACATTTGATCAGACCAACTATGAAGTTATTCTTACACAGTATTAAAGGTGAAATCAGTACCATTCTGTCTGAAATAGAACCTGAATCTCAGTCCTTCCTTCCTTGACTGGGAAACAGCACCAACCAGCATTGCTACACATTAACAAGCTTTTAATTGACCTTATTAAGAACTTGGTGTTAGGCTAGTGACAGCATGTGAGTGCTAATAAGTTCTTCACATGTTGGGTGTTGTGATTTCAGATCTACTGTAATTCTTGATAAATATTGCTCAATTTTCAATGTCTTAGACACATTGAATGTGCACTAACCCTGACACAGTATGTGTCTTGTCACAATCGTGTGTTTAAGGGCTGAAATGACATCATAACTTAAAAGAATGAAGCTTGAGTGCATTATTAAAGTATTGCCAGCACAGCGGTGTGTTACTGCCATAGAACAATCCCTTGGGCTTTAGGTAATTTCACTCTTTTCAGGGAAATAATTTATGGGAGCATGGCAGATGTTAGATCCGATAGTACCAGACAGAAAGATCCTGTTATCAAACAGTGTGACCTAAGCTGCTGTGCTATTATCATGGAATATAAATTTCTGAGTTCCATATTCTTGGAGGTTTTGAAGAATTGTGAGCTTGATTTTTTTTTACACTCACTTAAAAGTCTTTTTTTTTAAATTTTCATCAAGGTGCTAAATCGGGCCAGTTGTGTATGTTAGATATGTAAACATTTCCTGCCTGGAAACACAGACACTCTTTCCAATCTCATCCTGCACTCCCAGGTGCAGACTGATACCTTCTTAGCTTCCCAAGGTTAAATGTGTTTCCTGTTAGGTTGCTATGGTTAGCAAATCCAGAGAGATTGTGTATTGAAACACGAAGGTGAAAAAAATTAACACATGAAGTAGTGGTAGACCACAGCAAGGAAAGGAGTATGAATGACAGGCAGAAATTGATAGGGCTCAGATAAATTGCAAAGAATTGATATGAGAGACACTGAAGCCAGTTGAAACTTAAAGGTGCTTTATTATATACTCTTTCAAGGGATATCAGCATCATTCTGTTGACTAGCATTTGTTGCTGATCCTTAACTGACCTTGAAAAGGTACTGATAGATTGCAATGGTCAAGAAAGCAACTTATGTGGTGCAGGTTCACCCGCAATAACGTTAGGAAGGGTGTTTTATTATTAACCAATAGTAAAGGAATAGCGATACAGTTTGAAGTCAGGGAGTGCGGCTTGGAGAGGATAATGCAGTCAGTGGTGCTCCCATGTGCCTCTTACCTGACCTTCTAGATAGTAGAGGTCATCAGTTTGGAAGGTGCTGTTATAAGAGTCTCAGCAAGTTGCTGCAGTGTACATGTGGTGTGCACAGCTGATACTGTGTGCTGGTGGACAGGGGGGGAGTGAATGTTTAAGGTGGTGGATGGGATGCTGACCGATTGAGATCCTGTATCATGGATGATTTTGAGCTTCTTGAGTGTTCTTGGAGCTGCAATCATCCAGGCAAGTGGGAGTATTTTATAAGACTATAGCTTTTTGTCTTGTAGATCACAGACATGCTCAGGAATTGCATTACTCGTTGGAGAATCCCCAGCCTCAGATATGCTCCTGTAATGACGGTATTTATATGGCTAGTCTGGCTCAGTTTCTGACCAATGCTTACCTCCAAGATGTTGTCGGTGTGAAATTCAGTGATTAAACATTACAGGAAAATGGTAAGATTCCCTTTTATTGGAGATTGCTGTTGCCTGGCAGTTCTGTGGCATGAAAGTTGTTTACCAATTATCAGTCCAAGCTGATCATGTGAAGCTGTTCACATATGGGGAGTAGGGCCTTTGTGCAGTCTTTCATTTCTGGGTGTCATCTGCTGGTGTCAGTGTTCAGTTGCTTGGTTCTGGACCAGAATTTACTTCATTTGGTTCACAAAAGCTGGTGACCGAAGAAGACACAATAAGTCCTGATGATGGCATTCCTGATGAAGGGCTAATGCCCAAAATGTCAGTTCTCCTGATCCTTGGATGTTACTTTTCCAGTGCCACACTTTTCGACCCTGATCTGCAGTCCTCATTTTCTCATCCACAATAAGTCTTGTGGTCTAATTTGAACAGTTATTAATATTTGAACATAAAATAACTGAAATTCTATGTTTTAAGAAATTAGCACAGCACACGTTAAATTAGCACTGATATCATCACATTCCATCCATTTAACATATTAAAATTGGAGACCAGCTCTCGATCTTTACTCCACTGCAAACAAGTGATTTTAGGCTGATAATGATTCATGGCTTGATTTGTTCCCACATCTATACTTCCACTGGATCCATGTAAATCCCATTCTTTTATTATCAAACATCTAACAATAGAACACCAGCACTTCTGTCTGGATGTGTTCTTACCTTGCAGGAGTTGATATTTGGGCTGGCTTTCAAGCAGATAAAAATGGAAACGTGTGAACCTGCACAAAAAAGAATTTATTTCACTGAGGAAGTTACCAGAAATGTCCCAGGACTGGAGATTCAACTGGCTAGAGAGAAGGTGAAATTGAAATGAATGAGCATTAGTGAGAAATTAGTGAGGCTGAAAGTTGACAAATCACCATGAGCTGAAGAATCTGTATCAGAGGGTTGAAGGAGGTGTGATAGAGAAAGAATACCTATGGTGCAAAAGGAGATCATTCAGTCCACGCTAACCCTTAGAAGGGCATCTCACCCAGACTTAGCCCCCTATGATATCCCATAACTCCATATTTACCATGGCTAATTCAACTTGCCTACTCATCCCTGAACACTACAAACAATTTACTGTGGCCAATCCAGCTAACTGCACATCTTTGGACTGTGAGAGGAAACCAGAGCACCCAGATGAAACCCAGGCTGGCACAGGGAGAATGTGTAAACTCCACACAGACAATTGCTCAAGGGTGGGATCAAACCCAGGCCCCTGCCTTTGTGAGGCAGTTGTGCTAACCACTGAGCCAGATGTTATTTTCCCAGATTCTATAGGTTCTAGAATAACCCTTGTGGATTGGAAGGAAACAACTTACGACTATTTAAGAAGGAAGCCAGGGATAAAACAGAGAACTACAGACTGATGAGCCTTACCCCAGTAATAGGGAAAATGTTAGAATCTAATATAAAGAATGGGATAAAGATACCAAGATGATAATGATCTAATTGGGCATAGTCATCATGGGTTTGCAAATGGGAAATCGTGCTTGACAACTTTTTGGACTTATTTTAAAAGATGTCATCTAGATTTTCAGAAGGCTTGTCATAATTATCTTACAGTAGGCTGGTTAGAAAATTATTAGCATATTGGATAAAGTCACAGAGTTATCGACATGAACAGCACAGAAACAGACTCTTCAGTTCAACTCGTCCATGCTGACCAGATCCCAAGCTAGTCCCACCTGCCAGCGCCCAGCCCATATCCCTCCAAACCCTCCCTGTTCATATACCCATCCAAATGCCTTTTAAATTGTATCAGCCTCCACCACTTCCTCTGGCAGCCCTTTCCACACATGCACCACCCTTAGGTCTCTTTTATATCTTTCCCCTCTTACCCTAAACCTATGCCCTCTAATTGTGGACTCCCCCATGCCAGGGTAAGGCTTTGTCTATTTATCCTATCCATGCTACTCATGATTTTACAAATCTCTTTAAGGTCACCCCTCAGTCTCCGACGCTTCAAGGAAAACAGCCCCAGCCTTTTCAGCCTCTCCCTATAGCTCAAGTCCTCCAACCCTGGCAACATCCTTGTAAATCTTTTCTAAACCCTTTCAAATTTCACAATATCTGTGGAGATCAAATCTAATATTTCCAAATTTTTGGATGATAGAAATGTGTGTTCTGAAGAAAATATAAAGAGCTTCAAGAGGCTTTGGACAAATATAGTGAATGGGTTCAGACAAGGCCGATAAAATATAATGTGGAAAGATGTGAGTGTAGCCACTGTGTTAGGAGAAACAGATGTGCTGAGGTTGGAAAGTGTAAATGTATGATGAGACTTAGCTGTCCTTGTCAATAAGTCACAGAAGGCTAACATGCAGGTGTAGCAAAGGAAGATTAATGGACTGTTAGACTTCATTGCAAGATGATTCGAGTACAGGACCAGTGAAGTTTTGCTTCAGTTGTACAGGTGCCTGGTTAGACCAAAGCTAGAATACTGTGTGCAGTCTTGGTCTACTTATTCCAGCAGATGTATTATTACTAGAGAGGGAATGTGACACAGATTCACCAGACTTGTAGCTGGGATGGTGAGGACACTGTCTTATAAATAGAGGTCTAGAGCAGAGGAAAGGGCCCTTCAGTCGTTCAAGTCTGCACTGGTCAAAATAACCACCTAGCTGTTCTGATCCCGTTTTCCAGCACTTGGCCCATAGCCTTGTATGGTTTAGCATTACAAATGCACGACTAAATACTTCCTGTATGCTGAGAGGGTCTCTGCCTGTACCACCACCCTCACAGATAGTGAGTTCCAGATTCCCACCGCCCTCTGGGTGAAAGTAATTTTCCTCACATCTCTTCTAAACTTCATGCCTCTTCTCATAAATCTGTGACCCTGGTCATTGATTGCTCCACCTGGAGGAAATAGAAATTGACCAAACAGGACCAGTATTCTCTAGAGTTTTGAAGAATGAGAGGTGACCTTATTTAACCTTACACAGTACCTAAAAGGATAGACTGGGCAAGATGTTTCCCTTGTTGGGGAGTCTTGAATCAGGGGACACATATTAAAAATAAAGAGGATGCTACTTAAGTACATAATAAGGAGAAATTGTTGTATTCAATTCTCTGCCACAGGGGGCTGTGAAAACTAAAGTAATTGAAGTGTTGTTCAGCCCTGATCAAATGCCTTACAGTGCAGAAACAGGCCCTTTGGCCCAATCACATTGACCCTCCAAAGAGTAACCCACCTCCCTCTGACTAATCCACCTCGCATAAGGGCAATTTAGCACAGCCAATTCACCTAACCTGCACATTCTTGAACTGTGGGAGGAAACCCACACAGACATGGGGAGAATGTACAAACTCCACACAGACATTTGCCCAAGGCTAGAATTGAACCTAGGACCCTGGTGCTGTGAAGCAGCAATGTTAACCACTGAGCCACCATGCCACCGGTGGGGTCGACTCTGTGGGCTGAATGGCCTGCTCCTGTTCCTCTCAGCCTGTCAATAACTTCAGGAAATGTATGCAAAAATAACGTTTATAGATTTATTGGACTTGCCGGAGAAAGCATTATTATTTAAAATATTAGCTGAACGGTGAATCCATTGGACTGTAAAGAAGATTATTTCCTTCCTGATTCAATTTCTTCTTAATTAATCTCATGAAGTGTAAAAATCCAATTCAACAGTTTTCTATTTAAATTAGCCGCCACGTAAAATTTTAATTAGGCCCAGACTGCAAATGATAATTAATTATTGGACCACACATTTTATAAACCCAGTCTATGATTAAAAAGACAAGGAATTTACATTTTCTAAAATGGGATTTATTTTATCCTTTCATCAAATAAGGAGAAAGCCACAGAAGCAGTGTTCCTGTGGAAACCTGTTTCAGTGCTCAGATCAAATTGCATGGAGTCTCAGGTCTAATTGATGTTGCTATATAGAGTGCAATTTTCTTACGTCACTGTGAGTGCTGTGTACTCCTCACAGGCATGTGGGGGAATCCAACTCCCACGGTGCTCCTGCCTGGTCTTTGTGTGAGCAGAGAAACAAGTTAGATCCAAGGTGACCACTTGCATCTTGGAGAGGGTGGAATTAAATTATTCACATGATGTATCAAAAATAGAAGTGTTAAGATTTTTTTCAATCTGGCATTCAGCTCCTGCTGGGGAGCTTTGTCCACTGGAAACTGATGTCAGAAATAGGAGTATTTCATGTGAATTTCCAAAATGGATGGCACTAATTTGCCGCACTAGGCACAACAGCACTAAAATTTTGCGTTTGTGCTAGACACTCTGTTGAATGTAAGACATTTACAACTTTTGCTTGATCTTTTGTTGATTTCAAAAGATATTGATTATGTTTACAAAAAACAGCAGGTCTGGCATCATCTGTGAAGAGAATGCAGAGATAATGTTTCGGTTCGAGTGACCCTTCCTCAAAACCATTCTGAAAAGGTCACTGAAGAAGGGTCACTGGACCCAAAGCATTAACTCTGTTTTCTCTCCCTGGGATACTGTTGAGATCTACCAGCAGTTTCTGTTTTTGTTTTTATTTCTGATTTACAGCATCTGCAGTTCTTTCAGTTTTTTTGTTGAATCTATTCTGTTTAGACCATCGCACCATATACCACTCTGCAAGAACACACTGACCAAGGATCTGGGACAACCATGGATGATTTGCACGGTGTTGTACAACTATGCCTTTTGTAGAAATGAAAGAACTAGAACGTGCATAGAGAATGCCATTTTCTTTAAAGATAATTGATTCAACCAACTTTAATATGCAGATCATTTGTCTAATAGAGGTTGTATTGTTATTTTAATTTGATCATATCAAGTTAGAGAATATCAGGTATTTTTATAAGCAATGCATCTGCTCAGAGACATGGATTTATTGGAGCATTGTTCTATGTGAATTCCTAAGTGCAAGGCTGTTTTCCTTTCACTGTGATGATAACCTCTCCTTTCACCAGCATTCCTGTACATGCAGCAATTCAAAATAAGGACATAGGAGTCAATAACCTTCTCAGACCTCTGTCATTGACACCAGGCAACAACTTATTGAAACCTAGATTGAAAGTTTCTTCAAGGGTTCCTCCTGGAAAAAAAAAACTCCACGGAATGAGAATGCAATAGAACGTGTGGAAACTTTGGCAAAAAAACCCCCCAAAACTTCTATTTATGTCACACCTTTAACAGAGTAAAAACAACACAGGCTTCTATAAAGGGGAATGTGATCAGACAAAAATTGACATAAAGGGCTAGTTATTGTGATAGCTGGCTTTTAGCAAGGGAAGTAAAGGTGGAGAGATTAGAGAATGACATTCAGAGCATAGCGCCTGATGACACTGCCAACAATAATGGAGTGATTACAACTGGGGATGTGAATGAGGGCAGAATCGGTGGACTGCATAGATCTGAAAGTTGAAAAGGGTGGCGCTGGAAAAGCACAGCAGGTCAGGCAGCATCTGAGGAGCAGGAGAGTTGATGTTTCGGGCTTAACCCTTTCATCAGAAATTCCAAAACAGACTCTTCATAAAATGTTGGCGAATGTTGCGAAGGTTGGTAGGGTGGAAGGTGAGGATAAGGTCGGTTCTGTCCTTGTTGCGGTTGGAGGGATGGGGTTTGAGGGTGGAGGTACGGGACATGGATGAGATGCATTGGAGGGCATCTTCAACCACGTGGGAGGGGAAATTTTGGTCTTTAAAGAAGGAGGCCATCTGGTGTGTACTGCAGGGAGCAGGTGCAATGGAAGTGGAGGAATTGGGAATATGGGAGAGCATTTTTGCAGGAGGTAGGGTGGGAGGAGTTTATTAAGACTACCAATGCGGACTGGAATTTTCCACTAGGCACGTGACTCCCTCACTGAAGCCACACCTCAACACGAAGGATGGAGATGGCTTCCTAATGGCAGACTGAGATAGGGCTGGTATTGTAAACTATCAACCCTTTTTCACCACAACCCCATGGTAGTGAATCTGAGTTGCCCAGCCTGTTGAGCTCATCTGGCAACTCTGACTAGTTTTAATATCAACTTGTCAAATATCCTACAGAGGTTGCACACATACATCAGAAGCTCTCATATTGGACAGTGGGCCTGCTAATATGCCATCGCTCGAGAACCTGGGAGCGCCGGGGGCTTGTTTGGACAGTGGGCACACTTTCTTTCCACTAATCATTAAAAAAAGTGCATGAGACATTAGCCCTGCAATTGGTCAAGACATTGAGTTGCTAAACCACATGACTAAAATCCACTTCCATTAGCCACAGTGCAAACTGACGATGGTTTGGACAGAAAAGAAAAATGTCACAATGGTACCGCTGTGAACATTCTGCTGTGATTGAGTTTCAAGTACAGGGTATTGCTGGAAGAGAACAGAGTGAGCATCCAAGTTGTGGAAGTTCTGACATGGCGATGCTTAATCCTGACATTGTACATGACCACTCTGAATATATTTCCCTCAATGAGCATACATTTAAGCCATTAACAAAATAAAATTTCATTAATAATGTGCATGCATAATTTCCTCTGGAATTTTTTTCTTATCTGTGATTCTGAATTTACAATTGAACAGACATTGTTTTATTTTAATGTTTGAATTCTGGAAAATCCTGTTTTAGTCTGGGAAAATCTTTTTATTTTTCTGTTATGTTGATTGCCGGATGAAATGAGAAAAAGACTATTTCAAAAATGTTGATTGTGGAAGGAATTGCAGCACTGGTTAAAATCAAGCTACCAACACTTATGGTGAGTGCTGTTTTACTGTTACTTGCTCAGAGTGAGGAAAGGTTAGTTGCTGGTCAACTGGCAGCACAGAGGTGTGGACAAAATAAGATTTGGTCAGCAACAGATAGCTGATTGGTTTGTGGACTGGTGACCAGCTACCAATGACAAAGGCTTTTGACTGCCATCAACTGTATGATTGGCCTCCACGTAGCTGAACAGCTTATAGGTGTGAATGATAAAGCCAAAACTCTTTGGAGCTCAGGAAGTCAGGGTGGTGTTCCTTTCCTTTGCAGTTAAAAAGTACCTAAAGCCTTAAAGAAGGTAGTTTATTTCCCTCACCAGCTGCAATGAACTGTGGCTTTTAACTAGGAGGTCAAATACTTTGTAATTTGTGAACCAGTCACAATATGCCTCCGATAAGAAAGTGAAACATACCTGAGGAGGAAGAGAGATCAATGAACAGCAAGTCCTGACAATCAAAAGGATATGTCAGCATTCTCAGTGAACAGGAATGTTGAACTCCTTCCCAGTTTTACCCTCTACCTATACCACTATTTTCTTTTCTGTTTGTATGTATATATAGGGGGAATTTGTAAGGGGTTTAGAGTTTTAATGAGTAGAGAGAAACATTAGCAGTTTATTGTTGTTTACTTGTGGACCTTGGAACCTATTAACTTGTGATAAAGAGCAACTCTTGCGAAGCAAAGAAACCTGGTCCTTGTTTTCAGTTCACTTGGCCTAAAAAGACAGGTAAATGAGGGAATTTGCTTTTATTTACTTGTGGGGTGTAGACATCACTGGCCTGCCCTAGTTCCCCTTGAGAAGGTGGTGGTGAGCTGTTGCCTTGAACCACTGTAGTCCACATGCTGTAGGCAGATCCACAATGCCCCTAGGGAGGGAATTCTTGGATTTTCCCTAGCGACAGGAAAAGTACATTTCCAAGTCTGGATGGTGAACGGCTTGCAGGTGGTTAATTAATATGTAATTTTGCATTATTTGATAAAATCTTTGACTTCTGTGACAGCACCAGGAATAGTGAGACCTGATATCCAGGCCTCTACATTTATAGAAGCCGCACAGTATGGAAGCAGGCTTTTCAGCCCATCAAGTTCACATCAACCTTCTGAAGAGTATTCCACCCAGGCCTACACCCCTTACCCTATCACCCTGCATTTCCCATGGCTAACTCACCAACCTGCACATCCCTGAACACTATGGGCAATTTAGCATGGCCAATCCACCTAACCTGCATATGTTTGATCGGTGGGAGGAAACCGGAGCACCTGGAGGAAACCCAGGCACACACCGGGAGAATGTGCAAACTCCACACAGACAATCACCCAAGGTTGGAATCAAACCCAGGTCCCTGATGCTGTGAGACAGCAGTGCTGCCCCTACTGAAGTGAGGCATGACATAAGATCACCAGGGGACTGTGGGTGTGAGCATATGTTGTAGTGTGGAATTGGAGAAAGAACTCTCCTGTTCTGTTGTACTAAAGTACTTGCATTTCCATCCAACCTTTACTTTTTGAGTTCAGAGATTATTTGTGCCTGTCGAAAAAGCAACTTATTCCCTCATTAGTGTTAGTTCTATGACAAAGCTAGAAAGGTATATATTCAGTTGACTCACTCACCAGGTTACACAACAGAGAGTGGATTTATTCTGTAGTCATCAAGGTGCAGCAGATTTTCTGAGCATTCTGAAAAGGTTATTTAAACAATGGTTAGATTCTATTTTTGAAAGAGTTAATCACTTTAATTCTTGGTGGTGTTTGATGGGGAAGCAGGGAGTGAGGTAGTAGGGTGCGTTGAAAACTTACCTGCCATATTAAAAATAGTTGGCTCAGGCTGTTTCTTCTTTTATGTACCACCTGATGGAAATCATGCCAGCTATGACTCTCTGTCAGGATATGGCAGGTAGCAAGGTCAGCTATCGGAGTTGTATGACAGGGGACCTGCTTGTGGGAAGCTCAGGGTGGACTTCGTAGAGGAGAAACAAAACTTTCTTTGTGATCCCCTGCTTCTCCTGACTCCACAAAAAAAAGCTTAGAACATAGAACATAGAACATAGAACAATACAGCACAGAACAGGCCCTTCGGCCCACGATGTTGTGCCGAACTTCTAACCTAGATTAAGCACCCATCCATGTACCTATCCAAATGCCGCTTAAAGGTCGCCAATGAATCTGACTCTACCACTCCCTCGGGCAGCGCATTCCATGCCCCCACCACTCTCTGGGTAAAGAACCCACCCCTGACATCTCCCCTATACCTTCCACCCTTCACCTTAAATTTATGTCCCCTTGTAACACTCTGTTGTACCCGGGGAAAAAGTTTCTGACTGTCTACTCTATCTATTCCTCTGATCATCTTATAAACCTCTATCAAGTCACCCCTCATCCTTCGCCGTTCCAACGAGAAAAGGCCGAGAACTCTCAACCTATCCTCGTACGACCTACTCTCCATTCCAGGCAACATCCTGGTAAATCTTCTCTGCACCCTCTCCAAAGCTTCCACATCTTTCCTAAAGTGAGGCGACCAGAACTGCACACAGTACTCCAAATGTGGCCTAACCAAAGTCCTGTACAGCTGCAACATCACCTCACGACTCTTGAATTCAATCCCTCTGCTAATGAACGATAATACTCCATAGGCCTTCTTACAAACTCTATCCACCTGAGTGGCAACCTTCAAAGATCTATGTACATAGACCCCAAGATCCCTCTGTTCCTCCACCTAACCAAGAACCCTACCATTAACCCTGTATTCCGCATTCTTATTTGTTCTTCCAAAATGGACAACCTCACACTTGGCAGGGTTGAACTCCATCTGCCACTCCTCAGCCCAGCTCTGCATCATATCTAAGTCCCTCTGCAGCCGACAACAGCCCTCCTCACTGTCCACAACTCCACCTATCTTTGTATCATCTGCAAATTTACTGACCCACCCTTCAACTCCCTCCTCTAAGTCATTAATAAAAATTACAAACAGCAGAGGACCCAGAACTGATCCCTGCGGAACTCCACTTGTAACTGGACTCCATGCTGAATATTTACCATCTACTACCACTCTCTGACTTCGACCGGTTAGCCAGTTTTCTATCCAATTGGCCAAATTTCCCTCTATCCCATGCCTCCTGACTTTCCGCATAAGCCTACCATGGGGAACCTTATCAAATGCCTTACTAAAATCCATGTACACTACATCCACTGCTCTACCCTCATCCACATGCTTGGTCACCACCTCGAAGAATTCAATAAGACTTGTAAGGCAAGACCTACCCTTCACAAATCCGTGCTGGCTGTCCCTAATCAAGCAGTGTCTTTCCAGATACTCGTAAATCCTATCCCTCAGTACCCTTTCCATTACTTTGCCTACCACAGAAGTAAGACTAACTGGCCTGTAATTCCCGGGGTTATCCCTATTCCCTTTTTTGAACAGGGGCACAACATTCGCTACTCTCCAGTCCCCTGGTACCACCCCAGTTGCCAGTGAAGACGAGAAGATAATTGCCAACGGTACTGCAATTTCCTCTCTTGCTTCCCACATAATCCTAGGATATATCCCGTCAGGCCCGGGGGACTTGTCTATCCTCAAGTTGTTCAAAATGTCCAACACATCTTCCTTCCTAACAGGTATCTCTTCTAGCTTATCAGTCCATTTCACACTCTCCTCTTCAACAATACGGTCCCTCTCATTCGTAAATACTGAAGAGAAGTACTTGTTCAAGACCTCTCCTATCTCTTCCGACTCAATACACAGTCTCCCACCACTGTCCTTGATCGGACCTACCCTCGTTCTCGTCATTCTCAGGTTTCTCACATACGCATAGAATGCCTTGGGGTTATCCTTGATCCTTTCCGCCAGGGATTTTTCATGCCCTCTCTTAGCTCTCCTAATCCCTTTCTTCAGGTCCCTTCTGGCTATCCTGTATCCCTCCACTGCTCTGTCTGAACCTTGTTTCCTCAACCTTATGTAAGCCTTCTTCTTCCTCTTTACTAGACATTCAACCTCCCTCGTCAACCAAGGCTCCCTCACACGACCATTTCTTTCCTGCCTGATCGGTACATACATATCAAGGACACGTCGTATCTGCTCCTTGAAAAAGTCCCACATTTCCACCACATCCTTCCCTGACAGCCTATGCTCCCAACGTATGCTCCTCAAATCCTGTCTTACAGCATCGTAATTTCCCTTCCCCCAATTGTAAAAACTTCCTTGTTGTGCGCACCTATCTCTCTCCATAACCAAGGTGAAAGTCACAGAATTGTGGTCGCCATCACCAAAATGTTCACCCACTAACAAGCCCACCACTTGTCCCGGTTCGTTACCGAGTACCAAATCCAATATGGCCTCCCCTCTGGTTGGACAATCTACATACTGCGTTAGAAAAGCTTCCTGGACACACTGCACAAACACCGCCCCATCCAATCTACTTGATCTAAAGAGCTTCCAATCAATATTTGGGAAGTTGAAGTCGCCCATGACTACGACCCTGTGGCTTCTGCACCTTTCCAAAATCTGTTTCCCAATCTGTTTCTCCACATCTCTGCTGCTATTGGGGGGCCTATAATAAACACCCAACAAGGTGACTGCACCTTTCCTATTTCTGACTTCAGCCCATACTACCTCCAGAGGCAGATCCCCCTCAAACTTCCTTTCTGCAGCCGTTATACCATTTCTAATTAGCAATGCCACCCCCCCTCCTTTTTTACCACCCTCCCTAATCTTACTGAAACATCTGTAACCAGGAACCTCCAACAGCCATTCCTGTCCCTCATCTATCCATGTTTCCGTGATGGCCACAACATCGTAGTCCCAGGTACCGATCCACGCCTTAAGTTCACCCACCTTATTTCTGATACTCCTTGCATTGAAGTATACGCACTTGAGCCCATCTCTGTGTCCGCAAGTAGTCCCTGTCAGTGCTACCTTCTCCACAGCCTCCCTACAGTCTTGGACATCCTGACACACAGCTAGCTTACTTGCTGGACTACAAGTCCGGATCCCATCCCCCTGCCAAATTAGTTTAAACCCCCCCGAAGAGTGCTAGCAAACCTACCCCCCAGGATATTGGTGCCCTTCTGGTTCAGGTGCAACCCGTCCTGTTTATACAGGTCCCACCTTCCCCAGAATGCAGTCCAATTGTCCAAATATCTGAAGCCCTCCCTCCTACACCATCCTTGCAGCCACGTGTTCAACTGCACTCTCTCCCTATTCTTTGCCTCTCTGTCACGTGGCACCGGCAACAACCCAGAGATGACGACTCTGTCTGTCCTAGCTTTTAGCTTCCAGCCTAACTCCTTGAGCTCTTGAATGACCTCCCCACCCCTCTTCCTACCTATGTCGTTGGTGCCAATGTGTACCACGACTTCTGGCTGCACACCCTCCCCCTTAAGGATTCTGAAGACACGGTCCGAGACGTCTCGGACCCTAGCACCTGGGAGGCAACAAACCATCCGAGAGTCTCGCCCATGTCCACAGAACCGCCTGTCCGTCCCTCTAACTAGAGAGTCCCCTATAACTAGCGCTCTCCTCTTCTCCCCCTTTCCCTTCTGAATCTCAGAGCCACAGACCCCTTCACTGCAGCTTACACCTGCAAGGCTGTCCCCCCCAACAGTTTCCAAAGCTGCATACTTATTTTTTAGGGGAACGACCACAGGGGAACCCTGCACTGCCTGTTTCTTCCCCTTCCCACCTCTAACTGTTACCCAGCTACCTCTGTTCTCTGGCGTAACTACGTCCCTGTAGCTTCTATCGATCACCCTCTCAGCCTCTCGAATAATCCTCAGCTCATCCAGCTCCAGTTCCAGTTCCCTAACTCGTTCAGTGAGGATCAGGATCTGACTGCATTTCCTGCACACGAAGTCGGCAGGAGTATCGGTGGTCACCCCTACCTCAAACATCTTGCAGGAGGAACATTCCACCGCCTGCGCTGCCATGACTGTACACTGTCTCCAAAAACATAATCATAAACAAAAGCTTATACATAATCATTTAGTAGAACAGGACTCAAGTACTGCTGAAAAAACATACATTTTATCTTGCACTGATCAGGACTTTTGCAAGAAATGCCAGTGCAAAGGGAGAACATCTTTTACAATTTTGTTTTAATCAACCTGTTCAGACAGGCCATGACACACATCTGTGGCTCATTGGATGTTGAGTCCAACAACCTGGCTCAATGGTAGGGACACTACCACTGTGTGACAAACGCTCCTAAATTACCATTTTTACCGTATGAGAGCAGAATACTGATTGGTTAGCAAGTGAATTCTCATTGGTAGGGACATTGCCATTGAGAATGCACCTATTAATAATGATTGACAGTTAACTGTCAAGTGTTTAAATTTTAAACCAGGTAGGTTGACTCTGATTAGTCAATGTTTTCCCTGAGAAATGTAGCAGAGAATGATTGTCACCTGTGTCATAGAGTTGAAACAGACACGGTCTGTGTACAAGTACAACGTAAAAGAACTTATCCACTTTGGACCTCTTCTAACCTTGGATTTTCTTCCAATTACTTTGACCTCAAGAAAAAGTGAAAGTGGCTCTGATCACTCTTAAAATTACAGTTATTGACGACATGTATATACAAAGGGGTATACCATAGGCATTTAGTGATGTTCTTGCTCCCTGTTTAGTAGAGCTTCTTAAAATTTGGAGTTTTACAATTTTTCTTTAAACTTTATTGTCACATGTACTCAAGTACAAAAGTACAAGGAGCGCACCGAAAAATTTTCAATTTCGCCACATATGGCGCCATTTTGGGTACATGAACCTAGATACAAAAACTTAAGAACAAGATCAGTAGAAACAAGAGATAATGTTAAAACTGAGATCATAGATTCATTCGCCAAGGTGGTGTGTTTTTCTGCAGACATTTCCTCACCTCACTAGTTGATATCGTCAATGTATCTTTGTTGTAGTGTTGGTGATCTGTCATGCCTGGTATTTATGTGCCTCTGTTTTTTGGTACTTCCAAGTGGTTTGTATAATGAGTCCAGCTCAATGTGTTTATTGATTGAGTTCCAGTTGGAGTGCCAAGCTTCAAAGAATTGTTTTACATGTCTCTGTTGTGCCTGTGCTAGGTTGGTTGCATTGTCCCAGTTGAATTTGTGTCCTTTGTTGTTTGTGTGGTTGGAAATGAGAATGTGCTGGTCATGTCTGGCAGAGGCAAGCTGATGTTTGTGCACTCGTACGGTCAGTTTTCTTCCTGCTTGCCCAATGTAGTGTTTTTCACAGTCTTTGCTGGGTATCTTGTAGATAACGTTCATCCTGTTGGACGTTTGTATCTGATCTTTAACCTTTGTGAGGAGCTGGCGGAAGGTGTTTACTGGTTTATGGGCTACTAAGATTCCCAGAGGTCTGAGCAGTTGGGTAGTCATTTCTGATATGTTTTTGATGTACGGTATGGTCACTGTTGTGTCTGGTCAGTAAACACCTTTTACCAGCTCCTCCCAAAGGTTAAAGACCTTTCTTATGTGCCATGCTAGAATCGCACTTGTTCAATTTCCTCCTGTTTGGCACACTTTCCCTGCCCTTACTCAATCTCCCCTGCTCTCATCATTGCTGCGGATGTCAGGCAAAACTCTGTCGCCACGTTGGGCTCGCTCTGTGATCCCAGACTTCCAAAGTCCCAATCTGAAATTCTGGCAAGTAAGAAACCTAGGTGCTTTAAAGAGCCCATGGGCTCATTTTCAGGTGAGTAGTGTTTAACTTGACCTACAGTTTATGAGCGTTCACGTCAGAAATTTCAGACCTGCTCAATTATTTTCACGAGTTTCAATTCACTTGGAACTAATCCTTTGACTGCACATGAATAATTGACAGGAGATCCCGACAGTAACTGGACATTGCAAAGTGTGGAGTTGAGTGTTATGGAACTCTCAGATTTGTTTGCAGTTCATATTGAATTTGTTTTAAGCATGCAGTCCTTTTAAATTGTTTTGCAAAGCTGCATTCATCGAACAAAGTAGGGTGACTTGTTCACATCTTGCATGTAAAATTTCAGTTTAGGAGAAGTACAAACCTCTACATCTAGGAAGCTTCCTAAGTTTGATTTGCTGAGTTGATTGATCTCAGGCAGAGCATCAGACTTGACATTGGAATTGTCCGGAGTATCTTGGAAGTTTTTCCAAGCCATAATTCAGCAGTTACTGGAAAGAGTAGGTAGAAATTAGGTGCGAAGAGATTTGGAACTGAGACAAACATTCATTATAAGAAACTACAGAATACTTACATTTACCACATTTCAAAGGACTTCAGACAGGATTGATTTGAAGTGCAGTGATTATTATTAGGGGAAACAGTGTAGCACCATCCCCTCAATAATCAATATTAGATTGCTATTCAATGAAAGATGAGGATAAACATTAGGGATTTGTGTGAATTATGATGTGCTTTGGAGGACTATATGTCATGACAGCCTTCTTGAATGGAAGACTATGCCTTCTGGTTGACACAGAGAGACCCTGCTAGGGAGCTGAGTTGACTTGCAGATGACAGGGTCTGATGTTTCCACTCATGATGCTGTATGTTTAACATTTTTACAGCTTCTCTTCTGTTCTCAGGAGGAGCTCTCCTCGGTATGGCACAGAGGTTCCACAGCAGGGATCTGACAGGAAGAATCGAGAATGAAAAGCGATTTAATGGTTACTGTGGCAAGTTGTATTAGCCACGTGATAGATCAAAGAAATCAAAACACATCCACCTGGGAGCACTGCATATAAATTTAATGAGTCATTTACAGTGCAACATAAATATCACAGATTACTCCATTCAGCAAGGATGCCAATATTATGCTCACCCCATACACACTTTTATCCATAATCTTTCACTGCTTTCAGTTGAATAACTAGCTGACATTTGAGACTTCAAGGTTTATTGCTGCGTCAGTTTTATGTCCTGCACATCATATGGTACAAAGGCAATAATTCAATCATAGTTCATACTGTCTGTTTTTGTACATGTCTGTCAAATTCTGTTCATATAAATTCGTAAACAGTGCCAGTCAGAGTAGAAAAGTTGATTTTTGAAAGGATGGGTTGTGCTAATGTTGAATGAGTTTGCACTTGCTTGTGTAAGGTCTTGGATAGTATTGAAACTATCAATAAGACACAGAGATAAACAAATGTTTGTCCATGTTCAGTACCGTATCTGCTTGCCATCTAAAAAAATTGCAAATGCCACACTTACAATAATGGGGAATTTCACAAGGTTCTGCTGGCACGGAGTGTTACCACCAGAGAGGGCAGGAGTGTGATATTGAGCTGAGTGTTTGTGGAGGTGGGAGGGAAACAGGAGAATAGGGCAAGTTGCATCAGGATGTCTTGGGACTGTCCAAGTAGGGGATGCTGGGAAAAATGTACACTCGATGGAGCTGGTCAGCCAATTAGGACAGTTACTGTGGAGTCATTTTGAGAAGGTGAGCCAATTAACTGCAGTCAGACCTGCCTCCTCCCCTCTACCTGCTACCTATTTCCCAGCTGTGTGTGTGTGTGGAGGCCTGAAAACTGCTTGAAATGTCCCCTGGTGGTGAGAACCAGATGAACCTGCACTGGAGGCACCAACAGCACAAGAGTCTATAATCCTGGCCAAAACCAGGCATTTGCCATCCACACTGAAATCTACTAGGTCTGGGCCTCCTCAGCATGGTGTAAATTGTGTTGTCAATGACCATTTATAAAGTAGATTTAATGTTACCCTGTTTAAATGCCAACTATGGCTACAATATGGCAAAATAAGAAATCTAATTCACCAGATAATTTGCCCATCCTGGTACATTAATGCTAATTGTCATTAATTGTAAGATGGCAGTGTGGCTAAAGTGCAGCTGATGTTCAACATTTATCAGTGGCAACTGAATCTTTTAGCCTTTTCAGCTCACATCACCTAAAACACCAGAGTATTGTCTCGGTAGGAAAAACCCAATCTTAAAAATGAGTGTGATTAAAACTAATCTCCTAAAACCAATTAAGTTTTCCAATTTCTTATCAAAATGCTTTCCTCCCACTAAACACGCTGATACTGCTGTTGAATCTTACTCTATCGCCAAGAGCCTGTCTCCAATTCCACATGGGATGTGCCATCTGCCCTGTGTTCATCACCTACTGTGTTAGGCATGTCAACGGAGGTGATTGAAAATCCTCTGCAAAATGTTTCTGTCCTTCTTAGAAGAGGAAAAATGTATGTACCTTCGAATCTGAAATACAAACTAAAACCATTAAGACCAATTCTGGTGAAAGACCTCACTGAAACCACTAATCTCTCTTTTCAGTCATTGGTAGATTTGCTGTGTGAGAAAGCTGATTAAATATTTTAGTTTGCTGCTGCAGTTCACTTTTCCTTCATGATAAATAGGCAGCCAGATTAGTGAACAACATTCTGAGTAGAAGCTGTGGCAAGTGAACATAGCTTCACCTGAAACAAACACAGAAATTGCTGGAGAAACTCAGTAGGTCTGCCAGCATCTGTGGGGAAAGGAACAGAGTTAACATTTTGTGTCCAGTATGACTTCTACAGAACTGAAGAAGTCATATTGGACTTGAAACATTAACTGTTTCTCCCTGCACAGATACGTTTAGACCTGCAGAGTTTCTCCAGCATTTTCTGTGTTTTTTTTTTCAGAATTCCAGCACCTTCAGTATAAAAACCAAAGAAACATTCAACACAGGAACAGGCCCTTTGGCCCACCTAGCCTGTGCTGATACAATGACACTTTCTAAACTGCTCCCCCTGAGCTTTTGCCAGCTGTACTGGAGAAGGAGTAGCATTACTTAGTGAGAAGCAGCTGTATCATCCTAGCTGTCCTCATTAAACTCATTGATCAACTGGCAAGCGGCGAGGGTGACACAGGCATTTTACTTAAGTTAGATCCAGGAAAGGTAATTGAAAGAATTAGGCCAGAGACAAATATGTCACAAGTCAGTTTCTAAAGTATTTTGCAAATATGTGCATGAGGAGAACGCAGACTGATTGAGAATTAAACAGCCAGTTAACTCCAACTAAAGCTTCTATTGTTTATGGGTGCACGGAATCATTGATCTTATGTGCAGCCATTTGGGAAAAGTTTTGAACTAATTGGTGAGAATTCTCACTTCTTCTGCACAATCTCCAAATAACCAACAAAAAGAAGTATGCCATATATCTATATTATATGTAAGCCTCACAATCATAAGCAAAACATAAGTACAATTGCCGAAAGCAAGAATGCACGGTGCATTCAGTCCTGCTTTAATTAGCGTTTCCTCTTGCGTATTGTTTAATCTCTGTACTACTGAGTAGACAGGGAGATCTCCCTTTGTTCTTAATATATGCTTAATGAGCAGCTGTCACTGGAGGCATATTAAGCTGGAGGACCTATATTGCAAGTGTGAACAATAGTGACCTGATTGAATGTATTGTGTAGGGCTACAATTCACCTATTTGGTTAATGTGGCCTATCAATTGGAATTTTATGTTTACAATCTAGCATTCTAGGTATTACCATTTTGATAGACCAATCATAAGAATATCACAAGTAATTTGCTAACCACAATGTTCTATACGCTGCATCCACAATGTTCATCTAACGAAAGCTCTCATGGTGCTGACATGCAACATGTTAAGGCTGGTTTGCAGGAATCAAAATTTAGACTTTTATGAGAAAAGTCCATTTCAATGATGAATTCAATACTGACTGCAACTCCCTTTGTAAAATGACTTTGTGCTATTAATAAGGGAACCCCAGACTGTTTGTTCCTTCTTTTGCATTGAGACCATTTCCTTTTGCAGAAACAAGGTTGATAAATAATTGGTATCTGACACATTTATTTGTGACTATGGAAATAACCAGCTGTGCTTTCAGTCAGGAGAGAGACTTCCAATTATCTATCTTTTCTTCTGCTCAATGAATTTGTTAACTCCTTCATGGGCAAATGGTTTAACGGGAAATCTGAATATCTCTTTCCTCTCTATGTTGCCATTGCTCAGGCTTCACTGTGGGTATTGGCAGGTCAATAGTGCATAATCATAAGTTATAGGTTCTGGATGTAGGTTTGCTCATTGAGCTGGAAGGTTCATTTCCAGATATTTTGTCATCTGACTAGTTAACATCTTCAGTGGGCCTCCAGGCAAAGCACTGCTGATAATTCCTGCTTCCTCTTTTTTCCCAAAGAAACCCAGTCATATAAATAGAAAGCAGGAGTTATCAGCAGTGCTTCGCCTGGAAGCGCACTGAAGATGTTACCTAGTAAGGTGACGAAACATCTGGAAATGAACCTTCCAGCTCAGTGAGCAAAGCTACTTCCAGAATCTCAACCTGAGCTACACATCTTCTCCAAACCAATAACTTATAGGAGCAGAATTGACCATTCAGCCCATCACATCTGTTCTGCCATTCAAATATGATTGATATGGTTCTCAACACTATTCTCCTGCCTTCTCCCCATAATCCTTGATCCCCTTACCAATCGAGAACATATCTATCTTTGTCTAAAATACATTCAATGACTTGGCCTCCACAGCCCTCTGTCGCAATGAGTTCCATCGATGCACCACCCTCCAGAAATTCCTCCTCAGTTCAGTTCTAAAGGGTCATCCATTCACTCTGAGGCTATGCCCTCAGGTCCTAGTCTCTCCTACTAGCGGAAACATCTTTATCATATCCCCTTTATCCAGGTCTCTCAGTATTCTGTAAGTTACAATCAAATATCATCTCATCCTTCTAAACTCCATTGAGTGCCAACCCGCAATCCTCAGCTGTTCCATATATGACAATCTCTTCATTATCCAGCAACAGTATTTTAAAGCTCCTTTGGAATTCACCACCTCCCCACCACCCCCCCCCCCCCCCCCCCCTCGCCCTCAACCCACCTCCAATGCTAACACACTCTTCCTTATATACAGGGCCCAAAACTGCTCACAGTATTCCAAAAGTGGTCAAGCAACAGTGGGGATCATGAGGGCTGTAACCTCACCACAATCACCAACAGCAATGCTCAGAGGGTAGTGATCAGGAACAGGGACCCTGTCTGACTCTATGCTTCCAAACCGAGAGATGCTGTAGCCAATTGCTGCTCCAGCTGATGTACAACATGACAGAACTGGTTAAAATTCATCTGAAATTCTTAGTTACTACTTATGTAAAAGTAGAGTGAAAATTGTCACGTTAATGGATATAATAATTGAGCTGACCTATAAATAGGGAAAGATGATTAATAATGAAATTGTGGTACTGCATATTATTTAAAGACAAAAATCTCTATCTCTAATTAAAAGAAGTGATGGCCTAATGGTACCTAGACCTCTTAATTCAGAGATCCAGATAATGTTCGGGGCACCTAGTTTCAAATGCTACCAAAACAGATCATGGAGATTGAATTCAATATAACTCTGAATATCTCTTTCCTTCTCCATGTTGCCATTACTCAGGCTTCACTCTGGGTATAGACAGGTCAATAGAGCATAACCATAAGTTATAGAAGCAGAATTGACCATTCAGCCCATCACATCTGTTCTGCCATTCAGTCTGTTGATGACCATGAAGCCACTTCTCATTGTTGGGACAAGAAAGCCATCTGGTTCACTAATTCCGTTTAGGGCAGGTAGCTGTCATCCTTACCCAATCTGGCCAATTTGTGATTCCAGACCTCCAGTGAAAATAGGGTTGGATAATAAATGCTGGCCTCGTCAGCATTGCTCATGTCTTGCAGATGCGTAAAAAAAATCACATTCCCTAATAATCAGAGGCCTAGACCATAAGCTCTGCAGTTTCCTTCTTAAACCTCCAGGGATGTTTTATGATGTTGAATGCACATGCATTATGCATTGTTATTATGTGGCATAACTTTGGAAGAAAGTTGATGGTTGTGTGTGATATATGCAGTATCTTCAGCTGTCTGGTGGCTTCTGGCAAAGGAACTTCCGAAATGGCTCAGAGTGGACAGATGGCTTTGCATCTGTTTGCTTGTATCACCAGTCTCTCAAGTAAAGGTTAAGAAGGCTTTAGCGCATTTCTTGACCTCAGACATTGTCTCAAAGATGCACACCTGAGAGCCATGCAGTGAGCTGCCCTGTTGCCATTGACATCACCATCAAATAATGTGTGATGATATGGAAAAGAGATAAACTTCCAATTCAAGCTCTATTCTGAATTTCATCCTTTTTTGTGTTGATTGTGAGGTAAATTATCTGGTAATTAACATACTACTGTGGGGATTTGATTGCATGCCAAACTTGCTTCATTGTAATTAAGGCTTTTCGAGTGATTT
Organism: Chiloscyllium punctatum; assembly: GCF_047496795.1. Taxonomy (NCBI): domain Eukaryota; kingdom Metazoa; phylum Chordata; class Chondrichthyes; order Orectolobiformes; family Hemiscylliidae; genus Chiloscyllium; species Chiloscyllium punctatum. The sequence goes on along the minus strand of NC_092750.1, from coordinate 19,033,849 downwards.
GGCAGTGCCATAAGTGAATGTAGCAAGTCAGTGCCCTGCAGAAGATTCCGTTGTTGCCCTCCATATGGTCAATAATTGTGCTCATCTTCTCCATTATGTCTCTCACTGCAGGAGATTTTTCTGTACACTGTGTGAACAAAATCACAATGCTGTTATTTATGTGTGAAAAGGAATGGCCATTTCTTTCTGATCCTAGTCTGGCATACCCTAGGCATAGACCTTTCCCTTAACAGGCTCTGGCATCTGGAAAATGGTCATGGAAATCCCTCAGATGCTTCTGAGGGAATTATAGGAATCTGGGGCAAATGTAAAAAGGCCAGTTACAGGACAATGTCATGTTTAAGAGTAACTGACAACATTTTTGTCTCACAGTTATCAGTATCAAGCTCATAACCTCCAATCTACCTTTTGAATCAAAATCTTGACAATTTCTTTATTAAATGCTTCACTCAATATCACATCCAAAGTTCTTTGTGTTAGGTGTCACTCCTTTGCAGATTCCAAAGAGAATTATGCTAAAATTGAGAGTAAACAATAACCTATAGTTCATTGAAGGTAAAGCTTTTTGGGATATTCTGAGGTAATGGAAGATGGTCTATGAATGCAAACCTTATAACTAACACATGATGAAGTAAAGAGCCTGTAGAAGGAGCATTTGTTACAAGGTAAGCAGTATATTCTTAAACAGCCTTCTGCAATCATTAAGCACTTTCTGTGGCTTGATTGTTTTGGTAACATTTATGAAGAAGCTGTGTTTTTCATTTGAAGGATTAATTATTAGTAGTGACTTGTATTAGTTTTGAGTAGAGTTTCTGTGAATCTCAGTGCGAAAGGTTCTCCTGATAGAAAACTCTTGCTTTCTCTCTGAGGAATTACCTTTCCATCTGTGTTTTTGTTTCTTTCCATTCTGTTCACAGACTAACTTCTTCCAAGTATGAGATCTAAGCTTAATTTATTCCTTGAATTTCTATTGTCGAATATAGGTGCCATGCAGCTGAATTCAAGCAGAATTAAATGATCAGTGTGCCTGTGAAAAGACATACACAGGAATCACACATAAAGGTGATACTATTGTAACACCCAAGTGAATAAAGTGTGTATGGAACCGGGGGAAGGTCAGTAAACTGGCAAAGATTATAATTAGCTATTTGTAGGGTAGTACAGTCAAAGCCACTTAACTGGATGTAGCTGGGTGATAAATTGATCTTGAACAGCTAGCAAGGTGGGCTATTTAGTACCAGTTGTATTCATTTGGTGATGTTGCCATAAGCTTCAAGCCATCTGCAGTATTTTCAATTCCACTGTAATGTGTGCAGTTTAGTTTTGGCATGGAGGCAACAGAAGACAAGCACGGCTTTGTCCTGTGCCTGGCCTTTTTGCATTGGCCAAAGATTTCTAGAACTCCCTCAGAAGCATCTTAGGGATTTCCATGACCATTTTCCAGATTGGGACTAGATTGGGACAATATTCCCCTGGCAACAAAGAGCATGTGAATGGTTCCTCTGGAAGGATTATGACTATTGTGTGTGTCTCTGAAAGGACTTCCTCAGCCACGGAAAATAGTCCATTCAGAAGAAAGCGGTCAGAATTATCCCTGCTATGAGTGGTGAATCTGTGGAACTCACAGTTTCAGAAGACCATGGAGATAAGTCATTGATGGCTTTTAAGACAGAGATAGATAGGTTCTTGATTAGTAATGGAATCAAGGATTATGGGGAGAAAGCAGTTGAATGAGATTGAGAAAAATATCAGCCATGATCTAATAGTGGAGCAGACTCAATGACTCAAAGGGATTACTTCTGTTTCTATATCTTATGGACAACATTGTTTCTAAGCAACTGGTTTGCTTATTCTTGAGGTTAGTTTCAATTGTTGCAAATTCCTGAATTTAGAGGATGCCAGGTTCTCTTTCCTCCCAAATCTGTTGCATGGCATATTGATGTGGTCAAAATCCCACCAATATTAAATTGAATACCATTGGGGTGTCGGGCTTTGTTGTATTGCATCTATTGAATTGCTTGTGACAATGAAACATGGTCCACTGATGGATTTTACAAAATTCTACCGAGGAGAGACTGGAGACTATCAGATAGCACTTGTATTCATGGTCAGGGAGTTTTGGAAATGTTCTTTCTATCATTGGTGCTTAGGAATGTTTTCGTTAAGAAGAGGAGTTTTAACCATTTGACCTTGACCTGCAGATGTCCCAGTGGCTTCATAAAAGGTTCTCCTGTTATCATTGACAGTGTATTTTTGGATGTCTCAGGCTTTTACTTCCCATCATGCCTTCTGAATTTATCTTTGAACATCAACCTTGAGCTGTTGTAATACTGCCTTCTTGACTTACGACCTGTGGAAATGGCCTCTTTTCACTCTAGAAGGTTTTGTTTGCTGCATACTTTTCATTGAACTTGTCCTGTGGAGTGTGCACATCCTCCCTTGGTCTGCATGGATTTCCTCTCAGTGCTCCAGTCCACATTCCGGGCTCTCTATGATTCTATGATGATGAAGATGTTCAAACCCATTTTCTTCTGGGTTTATCTCCTGCTTCCAAGACCTATGCCCTATCTGTATATGGACTGAGCTCAACTGCCTGCAGCAGAGCCTTCCTACTTAAATAAAGGTGATGAACACAGAAAATAATGGAGAACCTCAACCAGTCATAAAAAAAGTTAATGTTTCACGTCGTGTCTGACTCTTCATCTTCAGTTCTGAAAGACCGGGAAGACAGTTCACTGGTTTCTGTTCATTGGGTTCCTGGGATGACTCCTGTCCTAGCAGAACACTGCTACTCCAACCTCTTCTCCAAATCTTTCATTTGTTGGCAGGAAGCACAGGGTGATGGTTCATACCTAAGAAAGGTTCTTGACTTATTAAACCAGAATCACAGCTTACATCAACTGCTGAAGAAAAAATAACCTGCTTTTCTGCAGTTTTAACATGGTTTTTTTTATTGCAGAGAATGGAGTCAGCTAGGCTGGTGGAAACCTGATGGCTTCTTCCTATCTTGTTCACAGCCACCAGGCTGGTCAGCTTCCAGTTGTTGGCATGTAGACAGCCTTTGTTATCAATAGCTCACCAGTTCACAGACCAATTAGCCGCTTGTTGCTGGCCGAATCTTCATGTCTACACACACATTTGGCTGCAGGTTACCTGCACCTTCTCCAACCACTGCTTGAACCAGCAACTGTGTACACAATGTTTGTAATAAGTGTCGGATTACATGCTTATGCAAAACATGCAGCTGTCTTCCAACAGTACTTGGTTGTGAAATAGGAACTGTCTTTTCCCATTTACAACATCCCATGCTGGTCCAAGACAAGGAACTATTAAATTATGGGCCTTCTCTGACTTGTCTGTTAGCATTCCAAGTTCAAAGTACAGTGATCATCCACTTCCTGTACATGACTTTGAAATCAGCCCACATTATTGCTCACACCTCACTTAGAATTCAAAGTAAAGTGAGGTTGGATTACTTCAATCCAGTATATAGTAAGAACAGATTATGGTGGAAATATGGCCACAGAGAGTCAAAAAAGATGGCTGTTGTAAGAAAATGTAAATATCACCTTGGTACAGTCGAGGTGCCCTGCTACCATCACAATTAAAGCACAGCTTTTTTCATGAAAAAAAGTACACAGCAGGCTCTATGAGATTTCACTGTGGCCCATAAAATTAATACAAGACCACCTCTTGTCAATAGACTCACTTACATCAATACTTTCAGCATGAGTCCAGGACTAAAAATGTTAGACTGCCCTTTTTAAATCAACAGATTGAAAAACATGGAATGACAGTGCTGGCAAAAACAGTTAGCATCAGCTGGAAATATTGACTTTCCTTGATCTCCGCATTAATCTGGAAACATTTGTTAGCTTTGCTTGTTACAATGGTTATTGTATTTATTTATTGCAAAGACTGAGCCAATTGGAATTAGAATTAGCATTAGTTTTATTGTCACACGTACTCAAAAGCTGCCATCTTGAAAATAGATGGGCATGGCCTATTTCTAAATTAATGTAGAATCTGAAGGCAAGCTAAAAACACTGTAACTTGTTTCTTGTTGGCATGTTGAATTGTGGATCACTGAGTGTGACAAATTCCCATTATAGAACCATACTTAAGGCAGATTGAGATAGACCCAACTTTTGTGATAAATACATTTGTACAGAAAAATCATTCTGGTCCTGCAGGTATCCAAACTCTTTGTTTTATCTTTAAATTAACAATAAACAATAATGTTACAGGTAAGTCAGGCAAGGATCATTTTTGTGATATGAATGATAGCATCTCTTGGATTATTCAAGTTGGAAAGTTTTTTTCAGGGGAAACATTACGGCCTGTTATATGTGGGTTTCTTATATTTTCTCAAATTTCTCTGCATATTTCATTTCATTTAAAGGCTAATCAAATATTGAAGATAGAAAGATTGAACCATGTCAGTATTTAATCCAACATGGGAAACCCTGAAAGATGAGAGCTGGAGCATGGTATAGTTTACACCCTTTTGGTAGGGATATTACCCACCCATCATGTCGTTCTAAAACACTACTTATTGCTGCTGTTATTACAAAATCTTGGATATTATTTGTTTAAATCTTGTTACTAGCTACCTTAGAGTTTACATAGTGTGTGTTAATATGACCTTATTCTACTGTGACTTCAACATAGTTATGTGGGCATTAACAATAAGGCAATGAGTCAAAATGTAAATTGCAAGTGGTGTACTGAGTGCAGTTTTGGGTTCCATACTGTTGGAAGCATATAAAGGAAATGAAGAGTGGTTACAGCACAGATTTACTAACAAAAACAAATTGCTGGTAAAGCTCAGCAACTCTGGCAGCAGCCAAGGCGAGAAATCAGAGTTTACATTTTGGGTCTTCGGAACATAAGAACATAATACCTAGGAGCAGGAGTAAGCCGTCCAGTCCTTCGAGCCTGCTCCGCCACTCAATAAGATCATGGCTAATCTTTTCGTGCACTCAGTTTCACTTATCTGAGTTTTCACCATGTCCCTTAATTCCTTTATTTTTCAAAAAAGTATCTACCTTCGCTTTAAAAGTGATTACTGAAGTAGCATCAACTACTTCCCTGGGCAAGGAATTCCACTGATTAACAACCCTCTGGGTGAAGAAGTTCCTTCTCAGTTCAGTTCTAAACCTGCTGCCTCTAAGAAGGGTGGTAAGGACAAGCCAGGGAACAATAGACCAGTGAGCCTGACGTTGGTGGTGGGCAAGTTGTTGGAGGGAATCCTGAGGGACAGGATATACATGTATTTGGAAAGGTAAGGACTGATTAGGGATAGTCAACATGGCTTTGTGCGTGGGAAATCATGTCTCACAAACTTGATTGAGTTTTTTGAGGAAGTAGCAAAGAGGATTGATGAGGGCAGAGCGGTAGATGTGATCAATATGGACTTCAGTAAGGCCTTCAACAAGGTTCCCCATGGGAGACTGATTAGCAAGGTTAGATCTCACGGAATACAGGGAGAACTAGCCATTTGGATACAGAACTGGCTCAAAGGTAGAAGACAGAGGGTGGTGGTGGAGGGTTGTTTTTCATACTGGAGGCCTGTGACCAGTGGAGTGCCACAAGGATCGGTGCTGGGTCCACTACTTTTCGTCATTTATATAAATGCTTTGGATGTGAGCATAAGAGGTATAGTTAGTAAGTTTGCAGATGACACCAAAATTGGAGGTGTAGTGGACAGTGAAGAGGGTTACCTCAGATTACAACAGGATCTTGACTAGATGGGCCAATGGGCTGAGAAGTAGCAGATGGATTTTAATTCAGATGAATGCGAGGTGCTGAATTTTGGGAAAGCAAATCTTAGCAGGACTTATACGCTTAATGGTAAGGTCCTAGGGAGTGTTGCTGAACAAAGAGACCTTGGAGTGCAGGTTCATAGCTCCTTGAAAGTGGAGTCGCAGGTAGATAGGATAGTGAAAAAGGTGTTTGGTATGCTCTCCTTTATTGGTCAGAGTATTGAGTACAGGAGTTAGGAGGTCATGTTGTGACTGTACAGGACATTGGTTAGGCCACTGTTGGAATATTGTGTGCAATTCTGGTCTCCTTCCTGTCGGAAGGACGTTGTGAAACTTGAAAGGGTTCAGAAAAGATTTACAAGGATGTTGCCAGGGTTGGAGGACTTGAGCTATAGGGAGAGGCTAAACAGGCTGGGGCTGTTTTCCCTGGAGCGTCAGAGGCTGAGGGGTGATCTTATAGCGGTTTACAAAATTATGAGGGGCATGGATAGAGTAAATGGGCATAGTCTTTTCCCTGGGGTCAGGGAGTCCAGAACTAGAGGGCATAGGTTTAGGGTGAGAGGGGAAAGATATAAAAGAGACCTGATGGGCAACCTTTTCACACAGAGGGTGGTACGGGTATGGAATGAGCTGCCAGAGGAAGTTGTAGAGGCTGGTACAATTGCAACATTTAAGAGACAGTTGGATGGGTATCTGAATAGGGAGGGTTTGGAGGGATACGGGCTAGGTGCTGGCAGGTGGGACTAGATTGGTTTGGGATATCTGGTCAGCATGGACAGGTTGGACTGAAGGGTCTGTTTCCATGCTGTATGTCTCTGACTCTATGACTCTAATCTTGAGGCCATGCCCTTTTGTCTTCGTCTCATCCACGAGAGGAAACATCCTCTCTCTTTCTATTTTATCGATTCTGTTCATAATTTTATATGTTTCAACAAGATTCCCCCGATTCTTCTAAATTCCAATGAATATAATCCCAGTCTACTCAGCCTCTCCTCATAAGCCAACCCCCTCAACTCCAGAATCAATCTAGTGAGCTTCCTCTGTACCCCCTCCAGTGCTAGTACATCCTTTTTTAACGAAGGAGACCAAATCTGCACACAGTATTCCAAGTGTTGCCTCACCAGACCTTGTACAGCTATCACATTATCTCTCTTCCTTCCGCGATTCATGCACAAGGACACCCAGGTCCCTCTGCAAGTCAGCATGCTGCAACCTTTTACCATTCAAGTAATCATCTATTTTGCTGTTACTCTGAACCAAAATGTATGACTTCACACTTACTATCATTGTATTCCATCTACCAGACCTTTGCCCACTCACTCAATGTATCTATATTCCTCTGCAAAGTTTCACAGTCCTCTGCACACTTTGCTCTGCAACGCATCTAAGTGTCATTGGCAAATCTTGATACTGTACATGTGATCGCCAACTTCAAATCATATACATATATTGTAAATAATTGTGGTCCCAATACTGATCCCTGAGGCACACCATTCGTTACTGATTGCCAGCCAGCATAACACTCATATATCCCCACTCTTTGCTTCCTGTCAGTCAACCAATCCTTTATCCATGCTAATACTCTACCCCGAACACCATGCATCCTTATCTTATGCAGCAGCCTCATGTGCGGCACCTTGTCAAAGACCTTTTAGAAATCTAGGTATACCACATTCACTGGGTCCCCGTTGTCCACCTTGCTTGAAATGTCTTCATAGAATTCCAGAAGATATGTGAAGCCCTTCATGAGCCCATGCTGCATCTGTACAATGGGATAATATCTTTCAAGATGCACTGCTGTTTCTTCCTTGATAATAGACTCAAGCATCTTCCCCACGACAGAGGTTAAGCTCATGGTCTATAGTTCCCCATCCTTTGTCTATTTCCCTTTTTGAACAGTGGCATCATATTTGCTATTTTCCAGTCGGCTGGGACTGCCCCAGACTCCAGCAAATTTTGGAAAATTACCTCCAGTCCACCTGCTATTTCTGTCGCCATCTCTTTTAGCACCCTGGGGTGCAATCCATCAGGGCCAGGAGACTTATCTATCCTCAGCTGCATTAGCTTACCCGACACTAACTCTTCCATAATAATAATTATTTCTAGGTCCTCACTTACCTTCGCATCTTAGTTACTCACTGGCATGTTATTAGTATCCTCCGCTGTGAAGACCGATGCAAAGTACCTGTTCAATGCCTCAGCCATTTCATCATATCCCATAACTAACTGCCCCTTCTCATCCTCTAAAGGACCAACATTTACTTTAGCCACGCCTCTTCATTTTATATATTTATAGAAACTTTTGCTATCCGTCTTTATATTCTGTGCTAGTTTTGTTTCTCATACTCTATCTTACTTTTCTTTATAGCTCTTTTTGTGGCTTTCTGTTGACCTTTCAAGTTTTCCCAATCTTCTAGATTCCTGCTGTTTTTGGCCACTTTTTACGCATTCTCTTTCACTTTGATAGCCTGCCTTATTTCCCTAGACACCCATGGCAGATTACCCCTCCTCTTACAGTCCTTCCTTCTCACCGGAATAGACTTTTGTTGAGCAACTTTGAAAAATTTCTTTGAAGGTCCTCCATTGCTTGTCACCTGTCACACCATAAAGTCTCTGTTTCCAGTCTACTCTAGCCAGATCCTCCCTCAGTCTATCATAGTCCCCCTTATTCAAGCACAGGACTCCAGTGTTGAGTTTATCTTCACACTATCCAGCTGTATTCTAAACCGGGCGGCACAGTGGCTCAGTGGTTAGCACTGCTGCCTCACAGTGCCTGGGTCCCAGGTTCAATTCCAGCCTTGGGCAACTGTCTGTGTGGAGTTTGCATGTTCTCCCCGTGTCTGCGTGGATTTCCTCTGGGTGGTCTGGTTTCCTCCCACAGTCTAAAGATGTGCAGGTCAGGTGAATTGGCCATGCTAAATTGCCTATAATGTTAGGTGCATTAGTTAGAGGGAAATGGGTCTGGTTGGGTTACTCTTCGGAGGGTCAGTGTGGACTGGTTGGGCTGAAGGACCTGTTTCCACACTGTAGGGAATCTAATCTAAGGTAAATTCAACCATACTGTGAATACTCCTTCCAAAAGGATCCCTGACTATGAGGTCATTAATTATTCCTGTCTCATTACACAGGGCCAGATCTAGGATAGCTTGCTCCTTCATCGGTTCCATTACATACTGTTCAAGAAAACTGTCATGGATACACCCAACGACATCCTCCTCAAGGCTACTGTGACTGAGCTCTGATTTGGAGATGCCGGTGTTGGACTGGGGTGTACAAAGTTAAAAAATCACACAACACCAGGTGATAGTCCAACAGGTTTAACTGGGAGCACACTAAATTTCGGAACGACGCTCCTTCATCAGGTGGTAGTGGAGGGCTCAATCCTAACACACCAGAATTTATAGCAAAAATTTACAGTGTGATGTAACTGAAATTATACATTGAAAAATTGATTGTCTATTAAGCCTTTCATCTGTTAGAACACACTTCTTTCATGTGTAAATCACAAAACCTTTTTTTTTTAAAATGTTGCATTCTCAGGTTAGCTGTTAACAATGGGTGATAGCTAGACAATATGTTGAAGGTGGATTAGTGGTGCTGGAAGAGCACAGCAGTTCAGGCAGCATCCAACGAGCAGCGAAATCGACGTTTCGGGGAAAAGCCCTTCATCAGGAATAAAGGCAGTGAGCCTGAAGCGTGGAGAGATAAGCTAGAGGAGGGTGGGGGTGGGGAGAGAGTAGCATAGAGTACAATGGGTGAGTGGGGGAGGAGATGAAGGTGATAGGTCAAGGAGGAGAGGGTGGAGTGGATAGGTGGAAAAGAAGATAGGCAGGTCGGACAAGTCAAGGAGACAGTAACTGAGCTGGAAGTTTGAAACTAGGATGAGGTGGGGGAAGGGGAAATGAGGAAGCTGTTGAAGTCCACATTGATGCCCTGGGGTTGAAGTGTTCCGAGGCGGAATATGAGGCGTTCTTCCTCCAGGCGTAATATGTTGAAGGTGTTGACCCCCTGTGTTCTCTGTCTATGCCATGCTGTTTAGATTGATTCTAATCTAAAAAGTGAGGTAACGGAGTTTTACATAAATTCATGCAGTTTTTGAGCAAAGTACAATGTAACTCTGCAAGTACAAATTCACCCCACAAAATATATGTGTGCATGTGGGTCTTTGTCTGTGTGTGTGTGTGTGTGTGTGTGTGTGTGTGTGTGTGTGTGTGTGTGTGTCTGTCTGTCTGTCTGTCTGGGTTGGGGGTTGTGAGTGTGAGAGAGAGTGTATATGTGTGTGTAGTGAGTGCAGAGTGTCTTAAGTCTGTGAGGGGGTGCATGTGGGAATGTGTGTATCAGACAGAGCAGTGGAGGGATACAGGATAGCCAGAAGGGACCTGAAGAAAGGGATTAGGAGAGCTAAGAGAGGGCATGAAAAATCCCTGGCGGATAGGATCAAGGATAACCCCAAGGCATTCTATGCGTATGTGAGAAACCTGAGAATGACGAGAACGAGGGTAGGTCCGATCAAGGACAGTGGTGGGAGACTGTGTATTGAGTCGGAAGAGATAGGAGAAGTCTTGAACAAGTACTTCTCTTCAGTATTTACGAACGAGAGGGACTGTATTGTTGAAGAGGAGAGTGTGAAACGGACTGATAAGCTAGAAGAGATATCTGTTAGGAAGGAAGATGTGTTGGACATTTTGAACAACTTGAGGATAGACAAGTCCCCCGGGCCTGACGGGATATATCCTAGGATTATGTGGGAAGCAAGAGAGGAAATTGCAGTACCGTTGGCAATGATCTTCTCGTCTTCACTGGCAACGGGGGTGGTACCAGGGGACTGGAGAGTAGCGAATGTTGTGCCCCTGTTCAAAAAAGGGAATAGGGATAACCCCGGGAATTACAGGCCAGTTAGTCTTACTTCTGTGGTAGGCAAAGTAATGGAAAGGGTACTGAGGGATAGGATTTACGAGTATCTGGAACGGCACTGCTTGATTAGGGACAGCCAGCACGGATTTGTGAAGGGTAGGTCTTGCCTTACAAGTCTTATTGAATTCTTCGAGGAGGTGACCAAGCATGTGGATGAGGGTAGAGCAGTGGATGTAGTGTACATGGATTTTAGTAAGGCATTTGATAAGGTTCCCCATGGTAGGCTTATGCGGAAAGTCAGGAGGCATGGGATAGAGGGAAATTTGGCCAATTGGATAGAAAACTGGCTAACCGGTCGAAGTCAGAGAGTGGTAGTAGATGGTAAATATTCAGCATGGAGTCCAGTTACAAGTGGAGTTCCGCAGGGATCAGTTCTGGGTCCTCTGCTGTTTGTAATTTTTATTAATGACTTAGATGAGGGAGTCGAAGGGTGGGTCAGTAAATTTGCAGATGATACAAAGATAGGTGGAGTTGTGGACAGTGAGGAGGGCTGTTGTCGGCTGCAGAGGGACTTAGATATGATGCAGAGCTGGGCTGAGGAGTGGCAGATGGAGTTCAACCCTGCCAAGTGTGAAGTTGTCCATTTTGGAAGAACAAATAAGAATGAGGAATACAGGGTTAATGGTAGGGTTCTTGGTCAGGTGGAGGAACAGAGGGATCTTGGGGTCTATGTACATAGATCTTTGAAGGTTGCCACTCAGGTGGATAGAGTTTGTAAGAAGGCCTATGGAGTATTATCGTTCATTAGCAGAGGGATTGAATTCAAGAGTCGTGAGGTGATGTTGCAGCTGTACAGGACTTTGGTTAGGCCACATTTGGAGTACTGTGTGCAGTTCTGGTCGCCTCACTTTAGGAAAGATGTGGAAGCTTTGGAGAGGGTGCAGAGAAGATTTACCAGGATGTTGCCTGGAATGAAGAGTAGGTCGTACGAGGATAGGTTGAGAGTTCTCGGCCTTTTCTCGTTGGAACGGCGAAGGATGAGGGGTGACTTGATAGAGGTTTATAAGATGATCAGAGGAATAGATAGAGTAGACAGTCAGAAACTTTTTCCCCGGGTACAACAGAGTGTTATAAGGGGACATAAATTTAAGGTGAACGGTGGAAGGTATAGGGGAGATGTCAGGGGTGGGTTCTTCACCCAGAGAGTGGTGGGGGCATGGAATGCGCTGCCCATGGGAGTGGTAGAGTCAGATTCATTGGCGACCTTTAAGCGGCATTTGGATAGGTACATGGATGGGTGCTTAATCTAGGATAGAAGTTCGGCACAACATCGTGGGCCGAAGGGCCTGTTCTGTGCTGTATTGTTCTATGTTCTATGTAAGGGTGTGGGTGTCTGTGTGCACGTCTGTGTGTATGTGTGTATAGGCGTGCCTGTGTGTGTGTGAGAGTGTGTGTGTGTGTGTGTGTAGGAGTATCTGTGTGTGTGTGTGTGTGTGTGTGTGTGTGTGTGTGTATAGTGCAATGGTGATCACCTGTAATGTGACATGAACCCAAGGTCCCGGTTGAGGCCCTCCCTAATGGTACCGAACTTAGCTATCAGCCTCTGCTCGGCCACTTTTCTCTGCTGCCTGTCCCGAAGTCCACCTTGGAGGATGGTCACTCAAAGGTCCGAGGCTGAATATCCTGGACCACTGAAGTGTTCCCCAACTGGGAGGGAACCCTCCTATCTGTTGATTGTTGTGTGGTGCCCATTCATCCGTTGTCGTAGCCTTTGCTCGGTTTCCCCAATGTACCATGCCTCCGGGCATCCTTGCCTGCAACATATAAGATAGACAACGTTGGCTGAGTCACATGAGTACCTGCCATGTACAAGGTGGGAGGTGTCCCCACGCGTAATGGTGGTATCTATGCCCACACTCTGACATGTCTTGCAGTGCCTACCGTGACAGGGTTATATGGAGTTGTCCTGAGAGCTGGGCAGTTTGCTACAAACAACGATCTGTTTGAGATTTGGAGGTTGTTTAAAGGCAAGTAGTGGAGGTGTGGGGAAGGTCTTGGTGAGGTGCTCATCCTCATTGATAATGTGTTGCAGGTCATGCTTTGACCAATCTACATGCAGATTAAAATTCCCCATGATAATAGCCATATCATTTTTACAGGCATTATTGTTCCTTGTTTATTGCCCACCCCAATGTGATGCTATTATTTGGTGGCCTATGGACTACACCTATCAGTGACTTTTTCTTGGAATTCCTAATTTTCACCCAAATGGATTCGACCTCATACTCCATAGAACCTATATCATCTCTCAGTACCACCCTGATGTCATCCTTGAATATTAAAGCTGTACCACCTCCCTTGCGTTCCTGTCTGTCCTTCTGAATAATCTGGTACCCCTGGATATTTAATTCCCAGTCAAGACCATTCTGCATACATGTCTCTGTGATGGCTACCAAATCATATTCATTTGCGATGATTTATGCCGTTAACTCATCAACCTTGTTACGAATGTTACGAGCATTCAGGTAAAGTGCCTTTATGCTAGCTTTCTTACTGTCATGATTCACAAAATCTCTAATATCTCCTAAGTTATCTTTCATTTTTGCTTCCTTCATAGTCTGCCTTGAACTTAAACCCTCCTGCACACATGCTAAGCTGCTGCTTCCCTTTTCATTTATCACCATGCTTCCTGTTGCTTTCCCTTTCTCTTCACCCGACCCACAAGTTTAAAGTCCTTGTGATCACCCTATTTAGCCTTTTGAACTCAAGATGCTGCCTTGTATAAAGAAATACAAAGGAAGATTTGAACAATTGAGTCCTGATCTGATCTGCCCTCACAATATACCATAGATGCTGTGGGGGGTGCGGGGCGGGGTGGATTTTTACCTTCAGTAAGGTATTATTTCATGATAAGATGATACGTAACATAGATCCTGTGACATAACAACTAGATATGGCTCACATGGTATGAAAGATACAATAGGCATTTTGGTACTACTCCTGGTATCTACTTTTATTACAACCACAGGCACTTCTGTGTCAGGGCTAATACCGAGCAACTCAGTCATAAACTATTGAACGCTTCCCTCAGCATGTCATGCTGCAAGTGACCCTAGTAGGATGGAGTCTTAAGGCCTTCATGCTATCACATTAAATGCTATGAAATGGTGATAATATCTTTATGTCTCTTAAATGTATATTGTATTCCATAACATAACAGATTTAATTAGTTCAGAGGAGTTCATTTAGAAATATGTTAGGGGTATCTAAACTTAGCCTCACTTTGGGATAGGGTTTGTGGATCAGATTGCTTTCAATGGTTGAGAGGTTGAGGGTAGGAGGGCATTAATATACTATTATGAGGAAGAGATTCAGGACAAAGTGCACAAATACCATTTTTACATAAAGCATTATGCCGTTGTCGAATGCAGTACCAGAGTTAATAATTAACGCAGAGAACATGTCAGCATTTAACAACAGGTTAGATTGGTGACTGAAGAAAGGGAAACAAGAGTATAGTAGGCACATTAGCTTAGTACTGTTGCCGGAGAAGAGTCTGATGAAGAGTCACTGGACTCACAACATTAACTCTGCAATCTTCCCACAGATGCTGCCAGACCTATTGAGTTCCTCCAGCAATTTCCGATCTTGTTAATTCAGAAATGGTTGAATTGGCAGATGATACAAGGGCAAAAGGAATTAAGACAAAGCTCACTAAAAATAGTCACCATGATATGTAGGTGGGCAGAAACAATAACAGATGAAATGTGTTACAAACATATATAAAATGTAAGACAATATGTATACTTGAAAATTTATGCGGTGTTGCAATAGGACTAGATTAAGTTGAACGTGATAACTCAAAGTGAGTACAGAAAAACCAATACAGAAAAGGATTTCACAAAGCTAATGGAATTTTTAAAGTGCACAAACAGAAATAGTCAACAAGATCAGAAGAGTAATGTAGGTACCTAATGGTGCTCCAGCTTGACCTTACCCGGATACCGAACCTAATTGTTAAGAATGAAATGTTAAAGCTCTTGATGACATGGGAGTTGGTGCAGAGTCACTTGATTGCCAAGGTCAAGGCCAAGGTCAGAGGTAGGAGAAAAAAATCAAAGAAACTGAGCTTGTCACCTTCGATTGAAATTGTTGGAGATATAATTTTATACAACATATATAAGATTGTTCATAAACGTGAGTTTTGAGAATATTTGTAGCTCAGGTTGAGGTTCTGGATGTAGATTTGCCCATTGAGCTGGTAGGTTCTTGTTCAGATGTTTTGTCACCTACAAGGTAACATCTTCAGTGAGCCTCTAGATAAAGCATTGCTCATGATTCCTGCTTTCTGTTCATATGTTCGGATGTCTTTGGGTTGGCGACGTCATTTCCTGTTGTGATGTCATTTCCTATGGCAATGTCATTTCCTGTTCTTTTTCTCAGGGAGTGGTAAATCGGGTCCAAGTCAATGTGTTTGTTGATAGAGTTCTGGTTGGAATGCCATGCTTCTAGGAATTCTTGTGTGTGTCTCTGTTTAGCTTGTCTTATGATGGATATATTGTCCCAGTCAAAGTGGTGTCATTCCTCATCTGTATGTAAGGGTACAAGTGAGAGAGGGTCATGTCATTTTATGGCTGGTTGATGTTCATGTATCCTGGTGGCTAGTTTTCTGCCTGTTTGTCCAAAGTAGTGTTTGTTACAGTTCTTGCACGGTATTTTGTAAATGTCATTAGTTTTGGTTGTTGTCTGTATAGGGTCTGTATAAGGACAACAAGTAAAACTAATGTCATTTACAAAAACCATGCCAGGACTGTAACAAACACTACACTGGACAAACAGGCAGAAAACTAGTCACCAGGATACATGAATATCAGTTAGCCACAAAACAACATAACCCTCTCTCACTAATATCCTTATATACAGATGAGGAAGGACACCACTTCGACTGGGACAACACATCCATCCTAGGACAAGCCAAACAGAGACACGCACAAGAATTCCTAGAAGCATGGCATTCCAACCAGAACTCTATCAACAAACACAGTGACTTGGACCCGATTTACCACTCCCTGAGAAAAAGAACAGGAAATGACATTGCCATAAGAAATGACATCACCACAGGAAATGACATCACCAACCCAAAGAAACCCAAACGTCTAAATAGAAAGCAGGAATCATCAGCAATGCTTCGTCCAGAGGCTCACTGAAGATGTTACTTAGTATGGTGACAAAACGTGTGAACATGAACCTTCCAGCTCAGCGAGCAAACCTAAATCCATTGTTCGTAAAGTTCAACAAGCCCAGAAGATCACTTTGAGTTAATTAGCAGGAGTTTGCCAAAAGCTACAGGTTCTAGAATAGAGCAGGATAGAATAGAAATTGATTGTTCTGTGTACTTGTACATGAAAAATACAGTGAAAAGCTTTATAAATCACCTACCAAGGCACGTACATCAATGATAGAAGTCATGCATAATAATAAAAAAAAGTAAACTTCAGGCAAGGTTCATCACAGTTCACTTACAGGTTCTAACTGATAAAGGGTAAATTGATAACTAATTCCTCCTCTTATAAAGAGTGATCAGCATTAAGGATTAATTTACAGATAGCATTGAAGAAGCAAGAACCTGGAAACAAATAAAAAAAGAGTTCAATGCTACATTAAGGTGCAGGAATGTTATTGGAAGAATGAATTTAAATGGAAGGCCATAAAGAAAGACTGACAGTTACCTGACATTTATTTGCACTGAATACCTCAAACAACTTCCTGGCCAATTGATTATTTTTGAACTGTGGCCACTGTTATAATGTAGGAATATAGATTGAATGGATTTCCTTATTTGTACTTATGACCTGTAGAGTTGCACTGAGTCATTTTTAAATATTGAGAAAATCTTTGATATGAAAGCAGAAACTGATGGAAAAATGTGACACATTTGTCAGCATCTGTAAAGGGGAATGGTCATAGCTGTATCACACTGAAGGATCTGCACACAAGATGTTAAGCAGCCTTTTCTCTTTCAGGTCTGATGGAATTGCCGAGTACTCTCAAAGCAGTTCTTTGTTTTTAATGTAAAATAAAATGCAATTCTAAGAGTAGTAAGGGCTGTAAGACATTCTGATGTTGCTGATAGGCTTATAAACTGCAAAACAAATTGTCATCGGGACCCCCTTCCTCCCACGATCTTTATAGCACTGTAGCTTACTAATTCATATTTTATATATCACAATTGATTCATGATTGAATACAAGTGGAATAATGGCTATTACTGATCCTGCAGTGATTATTACTCAACTCTAGCTTTATCTAATGTATGACTATAATTTTCTCTGATTCCACAAGACCTTCTTTTTAATTATTTTTCAAAGTGTCTTGTGCACTAATGGTGCTGTTTCAAACTCTCCCGGGAGTTTTGTAACTGAACTGTCGTCAGCCATGGCACATCCAGTCTCATTATTCCAAGCCCACGGGATCCAATCTGCAGGAGATCTTTCTTGCAAAGCTTTCATCTTATTTGGGATCGAGTTGTCTTGAATGAAGCCTCAAATGAAGCCACAAGCACGGACAGAGGTAAAGGTTTCTGTAATGTGGAAGTTTGTTATAGATGTTATAGTTAGGAATTTTGTTTTTTCATTTGGCCTCCTGTGTTCAGGAATGAGATATGAGCAGACAAGCATATTGCTGAGCTTTAGTGTTGTACTTTGAGCTTTTTTTAAAATCAGTCTGTTTCCTCCCAGATTAGTGCCCACATGGTAGGTTCTGTGTCCAGATGATGACTTAATAGGGCAGTCAGATGTGCTCATCAAGTCTGTGGTATGATAGTGCTTTAGGGGAAGAAAGATTTACTCTCAGTACCTTTAAGTTGTTGGCAAGTCATGAGTGTGGGTGTGGGAACCTGATGTTGTGGTGAAATGCAGGCTACACATTGCCAGCAGCAGTGTTTGGCCAGTAATGGGTAGAAAGCAGACTCCCGATGTATGGCCCACAGAGCCAGCAGCTCCATCAGCTCAGTGGTGCTGCCTAGGCAGGCAGGAGATCTCAAGCCTCCAGTAGATCAATTGTAGAATCCCTACTGTCTGGAAAGAAGCCATTCGGCCCTTTGAGTCTACATGGACTCTGCAAGGAGCATCCAACCCAGACTCAGCCACCCCAACCTTTCCTCATAACCCTGCATTTCCTATGACTAATCCACCTAGCCTACAATTCTCGGGATACTATGAGCAACTTAGCATGGCCAATCCACCTAACCTGCACATCTTTGGACTGTGGGAGGAACCCACGCAAACACGGTGAGAACGTGCAAACTCTGCACAAACAGGCACCCAAGGCTAGAATTGAACCCAGGTTCCTGACATTGTGAGGCAGCAGTGCTAACCACTGAACCATCAGTGCAGCTCTGTTGATTGAAAGATAAAGTGAAAGACTTCACAGACTGCTTGTTGGAGGGGAAACCCTTTCTCCAGGGAGATGAGTGGGACCATGAGGCAAAGCTGCTACCCTGTTGTAGAACCTTCTTTGTCCCTTGGAGCCTCTAGCACCTGTAGTTGTCTACATACTGCCTGCTTCCATTAGCCTGCTGTACTGATTTGTGGGGATGGGTTACAGTAAATCATAGGTGGCTCCATAGAATAGCCCTCAATAAGGTATGTAAGGATGTAAATGACCTGCCCTCCTTGGAGTGAGCACATTGTAGCCCTTCTCGGAAACCATTCCACTATTGTCCCTCCACTTCCCACCTTGGAAGGTGGTGGTGGGGTAACATTTTTACCATGAGCTCTATCCATGCCAGAGTAATTCCTGTTATTTTCTGTTTTTCATTTTACTATTAGGCTGCTGCTGCTCCATTACTTGGAGTATGAGCTTTGTGTCTTCAATCCACTTTATCAGCTACAACTTCCTCCTTGGTCTTGGATGAAAGTGTCATGGAGGGGAAGTCACCAATAGAAGTCTCTTTTGTGCCCTTTCTATATAGACTGCATTCAGCAGAAATTGAGTCAGTAAAAACAGGAGCATAGTCAGAAAAAAAAATGTCAAAGTGTTCTGAGATGAAGAATAGTTTGCAAAGCTTTCAAATATTTGCGCTTGACTCATTAAATATACTCCCACACTTTCTCTCATACCTAACAATCAGTTTAAACGAAAAGGATGATTGGCACTGAGTGTAGAATGATTTGAGTGTACAGGAAATTGGAATAATTACATGATCATGTTTTGTGTCTACTCACTTTTTATACCAAACCCCTGCACCCCCCCCACCCCAAAACCCCCTCACCGCATCTTATTAGAAAAGCCAGTCACAAACTGATTGACTTTTTAAAAAGGGCTGCTCCACAGTGAATAAATCTGAACAAGCACAAGTTTCACATTTGAGAGCTCCCAGCCAAAGTAGCTCTTACTGTGTGAGCAGTTCTAGAATTTAATAGTGGATGCTGCAATTCCACAAATAGGACAGCATGGTTTTCAGCCTCAAGAAGTGTTGTGTGAGGTTCTAGAAGAGTTCACTGTTTTTATTTGTTTGTGCAACGTGAATGATGTGGCTAGATCCGTACTTACTTCCCTTCCCTAACTGCCCAAGGGCCAGTTCCGAATCATTTGCATTACTGAGGGTCTGCGGTCATGTGTCAATGACTCCATCCATAGTCCTCACTGCCTTGGAAAAGCAGCCAACATCATCAAAGACCCCTCCCACCCCAGTTACACTCTCTTCCAACCTCTTCCATCAGGCAGAAGATACAAAAGCTTAAACACACAGACCAACATGTTCAAGAACAGCTTCTTCCCTATTGTTATGAGACTTCTGAATGGACCTTTCAAATTTCAAATTCAATGTTGACCTCCTTTTGTGCACCTTCTCTGCAGCTGCAACATTGTGTTCCTCATTCTGTTCTATTACTCTTATGTACTTTGTGGTATGATCTATCTGTACTGAACACAAAACAAAACTTTTCACTGTACCTAGGTGCATGTGACAATAATAAATCAAATTTTAAAAAATCAGGTAAAGACAGCAGATTTCCTTTCCTTAAGGACATTAGAATTGATGTTGAAGCTACATTGGCTCCATCCAATCTGATGATGTTACAGAGTCTTTGGCTTGCAAACAGTTCGTTTTACATAAGGTCACTAGAAGATTGATGTAAATATCTCACTCTTGATCATTGTAATGACTCCTAAATAGTTAATGTTTGTTGCATCTATTGCTATCATGCAATAAACTATACCTTGTTATGTAGGTAAGAGCCTCTTGTCATGACTGTCTAGTGGTTTATCCTGTATCACTGTTAATTAGACAAGTCCTTAGACACAGAATAATGAAAGCAAAATTGGTGACAGAGATCTAACCCTTGACAACACCCACCAGTGCTTTGAATCCAGAGCTTAATGCACTGGGTAAGCTCTGGAACTTTAGTCAGGGAGGGATCTGGCAGCTTAGGGAAGGATGGGATGTGGGGGTGTGGGGGCTGTTATAAAGTCAGATTCAAGCAGCACAGAAAAAGCTCAGCCTTCCTTCATACCAGGGAACAGAAGCCTTTTTGATAACCATATGCTCTGTATATAGAGTTAGATAGGAGAGAACAGCTATGGAACCACACTTGCTCAGTTGTAGATCTAAACATGTTAGATACCAATGGTTACCACTGATGTCTTACGCCAACTATTTGCATCATGGGACTTGATCATTTGTTTACAAGATGAGTATATGTAAAAGGACTACATTTGGTGGAGAGGATGTACCTGATGATTACAGAACAACCCCTCCCCACCCCAGGAAAGAAAGATCCATTTCCTTCCTGCTTAAAAACAGCCTGTCCACCCTTTGCTGCCCTCCATTGTAAATTTTACATAGTGGCAGAGACAGTAGTATGCCCTTAATTGCCTCTCTTTTGGGTAGATATGAATGAGTAGGCTTTAAGTGACTCTTCCACTTGGGTGATGGGCCAGCTATCCATCACATTTTGATGTCCTCTCACCAAAAGCAAGTCCTGCGGGAGGCTGTAAAATTCACTACTTGGTGGGTGCTAAAGTCAGCAAGGATCTAGTGTGATCAGCCCCCAGCCCAATTTCCATCTAAATATTACATGACCTTTATTCTTCACCAATTACTATTACTCTATATCTAAGTTCAAATTGCCCATATCCAATCAATCCTGGACAAACTATCGCATTTTGTTACAACTAGTGAGAGGGGTATGCTGGAAATAATGCTCCACTACTCCATGAACCATACCAAAAGTGTAAATGTCTTTTTTAATCAGCAAAAAAATCAATTTATTTCTCTTTATCTTGGTGAACAAAAAAGATTTTTACCAGGCTTCTCAACAAACTCAGAAAGAACATGTTTATTATAAACAAACTTATTCTTCAAGCAAATGGAAAACTGGTCCAGATTAATGGAAAGTCTTTAAACTAGATTTCAGATTCATCTGGGAAACCATTAGGAGTGCTTATATTTGAACTTATTCGAGTTCTTCAAACTAATTCATTGAGAGAGATAAAGAGAGCTCAAAGCTTTCACTCTTACTATCTGAGAAACAAAACTGTTTATCCTTGAAAACCTTTCCAGAAACTGACCCAACCTCCTAAATATATATTAAATAAACATCCAATTCCTTAGTCCAGAGGTTTTTGCCAGGCTCCTAGCCTCCAACAGCATAAAAGGAAGTCATTTGGCCCATCATGCCTGTGCCTGCTGATGGAAATCTGATACACTAATCCCATTTTCCAGCTAATTTGTAGATGTCCTTCTTCTCTTGGGACATGGTTGACATTTTGGTGTTAGGTGTTGATGAGGTTATTTACAGGGAGTGCTTTCTTTCAGTACTAATCCTTTAACTGAGTATACATCAAGTGGTTTTATTGAGTTTCTGTTTCAACTCCCTCAGGTGGGAGTGTTTGGGCTCTCTAGGAACAAACATTATCTTAGACCCATTCCATTTGTCATACAAATTCTCTGTGAGGCCTTGTATTGAGAGATGATTCAGCAGAAAGATACAATTGTAAATTTTCAACTCCCTGCTCCTCTGTTGGACATTTCTTTTCCCCCCCATTATAATGGACAGTCTTCTCCTTTCCACTGGACCCCTCTGTCCTTTTTCATTCTCATCCTATGACTATTGGCACTTTCACTATCTCCTTTGATATTCATGCTCTTCTCATCTAGATCCCTGTGCCCAGCCTCAGCATTATAGGGCCTCTAATGCAAGTCACCTACCTGTTTTCCACTTCCAGTGTACCAGATTACCCCATTCTGTTCCCGAAATAATATATGCAGCTAGCTCCCTACCTTGTCCCCAGTTGCCCCATCACGGCTTCCCCCCAGTCACCAGAAATCTTCTGCTGAGTTGACAATCTTGTCCTTTACTTTACATTCCCTATTGTTCCTTTCTACCTAACCCACCATTTTGTGAACATTTTGTGTTGAGCTCTGTGTGTCTGCCTCAGCCGGGTGTGCTGGCATCAGCCAATGTGGCTATTTCACTTGGACAGACTTGTTGACCCCATCAGGTTTCAGTCATTACACTGTGACTGATAGAGTTTGTGTGAAGAAATGTGGAGCCAAGTTACTGAAGAGGTCTGGACTCAATGAGCTTGATGAACCTGTCCCTTGCCTGGAACATGCCTCACTGATATAGGTGGTTTGTGTTCACGTGTTTCCCATTTTTACCCAATATGATTGAGCCTCTGAGTGTAATTCTAATGGGCCGAGGTTCATGAAGTGCTATTCAATGGATTCCTGAACATCAAGTCAGAAAGGCTGACCTGCCTGAAAGGTTCTGAGAACTTAATGCGAAAGGTAGAACCTTTGGAAAACTGAATTTTTGCCTTCCACCAAATTAAATCTCTCTTTTTAAAGTGAAGATTCCAAATGTAAAAGGAGCTCAGGGTCAAATTATTTTATCCAGTTCCTATTCTATGTTTGATTGGGTAGAGTCGAAGCTGGTGCAAGCTACAAGCAGCTCAGCTGTTGGTAGCAGAGCTAGTGATAGCTCCCCTTACCCATTTACCAGAAGGACTGCCATCTTGTTCCAATCAGGCACCTGCCAGTCAGTAGTCAGCTTTCCCACAGGGCTCAGGGCCCTTGGGCAGGATTCCCAACTACTATGAGGTGGCACCTACTGCTGGTATGACGCCCATCCAAGGCCTGGTATCATCACAATTCCTCACCAAATGGTGAGTAAGAGCAGTAGGAAGTTGTGTTTTTTTAATATAGAATTCCTACAGTGTGCAAACAGGTCCTTTGGCCCAACAAGTCCATACCAACCCTCCGAAGAGTACCAACCCAGACTCATTCCCCTACCCTCTATATACCCCTGACTAATGCACTTAACCTATACATCCCTAAACACTATATGGGCAATTTAGCATGGCCAATTCACCTAACTTGCACATCTTTGGATTGTGGGAGGAAACCAGAGGAAACCCACACTGACTTGGGAGAATGTGCAAACTCCACATAGACAGTCACACAAGTTCTGGAATCGAACCCAGGTCCATGGCATTGTGAGGCAGCAATACTAACCACTGAGCCACCATGCCGGTTATGAATCAGCATGGAGTTGGCTTTCAGAACATTCACCCTTTCCCTGTACATGAGGGCCTGGAGAGAGTAATGCCCTCCTCACTCCTGCCCCTGGAATCTGCGAGCAGCTCTTCACAGGTTTGCTTGACATGGTCCCTGAAGGGTGAGCCCTCCACCCTCACCCGCCATTGGGTTATTACCAATGGTAAAGGAATAAGGCACTTAGTGAATGTTAATTGACCACTTAGGCCCTCAATTGGAAGTGGGTGGGAAGTCTGTCCTGAGGTCTTCCCACCAAGGAAATGATTGGTTTGGAGGCAGGAAGGTGGCATGATTCCCATCCATCACCTTCCTGGCCAATTCAATCCCCCATCACTCCCTCACCCCCAGACCACCACCAAGCTCGAGTGGTTTAATAAGAAAAACATCAAGTTGTATAACACCTTACCCAACCCTAAAAATGTCATGTGTTTCGCTGATGTGTAGGTAAACTGTAGTCCTTCCATGTTAAGTCAGTATGTATCGTGTGGAGACTTGGAAACAGTTCTAAGACTGAAACAAAAAAAAAGTTTGAAAATGGAGTAAAGAAGTAAATTATGGGATAGGCAGTACCATTTATATGGATGAGTAGTTTAAAACATATTGCTCATATATCTAAATCTGTCATGTTGAAAGATATTATTTAATAAGGTTTTGTTTTATTTTTGATAGGTTTATCATGTTTTAAAATAATAGGGAGGAGAATGTAATACTGTCTGAATTTGGTCTGCCAATACAGCTGATAGTAATATCTCGTCTCTTGGTTTATCTACATAATTGCACTGTGCGTCAATTCAACCTACTGAGAATAATGCACAATCTAAGCATAATCTGCCTTTAAGCATCAGGAGTATTGTGTGTTTATGGATATGCCAAGGTACCAGTTACAGAAAATAGTAGACTCTTTTTAAAAAGTCTCATGTGGTCCTCAGTGTTTTTCGCCCAGGAGTTTACATGGTTTTTTTTGGTTATGCACCACATGACTCATATTAATTTGCTTAGGACAAGAGGGATGATTTAATTCAGCTCCAGAAAAATGAAAGCAAACTTGTGATATTCTTCACATTCTCTCTGTAATTACTAAGGGTAAAATTTCAGTGGAACTGAAGAAATATAATTTCATAGCTTATTAGGATCAAAATGTGTTGCACTAAGTTTCACTCTTTAATATTTAAATATTATATTTGACCTTCTGTTCTTTGGCTATTTTCAAATCAGAAGATAATGTGCTGTTCCCTACATGTAGAAAAGCAGAATATTCCAGGCTGTAGAAGTCAGGACTGATGATCATGTTGAAAAGTGTGACGCTGGAAAAGCACAGCAGGTCAGGCAGGATCCGAGGAGCAGGAGAGTCGACATTTCGGGCATAAGCCCTTCATCAGAAATGTTGGGGGTGGGGGTGGGGGGGTGGTGGAGCGGGTGCGGATGGTGGAGAATGGTGGGGGAGGTGTTGCGAAGGGGACTTAGAGATAAATAGGAAGGTGGGAGTAGGACGGGGGGAGTTCACTGGGAAGGCAATATGTGGAAGTAGGTGAGAGGTGATTATGATAGATTGGTGGAAAGGTGGAGCAGATAGGTGGGAACGAAGATGGACAGGTGGGATAGGTCAAGAGGGCGGAGGGTTGGATTAGAGATGATATAGAAGGATGGGAGACTTGGAAACTAGTGAAGTCTATATTGATGCTGTGAGGTTGAAGGGTTAGATTTGGCAGTGGAGGAGGCCCAGGATTTATATGTCCTTGGTGGAATCTGAGGGGGATTTGAAAGAGTACTGTAATTATGCCAATTCTGTAGCCCTCAAAAACATAATATGATTAGTTTTCTGAACTGATTCATAGGGGATATGGGATAAGATAGCAATTTTTGCCCATTCATAATTCCCCAAAGGACAGTTAAGAGGCAACCATATTGCTTTGCATCTGGAATCACATGTAGGCCAGATCCATATAAGGATGGCAGATTTCCTTCCCTGAAGGACATAGTGAACCAGATGGGTTATTACAACAATCAAATGAGGTTACATGGTTTCCATTAAGCTACATTCTTAATCTACATTTGTAATAAGTTCAAATATCACCATTTGCTGTACCCCCAGGACTTTATCCTGAGGCTCTGAATTGTGAATCCAGGGATATTCACACAGTGCCAGCACCTCCCCTTAAATAGTTCAAAAATAGGAAGCATCATTTCACAGACTGTTATTTTCTTTCTCAAAAGCTATGAATATTTGATTTGAATGCAAAATGGAGAAAATCAGAAAAATCAGAAAAGCCCAGTGTGGTCATGTTGTGATAATGGTACTGGGCTAGTGACCCAGAACTCCTGACTAATGTTTTGGGACATGAGTAGAATCCCACTGTGGTATTTAGTTAAAATCAAGTTTATTAAAAGTCTGGAATAAAAACTGGCCAAGAGTATGGTGCTGGAAAAGCATAGCAGGTCAGGCGGGAATCTTGATGAAGGGCTTATGCCTGAAACGTCGAGTTTGCTACTCCTCAGAGCCTTTTCCAGCACCACACTCCTGACTCTGATCTCTCTAGCATCTGCAGTCCTCATTTTCTCCTCATAAAAGCTGGCCCAATAGTAGCCATCATTGTTGTTTTAAAAATAAAGTCACCTGGTTCAGTAATACCCTTAAGGGAACAAAATCAGTAATTCTTAATCATTCTACATGTGACTCCAGTCACATAGCAACATCGGAGAAGTCCTGGGTCTGATGCGAAAGAGGAAGGAGTTCTTTCTGGAGGATTACATGAGATGGGAACCTCACCATGCAGCAAGAACACCTTTCTCTTCAGTCTCAATTCCTCCTCTTCCTGTGATGAGCTGTTCCCTTCATTGTCCTCAGGCTCCACACCCTGAGGAAGCACAACTTACAAACACAAAGACCAAGATCCTTGCATGGGAGTATTGAAGGACAATGCCTATCCACTGTAGGCATTGGACCCAGTGGCTACAGAGCTTGTGATGCCCATATGGGTCTAAACTTGATGTGTTATCGAGCATTGGCAAAGTGAGCATCTGCCACTTGGTTGATACACCATTGTGTAGCTGTCTGTGAGGAGCCATGTTGGTGAAACTACAGACATGTCTGGTCATCTGTCTAGAGAGCTCCTTCGACAATTGTTCACAATCAGCTCTTCACCACCGCCTGTAGATTCTGCCCTCAGAGTCGTAACTGCTTCTTCTTCATGTCCCTCAAACCTCTCTTCTGGTCTCCTGATTCCCAAGGTTCCACTGTCCCTCTGCTGCTCCTTATCTCCACTGGACTTGATTTCTGAAGGTGCAGCACCCATTTCCAGATATAGGCTTCCCAGTACTCAGGTGGAGTTGAGATAGTCTTGTCCATTGCTCTGGTATCAGGAGGACAATCATCTCCTGAACTGGTACGGATTTAATACTGGCACCTCTCCCAATCTGTGATTGACTGCCGTACCTTAAACTTTGAAAAGCACTTTTTATTTCACTTTTAAAGCTCCTTCAGCTTCCATAACTTGACTCACACATGGTCTTCAAGTCCATGTGTTGACAGCTGCTATTCCCTGTTCTCCATCTGAGAAAATAGGCCCACAATGGGTTTAGTTGCCCTGATCATGTGCTTCCCGTTCCAAGGCTCTCTCAATCCCTCAGGAAAATCAGGGTCAGTGGAAACAAAGGCAACATTTCTTGATGTATCATGTCGTGGCCATATTTTGTTTAACCAGCTCAACTCAATGTTAAAGTCATCAAGAGTAGGAAAGTCCAGCTTTTTAACTCCTTAATTGCATAATTCAAATTTTAAAAAAGTATTATCATTTTAACAACAGCTTCCCATCAGTGGGGATTCCCTTTGCATTCAATTCAGCTTCCAAGAATAGAAATATTATTATCCCATTGAGAATCAATAAAAATTCTTTATATGTGAATATTCCCTCTCTGATGTGTTTTAGTTACGAAGTTAAACAATTAGTTGGGACAGACCTCGCCTGTGAATTATCTCTTTATGATTTGTCTCTAACTGCCTAAGAGTGCTTTTCTAACTGAAATACAGATTTCAGTGATATTTGAAATAATGCTAACCTATCAATGATCTGTGGCTGCACTTAATATTCCACAAAAGTTTAGCATCATACACCAGCACCAATTCTGAACATACATTCCTGGTTTGGGGGCATAGTGGCTCAGTGGTTAGCACTGCTGCCTCACAGCACCAGCAATCTGTGTTCACATTCCTGTCTGTGACTGTCTATGTGGAGTTTGCACGTTCTCCCTATGTCTGTGCAGGTTAGTAGATTGGCCATGCTAAATTGGCCTGTAGTGTCCAGGGATGTGCAGGTTGGATAGAATTAGCCATGGCAAATGTAGTGTTATGGGTATACGACAGGGGCTGGGTCAGGGTTGGATGCTCTTTAGACAGTTGCTGCAGACTCGATGGGCTGAATGGCCTCTATCTGCTCTGTAGGCATTCTATAATTCAAACCATGAAACCAAAACTTTGATTCTAATGACTGTACATTATTTAAACTGAGGGGTAACAAATACATGAAACATATTCAGGTAGGCTTATAGGCCGCAAACGTGACTAAGTATTTAGTTTCTGCATTTGAAGGTTTTGCTACAAGATTTGGAGAATTGGAGAAGGTTCAGCAGCTGAACTGGGTTGAAAAAATGCACTATACTCACAAGAGAGGCTCTGTGGCACAGTGATACTTTTCCTACTTTTGAGCCAGGAGCTCTGGTTTTACGTTCCAACTGTCTAGAGGTGTGTAATAACATCCCTGAACAGACTGATTAGAAAACATAAATATACTCATAAGAGAGGGCTCTTGTGGCACAGTGGTAATGTCCCTACCTCTAGGTCAGAAGACCAGGTTCAAATTCTAGAGGGTGTGTACTACAATCTTTGAATAAATTGATTAGGAAATATCTATGCTTCCACCTAAGGGTACAGTCTCTCCCTCTGGAACAGGAGCCTTCAAGGTTCCCCATCCTCTCCAGAAAAAGACCTATTTAGATTAGATTCCCTACAGTGTGGAAACAGTCCCTTTGGCCCAACCAGTCCACATTAACCCTCTGAAGAGTAACCCACCCAGATCCATTTCCCTCTGACTAATGCACCTGATACTATGGGGAATTTAGCATGGCCAATTCACCTGACCCACACATCTTTGGACTGTGGGAGGAAACCGGAACACCCGGAGGAAACCCACACAGACACTGAGAGAACATGCAAACTCCACACACACAGTGACCTGAGGCTGGAATTAAACCTGGGACCTTGGTGCTGTGAGGCAGCAGTGTTAACCACTGAGCCACCGTGCCAGCTCTGTTTTGTGTTAGCCAGTCAATCTTCATTAAATGCTATCCCTTACACCATAAGCTTTTATTTTCACCAGTAACTTTTGACATTGCAATTTATCATATGTTTCCAGGCAATCCAAGTGCAGTAAATCCACCAGGTTCCTTTTGCCCACGACATTGTATTTCCTCAAAGAGCTCCCTCCATCAGATTAATTAAACATTATTTCTCTCCCACAAAACCAAGTTGACACTGCCTGATTATATTGAACTTATCTAAGTGCCTGGTTACCATTTCTTTAACAATGGCTTCTCTCTATGGAAGATGTTAAGCTAACTGGCCTGTATTCCTGTTTTCTGTTTCCCTCCCTATGTTTGCTAATTTCAGTAGTACAGTTTCATCCTACAGTTCAACATGTTGTAGGTTAGGTGGATTGGTCAGGCTAAATTGTGTCCAGGGATGTGCAAGCTAGGCAGATTAGCTGTGGTAAATATGGTATAGGGATAGGGTGCAGGAGAGTTGTGGATCAGAGGGTTGGCACAGACTCGATGGTCTGAATTGCATCTTTCCTCACTGGAGAGATTCTATGATTCTAAGTACATCAGCAACTGGGCACTTGTCAGTGAATAGGCCTTTGCAGGATCAACTATACATGTCATGCATTTGTTGTTTCCATTGCATAACATAATATTGAGTGGACTGGATAATTTTATTCTTATAATACTGTGATGTAACAATTTGGTACAATTGGTTGGCTTTTGGGACAGTTCAAGGGCACTGGAGTTAGATACACGTCAGATCAGGGAAGGTTTGCAAATTTTTGCAAAATTTCTCTTCAAGAGTAGTTTGTGGTTGTTTTACAATGTCAAGATTAGAGAGGTGCTGGAAAAGCAGAGCAGGTCAGGCAGCATCCAAGGACCAGGAAAATCTACGTTTCAGGCAAAAGCCCTTCATCAGGAATGAGCATTCATTAGTCCTTACTTTTGCCTATTTTTTTGCAATGGTCTTGTGGCTTAATGATCATTTTTATGCTAAATTTAATTTCCAGTTTATTTAATCAATTATGTACCTGCTGCCATTCAAACTCATGGATGAAGTTAGGTTTGTGTGTTGGTCCCACCCACCAGCTGGAGAATCAATGGAAACTATACAGTGACTGTCTCTAACCCATATAAGCGCAATCAGGCATTCAACTGGACAGCCAGGGGCCTAGCTGGATGGGAGTCCCCCTGTGACAGCTGTCAGCTAATTGTAGGCCAACAGATCTCCAGTAGCAGCAATGTGACAGATGGCCACTGCCAGCACTGCTCTGAGGCCTTCACTAGGTATTGGTACTAAATTCTGCATACATTCAATCATAGCCAGAATGGGTAACACTGGAAAGGAGGTAGCTCACAATGGCCTTCCACATTTTTTCTCATAGCTGAGTTGATTATTTAGACACTTCCTACAAATGAGGGGCCCACATTATGAGGCTGCAGCCAAACCTGACAAAGTTGACTGGGTGGTTTTTAGGGAGAGTGTGTGACCCCTGACCAAGCCCTGTCAGTTTTCTTTTAATTTAACCTATTTTTCCTGCTCAACCTGTTCATATGATCTGCAGTGCAATAGTTTTTATTTCTTTATTTTCTAATTTCTTTTTCCTAAGAATGTGGATGGAAGAATCTGTACCTCGGTATCTTTGTACTCAAAATGGCACTGTAAGTGGTGACTTGTAAACTTTTCGCTATATTCACCTGACTACATGTGGCAATAAAGCTAACTCGATACCTCTGAGCAGGTAGGACTTCAACCAGGATCTCTTGGTCTAGGGGTAGGGACATTACCACTGCACCACAAGAGGGCCTCCACCAAGGATTGTTAAATCCCTGGGCCCAACTTATTTTTTTGGTAAGCTGTCTCATTGAAATCTTTTAAAATAGTGATCATTATGGATTGAATTAAGGTAACGGTTGATTGTAGGAAGGTTCACATTAGTTAGAAAATATATTGTAAAGGGTACTGCTTGCAGGATAAATTGAGGAAAAGACTGGAGGCTAAATCATGATTAACCTGCATCAATATACATAGGAAGCTCACCAACTTCATGCTGCCTGATTTATTTGTGTATAGTCAGCATTAACCACCCTGCTCATTGGTGGCACCCATCTTCAGGGAGTTCAAAATGTAACTTTAGCACTAGTCAAAGCCACGATACATCTCTTAAAAAGAAGCAGCTTGGTGGCTAGAGTGGGTGCTGGACATTGTTGTGGAGGAAATATAACTTGGGAAACAGTGAGGAATGGCACAACAGAGTTAACAGGGTCTTTGGATGCTGCTTAAAAGGTCACAATGGAGAAGATGGAATTGAGAAGTGATATCCTGCATCTGGAAAGTCCCTCAGGCACATCTTCAAAAGGCAGTGAGAGCAGATAGCCTTGGAGATTAATGGTAGGGGTCCAGCTGCAAGGATCTGGTGGCCATGCTGCCAAAGGTCCAATGACCACACGAGTGGTCAAAATCAGCAAGTGGATCTTCAGGTGCCATATCCTATCAACTATATCACTGCTCAGACACCTGCTCAATATCTTCAGCATTAGATACAGGTGAGGATCAATGAAAGGAAGGGGCAGCTCCAGCTGTTCTGGGTGCCATACCACTGGTTGCCCTGTGATGTCTCACTTCATTCTACTAAAGCAGGAAGGTTTTGGATAATCTGCAGACTTGTCCTTTAGGACAATCAGCAGCAGCCTTATGGGATGTCTAAATTAGTACCACATTTCCTCTGGCATGTCTCCATTACCACCCACACTGGCTCTGAAGAATACTGTCTGCATACCAACCAAGGGCTTATCCCCATGAAAATCAGAACTCTAGTCAGTTTCCCACT
This sequence comes from Chiloscyllium punctatum, assembly GCF_047496795.1. NCBI lineage: Eukaryota > Metazoa > Chordata > Chondrichthyes > Orectolobiformes > Hemiscylliidae > Chiloscyllium > Chiloscyllium punctatum. Next base: position 19,002,524 of record NC_092750.1, on the reverse strand, counting down.
GAAGACAGGTTGCTGACTTAAAAGGAGACCCAGCTGCAGTCTGTCCACTTTCCTGGCAAAAACTGTCCCCAGGACAGTTCACCCAACATGTGCACCAAAGTATCATTTGACCTCCAAGGGCATGAATTCACAAGCCTAGTTTCTCAGGTTGTATTCCTAGGAAGCAGAGCAGTCTTTGCTCTACTACATTTCAGACTTGCTATAACAACAATTAGCTCCGATAATTGTGGAAAATCTAATCAGCAAATCTAACCTTGGACGGTTGCCAAACAAAACCAGTTGAAGTTACTTGTTAAGATGCGGACTGCTTCAATTAGACATTGTTAATGAAAATTTTGCCTTGAATAGGACAGTTGATTTATATAAAAGGTAATATTTTACGAAGCTGAGGCAGATAAATTACTGTCTCATCTCATGACAAAGATTAATTGAAGCACTTGATAAGTGCTGCTTGATGAAGAGAAAACATTGCTCTTTTCAGTCAGTTAGAGTGAAATCTAACATTATCCAATATTGACTGCAGTCTGACTATTCAGAATGTGTTTATATTTTGGTCCAAAGTAGAGAATGTGAGGTTCTGCCATCAAGGAATTGATGCTAAACACAAACATGTGATTTGTATTGGATTTAGTTGTTCAGAAGCAGGACAAGGAAGCCTCAGGTCAGTTGTTCCAAAAAAAAATCTTGTGAAATAGGGGAATGTCTATAGCTCCCCAAACAATCTCCTCTACTACAATCGTGCAGAGGCAGCCATGTGTACCAACCACAAGGCAACATTTCAACAGCTCACCAAGACTTCTTCAACAGCACCTCCTAAATTCACAATCTCTATTACCTGGAAGGGTATGGGCAGCAGATACATTGGAACCTGCAATTTCCCCTCCTCCTGATGCATGCTTTACTATTGCTGGATCAAAATCCTGAGAATACTTTCTGAACAACGCTGTGGGTGTACCTAAACTACATAGATATCAGCACTTCAAGAAGGTAGCTCACCACCACCTTCTCAAGATACAAAATGGTATTCACAAGTTTTTGACCTTGCAACCTAACTAAGCACAGCAGTGCACCAATCAAGCAGGTAAGTTTTTTTTTGTTGTTTGAAAACTGTTGGAATAGATGTGAAAATAATTGGACTCGTAATTGTCACCTTTGACGAGCTCTGTTCAGTCACTAACACTGGTGGCTTGTACAGAATCTGTGCCAATGTTGGTGTGCCAGTCAATGGAACATTTGGTGGGATTCCCAGGATGACTGGGGATGAGCCCACCTTCATATGTATGTTAATGCCTACATGTAATGTGCTCAGCTCAGAGGGTATCCCTGGGTAGGTGAAATATGTAATCTCCCTTGATGGAACATACATGGTAAAAAGGTAAAAACATCCTGTCCAGTCTCCATGTCCATCCCCACTCCCAGCCCCTATAATTCTATTATTTCTGCATGTCAACAACAGCTTGCCATTAATTTGAGCCATCAAAAGGATAAAGCATCTAAGGTTGCAAGATTATGTTCTAGAATCAACCAGGAGACAGGTTGCCTTTTGAGTTAATGAATAATGAACCAGATTTAGTTAGCATTATGTGATATAGAACCAGAGTATGCAATATAGAAGGAGAAAGTGAGGACTGCAGATGCTGGAGTATCAGAGCTGAAAATGTGTTGCTGGAAAAGCGCAGCAGGTCAGGCAGCATCCAAGGAACAGGAGAATCGACGTTTCGGGCATCAGCTTTTCCAGCAACACATTTTCAGCTATGCAATATAGAACCAGACTATGTGATATAGAACCAAAGTCTGTGATATAGAGCCAGACTATGTGATATAGAACCAAAGTCTGTGATATAGAGCCAGTGTGTGTGATATAGAACCCAATCACATGATACAGAACCAGACTGTGATATAGAACCAGTTTATGTGATTTAGAACCAGGCTATATAAAGAGGTAAAAGGCAACGAAAACTAAAAGATAAAGTTTGCAAGAATGGAAATGAAAATAATTGGAAAATGTTTACACAAGAGAAGAACAACAAAAGGAACACAAGACAGATAATAACCTATATGAAGATTGTGAAAGCAAACTCACAAGGAAAATCAAAATATTTCTAATATTTTACTATTCTTGACTCCTTCTGGACTCCATCAGAAGGATGTTGTGAAACTTGAAAGGGTTCAGAAAAGATTTACAAGGATGATGCCAGAGATGGAGGATTTGAGCTACAGGGAGAGGCTGAATAGGCTGGGGCTGTTTTCCCTGGAACATCGGAGGCTGAGAGGTGACCTTATAGAAATTTATAAAATCATGAAGAGCATGGATAGGATAAATAGACAAAGTCTTTTCCCTGGGCTGGGGGTGTTCAGAACAAGAGGGCATAGGTTTAGGGTGAGAGGGGAAAGATATAAAAGGGACCTAAAGTGCAACTTTTTCACACAGAGGGTGGTGCGTGTTTGGAATGAGCTGCCAGAGGAAGTGGTGAAGGCTGGTACAATTACAATATTTAAAAGGCATCTGGATGGGTATATGAATAGGAAGAGTTTGGGGGGATATGGGCCGGGGGCTGGCAGGTGGGACGAGATTGGGTTGGGATATCTGGTCAGCATGGGCAAGTTAGACCGAAGGGTCTGTTCCATGCTGTACATCTCTATGACTCTATGACTCCAAGAGGAACTGTAGAATTGCATGCCATCACATCTGACAGTATTTTGCGAACATAAGATGAAGACAAAGAATGTTCTGGGCTCTCATACAAAGTAGAACATATTTTTTATTAATGATGGATTATCCTGCAAATGCAGTTTCCTACATCCTTGGACAAACTCATCAGGTGCAGCATGTGATGCTATGAAATGAAATAACATAAGGGCTCCAAGGAGGAGTGGAAATATAAGGGAAGGCATTAAACAGGAAATCAGAGATGCATTCAATATGGATACAACTACACTTTAATTTACATATAGATTAGACAAACTAAACTAGTATGGTATTGTGAAGGTGGACTTCCTGGAGTGTGTATTTGATGGTATTTTAGACCAATAAGTTGAGGAACCAGCCAGAGACAGAACTGGGTACTGTGCACTGAGAACAGATTAATTAACAATCTTGTTGTGTGAGGTCCCTTGGGGTTAGTGTTTCATAGAATTAGCACATCCGATCTTTCTATGAATGATCAGAAATGTCAGAAAAGATCTGGAAATTTCTCAAAGACCAGGACAAGGTAAGAATTAGCTTCAGGATTAACAGACTCCACAAACAATGATATTAATAATGCATGTGGCACCAAGAGACTCTCTTCTATTCATTCTTGAGGTGTGGGATTCACTTACTGGGCCAACATTATGGTGACACTTTCAGTTGCTTTTTGAACTGAGTGGCCATTTCAGAGGAATGTTAAGAGTCAACAACATTGCTGTGGGTTTGGAGTCACATCTAGACCAGACAAGGACAATATATTTCCTTCCCTAAAGATCAATAGTGAACCAAATGGTTTTCTACAACAATTGACAGTAGTTACATGGTCACCATTTGGCTGGCCTTCTTATATATCAATTTTTATTGAATTCACATTACACCACCTGCTAAGTGGGTTTTGAGTTCATGTCCCAGAGCTTTGGTCAAGGTCTCTGGATTGCTAGTCCAGTAACATTACCACAGCATTGCTTTATTGGACATGCATGTGCAAAAATTTTGGTTCCAAAAGCCAAGCCACATGCCTGAACAACACAGGTAACCAACAAGATGGTACAACACTGAGAGCAAGGAAAGTATGAAGAAGATATACACAAAAGCAAAAGCATCTATGAGACTCAGAGTCAACCAAGTAAAAAGTTAATTTCCAAAGATGACCATGCTTTCCGTATTGTCAATATCACGCTCCATGTTACCAAGTTGATGATGCATGGTGTTCAGATGATGTTACAATTATTAATATTGTCTGGTCTGGAAAGGCAGGACAGCATATCCTAAGAACTAAAATTGACACAGGAGCTAGTGCCAATGTGTTACCATAGTGCAACCTGAAATATAACCATACTAATACAAGTGGCACTCCATAGTACAGCCTATGAGAAACTCACAGCGTATAACAAAACTATTGGCCAAAATACACTGCAGGGCCAATGCACAAGCTAATCTTGACTTCCCAAAATGCTCTAACTGGTAGATACCAATGGTCTAGCAGTGGCAGGACTACCTGAATTCTCAGATCTCATAGTAGTCACGATTCATGGGATTAAAACCACCTCTAATATGATGGAACAGAACACATGTGGCCCAATCAAACAAGTCAATGATCTCAAAGGCTTGTACCCAGATGTATTTGATGAGATTAGTAATTTTAAGGGTGATACAATCCAATTTGTAGATCTTCTAATGGAAATTAAGTGCAAACATTCAAGAGGAGCTTCAAACTGAACTGAATGAGAAGGTGTAATATGATATAATTCAGAGGCCTGGCCCCTACACAATTTGATGCACAATATTCTGTCTTAAAGTGACAGATGTGTTCCTCTGCAATCTCACGCTATAGAGAATGAAGCTATGGAAAACAACTATAGGAAATTGTGCTGTAGAAGATCCCTTATAGAAACTCGCTGTATCAGTTCAGTAGAAACTTTGTTATCTAAACAACATACATAAATTGTCAATCATGTTTTCACCAATTAGCGCTGATGAAATATGTGTTATAGCAGAATGACCTACATTTTAAAGAAGGTTGTCATTATAAGAGTATGCTTAGATTCAAGGTGCTTCAATCTTTCACTTAAAAAGATGCATAAAACACAAATGCTGAAAGAATTAGTTATTTTCCAAGCCAGATCAGAGGTAGATGAATTCCAAGAACTCACAACATGGAGGAAGCTATTTGGATGGTACTGTTTGCTTACTTTCAGTAAGTCAAGACCTATTGCAATCATGATTTGGAGATGTCGGTGTTGGACTGGGGTGTACAAAGTTAAAAATCATACAACACCAGGTTATAGTCCAGCAGGTTTATTTGGAAGCACTAGCCTTCGGAGCGCTGCTCCTTCATCAGGTGGTTGTGGAGAATAAGAATGTAAGACACAATCTGAGAAAAATGATAAAATATGACCTGTGTCTGGGTCTTCTGCAATGTTAGGACTTTAGGGCTGTTCTTCCATTGATAGCCACAATGTCTGCTGTGGCGCTACTGAGCACAAGAGTGGGCACTTCTGATAAACAGGGAGCTCTGCCCCAGGGTTTTGAATTCAGGGAAAGGCCCACCAGTGCCATTGACACTGGCTGATTCGTGTGTGGTTCAGTAGGGAGGGCTTTGTGAAAGGAGGCATGCTGGTGTCTCTCTACGGTTCTCCAGTCAACAGGTCAAGATCCCCCACCATCTCAAGATGCTGACAACTAAACAATTTGTACTTCAAAGTGGAAGGTCTATTTATGTAGCAGGAACTTTTGGCCATATTGAGAACCCCAACAAGGTCCATGGGCCATCATTATTTAATCTCCTTTTCGAGCTGATTGAGTATGTGTTGCCTTGGCAATAAGCAATGGCCTGCCTGACTGGAACTCACCACCTGAGCCCATATGAAGCAGACCCAGGGATGGGTTTGCAGAACTATTTATCCTGGGCTGGGAATAACCTATGTACGCCACAAGTAATAGTTGAACAGTAAGCAATGTTCCTTTCCAGTCATGTTTCCTGAGGTACTACATTGGTGACGAGAGTCAAAGAACGTTTTGGACAGCCTTGCCTTTCAGTGAATGTAGTAAGATAAAAATGCTGCTGTTTGGGAAACTGGAACCGTATGACCTGGTTGAAGCCAGTATGCCGAAAATGGGATAGAAGGCGATCACCAACCAAAGTCATTTCCCTGACCACTTGTAGGACCCTGAACATGGAAATACTGGCAAGGAGCTATGTTTGGTAACTGACTTGGGTACAGATGTGGAAAATGTGGTAAAGCAATGCAAAGTTAACTAGGAAATCCAGAAGGCCCTTCTAGCAGCCTCATTGCACCAAGGGAATGGCCAGGGAGTCCCTGGGTAGGAGTACGTGCAGAGTTCGTAGAGTGATGCAAGGGCTCTCCTTTCCTAATCCTTAGTGATGCCCATTCAAAATGGATCAACTTACATTGAACGGTCTCGATTCCTCTTACAACATCCCAGAAAAACTCGTCCAATCCTTTAATACACATGGTAAACCCAAGGTCCTTGCATGAGACAATGGGACCTCATTTACCAGCAGGGAGTTCCAGACCTTCATGAAGACAAAGGGGCATGGCACCCTACCATCCATCCATAAACTGTCTGGCATCCCTCTACACCTCCATTCGCCATGACCAGGGCCTCCAAGCCCTCCGTTTTTTCCTCTCCAGACGTCCCCAACAGTATCCTTCCACTGACACTCTCATTCGTTTGGCCGAACTGGTCCTCACCCTTAACAATTTCTCCTTTGAATCCTCCCACTTCCTCCAGACCAAAGGCGTAGCCATGGGCACACGTATGGGCCCCAGCTATGCCTGTCTCTTTGTTGGCTATGTAGAACAGTTGATCTTCCGTAATTACACCGGCACCACTCCCCACCTCTTCCTCCGCTACATTGATGACTGCATTGGCGCCACCTCGTGCTCCCGCGAGGAGGTTGAGCAATTCATCAACTTCACCAACACATTCCACCCTGACCTTAAATTTACCTGGACTATCTCTGACACCTCGCTCCCCTTCCTGGACCTCTCCATCTCCATTAGTGACGACCGACTTGACACTGACATTTTTTACAAACCCACTGACTCCCATAGCTACCTGGATTACACCTCTTCCCACCCTATCTCTTGCAAAAATGCCATCCCGTATTCCCAATTTCTCCGCCTCCGCCGTATCTGCTCCCAGGAGGACCAGTTCCACCATAGGACACACCAGATGGCCTCCTTCTTTAGAGACCGCAATTTCCCTTCCCACATGGTTAAAGATGCCCTCCAACGCATCTCGTCCACATCCCGCACCTCCGCCCTCAGACCCCACCCCTCCGACCGTAACAAGGACAGAACGCCCCTGGTGCTCACCTTCCACCCTACAAACCTTCGCATCAACCAAATCATCCACCGACATTTCCGCCACCTCCAAAAAGACCCCACCACCAGGGATATATTTCCCTCCCCACCCCTTTCCGCCTTCCGCAAAGACCGTTCCCTCCGTGACTACCTGGTCAGGTCCACACCACCCTACGACCCACCCTCCCATTCTGGCACTTTCCCCTGCCACCGCAGGAACTGTAAAACCTGTGCCCACACCTCCTCCCTCTATCCAAGGCCCTAAAGGAGCCTTCCACATCCATCAAAGTTTCACCAGCACATCCACCAATATCATTTATTGTATCCGTTGCTCCCGATGTGGTCTCCTCTACATTGGGGAGACTGGGCGCCTCCTAGCAGAGTGCTTTAGGGAACATCTCCGAGACACCCGCACCAATTAACCAAACTGCCCCGTGGCCCAACATTTCAACTCCCCCTCCCACTCTGCCGAGGACATGGATGTCCTGGGCCTCCTTCACCGCCGCTCCCTCACCACAAGACGCCTGGAGGAAGAACGCCTCATCTTCCGCCTCGGAACACTTCAACCCCAGGGCATCAATGTGGACTTCAACAGCTTCCTCATTTCCCCTTCCCCCACCTCATCCTAGTTTCAAACTTCCAGCTCAGTTACTGTCTCCTTGACTTGTCTGACCTGCCTATCTTCTTTTCCACCTATCCACTCCACCCTCTCCTCCTTGACCTATCACCTTCATCTCCTCCCCCACTCACCCATTGTACTCTATGCTACTCTCTCCCCACCCCCACCCTCCTCTAGCTTATCTCTCCATGCTTCAGGCTCACTGCCTTTATTCCTGATGAAGGGCTTTTGCCCGAAACGTTGATTTCGCTGCTCGTTGGATGCTGCCTGAACTGCTGTGCTCTTCCAGCACCACTAATCCAGTATTTGATTTTCAGCATCTGCAGTCATTGTTTTTACCTGGCTGAGTAGGCAGTCCAGCTATTCAAAAATGGCCTGAGAAAGCAAACTCCAGGGTCTTTGGAAATGAGGCTTGCACATTTTCTCTTCAATTATAGAACAATGTGGCATAATGATGGTGGGAGTAGCCCTGGTGGGCTTCAGGCCAGGTTCATCCTGATCTTCCCAAACTTAGGCAGCAAGGTTGAATTCAAATAACAAACCAATATAGAGGCCACAATGGACATAGGCCAATGGCTTCATGAACTTGGCTCAACCTAGTCAAGTGATTACAGCAGCTATGTTAGGTTAGCATCTGTCCTTTTCTAACCCCAATATTATTCCATGAAAGCCTCAGGTACTAAAATCAAACAATGAAAATTGAATATTGCTCATCCATTTTCGCTACAATTAGAATAATTTTTATGCCTTATTTGCAGATACTACACGAAATCAATGGGTGTACTCTCCTGCTTAGATTAGATTAGATTCCCTACAGTGTGGAAGCCGGCCCTTTGGCCCAAGTCCACACTGACCCTCCGAAGAGTAGCCCACTCAGAGCCACTCCTGTTGCTATATGACAGCATCCCCTATGGTATGCTCTGCAAAATAGCACAGAAAATCAATCAATTATATAAAATTGTCTTGAGAATGGAGATTTATGATTCTCCAGCCAGAGGTAGACCTCGTTGGGGTAACTTTGCACAATTGTGTGAAATAGGCAAGAATAAATTAGCAGTGTATATTACATACCTCCTGATTTATATTTCAATCTTATTTTGCATGATTGCACAAAGTTAGGATCTATTCTTTTGATTGAAGCCTCAACCGGTTTGTAGCAGGGAGCATAGAAAGGAAACTTAAAAGAGAAAAATCAACGTTTACTTGCCACCTGTGACCTGCCAGGCAATTTTGGTGCAATTGTCAATTCAGGCTTTTTCCCACTGAAAACAGACGGGAGTCATATTAATATTTGGAAATTGGAGTTCTATCATTTACACAGGACATTGAGGAAATTTTTGGGATTGCAGCAGAAGAAGCTATTGTTATGCGAGCTCTGTGCTGGGGACCTACTATTGAATGACCAAACCCAACTGGTACTCCTTAACCGAATCGCTGGAAGCCATTGTTTTAACATAGAGTTATAGAGATGTATAGCACGGAAACAGATCATTCAGTTCAATTCATCCATGCTGACCAGAGATCCTAAATTAATCTAGTCCTATTTACCAGCACTTGGCCCATATCCCTCTAAACCCTTCCGATTCATATACCCATCCAGATGCCTTTTTAAATGTTGTAATTGTACCAGCCTCCACCACTTCCTCTGGCAGCTCATTCCATACATGTGCCACCCTCTGTGTGAAAAAGTTGTCCCTCAGGTTTCTTTTATATCTTTCCCATCTCACCCTAAACCTATGCCCTCTAGTTCTGGACTCCCCCACCCCAGGGAACAGACTTTGTCTATTTATTCTATTCATGCCCCTCTTGATTTTATAAACCTCTATAGGTCACCCCTCAGCCTTTGATACTCCAGGGAAAATAGCCCCAGTCAATTCAGTCTCTTCATACAGCTCAAACTCTCTAACCCTGCAATATCCTTATAAATCTTCTCTGAATTCTTTCAAGTTTCATGACATCCTTTCTATAGGAGGGAGACCCGAATTGTACACAATACTCCAAAAGTGGCCTAACCAATGTTCCATACAACCACAACATGACCTCCCAAGTCCTATGCTCAATGCTCTGACCAATAAAGGAAAGCATACCAAACACCTTCTTCACTATCCTATCTATGTGCGACTCTACTTTCAACTATGAACCTGCACTCTAAGGTCTCTTTGTTCAGCATTAAGGCCCTTACCATTAAATGTATAAGTCCTGCCCTGATTTGCCTTTTCAAAATGCAGCTTAAACAATTTTTTTTTGGAGGTTCAAGGAGGGGGTTGGGGCAATAGCACCCAGAACGTCCTCAATTTGTCCGGATCACCCTGCTCAACTCAAAAGGATCAGGCTTGAACTCTTCTCAATGGACATGACGGCAAAATGTGTGTTGTTTCTCAGCAGCATTCTTTCCCCTTGGAGAGATTCAGCATTGAATACTACCTATGTGAATGACAATGTATTAAAAAAAGCTTTGAAGTTTTGGTCTTTCCATCTGTAAAATTCAGGATCGAACTATGCCTGTGAAGACAAAAAGATTCAAGCAGTTTTGAAAGAAAACGTCCTCTCGCCTTTTTGACCCCTTGTGTTAAATCTCCATAGGAGACTGAATAGCTCTGTGGATTAAAATGCTATATTTTGGCACTGCCATGCTGATTATGAAGAATCAGCTTTTATTGTACAGCAGGAAAAGTGAAGAAAATTTGTCAATTCTTGATGGGAATCATAAGAAAGAACACAGGAATATCAGTAGGCCATTCAGCCCTTCAAGCCAGGTTCATTCATTTTGATTAAGGCTGTAATTGTAGTGCAACCTCAGCTACGTTCTTCCTGTTAACCTTTAGAAGCACATGTTTTAATAAAATTTTTACGAGTTCCCACTTTGAATGACTTCTTGGGCAGAAGGCTCTTAGAAGCAGGCCATTTGGCCCATCGAGTCCACGCTGACCCCTTGAAGAGCATCCCACCCAGACCCAGCCTATCACTAAAACCCTGCCTTTCTCATGGCTAACCCACCTAGCCTGTGCATCCCTGGACACCACAGGCAATTTAGCATGGCCAATCCACTAACTGTGCATCTTTGGATTGTGGGATGAAAGTGGGACACCTGGAGGAAACCCACAGGGAGAATGTGCAAACTCCACACAGACAATTGCCTGAGGCTGGAATTGAACCCAGGTCCCTGATGCTGTGAGACAGCAGTAATGATCATTGTGTCACTGTAATGCTCCAAGGTGTTTTGGGATTTTCCACCAGAGGATAAATATTTTAGTCACCACGTTCAGGCATGATATGACAGATAGGAATTAAACCCACTGGAGTTCAGCCTCTCAAGTGACTTGAATTATGATATCCACAGGCTAGTTAAAGGTTGTAATTGGTTTCTAGTGTCCAAGAAGCCAATATGGATTCAGCTTATTTCTAACTGGGCTGCCTCTCTGCTGCTCAAACTTATATCAACCAGAAGCCAACTGGATTTGCAGGAGGTTGAGATTGGTGATGGGATGTTCATTTCAGCTGTATGGCTCTAGTCAAGTGAGACTCCAACCTCAGACCGCCTCTAGCCTCTAGCATGGCTGGTGACCAAAGAGTTCTGCTAGTTAGCCACTGAATTTTGGAATTCAACCTCTGTTTTTTCAGTCCTACAGTTCCACAAGTGCATTGTGGAAATTGGCAAGCAAAGGGTTTGTTTATTTAAAATGATTTCTTCCATCTGCTGAGGGCATCAAAGAGCAAGTCAGCATTTATTGCCCATCTTACATTACCGTTGAACTGGGTGGTTTGCGAGATCATTTTGGAAGGACATTAGGAGACAACCACCTCTCTGTGGGTGCAAAGTCACATGTAGGTCAGGCCAAGTAAGGATGATGAACTTCCTTTCCAACAGCACAATCACCGATAACTGTCATGGACACCATTATTGAGACTAGCTTTATGTTCTGGATTTGTTCATTGAATTTAAACCCAATGAACTACCATGGAATATTTGAATATCAGCTCCCAGAGAATTAGCCTGGAGATCTACTGGATTACTAGGCAAGTGAAATTACCAGTGTGCCACTGTCTCCCCTATTTAAGTAGCCCATACAACTGCAGCATTTTTTATTCTAATTTAATGACAATTCTTTTTGATCATATACAAACCACACATATGCACATGTGAGTGCTGCATACTGTATCATAGATACATGTAGTATTAGAGATGTTCAAGAATAGTTTTCTGTGTTATTTTGACAGATTAACAGATGCAATGCAAAATTATCTTTGTACTTCAAACAGGAATTTAAAACCAGAACTTATTGGGGATTTTTTACAATCATTGCTTCTGATTGATTACTTAAATCTACAAAGTTTCCATATTCAATCTTGCAGCATATTTTATGCCTCTTTCCTGTCCAGGTTCACAGCCCCCTCGTAACATTATGTGATGATTTGGTAAAGTTTTCACTCTTGAGACTGTGGTGCTGGAAAAGCATCCAGCATCAGGCAGCATCCAAGGAGCAGGAGAATCGATGTTTCGGGCAAAAGCCCTTCATCAGGAATTCCCGAACTCTGACTCTCCAGCATCTGCAGTCCTCACTTTCTTCTAATGTTTTCACTCTGCAAACTGACAGAATGTAATTATCTGAGGGAGAACTGGGTGACATAGGTGAGTTAAAACTCACCATAATCTGGCAATAAGTGGTGGTTTATAATGATTGTTATACTATAGGATATAGGAGTAGAAGTAGACCATTTGACCCTTCCAGTCTGTTCCAAAAGACTCTGATTGCTGCAAGAAACGGAAAAGAACTGGTGCAGTATAAGGAAAATATATTTTGAGGTTCTTGTACAAGATAATTAATAGGTAAGGCAGATGTGCTTAGGGAAAGGTTGGGAACATAGGACTGGGAAATCACAGTTATTACAGAAACATGGCTCAGAGACGGACAGACTGGCAGCTTAATGTCCTGAGGTATTGATGCTATAGGAAGGACAAAAAGGAAAGCAAGAGAGGAGGATATGTGGCATTTTTGATTAGGGATATCATTACAACTGTACTTAAGAGGATATTCCTGGGAGATCGATCATCCAGTAAAGTTATTTGGATAGAACTGAGAAATAAGAAAGGGATAATCACGGTTATTGGGATTATGTTATAGACCCCCAATAGTCAGCGAGAAATTGAGAATCAAATATATAAGGAGATCTCAGATAAAACGGTTAAAATGATAGGTGATTTTAACTTTCCAAACATAGACTGGGACTATCATAGTGTTAAGGGTTTGGATGGGGGGGTATTTGTTAAGAAAACCTCTTTTTTTATTCAATATGTGTACATACCTACTAGAGAAGAGCCGAACTTGACCTTCTATTGGGAAATAAGGCATGGCAAGTGGTGAAGGTATCAACACGGGCAAGCGATCATAATACTATTAATGTTAAAATAGTTATGGAAAAAAGCTAAAATTCTAACTCGGAGAAAGGCCGATTTTGAAGGTATTAGACAGGAACTTTCAGACGTTGATTGGAGGAAGATGTTCACAGGGAAAGGGATGGTTGGGAGGTTAGGGACCTTTAAAAATGAGATAACAAGAGTTCAGAGGCAGTATGTTCCTGTCAGTGTGAAGGGCAAGGCTAGTAGCTGTAGGGATTACTGGATGATTCGAGAAATTGAGACTCTCACTAAGAAAAAGAAGAAGGCATATATCAGGTACAGACAGCATGGATTGAGTGAATCCCTAGAGGAGTATATTAAGAGGTAAATTATAAGGGCAAAAAGGGGACATGAAATAGCTTTCCAAATAGAGTTAAAGAGAATCCAAAGAAATTCTATAAATACATTTAAGGACAAAAGAGTGAGTAGGGAGAGAATACGGCCCCTTAAAGATCAACATGGCAGTCTATGCGTGGAGCCACGGGAGATGGATGAGATAGTAAAGAAATATTTCATATCAGTATTCTCTGTGGAGAAGGACATGGAAGCTTGGGGAAGTAAATACGAAGTCTTGAAAAAGTTCATATTACAAAAGAGGAGGTGCTGCATCCAAAAGGCTAAGAGCATTGTGGAAGACCCCACACATCCCTCAGTTAAACTCTTCTCCCTCCTGCCATCTGGCAGAAGATACTGGAGCATTCAGTCTGTCTGCAATAGTTTCTTCCCCCAAGCCATCAGGCTCCTTAACACTGTATGACCAGACTCTATTCCATCTGCAATTCTTTGCATGACTTTGAATTGCTGCTAGAACAATGTTTTATTAATTATCATTCTTTTATTACACTGTAATTTGTACACCACTTGACATGTCAGGAATTACTGTACTGCCTTGTGTGTTTTGCATTTTTTATGCACTTTACGCCGCCCTGTGTATGATTGTTTAGTTTGTGCTGTCCATGTAGCACCTTAGTCCTGGAGGAACACTGTCTTGTTTTTATTGTATCAGTCATATATGGTAGAAATGACAAATAAAAGCTACTCTTGACTCTTGACTCTTGACTCTTGTTGGAGGTAGATAAATCCACAGAACCTAATCAGGTATTTCCCAGAACTTGTGGGAAGCTAGGGAAGAGATTGCTGAGCCCCTTACTGAGATATTTGTGTGATTGATAGCCACAGGTGAGGTGCTAGAAGACTGGAGGTTGACTAATGTGGCACTATTATTTATGAAAGGCTGTAAGGAAAAGTCAGGGATCTATAGGCCGGTGACCCTTATGTCAGTGGTGGGTAAGTTGTTGGAGGGATTCCTGAGGGAGAGGATTTACATGCATTTGGAAAGGCAAGGACTGATTGGGGTTAGTCAACATGGCTTTGCATGAAGAAAATAATGCCTCATTAACATCATTGACTGTTTTGAATAGGTGATAAACAAGATTGAAGAAGACAGAGCAGTTTTCATTGTCTATATGGACTTCAGCAAAGTGTTTGTCAAGGTCACACATGATAGACTGGTTGGATCACATGGAATCTGGGGGGTGGGGGGGTGCAGCCAATTGGATTCAAAATTGGCTTAGCGGTAGGAGACAGTGGGTGGTAGTAGAGGGTTATTTTTCAGATCGGAGGCTTGTGACCAGTGGTGAGCCACAAGGATCAGTGCTGGGTTCACCGCTTTTTGTCAAATCTATAAATGATTTGGATATGAATGGAGGAGGCATGGTTAGTAAGTTTACAGATGACACCAACATAGATGGTTTGGTGGACAGTGAAGATTATCTCAGAGTTCAACGGGATCTTGATCAGATGGGTCAATGGGTCATTGAGGACTGGCAGATGGAGTTTAATTTAGATAAATGTGAGGTGTTGCATTTTGATAAGGCAAACCAGGGCAGGATTTATATAGTTAAAGGTAGGGCCCTGGGAAGTGTTTCCCAATAAAGAAACCTAGGGGTGCAAGTGCTTTGTCCCTTGAAAGTGGAGTCGCAGGTAGGCAGAGTGGTGAAGAAAGCATTCAGTATGCCTGTCTTTATTGGTTAGAACATTGAATATGGGAGTTGGGACATCATATTGCTGCTGTACAGGACATTGGTGAGGACACTTATAGAGCACTGCATACAATTCTGGTTGCCCTTCTATAGGAAAGATGCTGTTAAACTTGAGAAGGTGCAGAAAAGATTTACAAAGATGTTGCTCAGACTGGAGGGTTTGAGTTATGGGGAGAGGCTGAATAGGCTGGAGTTTTTGTTTCTCTGGAGTGTTAGAGGCTGAGGGGAGACCTTATATAATTTTATAAACTCATGAGGGGCATGGACAGCGTGAACAGCCAAGGTCTGTTACATGCTGGATTCCAAAACTAGGGAGCAGAGGTTTAAGGTGAGAGGGGAAAGATTTAAAAGGGACCTGTGGGGTAACCTTTTCATGCAGGGAGTAGTGCATATATGGATCAAGCTGCCAGAGGAAGTGGTGGAGGCTGGTACAATTACAAAATTTAAAAGGCATCTGGATGGATATATGAATAGGAAGGGTTTAGAGGGAAGGTAAAAACAATGACTGCAGATGCTGAAAACCAAATACTGGATTAGTGGTGCTGGAAGAGCACAGCAGTTCAGGCAGCATCCAACAAGCAGCGAAATCGACGTTTCGGGCAAAAGCCTGATGAAGGGCTTTTGCCCGAAACGTCGATTTCGCTGCTCGTTGGATGCTGCCTGAACTGCTGTGCTCTTCCAGCACCACTAATCCAGGGTTTAGAGGGATATGAGCTAAAAATGCTGGCAAATGGGACTAGATGAATTTAGGATATCTGGTCAGCATGGACAAGTTGGACCAAAGGTTCTGTTTCTATGAATCTATGGCTCTAAGTGGGCTTTACTCCAAATCTGGGAATACTATTCCTGAGTTGGAATTGCTTGATCTTGACACTGGAAGCCTGAAAGAAGAAGGGTTCCATTCTCCTTCACTAACCTTCCTCAGCTCAGTTACCAAAAAGAATTGCAAATTAGATTGCAAAATCCTCAAATATATCTAAATCTTTGCATGTCCCAAAGGCATTGTTAACTTTCAAAAGACTGCTTGCCACTATTATCACAAGCAAGCAGTGGCTGCATTTTGACTTAATGAGCTGGATCTTTCCATATTTCAGCAGTATTATTTTTGGGAAATCTCATGGAGGGCTCCTTTTGTGAGCCCTGGGGGCATTACTTACACAATTCTTTTCTGTTTATCTAATTAGGTTTGCATCCCACTTCCGTAGCACTGTTCCCATGCCACCTTGCGGTAGGCAGAGGTGAAAACGCCTGTCAGAGCAAGGCCGTTCCTGCATTCACACTGCAAGCACCATATTCAAACCGCAGCTCCACAGCTTTTCAAAGGCTGTGAGCCAGGAATTACTCGTTTAGTGTACAGCTGTACAATTCCAAATTACGTATCTTAGAGGGGGTAGTTGGCAATCTGCTTCACCAACAGGGCCCTGGAGATTCTGATGGACAGGTCAGTCAAAAAGAGGAGACCACAGCATCAGATGATGCCGGCCTCCTCTGAAGCAGCTGCCCAGGTCAGCGGAGTGCCCACAGTCCAGAATAACGTGCAGCAATGCCACAAGATGACTCATGACTTTCTGCACTCCACAAGGGTAAGGGTCACCCCCTTTCCCTGTTATCTCCAACATGCACAAACTCTGCCACTGCACCCACCTCCCGTCTAAGCTGATTTTAGAATTTGAATTAGATTTTATTATCACGTGTACTCAAGTACAGTGTTACAGGAGAACAGCGAAAAGTGTACAAAGTCACCATTCTGGCGCCATCTTAGATAAAACGACACTGAGGTACAAAATCTTAGTAGAAAGTAGAAAAATAAAGCAATAAGTTAAAGTTCAATGTTACATTTTAACATTACATGGTCACTTTCACTAGACAAATACTAGTCTTACCAAATACAGCTGCCCTCTCATTAGAGAGAGATGACTGGTGATGATTTAACCTGAGAGTCTTCATGCCTCAGACAAAGGGAAAGGTAACCTCAGGTGCTGTGGGAATTGCACCGACGCTGTTGACTTCCTGCAGGGCTACAGCCCAAATGCTGAAAAGTGGGATTAGGCTGAATGGCTCACTTTATGAGACCGTAAGATGTCGGAGCAGAAGTAGACGAGTAAACCCACCAAGTCTGCCCCAACGTTCGAAGAGATCACAGCTGACCTGACAACCCTTAACTCTATTTCCTGCCTTTTCCTCATGACCCTTGATTCCCTTTACAGACACAATGCGCCAGTTGACCTCTTTCTCTGCCATTTATTTTCTACAATTCTATGATTGACAGTGAAATTTTTGTCTATTTCTGCTGTGCTGTGCTCTCAGCCTAGGAGTAGAAATGGTAAAACAGTAATTTTTTTCGAGCTGGTGGCCAACCTCTTGTTTGGGGGCTTCTGCATAAAGATCCGTCAGCAATAGCTACCCTGCTTGGACCGTCTTTGGAGCTAGAAGTTGTATAGATTAGATTACTTACAGTGTGGAAACAGGTCCTTCGGCCCAACAAGTCTACACCAACCCTCCGAAGAGCAGCCCACCCAGACTCGTTCACCTAACACTACAGGCAATTTAGCATGGCCAATTCACCTAACCTGCACAATTTTGGACTGTGGGAGGAAACCGGAGCACCCGGAGGAAACCCACACAGACACGGGGAGAACATGCAAACTCCACACAGACGGGTGCCTGAGGCAGGAATTGAACCCAGGTCTCTGGCGCTGTGAGGCAGCAGTGCTAACCACTGTGCCACCGTGCTGCCCATTTTGAAGGAGAAGGAACAGCAAAAGGTTAATAGCTGGAGAAAGAGAATGCAGGAGACCTCCTACCAGCAGGAGATCATCATATCTCCATCTACCACCTCCATTTAATAGAGGAACAATGCACCAGCAGTGCTATAATAGGACATTGCCTGTGCTCCGCAGTGACAACGGTTTGGATTTCAATGCCTCAAAATTATTCCAGGTTGCAACACGTGACAGTAGCAACATTAGTCAATGTGAAGGATATACTTGTATGAACCAGCTGTTGGAAACACCTTTTCAATTAATGCATCACTTTCCCCAGGGGGGGGCAACTGAGCAAGCGTGCTTTGTCAGGATCAACAACAAGCCATTCTTCACAGCTAAACACCCTGACTAATCTTTAATAAAAGGACCTTCTGCCCACTGAATGTACAGCTTCTCTACAACAGCAGAAGTCCCATCTTGTGGATCTGGACCTGGATTCCCGATGGAATCGCCGTGATATCTTTAGCACAATGGAGCCACCAGTTTCTTCCACCCAGAATATGGAGTAGTACACCGGTTCTTCTAGGTCAAGGGGTAACTCCTGATCACGCAGCTTATGGACCCAATCAGAACCTGAGTACTGACACAGAGGCTCATTTGGATCAGATCCAACCAAAGCTCTTATTGAACAAACCTTAAACATTTTGATGCAGAAGTTTGGCTGCTTTGTTCGCTTCACAGACAAACCTCATTCTAGTCCAGGGAGAGTTTGTAATTTGCTCCAAAGCTTTGTCCTCCAAAAGAAACATTCCTCAAAGCAATATTTCTAAGATGTTTTCTAATGTGGCCCACTTCAAAATAGGCAGGACGTCAACAAAAGCAAATCAACAGGTTAGCAAGTTTCAGGAATGAAACTTATAGGGTACTGGATGACATTGGCTCTGGCATGGTATCTGAAAGAATCATGTGAAGAGTCCAGGGAGGTCTTTCTCAATCCAAAGGCCTTGTATTATAAAGACTGAGTTTCTGGGTGCTGAGAGGAGATTCTTATTAATGATCAGTGTGATTCATATTAAACGTGATTGTTGCTTATTAACAGCCTCAGCAACTACAGATCCCGCCCAATTAATGCTTAATCTCCTATCCCACCACTTGCTGCAAAGAAACTAAACATCAACAGTTCCTGACCTGAGAGTCAGAGTGAGTGCCTGGCATTTTCAGCTCGCTGTTTGCTCCTCTGGGCCACCATCTTGGACACCGAGCAACAACGTGACAGGGCACATTCCAGGACACCTAGCAGCAGATACCCCTTACCCGCGGATGCTGAAATCTGACACTTGCCGCCTTCTCTCTTAGTTCTCACTCATTCTAGGTCTGCCTGAATGGTCATAGCATCTCGGCCTCATCTCACCTTTTTGCACTTTGCCCTTCTGGCCAGAGCTGCCAGGGCAACGTGACTTCTATTTTACCTTGCTGTTTAGTGCAGACACAAAGCAAGGAAACTGGGCATGGAACGTCGATTTCGCTGCTCATTGGATGTTGCCTGAACTGCTGTGCTCTTCCAGCACCACTAATCCAGTATTTGCTTTCCAGCATCTGCAGTTATTGTTTTTACCAAACTGGGCATGGTTGTCAACAGCCCTCAGGCAAGTCAAGGGAGTCAGCCTTCAGTCAGGGAGTCCCGGCACAGTCCGTAAAGGACAGCCTTTGATATCAGACCAGAGGCGTGGACACAGCCAGTCAGCCACTTGGGGCAGTCAGAAACAAGATCCTCTCCTCATCAAGATGGTACCCTTAAACCAGGCTGCCAGGGTCTCTGAGGGGTGACCTTATGGAGGTTTATAAAAACTGGAGAGCCATGGATAGGGTGAATGAACAAGGTCTTTTCCCCAAGGTGGGGAAGTCCAGAACTATACGGCATAGGTTTAGGGTGAGAGGGATAAATTTAAAAGGTACCTAGGGGCAACTTTTTCAGACAGAGGGTGGTGCGTGTATGGAATGAGCTGCCAGAAGAAGTGGTGGAGGCTGGTACAATTACAACATTTAAAAGGCATCTGAATGGGTATATCAATAGATGCTTGATGAATCTTTAGCACTAATCATCTCCACTCATCCCCATCACACCTATTGTTCAGCTGCTCAACAAGCTGAGCTGAACCCTCCAAATGAATTCCCTTAGTTTTGACACCGGATGGAGAATTTTATCATATCAGTAGGCATGTCCACCCAATCAGCATTTCTACTGCCGCCTTCGCCTCCGCGCCTACTTCTTCAACAAGGACTCTCACCCACCCTCTAACGACCCCTTCTCCCGCCTCCAACACACCCCATCCACCTGGACACCCCGTGCTGGCCTCTTACCCACCCTCAATCTCTTCATATCCAACTCCACCGCGACATTGACCACCTCAACCTGTCCATCCCTCTCACCCACTCCAACCTCTCACCCTCACAACGCGCAGCCCTCCATTCCCTCCGCTCCAACCTCAACCTCACCATCAAACCGGCAGACAAGGGAGGCGCAGTGGTAGTTTGGTGCACTGATCTTTACATTGCTGAAGCTAGACGCCAACTCGCGGACACCTCCTCCTACTGCCCCCTTGACCATGACCCCACCTCCCACTACCAAACCATCATCTCCCACACCATCCATAACCTCATCACCTCAGGGGATCTCCCATCCACCGCCTCCAACTTCATAGTCCCACAACCCCGCACCGCCCGTTTCTACCTCCTGCCCAAAATCCACAAACCCGACTGCCCCGGCCGACCCATTGTCTCAGCCTGCTCCTGCCCCACCGAACTCATCTCTGCATACCTCGACACTGTCCTGTCCCCCTTAGTCCAAGAACTCCCCACCTATGTTTGGACACCACCCATGCCCTCCACCTCCTCCATGATTTTCGCTTCCCCGGTCCCCAACGCCTTATCTTCACGATGGACATCCAGTCCCTATACACCTCCATCCCCCATCACGAAGGCCTCAAAGCCCTCCACTTCTTCCTTTCCCACCGAACCAACCAGTACCCTTCCACTGACACCCTCCTTCGACTGACTGAACTGGTCCTCACTCTTAACAACTTCTCCTTCCAATCCTCCCACTTCCTCCAAACCAAAGGAGTAGCCATGGGCACCTGCGTGGGCCCCAGCTATGCCTGCCTTTTTGTCGTCCACCTTCCGCAGCTACACTGGCACCACCCCCCACCTTTTCCTCCGCTACATCGATGACTGTATTGGCGCTGCCTCGTGCTCCCACGAGGAGGTTGAACAGTTCATCCACTTTACTAACACATTCCACCCTGACCTCAAATTTACCTGGACCATCTCAGACTCCTCCCTCCCCTTCCTGACCTCTCTATTTCTATCTCGGGCGACCGACTCAACACAGACATTTACTATAAACCGACCGACTCCCACAGCTACCTAGATTACACCTCCTCCCACCCTGGCCCCCCTGTAAAAACGCCATCCCATATTCCCAATTCCTCCGCCTCTGCCGTATCTGTTCCCAGGAGGACCAATTCCACTACCAAACAACTCAAATGGCCTCCTTCTTCAAAGACCGCAATTTCCCCTCTGATGTGGTCAACGACGCTCTCCACCGCATCTCCCTCACTTCCCACACCTCCGCCCTTGAACCCTGCCCCTCCAATCACCACCAGGACAGAACCCCACTAGTGCTCACCTTCCACCCCACCAACCTCTGAATACATCGTATCATCCTCTGTCATTTCTGCCACCTCCAGACAGACCCCACCACCAGGGATATATTTCCCTCTCCACCCCTATCAGCATTCAGGAGAGACCACTCCCTCCGCGACTCCCTCATCAGGTCCACACCCCCACCAACCCAACCTCCACTCCCGGCACCTTCCCCTGCAACCGCAAGAAATGCAAAACTTGCGCCAACGCCTCCCCCCTCACCTCCCTCCAAGGCTCCAATGGATCCTTCTATATCCATCGCAAATTCACCTGCACCTCCACACACATCATCTACTGTATCTGCTGCACACGACGTGGTCCCCTGTACATTGGGGAGACAGGCCGCCTATTTGTGGAACGTTCCAGGGAACACCTCTGGGACATCCGCACCAACCAACCCAACCGCCCCGTGGCTGAACAGTTTAACTCCCCCTCCAACTCTACCAATGACATGCAGGTCTTTGGCCTCCTCCATCGCCAGACCCTGGCTACACAATGCCTGGAGAAAGAGCGCCTCATCTTCTGCCTAGGAACCCTCCAACTACACGGGATGAATGTAGATTTCTCCAGCTTCCTCATTTCCCCTTCCGCCCACTTTATCTCAGTCCCAACCCTTGGATTCAGCACCGCCCTCTTGACCTGCAATCTTCTTCTCGACCTCTCCGCCTCCACCCCCTCTCCGGCCTATCACCCTCACCCTCACCTCCTTCCACCTATCATATTTCCAGTGCCCCTCCCCCAAATTCCCTCCCCCCTACCTTTTATCTCAGCCCGCTTGGCACACCAGCCTCATTCCTGAAGAAGGGCTTATGCCCGAAACGTTGATTCTCCTGCTCCTGGGATGCTGCCTGGCCTGCTGTGTTTTTCCAGCCCCACATTTTTCAACTCCGGTACTCCAGCATCTGCAGTCCTCACCTTCTCCCACCCAATCAGCAACCCAATGAAATAGTCCACATTTTCATGATTCCAACTGAAGGTAATACTGGACACGTCAAATCTCAGAGTGAAACCATGATCATAAGTTTTACTTTTGCATTTTGGTTACGACAGTGGTGAGTCACTGAACATAATCAATGCCCTTTTATCAAAAGGATACGAGTTTATTACACAAAGCATTACAAATCAACATATACGATCAATTTGGAAAATCTTAAAACGAACAGCCAAAAGACGATTCAACCAGCGATGCACTGTACAGTTATTCAATCCAAGTGAAGTATTATTCCTTTCTTAACTCTTTAATGTCTGACTTAACTGGCAAGGTTGCAAGTATTCCCCTTCAGCATTTCTGCACATTCACCTGATATGACTTTCTGTTACCGTTTCTCCTAGAGACACAAAATTATCGGTTTAACCCACTGACTCTTTCCATTGAATTATAAGGAAAGTTTGACAGCTATTTTCTTTGGACTGCTAAACGCTAAAAACATATTTCCAGTCTGAAGACTTAACAAACCAATTTTCTTCTGATGATAAGAAACCACTTATAGAATCCCTACAGTTTGGAAGCAGGCATTTGGCCCATCAAGTCACACCAAGCCTTTGAAGAGCATCCCACCCAGACCCACACACCCCCTTACCCTAGTAACCCTTTGGGCAATTTAGCACAGCCAATCCCCCAAACCTGCACACCTTTGGACTATGGGAGGAAACCCATCCAGATGGTGGGAGAATGTACAAACTCCACACAGACATTCACCTTAGGATGGAATCGTACCAAGGTCCTTTGTGCTGTGAAGCAGCAGTACTAACTAGTAAACCACCATGCCACCCTATTCTTCAAAGCTGAAACCTGATTCTGGCCTCTGACCATTATTTTTCTGTATTTCATCAAGACACCAAACCTCTGAGATATGCCAGACTGGAAATGATGTTTGAACTCACTGTTCAAAAATGGCTTTCTGACCTCTTGGGATAACAAGAAAACCTTTCCACAGAACTGACAATTAAAAGCAATGTTCCTCAACTTTAGAAACCAAGATTCCAAATGAGAATAACGTATTATAAGTCTTTGTCACAATATGAAGAAATGGTTTGTTTTCTGACTAGACTCAAAGAAAGTACAAGTGCACAATCCTTTATCCAAAAAGCTTGGGAACAGCTGATTTTTGGAATTCAGAATTTTTGAAATTTTACAACAAGTGACAGCTTGATGGTGAAATTTTTAAAAATCTTACTGGAGGAGCATGACTCACTAAGTAACAGGCCTTGTAACAAAATCGAGGCCTGCTGGTGCTGGGCCACACCCCCCACATCGCATCTGAGTGACATGCATCAAGTGGGTGTCGACTTGGGTTAACTGATTGCACACCAAACAACCTTATTAATGAGAAAAAAAAACTTCACAAAAAAACTTCAGACTTTGGAGCATTTCGTATTCGGGATTTCAGATAAAGGATTGTCTACCTGTAGAAACAATACTTTACACTTATTATGTCCCCATGACTTTCTCTCTCAGTGGACGTATCATGAGAATTGTATTAATCTTAATTGATTACAACTGAAGATAGATGCCATTTTAAACACCCTGTTCATTGCCTTGACCTTGTTTGTAACAACCCTCTGAAGAACTTTTTCCTTTTAAATGCACGTTGCATTCTCATTTCTGCTTCCATAACTATTTTGATGTTACTAATGAGTAAGATTTTCAATTACTGCCAATTTAGAGACAATGGAAGGAGACAAAAACAGAAATTGCTGCAAAAACTCAGCAGGTCTGGCACAATGAAAGTAGAGTTAATGTTTCAAGTCGAATGACTCCTTCTTCAGAATTTCTTAACTTCTGAGTAAAGGTCACTAGAACCTGAAATGTTGATTTCGATTTCTCTCCACAGATGCTGCCAGAACCTGCTGATCTTTTCCAGCAATTTCTATGTTTTGTTTCTGACTTCAAGCATCCACAGTTCTTTGGGGTTTTTTTTTGTTTTGCTTAATGGGAGAGGGGATGTTGTTTCAAGAATTGAATTGAATTTTCCAAACTTATTAAAGAAGTTTGCTCATTTGGCCCCAGTTTGCTGAGCAAGAGTTTGGTCTGGGGGATAGAATATCAGTGCTCAGTTCATTATACTTGAAACAAAAGGTTTAATCTGCTGGAAAAAAATAGAACACTACATATATATATCTGGAAATGCTGGAGTTTGATTTCCATGGTTACTGGATTCAGTGAGCAGGAAAGTCAAACCCAAAATGCAGTTTGATGGGAAGATGAGGCTTGCATTGTGGCAGATGGTGAACACCTGGGAACATTGTCTGTACCATCATTGCACAGGCAGAGGAGATTTTTGATAAAGTTAAGGAGAATAAACTTTACTGGAAACCTAATTTCTCACCTTCACCCCCCACTCATGTACACACACACACACACACACATCATTATGCCAGAGGTGGTATTAAAAACATTCTTTAACCTATTCCAAATATTAATGTTCTTTATGGAATGGTGGACAATAATACTTAGGTTTTTCTGTGGCAAAACAAAGATGTAATAGAAAGCTTTGCTTTGAAATTGAGAGGTGCCTGAAAGCTGCTGAGGGTGTCACAATGTGTCATTAAGTAGCACCAGTTGCTTTTAATGTAAACAACGCTTAAATATCATCCAGCCGCTAATTTTCATGATAATTGGGGCCAGTCAGCCCATGCTGAAAGTGTTGCTTAATGATGCACACTTCAGCAGGGAGCCCATATACCTATAACACTGTTCCAACTTAAAGTCAGTCCATATCTCTCAAAAGGAAGGTACATTCTGACTGGAACAGGTGCCAGTACAGGAATTCAATGTTCTAGGGCCAGGGAAATATTGAATGACGATGCAACAAAAAGCAAGAATGTTGTCTGATGCCATTGTTGATAGTGGATACAAATAGAAAGGGTGAGCTTCAATACATCCATACACAGAGGATGTAGATGTGACCTTTGATTGAGTGATCTTCATAACAGAGCAGATCGGTGCCGGGAAGAGATAAATGAAGTGCCTCAAGAAGATTAAAGTCTTCAAACAGAGCTGTTTTGGTGCAATTATCTTCCAGTGTCATATGGTTGCAATCTTTTTATTTATTCTTCTGTGGCTTGTGGGAGTTGGTGGCCAATTTTTTTGTCTACCCCAACTCCTCCTGAGAATGTGGTGGTGAGTCCTCTTCTCAAACACCTTCTCAAGTGCAGTCCCTGTGGTGTAGGTGGTGCCATAGTGCTGTTAAGAGTGCCATTCCTAGATTTTCATCCAATGACAGTGAAGGCACAGCAATATAGATTTTGCTGCTCGTTGGATGCTGCCTGAACTGCTGTGCTCTTCCAGCACCACTAATCCAGTATAGTTCCAAATCAGGCTAGTGTATATCTTGAAAGGGAAAGTGTAACTAGTGGTCTTCCAATGGCTTGGCATGGTGATCTTATCCATCCCAACGAACACCCATGACATCCTTCTGAAAGGTACTGTTGAAGGAGCCTTGATAAGTTGCCAGTACAGAAGCAAAGAAAAGACCAACTATTTGTCATATGTATTTTTACAAATAAAAGTGAGAATTTTTATAAGTTGCCATACCATGGCGCCCGTATTAATGACAGAAGATGATAATAGGAGAAAAGTAAAAATTAAGACCAGGTTCATCTCAGTTCAGGGAAAGTTGATTAAGATGATGGATGGTGGAATACTTGGAAGTTGCTGCCGAAGAGGACCTCCACACCAGGACCATTCTGCCAAATCTGGAGACCATCATGCCCAGCCGAGTCCACAGCTCCAGGACAAGATAGTCAGAATGGAAGACCACGACTGGACGAGATCACCACGCTAGGCTGCTGGTACACCCAGATGCCTCCACACGGACAAGACCTTCTGGCCACAACAAGACCGCCAAACCTGTAGAACGCACATTCTACAGCCGTGCATTGGTGGTGAAGGGAGCTTCACCACTAACCTCAGTCTATACTCCATGTACCACACCCTCAATACTCTGCTACCAACAATCTTTATCAGTAATGATTCATTCCTCACATGCACACTTACAGAATTCACTCCCTCATGTTTTAATTCATGTATAACTGGAGTCAGCAGACCTGAACTGGCAAAGGCTGAGCACGATTGGAGGTGGTGGTCACCATCATTGGAGTGGCTTTCACTAAGACATGGCCAACAGCAGGATTAAAACTTTCAAAGTTGATTATATCCTCACACTGAATCCTCCTCCTCACATTGCCACAATTCCTTCCAATTTCCAAGTTGCAGGTGGATCTAGCAGCTCTTGCTTTCTCCTCTGTGACCTACTGGAACCCAGCAACCCCTCTACAAGCATAGCAACAGCCAAATAAAATCAACCAACAAATAGCCTGAAAGTAAGGATGATCCATTTGGTGGGGACTGGTGGGGGCTCCTTATGTTAATGAAGTTAAAAAACACACAACACCAGGTTATAGTCCAATAGGTTTAATTGGAAGCACACTAGCTTTTGGAGCGACGCTCCTTCAGCAGGTGCTTCAAAAGCTCGTGTGCTTCCAATTAAACCTGTTAGACTATAACTTGGTGTTGTGTGTTTTTTAACTTTGTACACCCCAGTCCAACACCGGTATCTCCAAATTATGTTAATGAACACATATTCAACTGTGTGAATTTAAGAGAGAGCTGGAGTTGGATCTCTGAACTTCAAGGAGAAAATGAGGACTGCAGATGCTGAAGATCAGATTCGAAAAGTGTGGTGCTGGAAAGGCACAATTGGTCAGACAGCATCCGAGGAGCAGGAGAGTCGACATTTCAGACAAAAGCCCTTCATCAGGAAGCATTCCTGGTGAAAGGCTTATGCCCGAAGCGTCAATTCTCCTGCTCCTTGGATGCTGCCTGACCCGCTGCGCTTTTCCAGCGCCACACTGTTCGCCTCTGAACTTCAAAACAGCCAAACTGGCATAAAGTTATTGTGACCCACCACTTGGCGTTATGATCTGCCTGTTTTGTCTAATTCTTGCAGACACTCCATGCACTCACTAATGCCCTAACCAAAATGACTCCTATCAGAATTATGCACATGATGAAGACCATTTCAGAGGCAGACGGCTGCTGTAATGCAGAAAAAGCAGGCTCTATTGAGCAAAATCTTGCAGTTTAATTTGAAAATTATTCCATGTATTTTGTCCATTTTTCATCAACGGTGAAGCATCAGCATTTTGTCCCTTAACAGTATCGGCCCATTCAAGTAACCTTTTCATGTAAAGTGAATATGACTGTATGTATTTATTCCAAAACAAAATGATTTTGAAACAGAAGACAACTTAAGTAATGGCAGGCAGTACCAAATGTTGGCTTTAAGAATCCTGCTTGTTGATGAGTGAATATCACCTCACTCACACTAACTACCCTGGAGCAGTTGGAAAGGTGCCAGGACTTGCAAGCCAAGAAAGAAATACTGGTGCTAGGAATTGCTTACATCCTGACAGCTAGATCACTCTTAATATTGATAGTGAGTAATTACTTTCTCCACACTTTTTTCTCTCTTAACCAGTTCTGTACGTGTCCAGAGGAGGACCACCCAGCAATATATTTTCTCAGAAACTGTGAAGAATCCTGGCAAAGTGCCTTTGAAATCCTGCATTTCTGACCTCCGCAGTCATATTATTCCGCCACTACAGTTAATATTAAAGCTCACATCCATTTTTAAAAGGCATTCTGTATAAACTGCTTTCTTGAGTGACAGAAGTATTAATTTTCCACAGCACTCTAGCTATAAATACATATCTCCAAATCTGGTAATTATACAACAATTGACTGAACTGGACATGTGTAAGAATGTGTGTCACCTCACAGAGAATGCAAACCTTCTTCATATTCAATTTTCTTAAAGCAACCTCCAGTTCTCTGCAGTAATGAGAAGAGTTCACTGAGCTCACGTCCAAGCACATTTGTATCCTTGCTCTGTGAAGGACAAATGCTCCTAGGATTTTAAAATTTAAAACTTAGAGTAGCTGCATCCAATCAAAATTTTAAAAGCTGATTAAAATTTTAAAAGCCATTCTGATTCACGACAGAGACTGATGTGAGATCCAAAAACAGCACAGGCATGCTGAGCTGTTAAACATGGCTTTAAAGTGATGGGCAAGATGATGAGTTAATCATAGAATCCCTACAGTGTGGAAGTAGGCCATTCAGCCCATCGAGTGCACACTGATCCTCTGTCTAGGAAATTATTTGGTCTGAGACTTTGAGACATGTTTCAAGAAGCTTTAGTTTTCATTAGTTCACAAAGAGTCTGCCAGTCTTCACTGTCTCACAGCACTCTCTCAAGCTGAACAGACAGCCTGTATTTATACACTGATACCAACAACTTTCCTTGTTTTACCCACATTACATTCTGCACTCAAGTAATGGTGAATACAATAATTCAAGATAAAGAAAAGCACAGTGTAGTTACTTCCCTTTGTACCCGATTTTGCTCAAGGACAGATAGACTAACGAGGTTCAGATACACTCTCTATATTTCATCAAACCATATTACACAACCTCAGCCTTTATCTCCAGCAGTTATTTTTCCACTACAGCTGCGAGCCTGAGAGCCAGGTCACCTTTTACCTTGGTCAAGTATCCCATCATGCAGCAGTATGTCAAGTTCTTGCTTGTGCCACACCCTCCGAAGAGCATCCCTCCCCTACTCTATCCCCATAACCCTGCATTTCCCATGGCTAACCCACCTAGCCTGCATTTCCCTGGACACTATGGGTAATTTAGTATGGCCAATACACCTAATCTGCACTCCTTTGGATTGTGGGAGAAAAGCGGAGCACCCAGAGGAAACCCACACAGACTCAGGGAGATTTCTTTTTAAGTCCCACGGCTATGTTAAAGGGAACTTTTCCAGTGCCCTGGTAATGAATTTCAAACCAATAAAATCAATACCCAAAAAGTCATTAATTGCTATAACAGAAACATCAAAGCAGAAACTCAACTTTTATACCTTTGGGTTCTTCTAGGTGAGGGGGAGTCCATTGGCAGTACTTCACAACATGCAAGCCATATTCTGGAGATTATAAAGAGTCAAGATAAGTGTAATCACTGTCTTTGACTGAAGAGCGACAAACATGACGATAAGGTGTAAGGGTTTCTCCAGGACAATGGGTTCCCATAGGTGCAGGACATTGTCAATTGTATGCATTGCGCTCTGTGGGTGTTCCATGTCAATAGGAAGAGGTTTATAAGCAACAAGAGTGTCCATTGCATAAACATGCATTTGGTGGGTGACCTCATCATTTCAGTGAATGGCCACTACCATGGAAACAGCATGATGGATTCATCTTATGCCAAATTGCCCTACCCATTGTAGTTGCTCAGTGACAAGAGCTTGTTTCGCTGTTCCTGATTGGTGACAAGAGCTTGCTTGTGACTGGTGACTTCCTTCTTCATTTTAATACACCAGCAGACCAATGAGAAGCACCAAGCCACCTGTCAAGTAGGCAATTAACTTCTTCAAACTATAATTCTGGTGCCTTGACCCCACAGTGCACACCAGAGCAGTTCTCAAGGTTTGTGGTGGTCTGCAAGCCCTGCTCAGTTGCATAATTTTGATGATGTAACCATTGCTCTTGGGGACCGTGAAGCCACATCAGAAGAGAATGCAGGAGGAAGGACAGTACGAAGCAGGGAGGAGGTGGTGATCCTAGGTCCCTTGTAACTGGAATGACTGAGAGATATCAGAATATCAAGCTCTTATTTGAGTGAAATAACATGCCCACCTCAGCATGGATTCACCATTGCTAACTCACCATCCATCAGGATTGTCCCTTCACAGTGTTCATTTGGGAACCATCCAACAAAAAAAGCCAGCAATAAAACCATTCCGTGTCTTTGTATCCAACAGCACATCGCTTTTTATCAACAGGAATGAACTCACTCTTACGGATTCCCTTTGTTCCTGTCTTGTGGGTCCCTCGACCTGCCCAGCTGTTCCTGTGCAGTGTTACCTCAGTGGAATGACTGGTCGGAGAATGCTAACTTTCAAGGGGAAGACTGCAGATAGACTTGCAAGATACTTTTAATCAGCTTAGATCCTGAGGAATGCTTTGGACTTCAGGAGCTAGGCTTGAGCAGCAACATTTTAGGCTCGGCTGAAAGGCAACAGCAAGGGCATAGATAGAATGATAGTGGTAGGAATGCAGTCATCTGGGAACTGGCAAAAGATTAATGCAACCTACAACCACGGCCAATCTCACAACTGCTCTCAGTTATGAGAAGCTCAGCAATTCTCATGATCTGTAGGGCAATGCATTTCTGGATTGTCATATGTGCCTGCTTAACACTTGGTGCATTGTGATCCGCAGTCATGTGGCAGCAGTCTGAGCCTACCTAGTACCACACACACATGGATCTCAGCCTTAGTTTGAGGTTTCACTGGACAGAATCCTACAGGGCCTTAAATAACATGGGCGAGGGTGAGAAATCTGGAATGATTGCAGGCTAAATTGAGTGTTGGGAACAAAGAGTTGCAATTCCTAAAAGTTCCAGATGTTGAGATGACATTTTCAATTGGGAGCAGCAAGAGGTCTATTAATGGGATTTATTGCTTGCTTTCACCTTCATTAACTGCAAATCTCTCTTCACTATACTTTCCTATTTTACTGTGGGACAGATAGAAACAACTGAAGTGAAAGTTAGAATGATAACCTGAAGAGCCCAGCTCACTGCTTGTTCCTCGGGCCACAATCTTGGACACTTGGCACCAACATCATAGGACAAGTTCCAAGGCACCGGCCACATGCACCCCATATCCATGGCAAATGATATCTGCCAGACGTTCTGCACCATCATAGCACATCTCCAATCCACCTACAGGGGACCTCTGCACTTTAATACTGCACTTTGAAGTGCACCATGACTTGGAATGCTGCGCAAAGACACTAGCGTGGAAACACACATTGCAGGAGTCAGACAAGAGGACTTAGGTTCAAGACAGTGAAAAGTAAAGTGAAAATTAGTGTCAGGAACTCCTTCTTCACAAACTCTGTGATTTCTTTTGGAAACAATTGAATATTGAAAGCAATGTGATTTTGGAATTTTTCTGGGTAGACTGTACAGAACTAAATGTGATATTGTAGCAGTCGTAGCTTCCTATTTTAATGATTTCAGCCCTCAATGCAAACAAAATTTTGCATTAAAAGAGGAAATTCCTGTCTATCTCCATCACATGAAAGTCTGTACAATCCAATCCAATAGGTTGTTCCTGTGAAATAAGCTACCTTGTCAATCTAAACAAAATTGATGTAGCAAAAGCAGTAATTCAAACTCCCATTTTACATTTTAGAAAGCTAACTATAGGCTTTAAGTGCATGCATTTACTTTGATGTTAGTGAATGCTAGATATTTTGTATTTCTGGTATTCATCAATCAAGTCACTCAGCAGTCAAATCAGTGATCCTTAAAGGGGCTTCCAAGTGAACAATAAGATTTATGCCTTTAGTTTATTGTGGAGGATTTCTCCTTATAGCACCATACCAAAACTACTTTCACTGGTGCAGCTCCATAATGGCTTGGCAGCTCCTCCAAGCTGAACAATCCTGATGCCCTTGGCCAATGTTTGTCACGCACGTTTGCAACTCTGTCATCACCTGTACTCACTGGGAGTCTCCTAATGGGACTGGTGGACAAATGTGATTTTATTTCATCTTATTTACTTCATTAAGAGTTGACAATGGTTGCTGCACAAGGATTGAGTTTTAGGTAGTGTTTTCATCCATTCTCTAATTTATGAAAGCAATGTGAGTGTAACTCAGTGTCAGGTATTTCGTACTTATGCCCATGTCTTTATTAAATGCAGAAAATGGTGAAAGATAGAGAAGAGCATCTTCTGCCTTGTGCTGTAAGCGAGGATCCTTTCCCAGTGGAAATGCATATCGATTATCTGATAGCTACTGTGCACATTTCTCCAAACATTTATAATAATGATCAGAGAATCAAACATAGCAGGCAGTGAAACTTCTAAATGTTCTCTGTGGGTAGGACTCACCACCACAAGCACATCCACAGCAGCATAAAACTCTTGTTGTTTATTAATGAAAGCATTCTGCTCAGCCTTGCTGTATTCAGGTCAATCAGCAGCCGATTACATGTGGTATTCTCATGGATCTATTTGCATTTAGATCAATTATTTGACTGCCACTAAAGCTGTGGTATTTCATCGGCACTAATATGTCCAGACATTGGATATTAATGTACAATTATTTTATCAAGGTAAGCCATATCTGACATGTGCAGTGTTTACTCTCCGTACAAAGATTCATGTTGTTTAATTCACTCACGGAACAAAACAAGGTGAAACTTGAAAATTATCCTATTGATCAGCTAAGTGAAGCATCTAAAGGTCAACTCATCTGCTGATCTGTAGACAACATTCAAATGTTTGGTTAGTGACTACAGCATTTAAATGAGCCTACCTGTAACTCTTTGCTCTTCACAGCTTCGAATTTGAAGTAGAATAACAATTAACTCTTAATTTCCAGTGTCACAGTCGTAATGTTGTTAGTCCAATAATTCAAAGTCAATTGCTATGGAGACACAGGTTCTTATCCCAAGAGAGTATTGGTGGGACTTGGATTTGTATCGATTGTAATGAGATCAGCTAGCTGGATTTCAGAGAATATGAATTCCCTGATTGGGGCTGTGAATCTGGTCCTATCAGGGAGTCCTGGTTGACAGATATAAACAGGAGTGTTTACACAGTATTGCCCTTTGATGAGAAGGGCAGTGCTTGTCACTGGCCACTTGGGTGTTTTCCTATCTTCCTGGTGGTGGAAATTGAATAAAGATTCGTGCACTTTGTGTCTCTCACAGTGTCTCACACCTGCACACACACACACCATGGGTGCTGGGGAAAAGATAAGCACTGCTGCAGTTAGGCGGTAGTGTGGGGGTAATTTAAAAAAAATTTAAAATAAAAAGGGCTTAAGAGAAAAGAAAAGAAAAAAAACAGGAATGTTTTTGATTTAATCCCAACCCTCCCCTTCACTGTTTGATCACACATCATTGCCCTTTGATGTGAAGGGCAGTGCTCGTCACTGGCCACTTGGGTGTTTCCTTTCTTCCTGGTGGTGGAAACTGATTAAAGATTCATGCACCTTGTGTCTCTCACTGTGTCTCACACTTGCACACACACAACATGGGCTGGGGAAAAAAAATAAGCACTACCGCAGTTAAAAAAATTTTTAAAAAGGAGGCGAGTGTCAGAGGTTCTGTTCACTCTGAGAAAAAAAAATGAAAAAAGAAAACAAAACAGGAGTGTTAGAAATTCTGACACTCAGAGCTGGCTCTGAGGAAGCTGGATCAGTGTCAAGGTTTCTTCATGTGCAAAAAAAAGGGTGACTTGGTGATGCGATGCCAGCCTCTGTAGAGTTATTTCAGTGGCAACGAGAGAAAAGCATGCTCCTGAAGGAATTTGCTCACAAAAATGGTCTTTGAGTTGGAGTGAGCATTTCTTCCATTATTTAGGAAGCTTGACTCATTGGATCTTGCCAGTGAAGACACAGCGCAGTATGTGGAAATAATGCATTATTTTGTTCAGAGAAGCGATATTTGGGCAAATGAAAACAATAGATAATTTTCCTGACAGCTTGTGAACTAACAGCTTTTTCAGTTATTAGGAGCTTATCTTTCTCTGAGGATCAGATATTAACACTTCTCAAGAATTGACGAATTTAAAGAATATTATGATCTCTAGTTCTGAGATTGCTGGTTTTGCTCAGCAATTCAAGAACCAGGGAAATACATATCTGGGTTTTTGACTAGGTTAGATGACTGGCAGAGGCATGTGACTTTGGTCTAACCCTTAATGAGATGCTGAGAGACCGTTTGGTATGTGGGATTAATGACGTTACCATGCAAATGCACTGGCTAGTTGAAGCCCAAGTGGACTTTAAGCAGATACTACAACTGGCTTCATCATTGGAAAATGCAGCAAGTGGCACATGTGAGGTGGAGGTTATTCTGAGGGGAGTGGACACCCGCATTAGACGTAATGAGCTTGGGAACACCACTTGAGAGAAGGCGGTTGCATAGCCTCATACGGAACATGTCCTGAACAGAGAGACTCTAGGATCAGCCCACAGCAAAACCCCAAACCAAAGCCAAGCCTTGGCAAAGTGGTTAAAATTTTCTTCAAGATCTGGCCGGCAAGCCATTGTAGTTGCCACCGGTGTGTGGACTCGAGACAGCAAAAGAGTCCCGTGAGATCTGAATTGAGTAAGTGAACTTATAAGCTGATATCCAAGAGAGTACACACCCTGGAAAGTCCACCTACACTGGTTTGGAACAGGAACATTGCTTAGCAACATCCAAATCAGAACTAATCAAAATAAATATCACGTTAAATAGTCAGCCGGTTCTAATGGTGGTCGATATCAGCATGGCTGTTTCAGTGATTGCAGAACCAGTGTTTAACAAGATTCGCTCTGGATTCCATCCCTCAAGTTTGTGAAAAACCTCAGCTAGATAGAGAACCTATACCAGGGAACCTTTATAGATTAGGAGTACAACTTCAGTCCCAGTCTCTTCTGAGAAGCAGCTGGTTCAATTACCACTGATTTAATTACCCAGATGATTTTCAGGATGATCTAGGGACTATCGAAGGAGCCAAGGCTGCCTTGCAATGGATCAGGAAACAATTCCATGATTCCGCAAGACTCAACCAGTACCATTTGTCTCAAGGGCAGAAGTAGAGGGGCAGAAATCAGGAGGTTGGAAAGTGAAGGAATCCTCAAACTAACCCAGTCTGTGGAATGGGCATGTCGATTGTGAAGCCCAATGGGTCAGTTCACCTTTGTGGGGATTTTAAACAAATGATAAACTGCATTTCACATCTGGATAAATGACCAATCCCTCACATTGAAGGTTTATATGCAAAGCTATAGGAGGAGGACTGACCTTCACAAAGCTGGACATGGGCCTTGCATACTTGCAATTGAAGTTGGATGAGGATTCTCAGAATCCTCAGTGGTTAGCACTGCTGCCTTGCAGTGCCAGGGATCCATTCTACCCTCAGGAGACTGCCTGTATGAAGTTTGCATATTCTCGCCGTGTCTGTGTGGGTTTCCCTAGATCTCCTGTTTCCTCCCACAGTCCAAAGATGTGCAGGTTAGGTGGATTGGCCATGCTAAATTGCCTCTAGTGTCCAGGGAGGTGAGGCTGGATGGATTAGCCCATGGGAAATGTAGGGTCGTACAGATAGGGTGGGGGAGGGGGGGATAGGTTTAGGTGGAATGCTGTTCAGAGGGTCACTGTGGGTTCAATAAGTGGAATGGCCAGCTTCCACACTATAGAGATTCTGTGATGATAATTCTATAATAATAATACCCATAAGGGTCTGTACCGATATATGAGATTGTCATTTGGGGTATCGTCAGCCTGTTAAGTTTTCCAGTGGACATTTTACAAGGTCGACCCAAGTTCGCCATTTGTCAAGATGATGTGCTAATAACAGGGAAGACCAATAAAGAGCAATTAGAGAACTTGGACATCATCCACAGACATTTCTCCCAGGTGGGCCGTACGCCTTAGAAGGGAATAATGTGTGTTCCAGGAACCCCAAGTGACATACTTGGGCTACAGAGTCAGCAAGACTAGGTTACACCTGTTGAAAGACAAAGTGAGGGCGATCAAAGGTAGCCCAGCTCCCACATCTGTACCAGAGCTTAGGTCTGTCTTTGAGCTGGTGAATTATTATGGGAAGTTCATGCATAACTTGGCCTCCATCCTGGCAACTTTGCGTCAATTCTTAAAAAAGGGTCAGCCTTGGACATGATCGCATAGATTAGATTAGATTACTTACAGTGTGGAAACAGGCCCTTCGGCCCAACAAGTCCACACCGCCCCGCCGAAGCGCAACCCACCCATATCCCTACATCTACCCCTTACCTAACACTACGGGCAATTTAGCATGGCCAATTCACCTGGCCTGCACATCTTTGGACTGTGGGAGGAAACCGGAGTACCCAGAGGAAACCCACGCAGACACGGGGAGAATGTGCAAACTTCACACAGAGAATCGCCTGAGGCGGGGATTGAACACGGGTCTCTGGCGCTGTGAGGCAGCAGTGCTAACCACTGTGCCACCATGCCGCATAGCCAAGCCATAGTTTTCAAGGTAGTGAAGCAACAGCCAAGACCTCAGGCAAGACCTGGTATTGACATACAAAGCCTCCCTATACGGCATCAGGGTAGTATTAGTACATAAGTGGCCCAGTGGAGAGAAACGCCCAATAGCATATGCATCCAGCCCTTTGGCTAATGTAGACCATAAATATGCCCAGATAGAGAAGGAATGTTTGGCAGTCATACTTGGAGTTAGGAAGTTCCATCAATACCTTTATAGTCATAAATTTGTGACAATAATGAACCACAAACCCCTGCTGGGTCTACTTAAAGAGGACAAGACAATGCTGCCCATAACTTCAGCAGTGGGCTCTGATTCTAAATGTGCATAATTGCAAGTTGGAACACCATCTGGGAGGCCAGTAGCAAATGTGGATGCATTGAGCTGCCTCCCACTGGCAGATACACTACCAGGGGTATTACCATTAGAAGAGCCTGTAATGGTTATACATTTTCTGGGCACACTTCCAGTGACAACTGACCATATCAGACTTTGGATACAGAAAGATCAGGTCCTGGCAAAACTGAAGCAGCTGGTAGTCATGGGAGATCCACAGGGCCATGACAACAGGAAATGAAACCCTTTTGAACCCAGATCATGTAGGGGATGGCATGTTATCTTGGGGAGCATGAGTGATTGTCCCAAGTAAAGGTCACTACCAGATACTGGCTGAACTCTACCAGGATCATCCAGGGGTTTCCAAAATAAAGATGTTGGCAAGATGTAATACCAGGTGGCCAGGATTGTTTGTGGACATAGCTGCTTTGGTGGGGCAGTGCTCAGAGTGCAAACAAGGACAAACATTACCACCAGCAACTCCCTTACATTCATGGGAATGGCTGCGTAAACCCTGGAATCAGTTACATGTCAACCATGCAGGTCCTATCATGGGATCAATGTTCTTAGTTATTGTGGGCACCCATTCAAAATGGCTGGACATGCATAGAATTCAATCATCAAAACTTGGAGTCAATGATAGAAAACCTGTGAGCATCTTTTGCAATATACAATCTTCTGGGTCAATGTGTCAATGTTTACCCGCAGAGAATATGAGTATTTCCTACAGTTGAATCTTATTTGTTACGTAAGGACACCTCCATACCATTCATCATCCAAAGATCTGCCAGAAACAGCAATCCATACTTTGAAAACAGGCTTAAAGGAACAGCCTACAGCTTCAGTAGACATCAAATTGTCCCAGTTTGTTTTTGATAATCAGACCACCCCTCATGCAACTACAGGGCTAGCTCCAGCAGAGTTGCTAATGGGGAGAAGACTCTGCAAGAGCTTAAATCTGATCTTCCTGGACACAGGGACAGGGCAAAATGGTGTCAGGAATGCCAATACAAAACACTAGACTCTGTTAAGTGAGAGAGACAGTATTTCAGGGGACCACGTTTGGTGTATGAACCATGCGATTGGATAAGAAGCATAGTTGGTGTGAGGTCAGGTTCAGTGATATACAAAGTTCTGGTAGGTGTGACAGTCCTGAACAAACATGAGGACTAAAGGAAAGTAGCAAACGGTGTGAGAGCAAAATGTGCCCAGCTCCTCAATAGCCTTTTTGACTGTTCCGGAACCCACGGGTTCTCCCACTCAGTCAAGCATTGCCGATACCACGGAATCTGAGATGCACACAGTGGATGTCGCGGTCTCAATGCCTTTGCAACTGGAAGAAGAGAATGTATTTCTTCTAAGAGGATCTGGGCGCAAGAGGCCACACACCATTCGTATCAGAGGCAGAATTGGAGGAACCTGACCCAGAGGATCTACAATAAAAACCTCGTCTATGTCCTCGGACTCAGAGTGGGAGGAATGTGGGGATTATAACGAGGTCAGCCAGGTAGACCTCATAGAATATGAGTTCCCTGATCGGACCAGTTTAACAACCCCAGTCAGAGAGCCCTGGCTGACAGATAAGAACAGGAGTGTCAGACATCCTGTTCACTCTGAGAGCTGGCTCTGAGGGAGTTGGATTCAGTGTCAAGGACTCTCCACATTTAAGTAAAGGGTGACTTGGTGATGGAATACCAACCTCTAATAAGTTATTTCAAGATTCAATTAATGAATCTACAATAAAAAGCTAGTCTGAATGGTGATTATGAACAATTGGATTGTCACAGAAACCCATTTGATTTACTGATGTGCTTGAGGGAAGGAAATCTGCCATTGTTACTTAGCCTGGCCTACATGTGACTCCATATGCACACAGCATCATTGATACTTGATGGGTTGAGCAAGCCACTCATTGTACCAAACCCCCAACCCCACAGAAAAGTCAAAGAGGGATCACTGAAGATCTAGCTAGAGCAGGTAGATTGAAGGCGGCAGCTAACCACCACCTTCTGAAGGGCACTTAATGAATGGCAACAAATGCTGGCCTTCTTCACAATGCTCACGAATAAATAAGAAAAAGCACAGAAAATAGAACAGGACTGTTGCTCATTTCGGAGCTGATATATCCATTTGCAGTCCAGTGGCATTTGCTTGTTCACGCACAGAGAAGTGGGAAACTACAATTCAACTGTATAATCAATTCTGCACTATCACTAATTCATTCTCCTGTTTTCTAACCAATGCATCAGTTGTTTTGAATTAACTTGGGTAAAGTTAAGCTACAAAAACAGAAGTTGCTGGAAAAACTCAGCAGTTCTGGAAGCATCTGTGA
Organism: Chiloscyllium punctatum; assembly: GCF_047496795.1. Classification (NCBI taxonomy): domain Eukaryota; kingdom Metazoa; phylum Chordata; class Chondrichthyes; order Orectolobiformes; family Hemiscylliidae; genus Chiloscyllium; species Chiloscyllium punctatum. Next base: position 18,963,263 of record NC_092750.1, on the reverse strand, counting down.
AGAGATATCCAAGCTAATGTTTCAGGTACAGTGAACCCTTCCTCAGAAACCAATCACCAGACCCGAAATGTTAACCCTGATTTCTCTGCTCATCGCTGCCAGACCTGCTGAGTTCTTCCAGCAACTTCTGTTTTTGTTTCTGATTTACAGCATCTACAACTCCTTCTGTTTTTAACAGTTACAGCAATATGCCTTATAAAGTAGCGTGAATATAATCTTGTAGTCATCATAAACTTCCATTGCAAACAAAAATGCTAACCTCGCTATTAAATTTAATTAAGGAATAGTATTCTGATAGTGAAAATAGTATTAGATTTACATGTCATCTTTGATACATTACTGAATAGCATCCTCACCTCTGAGTCAGAAGGTCAGAATTTCCATCCCATTGTAGAGAGTTGTGAACATTAGTGGGATTTTAGTGAGAGACCCACATATTGTCGAATCGTTGAAAGTGTGGCTATTAAGATTAGATGTTAAACTGAGGCCCTTTATGTCCTCTCAGCTGACAATAAAATTTCCCACTTTGAAGAGGAGTGCAGGGAATTATTCCAGTATATTGATCAATATATATCCTGCCACCAAAAAATTCCAATAAAATGTTACCTGATCTTTCGGGCAGTGGTTTTCAACCATATGCAATTAAATCATTGAGATGTAGAGTGGTTTTAATCTGCTGACACCAGGTGTCCCTAAAATGGGGGTCGATGGAACAATTCCCAACATCTGATTGGTGAACAATGCAGGATTGGTATGTCTGTCACCATGGCCTTTGCCCTTTTGCTGGGCCAAATCAATCATATGGTGCACTGCTGCTATGGCACAATCAGGGCAGTGCCAGAGCACATGGTGAGTGTGGGATCCTCAGTCCGTGAAGCTGACCCATTGTTGATGCTGTGTCCATGGGACAGGGGTTCAGCTCACTGCCTCACCTGAGCCCTGTACAGTGTTTCTGTTCACACCACATCACAGCAAATGCAAGTGAGTGTGAAGTTTATGAGCAATTCAGCTGAGAAAATGTGGGTATGCTATGGAGTTATTTGCCCCATTGAAATGTGCCTTGATACTGAGAAGGTTGAGAGTCACTGATTTAATAGAATATACTTTATACAACTTGAAAGAAAATTTTTTGGCCCATCATGTCTATGCCAGTCACTAAGCATTTATCTATTCTAATGCCACTTTCTAGCATTTGACCTGTAGCTTTGAATGCTCTGGCATTTTAAGTACTCATTTAATGCTTCTTAAGCATCTTGATGCCAATGTTTTATTGTATCATCTCGTTGTCATTTATGGGAGCTTGCTTTGGGCAAATTGGCTCCTGTGTTTCCAGTATTAAAACGGTAATTATGCTTGAAATGATTTCATTAACAATAGACCAATTTCAGATAACTAGTCTGCATGATGCATCTTTATTGAATCATCTTCAACAGACACACAGCTCTATCTCTCCACTTTACCTAAGCTGCCCATTATATGAATGTTGTTGGACTGCCTTTGTGACATGGACTTATACACTGCCAATTGCAGGGATGTAGGGATGGGCTGTTGGGATTGTGGGATTCTCGAAAGCCCCTCCAGCCCCAGTACTTGGTTGGCCTGCTAACCTCCAATGCTGTAACCCTAGCTCATTGAGAAGCATTGCAATCTATATCTTATCCTTGCACCAAGTCCAGCACATACATCATCTTTGTCTCTGCAGAACTATATTGTCTCTCATTCTTCCAATACCCCAATCTAAAATTCTCATTTTGTAACTCTCTCATGCCACACCCTTCATCATATTTGTAACCGTCTGTGACCTTACGATTTCCAGAACTTTAATTTCCTACTACATCAACTTTTTGTGCATCTCCCTTCCATCTCCACAGCATTGGAAACTTAGGCCTGACACTCAGGAATTCTCGCATTACATCTGTAGAAATACCTTGGTTGCTATGGTAATAACTTGCTGCTGCTTTATTTCTGGGCCTGCTAGAACAAAATTACTTCTTTAATTTTGTGACAAAGTAATAAAAGGAAAGTGTAATTGCTCCAAATACTTACTTCCATCAATGGTGTTCATTTCATGTCCAATGAACAAAATACAAGTTGCACCTACATCATGTCTAAAAATTTTTTTTAAGACCAAACTTAAAAAGCCATTCCCAAATACTTTCTTCTTTGGCTTGGCATCCATTTTTCTTTGAAGTGCTTTCATTAGTTAAAAATGCCACATAAAGTTTTTCCGAACATCAGTATTCAATTTTCTTTTTATCAATGTGTACCAAAGCCTCCTTTTCCATATTAGTGCTTTAACTTGAAGTAATCCTCAGGATTGAGCTGTTCAATCCCACTTAGTACCTTTTGTACTAATGTAAGGTCTGCCTCCATTTTGGACCAAAGAATAAAAGGTTTTCCAGATCATTTACTTCTTTGGAAGAGGATCAACTTTAGACTAGATCCACCTCTTGGAGATTTATCCTTTATGTTGGTGTCAGCCTGAAAATATTTTACTAATTAATTTGTATCCAATGTGTTCATTCATTATTATTCCTTGTGAATCAGTTCTTCCTGTGTTTTGCAATAAAGCTAATGGTTAAAACTGATAAAATATACCTTCAGGTTAGAATATGTTAGAATTAAATTTATTGCCTGTGATTGGAATTACTGTTTCTCTTTTTTTTTATTGTATATTCAGCAGATTGAGGCAAGTTATTTGGATGTTTTGCCCATGTTTTATGTCATTAAGAGGAAGAATGCAAAAATAGTGGAAAATAGGGCCAACATTGTGTGTACCCAAATCAAATGAAGCACAAATTAGATAGAGCCTTCTGCTTTTGCCTCACCCGTACATTAAAAAAACCAATCTGAAGGCTCCATGGAGTTATATATGGAAAATTGCAATATTGTAGCACCATACTTTCTCTGCATTAATCACGTTCTGTCATCCTTTGGTTTTCGAGATGAGTCCACCCGCTTTAGTGGAAGCATGTGATTGCAAAATCAATTTTAGAACCTCAATGTCTACATCAGTGCAACATGTTCAAATTTCCTACCACTGGGAAGCAGCCTTTCCTTGGTGTCAGAAGATTGTGGGATCAAGTTCCATTCCAGGGCTTGAGCATAAATAAGTAGAGATTCCATTAGAGCTTGCCATTGTCTGTGGTGCCATCTTTCAAACTTGTCAGCTTAGGTGGATGTAAAAGATCCAATGGCACTGTTTTGCAGAAGAGTGAAGGGGAGGGGGGTTATCCTTGGTGTCCTAGCCAGTATTTATCCTCAGTCAACATCACTAAACCAGATTATCTGGTCATTATCACATTACTGCTGTGAGAACTTGCTCTGTGAAAATTACATGCTGTGTTTTCAGACTGTTTCAGAACTTTTGTGGTTATAACAGGTTCAATCCTTTCTGCTTCTCCTTCATCGGTTAGTACCAGATTAGGATACAGTTTAGTTCTGTCTACCAGTTACAGTTAAGGACTGGAATGTAACTACGTAGGACCCACATGGTCAGCAGAGTTGGTTAGGGTTAGGTTTGATCTCTGATGATGGTGAGGTCCCACTTAAAAAACTCATTTCCAATAACTGCAGCATTTAGTGCCCTTCAGATGAACCTTAATTTGAATCATTAAGTTAAAATCTCTTGCCAAATAAATGTTATCAACATTATTGTGGACAATCCTTTATTTTTTATAAAGTGTTTATAATTCATTGTATTATAATGACCATAAGATTGGATTTGCTGCTATCTATTCTATCTTTGCAATTTGCAACAAAGTGAGACAGACAACTTTGGTCCATATTTTGCCAAATAAGGAAGCTGTTGCTTTGGAATGTGAGAATAAGTCATTTTTGGTTTGGGCTCTAATTAACTGAGAGTAGTCTTGCCTGGTTACATTTTAACAAGGTGCAAAGCTGCCACTGCAAATCTCAGAGGCAAAAAGTCGGTCTTTAATTGTGTGTGGTAGGAGGACTCCCAGGCCTCAATCTGTCATTTTTCTGGGTCTCTGTAATAAACTGTGTTGTTTTTGCTCAATGAATGATGGTCTATTCTTTCTCTTTCTATCTCTCTAGGGGCGTCCCTGGTAAAAAATGTGGAACGCTGATTTTGTCTGCTGAAGAACTGAGCAACTGTCGGGTCAGTGTTGGCAATATTTCCTCAGCTTTCTGAGTGGTCTGTGCATTGGCAATAGGAAATGTTATTTGTCAGATGTTTGTTTGTGAGCTCTCCAGACAACGCTCCTGTTTGACTGAATGGTTGCATGTTTTTCTTTGGTAAGGCAGACTAATCTGATGTGGCATCTAATAAAATAGACTTTTAAATGCCATGAGTTTATATCTAAGTCGCAGTTCCCCACAGCTGCCATAAAACTAACATGGTTCAGACGCTCGCAGTAACTCAGGAAGCTGACAAGTTTGTAAGATTGTCAAAATAGCTCTCCTTGCTGAATGGATTCCTGGTGTGTGTTTTGCTCTATCTCTCCCCTGATGGCCATTGCTTTGGGATCTGCGTGACTGGCAACAAGAAGGGATCTAACACTAGAATCCATCCCTTTCCTGAAATAATTCTTCAGAGTCTGGCATTCCATCACCAATCACCCTTTATTTACAAATGCATATCCTCTGACAATAGCACTGCCTCTCATTGCGTCAGGCATTCAGCGTCAAATACCCCTGACATTTATCCTTTTATGTCAGCCAGGCCTCCCTGACTGGACCAGATTAAAAGCCCCAATCAGGAAACTCCTATTCTACAAGGTCCACCTGGCTAACCTCATTACAATCACTATGATTCCCTCCAGTGGTTCTCTGAATCTTTGTGAACACTTCTCTCATACTGGCTGCCAGCAGATGCCAAGGATTACTCTACCCAGATGTAATTGTGGGAGGAGCAACTTGAAGAAACTGATTTGCTCTGACTCCACATGATGGGCTTGCCAGCCGTGGATCAGCTGAAACCACAGTTTTTCCATGGTGGGAAGACAGAGTGGGCAATCGAGAATTGACCCAAGTTTCACAATGTCACTCATTTTGGTGATGTGGAAGTGCCAGTGTTGGACTGGGATGGACAAAGTCAGAAATCACACGACACCAGGTTATGGTCCAACTGGTTTATTTGAAATCATAAGCTTTTGAAGTGCTACTCCTTCATCAGTGAAGTGGAGGGAACCATGCGGATGCAGAATATATAGTTGGAGAGATAATGGTAAGATAATTCCAGGTAATTAGGAGTGTCTACAGAAAGATACAAATGGTATGAATGGAGTGTTGACAGATTGAATAACAGTTCTGGGTTTGTAAAATCTTCCTTACTGCTCTGTTTTGACACCCTCACCTTGATAACTTCCTATTATCTCTCTCACTTAATTAGTTTGTACAGTTTTGGATTGCTTATTATTTTGTTTAGAACCTCATTCTGCTTCTCTTATACTTATCATGTTATTCCAACCATTTGATTTGTCTCCAGCACCACCTTATTTTTGATTTTTTGTAATTATTTCTCTGCCTTAATTAATCAGACAAAGTTAAAAATCACACACCAGGTTACAGTCCAACAAGTTTATTTAGAAATTCTAGCTTTCAGAGTACTAGTCCTTCAACGGAGCAGCGCTCCGAAAGCTAGTGCTTCCAAATAAACCTGTTGGACTATAACCTGGTGTTGTGATTTTTAACTTTGCCCACCCCAGTCCAACACTAGCACCTCCACATCTTAATTAATCAGATCATAGGTCATCCCTTCACTTGCTATTCAGCTGTGGACATTTTACTCACACCATCTGACACTTTTCATCACCTGTGAGGACTTGTTATTCAGCCTGTCGACTCCACTCACACTATTTGTACTGATCTGTTGACACTCTTAACTACTGAAATTATCTTGCCATTACCTCTCCATCTATAAATTCTGTACCTATGCACTTCCCTCCACTTCACCTGTGATTTCAAATAAACCTGTTGGACTATAACCTGATGTTGTGTGACTTCCAACTCATTTTGATGCAAGAAACTGTATACATTCTGCCCAAAGAAGCTATGAGAAAATTGAAGAGTAGGTTGTTTCAACTTTATTAGAGGAAGTGAGCCAGGGACATGATGGAAAAATAAAAAAAAGTGACAAACCTATTGCAATGTAGAATCATATGGTGCAGAATAAGCTCTTCAGCACATTGAGTCTGTACTGCCAAAGCTACGCTAAATCTACTCCAGTCCCACTTTTCTACAGTAGACCCATAGCCTTGAATTAATGACATTTCAAGTGCTTGTCCATGTTCTTTTTAAAGGTTGTGAGGTTGCTTACCTCTGTAATCAACCCCACAGTGGATTCCAGGCACACACCACCCTCTGGGTGAAAATATTTTTCTTTAACTCCCCTCTCAACTTCCTGCATTTCATCTTAAGAGGCTTCCCCCTTGTTATTGACCCTTCAACTATGAAGAACAGCTATTTTCAAGGACCTTCATAATCTTATACACCTTTATCACGTTCCCTAATTTCTGTTCCTATGTCGTATGGTCTTATCGGGTTCTGAGGAGAAATGGAGTTGAGAAACTTATCAGCCATGATTGAATAGTGAAGCAGACTCGATGGACTGAATGGACTAATTTCTGTTCCAATGTCTTACGGTGTTACGGTCTGTCAACCTTCTCTGCTCCAAAGAAACCAGACCGAGCTTATTCAGCCTCTCTGCATAGCTAAAGCTCTCCATCCAAGGCAAATCTTCTGTGCAGCACCTCCGATGCACATCCTGCCTATAAGGCAGTGACCAGAACTGCATATAGTACTCTAGCTGTGATCTAACCAAAGTTCTATCCAGCTCCAACATAACCTCCATGTTCTTGTAATCTATAACTCATTTGATAAAGGCAAGTGTGCCTTCTTAACTATCCTCTTAACCTGTCCTGCCACCTTCAGGGATCTGTGGACAAAAACCCAGACATTCGTTTGACCTTCTAAATATCTTGATGTCCCACTTATCCCAAATTAAACACTAGATACAATAAATTATTCTTTGAGATATTAATATACAAGTGCACAATGGTATTGTAAAACAGACAAAGAAATCTTATACAAATTCATTATATTTGCAATGACATCGCAAACAGCAATTTACAGACTTAACTTCTCGATGCCTCAGTTAATATATGGAATAGACTGCCACCTTGTGAGTAAATACTGCCATAGAGTATGGGAATCTTAACTAAAGGCTCAAAGAATTAGGCTCCCCTCAAATATTCTAGGTTGCAATCTGAAGGTAAGTAACTAGTACACCAGGACTACATAAGTGTCAGGCAGTGACCATCTCCAAGAAAAAGAATCCAACCACTTCCCATTGACTTTACCATCACTGGATTCCCCCGTATAGACATTCTGGGGATTACTGCTGACTAGGAGCTGAACTGGACTAGCTACATACACATACCAGCAGGTACGGGACTGAGCACTCTGTGCCAAGTAACTTATTTGCTGCCTCCCAAAGTCTCCCCACCATCTAGAAAACCCAAGTAAGGAATGTGATGGAATACTGCCCACTGATTGTGATGATTGCAGCTCCAACAACACAGAAGAAACTCAATTCTATTTAAGACAAAGTATCCCACTTGATTGGTACCCTGCATACCAGCTTAACTGTTAACTTTCTCCATCACTGTTGCAGCAATGTGTGCATCTATAAGATACACTGCAACAGCTCACCCCAAGGTTCCTTCAACAGCATTCTCTAAACCTGTGACTTTACCACCTTGAAGGACAGGGTCAGCATACACATGGGAAAACCACCAGTTGCAAGTTCCTCTTCAAGCCAAGCTTCACAGACACAGGAAGCCACTTGGATACCACTTGGATCTATCTCACCACTGCTTCCTATCATTGTGGCAAAAACCTGCAACTCCCTCTGGGTTAATGTGTACCAGTAGTTCAAGAAAGCTGACAGTCACCATCACCTTCTCAAGGGGGAATTAGAGCATAAGCAATAGGAACAGGAGTAGGCCATCTGGCTTGTTGAGCCTACTCTGCCATTCAATAAGATCATGGTTGATCTTTTCCTGGACTCAGCCGCACTTACCCACCCGCTTACTATAACCCTTAACTCCTTTACTATTCAAAAATCTATCTTTTCCTTAATAACATTCAAAGAGGCAGCCTCAAAGTTGTCATACTGGCAGGGAATTCCATAGATATAACTAGGGTATAAGCATTGCCAATGATGCTTATATCACACAAAAGAAAATAAAATTTGACGGTATATTTTTCTGGCCTTCAATGTCCATCATTTGTCCTCTTATGTCTGCTCAATTCCTATTCCTTTCTCTTTTCTAACTAATAATTTAGCTCTTCCATACTCCATGTCTCTGATGCTTTGTAGCAGCACTCTTTATATTCATGCTCCTGTGTCTGTGAAGCTTGCATTGTTTGAGTAATGTGTTTTTGTCTCTCTTATTCCCTTATGTACTTTCAATTCCCATTTATGTTTGATGTAGCTTAATGTAAATACTGTTTCCACAAGTGCTCTCACTCCCAGTGTGACTGGTTGAGGGAACCTCAAAGGAAGCAAAGTTATCCAGCCTCCTTTGTGATTTGAGCTTTGTCACAGTGTACATAGCAATAAACATATAAATTATTCAGGTAACCAATGCAACTTTTACAAAAGCATATGTCAAAGTTGATGTGGCAAAGACACGTCAAAATGTTACTCAAAGATGCATCAGAAATTGAGGCTGGGACACGATGATCAAGATGAAATAATTTAAGGAGAGTTTTTAACTTGTTCTTGGGAGATCAGAAAAGTGGAAGTTTCCTACCTAGAGCAAGGAGCCTGAACAACTGATTATGGATTGTTAATCTATTAGCAGCCCTAATGACTTTAGCGGCTATAATCTGGGAATATAGCAACAATCACACAAGCCTTTGAAGCCATTCAGCTGATCATGGCTGATCTACTTTTGTTTGTTATTCCATGATAACTACAATTACAAGATATTTGGATAGGCATATGAATAGGATGGGTTTGGAGGGATGTGGGCCAACAACAGGCAGGTGGGATTATGTTCGGCATGGACTGGTTGGATTGAAGGGTCTGTTTCCATTTTTTTTTCCTTTTTCTACCCCCACACTGCCGCCTAACTGCGGTGGTGCTTATATTTTCACGGGAACCAAATTTGTGTGTGCAAGTGTGAGACACAGTGAAAGACAATAGGTGTACAAATCTTTATTCAATTTGCACCACCATGAAGAAAGAAAACACCCGAGTGGCCAGTGACAGGCAGTGTCCTTCTCAAAGGGCAATGCTGCGTGATCAAACAGTGAGGGGGAGGGAAGGGATTACATCAAAATAGAGTTGGAGGGGACAATAATACACTCCACTCCCTGCGGTGCCCACCTTTCCCTGAAAATCTCAAGGGTGTTGGTGGACATCCGCGTGCTCCTTCTCCAGAGACACCCAGGCTCCAACATAACCACATAGATTTAGGGTGAGAGAGGAAAGATATAAAAGAGACCTAAGGGGCAACTTTTTCACACAGAGGGTGGTGCGTGTATGGAATGAGCCACCTGGGGAAGTGGTGGAGGCTGGTACAACTGCAACATTTAACAGGCATTTCAATAGGTATATGAATAGGAAGGGTTTGGAGGGATATGGGCTGAGTGCTGGCAGGTGGGACTAGATTGGGTTGGGATATCTGGTCGGCATGGACGGGTTGGACTGAAGGATCTTTTCCATGCTGTACATCTCTATGATTCTATGACTCTATGATTTGGATCAATCATAGTTTTGAAAATTGCAGTTGACTCAGCCTCCTCGGGGAGAAAGTTGCAGATTTGGGATATCCTTCCTGTTTTTACTCTTAAATTGACCCATTTTTACACTGCCATTCTGAACCCCCCACCCCCACCATCAGCAGGAATATTTTCACATCATCCACCTTTGAAAATTCCCTTATCACCCAACACAAGATTAATGTGGTCGTGCACCATGATTTATTTTTAAAACTAGCCCGAATGGCAGGGGAGTGAAGGACAGTGGGGTGGAGGGTGGGGGATCATAGATCTTGTGGTGCGGGGATGTTTACAACACAGCTTGTTGAATTTGAGTCGAAACCCTTCCACAAGGAGTGTTGTAAAATCACCAACTGGAAAGATTCAGCCCTTGTTGCTTCTATTCACTGTCAGATTTCCTGACATCACAAAAGCCTAGTTGTCGGTGGCTCAAACTAGAAGAATTCTTAAAATGGTGATATGCAGCCTTAATCGAATATTTAATTTATCAGTCTAATATCTGTGAGCTGATTGGTTGACCATTCCTCATCCAATCTCATTTAAATGAATGGTCTAAAGAGGGTAGGGTTCCTGTTTCAGTTTTTTTTTATTAGGATCAAGCTTCTCACTCAAACAAATCCTTTTGTTTCTCAAGGGTATGTTTCCGATTCTCACAGGCTTGGATCTGTCCTAGAAATCCCAACAAAAATATTCTAAGTTGTTTGAAATGATGCTATTTTACTGATACTGTTGGAATAAGGAGAAAGTCTTCTAAATATGATGTAAACTGATTCTGGTTTCTTCTATTATGATGAGGAGCAAATGGCTTGCAGTCCATTAAGCAAAGCTTTTCAAAAATTCATTAATGTGATCGCTACTTGGCCAACATTCATTGCCCATTCCTATTTGCCTTTGAGAGGTAGTAATGAACCTCTGCAGTCTATTTGGTTTAGGTACACCCACAATGACGTAGTCCACCCTATCCTAAAGCAGCATCATAATTTAACTTCTGGCTAATGTCACACCCAATTTTTGATTGTTTGTTTTGCTCATCAAGGCATCAGCAATGCTTTGTGTCACCGTCATAATCTTAAAATGGGAGAAGGGGTTAGGAGAAGGTTTACTGGTTCATAGTGCAAGAACCATAATAAGCTTTTAGAAAGTACAGGAATACAGCAAAGTAAACCTGGGATGAGAGCTGCAAACTGAGATGCTTTCAAAAGTTATGGCATTTAGCAGGTATTGAAGTAATCTACTCCTGAGATTATATGTATTCATGTTGCTTCTGTACACCATGATCTCTATAAAAGAAAATCATTTGTCAATTTTTTCACCTTCCTTGTTAATTGGCAGACCTTTCAAAAATCACAAAAGCGTTTGTGCCTATCTTGCTGAGATTCTGCTAACCTCAGTTAATAGTGTCCGACTGAAGATGACTCGATTTGATAATAATGTTTTTCAATTACACACATAATTCCTCTTCAATAGGCATTGAGGTGAGTCTCCCAATCTACAGCTGAGAGAAAATAATGCAGCTCTCCCAAACTGATGTGTTTCATTAGCTCAACCCTGTGGGCACTTAGTGACGATTGAGGAAGGAACAGGACATGATGGTGCAACACTTAAATACCATGAATAACGTCAAATATTTCATACAAAAGGCTTGAGTTATTACTAGAGTGTTTCCCAGAGGTTAAGTAATAGTTGGTGCCTGTTCTTCCACTAATATTTTATGAACCAGAATAAACACAATTGTAGCGTGCAGCAAAACTGAAAATCAAAAACACTTGAGACTGCACAACAATTTCAAAATCTAGCTTATCCTTTTGCAATCTACAGAGGTCAGCTGCTGTGTTCAGAGTTCCAGACCAAACTGTCTTCAGGAAAAAGCAATTTTCTTCTGCCACCTTCAAAATAACATTTGTACTCAATAATATTGAAGGAGAAATGCATTCATGTTAGAGATCATACACATTGTTCTACCACCATCAGCCAGATTGATGAGTGCAAATAGCCAAACCAGCCTCGCTGCAATGAAGCTCCCTCCCATTTCCCAAGGGATTGACAAACTGCCACTGGATTCAATGGCTTCACCTTTCGTTAAAGTAGCACTTCGGTCTTGATGACTGTGACCAATCTCAATTGTTGCACTTCCTGGCACGCATTCCTCTCACAGTGGCTCAATGGTTAGCACTGCTGCCTCACAGCATCAGGGACCCATTCCGGGTTCGATTCCAGCTTCGGGCAACTGTCTGCGTGGAGCTTGCACATTCTCCCTGTGTCTGTGTGGGTTTCCTCCCACAGTCCAAAGATGTGCGGGTCAGGTGAATTGGCAATGCTAAATTGCCCGTAGCGATAGGTGCATTAGTAGGGAGTAGGTGAATGGGTCTGGGTGGATTACTCTTCGGAGGGTCGGTGTGGATTTGTTGGACCGAAGGGCCTATTTCCGCACTGTATGAAATCTAATCTGATCACGTCCTTGGATTACAAGTTAGCTTCAGAACCTGCTGAAGGATGTTACAACATCACAGATTCCCACTATTTGTGGACAGCGAATATCACCAGGATGGCTTCTGCTGCAAAAATTACATGCTTTAATAATCCTCTGAGGGTGGCATGGTGAAGCAGTGGTTAGTAGTGCTGCCTCACAGCACCAGGGACCCAGGTCCAAAACCACCGTCAGGCAACTGTCTGTGTAGAGCTTGCACATTCTACCCTGTCTGCTCCAATTTCCTCCCACAGTCCAAAGATATGCAGATTGGCCATACTAAATCCCCCATAATGTCAAGGGATATGCAGGCTAGGTGGATTAGCCATGGAAAATGCTGGGCTACAGGAATAGGGTAGGTAGATAGGTCTGGTTGAGATGCTCTTCAGAGGATCGGTGCGGACTCAATGGGCTGAATGGCCTGCTTCCACACTGTAGGGATTCTAGATAGCACTAAAATGGTTCCAAATTCCCCATTCATCTTTTAATGGTAACCCTGAGTTTATGCCAATTGTAACTGAATTGCCAACTAACGGAAGCCATTTTTCCTTATTTACTCAGCCTCTTAAAAGCGATCAGAACTAAAAGAAAAGTTGAATTTGATATTAACTTTGAGCAATTTTTCACAGAAAATGAAACTACCTTTAATAACTGTAAATTCCCTTGTAATTATATACAGTGCATTACAATATTTAGAAATTTAAGATTAACATGGCACTAGCTTGATACCATGCCCAGCTGATCAATTTTTTTGTATGAGCTGTTTTAAATTCCATAGCTTGCTCTTTTAGAAGATGGAAAAATTAATATTTTCTCTCACAATTGTAGCTTCTCTCCACCTCATTGATTTCAGTTCATTGGATACTATTTTTCATTACATAATAATTGAATTACCATTTCATTTTGTTTATTTCATGCAGAAGTTTAGCCTTACTCATGAATTTGAAGAAAATTAATTTTACTTCATACAGGGAAATCTTATGCTTGCAAAACGGGAGGATCCTTTTAACTTAAAATGCTGGCTAGTGGGGAGTTATATTACTCTGTGCATAAGACAAAGTTCTACTCAATCATTGAGGATTGAGGGGCAAAGCAGTTGGGGTGTCAAGATCCTTAGCATTGCAGAGTATCACACTAAAGCCCCCACGGAGAAGACCAGGCTGACACTACAGCTGACACATTGCTCTGGCCCAAAATGTCAATTCTCCTGCTCCTCGGATGCTGCCTGACCTGCTGTGCTTTTCCAGCACCACCCTCTCGCCCCATCCATCATACAGACTTTCAAAGCAAAGATTGATCTGACAGTTTTCCTGTCAGTAGTTCCAAGCAAGCTTATCATTCTAATAAATTGTTGGTCATGCACAATACCCAAAACTGACCGAATAATCTAATAATCCAATGCATAGCCTAAGAATCATTTCTGAAGATTTCTAAACAACTTTTATTATCCTTAGTTTATTTTAAATAATGCATTAGCTGAGTACTGAAAATGACCAGGTTTTAAACACATATTGAACTGTCAGAAAATAGAGTTTTGAGAGAGTTCTGGTCAGGACAGTGTCAGGCAACACAAAATTTTACTGTATTACAAAAACACTTCACATCAGTTCTGATGAAGAGTCATCTAGACTGGAAACATTAGCTTGCTTCCTCTCCATGGATGCTGCCTGACCCACTGAGATTTCCAGCACTTTTAGTTTTCAGTACAGATTCCAGCATCGACAGTAATTTGTTCCTTTTACTGTATCATGTTATTTGGACATGTTCACTTTACCAGTTCACACCAGAAAAGGAGCATTTGTAAATTTTCTGAGCCTATAGCTCTGTTCAGTATGTGGATTTGTCTTTGTAAGTCTCACCATTTGTAGGACTATTGTCACATCCAGGGAAAGCATTCTTATGAAATTGCTATGGGTTCCAGCATCATCAAAAGCTGATGCAACCCTCATATTGGCAAGTCAATTGGCAACTAACTGGAAAAATAACCTTATCATCTTAAACCATGTGAAAAGATTTGTGTACCTGGCCCTTGCAAATCTCTCAGTGCTACTAATCTGGGCCTTATTTCAACTCTGCATAATATTAGGAACTCTTCAGGGAAAGTAAGTTTACCAAAATAACTCCTAAATGAAGAAATTACCAACAAGACTTCACGTTTTTGTAATGATTTTTCTAACATGAAGTAGAACCAATATAAATTAACTATGAGTTAAAAGGCAACAATACTTTAAACAACAAAGCAACTTTCACTTTAACAAGTCAATACAACAAAAAACACATCTTAAGTAACCACTAGCATTCCCCTTCAGTGTACATGACACTGCACAGTTACCCAGTTCCAAAGCATGCTGATCTTTATTTACTCACTGAAGGTCAGGAGTCCTATCTGACAGCAGACTTCCCTATAAGTATGATTATCATTAGTTCAGCACACTATGAATTTGTCTCTCACGGGTGATAATGGATCTAAAAATGTGGCTCTCCAAAATTCCTTTTCAACCAACTAACCAGTAGCATCCTAGTATAAGTTTGATAAAACATCTCTTTTGGACCAGGTTGCTAAAGAATGCAGGATGTAATAAAGAGGACAAAGAATCTTTCAATAGCAACTCCTTGTTACATGAAGAAGCTGTCTTTGAAAGTTTAAGTTGATAGTGTCGATGAAGTAAGTTGGAAGGAGGTTTGTGTGGCACATAATAACATCACAGCCTTTGGCCTGTTCCTGTGCTGTAAATATGGTGTGCTTTTTTTTTAATAGAGGAAACCTTGTGCTTTACAGGACATTGCAACCATGCAGCTGTGTGCTAATAAGCTGGACAAAAAGGATTTCTTTGGAAAATCAGATCCGTTTTTGGTCTTTTATCGGAGCAATGAGGATGGGACGTAAGTAATTATGTATAATTGGTGAATTATGTCTTGTAGACATCTCAAAATGGCCCCCACTCTCTTTAAGCTTAGCTGAACAAAGTAGGCTGATAACAAAAATGAAAATTGGAAATCAGAGAAGTCTATGCCGATGTAACATTGAGTGAATTTGAAGTCTTCTCAGTATCTTGCCCTTTTCCTTAAAAACCAAAATAATTTTCCATATCCTGCTTTCCTTCAGATATTAGCTTCTTCTTGGTGAAACGATTCACGTGCACTTTTCACACTCAGGTACTTTGCCCAAGTGACCATCCTGCATTTGTGAGAATTCATATCTCCTAGACTGTTGGGCCTATCACAACCAAGCACAAAACTGCCTTCATCTGTTATCCTCTCATGGAGAGTAACTTCTTCCCTCAAAGGTTGTTGAACCTTTGCAATTCTCTGCCCAATAGGGCTGAGGCAGATCAATCATTGAACATGTTCAAGACTGTGAGTAACAGATTTCTACATATGAAACACATATGGATAATGTAGCGAAGTGATGTTGAGAAGAGCTACTGGTGCTCTCATTTCAATATTTAATACCACCAGACAAGGCTTTTCGATTGGAATCAAGGGGATGAAGCCGGGCTGATTTTACCCCTGTAGTGCTAGTCCTGTCTTATTGATTCAGGAAACTCAATTCAAACCAGGTCTGGAATATCCTTCATCTTTATGATTCAGTTATTCAAATAATAAATTCATTAAGCCGTTCGAATCATCTTTCTGGAGTACACATAGGGTGTATTATTTAACAATGATATAGCCAAAAGTTCCACAAGTCCCAGAGGAGTTGGAGGTGTGACAGGAATATTTAAGTTGGGCCTGTCAATTGACCCCATCCAATTAAGCCTACTCCATAGTCTTTCCTCATAGCCCCAAAACAGACTTTCAGATAATTATTCGATTATCTCCTTAAGGTTATTTCTGAATCCACTTCCAACAACCTTTCAGGCTGTGTATTTCTAATCACACCAACTGCTGTGTAAAAGACTGATACCTGGGCAGTAATTGAATCATTGGAATAGATATCAGGCAGGTTCTACAAAGGACATGAAATTCTAATCATCAATTTGATGGCTAAGGGGTAAGGAAAAAAAAAATCTATTCCTTTGTGTCTTCTACTTTTCTGACAATAACAAAGCTGAGCAATTGAATGTCAAAGGGCAGAATATAATCACTGCATTAGCAAGTTTTGACTAATTAGTCTCAAACATTTTTTTCTTCTTCCTCATTGATTTCTTTTACCTATCAGCATTAAAAGTATGAACTAGGGAATGCTGTCAACATGCACCTTACCTTCCCATTAAATTGTACCATATATTTAGAGGACACAATAAAAGCACAAAACTGTAATTTAGTCACCAATTTGTATCCTCTGCCTGCATGAAATGTTTATACAATCCAAATAGCTGTGATTCACATGAAATTATAGGAGCTGAAGTTCACTGTATAAATGTCTTTTTCTCTTCCTTTCTACAATTCTTTCTCTCAGGTTTACCATATTGTTTGTATCCTATGTTCAATGTTTGTATCACCATTTCCATAAAACTTTTTTTCTAGAAAATTACTATCTTTGTGTTTTGAAATCTTTTATTCAGGTGTGCCCTCGCTGTGTTTCTGTCAGCTTAACTATCACAGTGTTCAAATCCTGTGCAGTTTACCTGTATTCCTATCTGCTGAATGTACTCTACTGTGCTGCGTCTCTCAGTTTTGCTGTTAGATTTTAATCTTAAGGTATTACTGTATTGAAAATTGTACTCACTTTTACTTCTCTATTTCCCTCTCTCCCTTTCATTCTCTCATTCTCTCAAGTTGATTGTTACTGAGTGAAGAATTGATCTGCTATTTATATGCAACAAAATCACAAACTGATTAGAAACTGGGTGGAATGACCTGTCTTTTCAGTGCTATGGAGTCATATGTGCCCAAAGTAGTCTCTGTATACCTGCACAATTTTGTTGTACACCTCACTATTTACTACGTTGATAAGATGCATTTACCCACATCATAAGGAAGTATTAGTCCATTAGCATACACAAATGATGAGCCTGACTTCTGCTTCCCCTCCTCTTGTTACTTTGTCTTGAGTTTGGGGTAGCTACCACAATACTGTGTCACCAGGCAAAGCAATATTAAGCATCACTAAATGTAAAGAAGTACTCAACTCTAAGCTCACTCCCAACTCTGACTTCCAAGCACCCCCAGTCTTAACCCAGCTCTAACTCCAAACTCCTAACACCACAACATCCCCTAACACTCTAGGGCTCAGCTGTAGCAACACTGTTCTGTTCCAAACTGAAAATCCTCTTCAGTCGCAATCTGAGGTCTTGTCCTTCTCCAAACTTCAATCATACCAATCATTAACTTCGACATGCTACCTGATTGTGTGGTCTGAAAACCAAGTATCCCAAACTCCTCAAAGTCCCCATTTGGGTTCGGGCTGTTCGCACACTGTAGGTGAGGCATACAAAATTGGATGCTGCCAAATTAGGATACAGTTACATTGGATATATGGCAATGAAAACAGGCTATTTAGCTCAATTATATAAATCTATTATCACAACCCCAATCATATCTCCCTGATTTGGTTATCTACCCTTTCCTTAACTACATCTCAACAATTCATTTCAACTACTCTCGGTGTTAGTGGTTGTCACATTTTCACCACTCTTTGAGTCAAAACGCTTCTTCTGAATTTTAATTAGATTTCAAGGTGACTACCTTCTTTTGATGGTTTTACTTACACATTCCCCAGGCGGGGAAACATTTTCTCTGTATCCATGCTTCAATGCTTTCAGAATTTCAGATAGCTCAGACATATCACACCTCAGACTTCTTTTTAGATCCAGCCTATCAATCCTTTCTTGATTTACCCAAACATTCCTGGTAGCATCCTTCTAAATCTTCTCTGCACCCTCTCAAATTCCTTGATATCCTGGAGTGATCAGAGCTGTACACGCTGGTGGTAGACTCCTCATTATTCAAATGTGTCCAAACTGTAAGTGACTTTATCTAATGACAGAAGTGTCTGATGTGAGATCAGCAAGGACACTCAGACAGCATACAGAACACTATTGTCTAGCAACATTTTGACACAGGTTCAGCTAACTTCGGTATTTTTAATTCTGTTCTTCCACAAATAATGTTTTGATTTGCTCTATCATTTGCCTTGAGAACCTGTGATGCAACTATCAGTTGCTGCTGAATTGTACACTGAGATAGTTTGTTCCTTTACCCATGAAACCTTCTAAATAATAAGTAATCTCTCTACTCTTCCTACTACAATATGCTAAATCATATGTGTCTGTGTTACACTTTATTTATTTGCCCAGGTTTCAAGACTACTAATGTCCTGTTGTAGTTGCAGTCCTCTTCAGTATTGATTATCTCCCCCACAATTTGGTGTGATCTGAAAATTGTACATTTCTTTTTACTAACATCCTGTACTTTTGATCTTGAAGTTAGCTCACAATCGATTCTCCCACTTGTTGCTTGACTCCACATTCTCTGACCTTATTCATTGCTCTATGTCTGCATCATATCGGAGGCTATTTGAAAATCAAAATAAACACAGCTATTGCATTACTGTTGTTTGTTCTCTCTGTTACTTAATCGAAAAGTTCAATAACCTAGAACAACAAAGATTTCACTTTGCAAAATCCATGCTAACTATTCATTAATACATTTCTTGTTTCTAGATGTTCAATTCTTTCTTTTGGTAGGGCTTCCATTATTTTTCTTACTATCAATGTTAAGTTGTATGGTTGCCATCCTTAATATTAGGAATTTCTGTGCCATATTTTTCAAATACACTTATGATGCTACCAGCAATCAGTGAATGTTTCGCACCTCCACTCATAGCTTTATAACTTATTTGCATGTATACTTTTTTCCCTGTTCTGTTTATGTCTGACTGTCTCGCTCTCTCTCAGATTTACTGTCATTACATGTGTACCTTTTTCCTGCTCGCTCTCTCTCAGGTTTACCATCTGCCACAAAACTGAAGTGGTGAAGAATACGTTGAACCCAGTCTGGCAACCATTTACTATTCCAGTCCGTGCACTATGTAATGGGGACTATGACAGGTCAGTATATGGTATAGTCAACTGTTATTGCTGTACAGTGGTTTACAATGTCTTGTGTGGTTCGCTGCAATACTACCCTCACATTGCCCTAAATTAGACCCAATTGTCTACCCTTCATAAACTTCAACTCATCCAAAACTCCACTGTTTGCACCTTGGATTCTATGTCAAAAAAATGAGGCGCTGGAAAAGCACGGCAAGTCAGTCAGCATCCAAGGAACAGGAGAGTCGATGTTTCAGCCATAAACCCTTCATCAGAAATGGCTATGCCTGAAACATCGATTCTCCTGCTTCTCAGATGCTGCCTGACCAGCTGTGCTTTTCCAGCGCCACACTTTTTGACTTTGGTCTCCAACATCTGCAGTCCTCACTTCCAACTTTGATACTATCTTGACTAAAAAACTACGGGCATAATCTTGTTGGGGCATTGGCAATTTTGCTTTCCTGCTTTTGTGCCAGTGAGAATCACAAACTGCCTTTTTTTGGGAAGGCCCATCAAATCACAAGTCAATGGAGCCATTGGCAAGGCTTTCCCTGCAAACAAAATCTCAGGGGGCAGAACTCACAGAGGCCAGCTGATGGCATTTAGGAACACCACAAGGAAGACCTGACTAAACTGGGAAGAGCCGCCATCCTGAAGTCCCAGGATTATAGAATGATCAGACTGGAGGAAGGTAATGCATGGGCATGAGGAGGTGATTTGCAATGTTACATTTGCAGAAAGAGTGGGCCAGGGCATCGATAGTGAGAGTGGGGGAGGCGGGGGGTGGGGGTGGGGGGGTTGGTTGGTTCTCAATGACAGACCACCTTTCCGATGCCCAGGCACTTAGTGCCTTTGTTGGAGGTAGCTGCTGTCTGAAGGTGACAGGACTAACCCTGCTGTTTTAGCTGTCATGCGCGCAGCCCATCTGCAGTTGGGTTAATATGAACCTTAAGAGAACATGGCTCTGAAGAGTTCATTATAATCCTCAACTGACAAGAAGGTTGACCCTGGACCTTTACACCCAGAACCTAAATCAGGCAGAGGTAGAAAGGGGCAGAATTCATTGATGCCACTGCTGCATCAAATTAAGTACCTGTCCCACCTCCAACTCCCCATCCATGAGATAGAAGATTCGATCATGTGACTCATTAACCAATCAGATTGAAGAGTCATAGATAAAAAAGCAGACTCTGAGCAGTGCAGCAGTAGACGTCTGGTACATGGCCACTGCCATCTGATGCCTTAAAACGGCGGTGCTCGGACCCAGCGTAGTGCACCAGTTGAAGGATACTCAGGTGTGCAGTGGGATCCCGTCTGCGCTCACCCCAGCCCGGACGGAATTTCACATTGGCCCCAAGGTCCCGTACTTCCCGCGGGAGCCTGTGCCCCACAACCTGAGCTGCCTCCGGAATTTTAATTTTGTCCCTTTTAAGGACATAAAAAGGAGGGCCCTGTATAGACTGCTGCTGCACACCGTCCACCTCTTCTCCCTCATCCACCGTCCGGACACACCTTGGCGTGCCCATTTGCCACCGGGCGGTGGGGATCCCCAGTGGAGGGCTCTCTATGCGGGAGTCCTCCCCCTTTCCCTCGGGGATCTGGGGTGGAGGGTGCTGCACACAGCAGTCCCCTGCAACCGCAGGTTGCGGTGGTTCACGGACTCCCAGCCCAACTGGGAGTCCCATGTGTATATTGGGTGTGGGCATTTGCACTCCTTTTTTGATTTTCTTAAAAACCTCCTCCTCTGCTTTTGGTTGCACTTCAGTCCCACGCTCCTGATCTTCGGGCACCTGGTACGGAGGAGGGAGGACAGGTCTGAAGACCTCCTCATGGGTCTGCTCCTGGGCCTGGCCAAACTGGCCATAAACAGGTCCAGGCAGCGGGCCGTGGAGGGGGTTGTTAGGGTCGACTGCCTGCCCCTTTTCCACGGTTACGTTAAAGCCCTGGTGTCTCTGGTAAAGGAGCACACAGTGTCCACCAACACCCTGGAGTTGTTCAGGGAGAGGTGGGTGCCGCAGGGAGTGAAGTGCATTATTTCCCCCTCCAACTCTATTTTGACTTAATCCCTACCCTCCCCTTCACTGTTTGATCACACAGCATTGCCCTTTGATGTGAAGGACACTGCTTGTCACTGGCCATTCAGGTGTTTCCTTTCTTCCTGGTGGTGGAAACCGAATAAAGATTTGTGCACCTTGTGTCTTTCACAGTGTCTCACACCTGCACACACACAACATGGGTGCTGGGGTAAAAGTAAGCACTACCGCAGTTAGGCGGTAGTGTGTGGTAAAAAATAAAAAGGAGTTAAAAAAAGAGAAGAAAAAATAATAAATAAATAAACAGGAGATTTTTTGATGTGAAGGGCATTGCTTGTCAAAGAAAAAGTAGAGTCTGAATATGTCAGGTATAATATTGATTCAGTGATTCAAATTATATGCAGAAAGCAAAACAAAGAAATAGAAAGATTGGTTGGATTAAGTGGATGAAATTAGGAAGCTGGAAAGAATGCCTTCAAAAATGTACAACGCTGGTGTTTAAATCGCAAATAATAATGACAATCTGAAAGAATGACAGTCTACAATTTTAAAAGTTAATTTTCAATGAAAGGAAAGTTGTGTTCTACTAATTAAGTCTCATTGTGCCATTAAAAGGATGATTAAACTGGAATGAACCAGCCCGAATGTTTTCTGGTGAATTTCTTTCTCTGAGGTCAGTAGAGCAGCCTCTCGCCATACGATAGCCTGTGGGTATGGGTGCAAACTCCACCACCGTAGTGGGTGGAATTTAACTTTGATTGATGTACTTAAACAGAAGTGGTGAAGTGCCACAAAACAGAAGTGGCGAAGAATACATTGAATCCAGTCTGAAGTTAGCTTCAATAATGATGATGATAATGTGATGATGCTGTAACTTTAAAAGGTTATACTGTCCTTTTTTTTGGAGAGAGGTTGTGCGGTAGATGTGCCGAACCGGGGACTGAAGTCGACTTGAGTAAACAACTTGTGAGGCCATAGGTGGTCTTTTTTTTTAAAGTTTGAAGAATGGAAGCAGCCTGGGTGTGGCCAGCTCTTACGAACAGGCTTTCTACTCTTTTTTAGCTTTAGCAACAGAAGCTGTTTCAGGTTGCAAAAGAATTGGAGGCTTGATTGATTGATTGATTGATTGATTGTCATGTGTACCAGAGTACAGTGAAAAGCTTTGTTTACAAGCAGTACAGGCAGAACATAGTAAGCAAGAATGTACAGATCATAGGTTGTAAATAAAAACTAAGAGAGACTACAGGTTATATTGCACAAGGTGTGTGCTAGATGAGATCACCATTATTTGAGGCTAGAGAGTCCAATCATCAGGCTAATATTGGCCAGAAAGAAGCTGTTCCTGAACCTGCTGGTGCTTGGGTTCAGGCTTCTGTATCTTCTGCCTGATGGAAGAGGTTGTTGGAGAGTATTACCGGGGTTTGATTGCTATTCAATGATGTTGACAGCCTTTCCATGGCAATAAGCAGAGTAAATGGAGTCAATGGATGAAAGGTTGGTTTCTGTGATGGTCTGAGTTGTGCACGCAACCTTCTGTAGTTTCTTACGGTTCTGAGCAGAGCAATTGCCATACGAGACCATGCTACATCGGAACAACAGGCTTTCAATGGTGCATTTGTAGAAGTTGGTGCAGGTCCTTATAGGCATACCAAATTTCCTGAGTCGCCTGAGGAAGAAGAGGTCTGTTGTACCTCCTTGACAATTGCATCTACGTTGGAAGTCCAAAACAGGTTGTTGGTTACTCTGACCCTCTCCACCCTCTCGACCTCTGTTCCATTGATGTGGATGGTGGCATGTTCTCCTCCTTTCTTACTAAAGTCAATGAGCAGTTCTTTAGTTTTGCCGACATTGAGACATTGCACCACGTCATCAAGCCCTTTATCTCTCTTCTGTATTTTGCCTTGCCATTTTTCGATATCTGTCCAACTACTGTGGCGTCATCGGTGAACTTGTATATGGTGTTCATTTGGAATTTGGCCACATAATCTTGTGTGTGCAGGGAGTACGTAGGGACCTGAGGACATATCTTTGGGGGGCTCCAGTGTTGAATGTTATTGTGGAGGAGGTGCTTCACTGATTGCGGTCTTCACTGTCTTCACTGATTGCGGTCCATTGGTCAGAAAGCTGAGAATCTAGTTGCAGTTGAATGTCTCTTGACTACTATATGGTCTGAATTTTCTTTTGATATGTTTTCCTCCTGGATTGGAGAACCTGTGTCTGAATTTGCGTTTTCGCCAAGGGGTGTGTTTGTGGAATATTATGATATTTGAACAGTTAATTGTTATTAGGTACTTTATTATTTGGTTAAGTCTTCCAATGGTCGACAGTGTGTTGCTGGGAAAGCACAGCAGGTCAGGCAGCATCGGAATCAATGTTTCAGGCATAAGCCCTTCATCAGGAATGAGGCTGATGGGCCCGGGACTGAGAGATAAATGGGAGTGGTGGGGAATGAGGAAGCTGCTGAAATCCACATTCATCCCGTGGTTGCAGGGTCCCAAGGCAGAATATGAGGCATTCTTCCTCCAGGCGTTGGGTGGGAAGGGTTTGGCAGTGGAGGAGGCTCAGGATCTGCATGTCCTTGATGGAGTGGGAGGGGCAGATGAAGTGTTCAGCCACAGGGCGGTGGGATTGGTGGGTGCAAATTTCCCAAAGATATTCTCTGAAATGATCCGCAAGAAGGCATCCTGTCTCCCCAATTTGGAGTAGACCACATCGGATGCAAAGGATGCAGTAGATGACGTTGATAGAGGTACAGGTAAATTGCTGACGGATGTGGAAGCCTTGAGGCCTAGGATGGAGGTGAGGGGAGTAGTGTGGGCACAGGTTTTGCAATTCTTATGGTGGCAGGGAAAGGTGCCAGGAGTGGGGTGTTGGCAGGTGTGGGAGGGTTGTTGACCTCACAAGGAAGTCGCGGAGGGAATGGTCACTCTGCAATGCAGATAGCAGTTGGGAGGGAAATATATCTTTGGTGGTGGGGTCCGTTTGGAGGTGGCAGAAGTGGCGAAGGATGATGCAATGTATGTGGAGGTTGGTGGGGTGGAAGGTGAGGGGGAGCGTTCTGTCCTTGCTGCGTTGGGAGGAGTGGGGTTCAAGGTCGGTGGTGAGTGAAGTGGAGGACATCATCAACCATGTGGGAAGGGAAGTTGCGATCTTGGAAGAAGGAGGTCATCTGGGACTTTCTGAGGTTGAATTGGTCATCCTGGGAACAGATCTGGCACAGGAAGAGGAATTAGGAATAAGGGATGGTGTTTTTACAGGAGGTGGGGGTGGAAGGAGGTGTAGTCTGGGTAGCTGTGAGAGTCGGTGGGCTTGTAATAGATGTCTATGCTTAGTCAGTTGCCAGAGATAGTGATGGAGAGGTCCAGGAAGATGAGGGAGGTGTCCATGATGGTTCAGGTGAATTTAAGGTTGGGCTGAAAGATGTTGGTAAAGTTGATGAACTGTTCAACCTCCTTGTGGGCATAGCTGTGTCCCATGTGGGTGCCTATGGCTACCCCTTTGGTTTGGAGGAAGTGGGAGGATTGGAAGGAGAAGCCGTTGCAGGTGAGGACCAGTTCAGCCAGGCAGATGAGGATGTCAGTGGAAGGGTACTGGTTGGGACGGCATGAGAGGAAGAAATGGAGGGCTTGGAGACCTTCATCATGGTGGATCAATATGTCCAGGGACTGGATATCCATGGTGAAGATGAGGCTTTGGTGTCTGGGGAAACGAAAACCTTAGATGAGGTGAAGGGCTTGGGTGGTGTCACGAACATAGGTTGGGAGTTCCTGAACTTAGGGGGACAGGGCGATGTCGAGGTAGGAAGAGATGGGTTCAGTGGGACAGGCGCAGGCTGAGACAATGGGTCGACTGGGGCGGTCACGTTTGTGAATCTTTGGGAGGACGTAGAATCAGGCAGTGCAGGGTTCATGGACAATGAGGTTGGAGGCTGTGAATGGGAGATCCCCAGAGGTGATGAGGTTGTGGATGGTCTGGGAGACGATTCTTTGGTGTGGGAGGTGAGGTTGTGATCAAGGGGGCAGTAGGACGAGGTGTCTGCGAGTTGGTGCCTGGCTTCAGTGGTGTTTAGGTCAGTGTGCCACAATACTACTGTGCTCCCCTTGTCTGCGGGTTTGATGGTGAGGTCAGGGTTGGCACACCTACCTTCATGACAGCACCCACGCCTTTCACCTCCTCCAAGATTTTCATTTCCCTGGCCCCCAAGGCCTCATCTTTACTATGGACATCCAGTCCCTGTACACATCGATCCGTCACGACAAAGGTCTCCAAGCCCTCAATTTCTTCCTCTCATGCCGTCCCAACCAGTACCCTTCCATTGACATCCTCATCCATCTGGCCGAACTGGTCCTCACCCTCAACAACTTTTCCTTCCAACCCTTCCACTTCCTCCAAACCAAAGGGGTAGCCATGGCCACTCGCATGGGACCTAGCTGTGCCTGCCTGCTGTCAAGATTAGAGTGGTGCTGGAAAAGCATAGCAGGTCAGGTAGCATCTGAGGAGCAGGAAAATTGACGTTTCCTGATTCCTGATGAAGGGCTTTTGCCCAAAATGTCGACTTTCCTGCTCCTTGGATGCTGCCTGCCCTTCTGTGCTTTTCCAGCACCACACTCTAGACTCTGATCGCTAGCATCTGCAGTCCTCACTTTCACCTATGCCTACCTCTTTGTCAGATACGTGGAACAGGCCATCTTCCACAGTTACATCAACACTACCTCCCACCTGTTCCTCCGCTATATTGATTACTGTATCGGCGCCACCTCATACTCCCACAAGGAGGTTGAACAGTTCATCAACTTTGCCAACGCCTTCCACCCCGACCTCAAATTCACCTGACCATCTCAGACACCTCCCTCCCCTTCCTGGATCTCTCCATCACCATCTCCGGCGACCGACTAACCACAGACATTTATTACAAACCCACCGACTCTCGCAGCTACCTAGAATACACCTCCCACCCTACCTCCTGTAAAAACACCATCCCTTATCCCCAATTCCTCCGCCTCCACCGCATCTGTTCCGAGGATGACCAATGCCACCTCAGTAAGCCCCAGATTGCCTCCTTCTTCCAAGATGGCAACTTCCCTTCCCACGTGGTTGACGATGCCCTGCAGCACACTTCCTCCACTTCACGCACCACAGCCCTTGAACACCACCCCTCCCAACGCAACAAGGACAGAAGTCCCTGGTCCTCACCTTCCATCCCACCAACCTCTGCATACATTGCATCATCATCTGCCTCTTCCACCACCTCAAAACAGACCCCACCACCAAAGATATATTTCCCTCCCCATCCCTATCATTGTTACGGAGAGATCATTCCCTCTGCGACTCCCTCGTCAGGTCCACACCCTCCCAACCAGCCCACACCCCACTATTGGCACCTTTTCTTGCCACCACAGGAAATGAAAAACCTGTGCCCACACCACTCCCCTTACCTCTGTCCAAGGCCCCAAGGGATCCTTCCACATCCTTCAGAAATTTGCCTCTACCTCTACCAATGTCATCTAATGTCATCAGCTTTGGTGAAGCCTGTGGGAACAGTGGGTCTTGGTTTCCAACACAAGACCCCATGAGACATCACAGACACTCACTCGTCCCATGACAGAGTAAAGAAAAGACACTGGTAAAATAAATACCTATTTTTGTAAGGCATTTCTATGGAAGAGAGCAGGATCGATTGACATCACTTTTTTTTTTGCCTTTCATGTTTAGGACAGTGAAGGTGGACGTCTATGACTGGGATCGAGATGGCAGGTAAGGCTGAACCTTTCAAAGATCTGTGGAGAGTAGTCACAGGGTTACATCCACCTATCTGTTTATTTCCACCGAACTATTAAATTAGATTCCTGCTCATTTTACTGAATTCCTTGTTCTGTGACTGCCAATACATTAGGCCATTTTCCTAGAGGCTTGAACGATTTCCTTGTCTTCACGGTGCAGGTAGGTGACTGATGTAATAGCTGTCATCAGTGCTGAGCTGGAACCAGTCACTCAGAACTGTACAAGGGCAATTCGAGGAAATGACTGTCTGATTTATATTCTACCTCACATATCCACACAGGATGCTCGGGATCAAATGGCTCGGGAAATCAATATATTGGCAGCAAGCCCTGGCCACTCTATGATTATTGTACAGAAAGAAAGAAAATTGTTCTGTTAAATCCCCACTTTTGTACCTTGCCCTTAAGAGAATACACAAAACAGGAAAACTTGCCCCTGGATGAAAACGCTGGGTGTCAGGCCCTGACATTTCTCATTTTAGGTTGAGGTAAATTTGGAGTATTTGCAATTGAAGTAAGTGCCTGGGATGGACTGAGTCAATAAAACATGGAGCTGGAATAAGCACAGCTGGTCAAGCAGCGTCAGATGAGCAGGAGGGTCAACGTTTCAGGCAGGACCCTTCATCTGTGCTGTGTCTTTTCCAGCTCCACATTCTATCGAATTTGACTTCCCAGTGTCTGCAGTCCTCACTACCTCTGAGTGCATAATGGACTGCTTATTATAGTCTAAGTTGACAGTGAAAGGTGATGGGTTGATCATCAAATGATCGATCTAAAAACCCTCACAACTGCAAGAAGTAAAAGGAATTTCTTTGACAAAGGAAGAATTTCCTTCTCTGAATCATAGTCTTGGTGACAGTAGCCTGGCACTGAGCAGCACAAAACCAGGCAGTGATGTGGTACCATCCCTCATTTGAAGTAAACAAAAAACAAAGAACTGCAGATGCTGTAATTCTGAAACAACACCAGAATGATTGGAGAAACTCAGCAGGTCCAGCAACATCTCTGAAGAATGGCTATTGGATCCTGCTTTTTCTTGGTAGTTGCTGCTTGAGCTGCTGAATATCTCCAGCAATTCCTGTTTCTGTTGTGATTTTGCAGTAATTGGATTGTCAGCCAAAATAATGAGGGATGTTGGAATCTACCTCTATATATGCAGACATATACTAATGACCTAACAGAGTGGCGCCATAAACAGGGTGATATAACAGGGTCATAGAATCCCTACAGTGTGGAAGTAGGTCATTTGAACCATCAAGTCCACACCAACCCTCTGAACAGCAAACCAGCCAGACCCACCCTCCTACCCTATCCCTGCATTTCCTATGGCTATTCCATCTAGCCTGCACATCCCTCAACGTTATGGGCAATTTAGCTTGGTCAATCTACCTAACCTGCACATCTTTGGACTGTGGAGGAAACTGGAATACCCAGAGAAAACCCACACAGACATGGAGGGGAATGTGCAAACTTCACACAAACAGTCATCAAGTCATACATATGTACAGCACAGAAACAGATCCTTCCGTCCAAATCGTCCATGCCGACCGGCTATCCTAAATCTAAACCCTTCCTATTTATATACCCAGCCTTTTAAATGTTGTAATTGTACCAGCCTTCACCACTTCCTCTGACAGCCCATTCCATACACGCACCACCCTCTGCGTGAAAGTATTGCTCCTTTTAAATCTTTCTCCTCTCACCCCAAACCTATGGGCTCCCCCACCCCAGGGAAAAGACCTTGTCTATTCTGGAATTGAACTCAGGTCCCTGACAGTGTGAGGCAACAGTCCTAACCACTGAGCCACCATGCCCCCCAAACAGAGCCACTGTGTACAGCAGTATACATCTTCTGCCAGTACAACTTTGGAGCAATGAGTATAAGAGCAACCAGAACAGAATGGGTGCTCAGCATTGTAGACAGAAGCATTCTATAATTCAACATATAAAAGGTGCATTAACCGAGATTGATTCAGTGGAGATTAATCCACACTTGTCCAGTGTTAACAAGAGGCATTGGAGAAGTGTATTCTTCAGATTGCTATGAACCTCTTACCACTGCGTAGGAAGACTTTTTCCAGGAACTTGCTGTTCTAACTCGCCTGTCCTGAAAAGAAAGCTATCATTTAAAAATTAAGTAAACAAATTTTCCAGAGTCAAATCAGCCACTAACTGCTGGCCTAATGAATCTCCGCAATTCAGGCTTATGAATCAATAGGCTGACACATGGCATTAGGCCTGTAACAATTTGGTACTTTTAACACGAGGGGTAGATTTACCAGCAGAGTGCCAGAATCTGAGATTTCTACCTCATGGAGAGGGTAGAGAATCTGAGCTTGTTCTCTGTCGAGTAAGGAAAGGTGACATTTAATATATATATTCAAAATTACGGGGGGTTACGATAACGTGTATTTGGCACCACTGTCTTCCTTGGGAAGAAGGTGATTGTCCAGCCCTTGTCTAAGGCTGTCAGACCCCATTATATATGGTGACAACAGTGGTGCATGGTTTGAGAACTATTTCTGAGGGATCCCAGCAGCAATAGTAAATTCAGAAGAGTGAACAGACTTTGATCTGATGGGACACACTCAAGAAAACTGCCCACAACAGTAACTGGATTAAATTCCCATTACTACAGCCCCGATGACAGACAACCTGAATGCCACAGAATCATGGAAAAAGCCTTACCTTCATACGAGCCCCAGGATATCACAGGAAATCTCAACTAGACTGTGCACTGAAGAAACTGATTCCATTGTTACAAGGCCATCTCACCGACAGAACTCACTTAAAAGCCAGAAAAGGAACAGCGAGTGTGATCTTCTTGTGCTCTGGTGGCGATAGCTTAAGAGAAGAGTTTGATGAACACCCTGTTAAATATGACGTAATGGTTGAAGCATTTGATTCTTACTTGGGTTTCAAAGGAGGGCTCCTATAGACTGGGAAAAATTCAAAATACCCAGGACACGGCAGCAAATGTTTAAATCCTCCAGGAAGAATATCTCTTGGATGCCACCAGACTCAGATGCTGAAAGAGTACTGATCGATCAGGTCAATTGTCCTTGATGGTGTTAAGCTTCTTGAGTGTTACTGAAGCTGAACCCATCCCAGTCAGTGCAGAGTATTCAATCACACTCCTGACTTGAGGACGGGCATTTGGGAGAGTTACTCACCGTAGAATTCCTAGCCTCTGACCTTTTTTATTCCTTAATTCCTTAAATACCTATACCTTTAAGGAATAAAAGAATGAAGAGTAAGATTAGGGCCAATCAAAGGTAGTAGTGGGAAGTTGTGTGTGGAGTCAGAGGAGATAGGGAAAGCACTAAATGAATATTTTATAACAGAATTCACTCTAGAAAAGACAATGTTGTTGAGGAGAATACTGCGATACAGGCTACTAGACTAGGTGTGATTGAGGTTCACAAGGAAGAGGTATTAGAAATCCTGCAGAGTGTGAAAATAGATAAGTCCCCTGGGTCAGTGCTGGGTCAGTGTTGGGTCCACTGCTGTTCATCATTTTTATAAACGATCTGGATGAGAGCGTCGAAGGGTGGGTTAGTAAATTTGCAGACGGCACTAAGGTCGGTGGAGTTGTGGATAGTGACGAAGGATGTTGTAGGTTACAGAGAGACATAGATAAGCTGCAGAGCTAGGCTGAGAGGTGGCAAATGGAGTTTAATGTGGACAAGTGTGAGGTGATTCACTTTGGTCGGAGTAACCGGAATGCAAAGTACTGGGCTAATGATAAGCTCCTTGGTAGTGTAGATGAGCAGAGAGATCTCGGTGTCCAGGTACTCAGATCCTTGAAAGTTGCCACCCAGGTTGACAGGGTTGTTAAGAAGGCATACAGTGTTTTAGCTTTTATTAATAGAGGGATTGAGTTCTGGAACCAGGAGGTTATGCTGCAGCTGTACAAAGCTCTGGTACAGCCACACTTGGAGTATTGTGTACAGTTCTGATCACCACATTATAGGAAGGATGTGGAAGCTTTGGAAAGGGTTCAGAGGAGATTTACTGGGATGTTGCCTGGTATGGAGGGAAGGTCTTATGAGACAAGGCTGAGGGACTTGAGGCTGTTTTCGTTAGAGAGAAGAAGGTTGAGAGGTGACTTAATAGAGACATATAAGATAATCAGAGGGTTAGATAGGGTGGACAGGGAGAGCCTTTTTCCAGGAATGGTGATGGTAAGCACAAGGGGGCATAGCTTTAAATTGAGGGGTGATAGATATAGGACAGATGTCAGAGGTAGTTTCTTTACTCAGAGAGTAGTAAGGGTATGGAATGCTTTGCCTGCAACGGTAGTAGATTCGCCAACTTTAAGTACATTTAAGTTGTCATTGGACAAGCATATGGGCATGGAATAGTGTAGATTAGATGGACTCCAGATTGGTATGATGGGCCGGCGCAACATCGAGGGCCGAAGGGTCTGTACTGCACTGTAATGTTCTATGTTCTATGTTCTATATTCTGACCTGCATTTGCAGTATGTATATGGTTGATCCAGTTTGATTTCTGGTCAATGATAACTCCCATAATGTCAATAATGAGGGACTCATTAATGTCCATTTAATGTCAAGGCATGATGGTTAGGTTTTCATTTCTTGGAGACGGTCACTGGGGAGCACTTGTGCGAAGTGACACGGTGTAAGATGGAAAAGAAGGTGCATTTACAGAACCCACCGATGGGACAGGGGCTTGTGCATAGGGGAAGAGACCATGCCACATTACAGCTTATGTCTTTTCTCGCAGAATGATGATTTACACTGCTCAGTGGTTAGCACTGCTGCTTCACAGCACCAGAGACCCAGGTTCAATTTCTGCCTCAGGTGACTCTCTGTGTGGAGCTTGCACATTCTCCCCGTGTCTGCGTGGGTTTGCTCCGGTTTCCTCTCACAGTCCAAAAATGTGCAGGTTAGGTGAATTGGCCATGCTAAATTGTGCATAGTGTAAGGTGAAGGGGTAAGTGTAGGGGAATGGGTCTGGGTGGGATGCGCTTCGGCAGGTCGGTGTGGACTTGTTGGGCCGAAGGGCCTGTTTCCACACTGTAAGTAATCTAAGTAATCTAATCTAAGAATACAGAGTAAAATCGAAGTAAACTATAAATAGGTTGAGGTTGGTCAGATTCGAGGGAGATAGTCATGGTGGTGGATGAAAAATGCTGTAAGTCAAGATAGAATTGGAGTGATAAATGGGGAGAGGATGAAGAAGATATATTAATTGTAAAGGGGAATAACTATTGGCAAATCAAAATGTGGAATGACTGGAACTGGTAGAGCTAAGGACCAAACTAAAGTCATTATTTGGTCTCATCATAAGCCAAGTAAAGTGTTAGCACCAATCAGGCAACTTGTCTAGCTCACCTCTCTGTTGGTACCTTACCAATTTCACTTGATGCCCAGTTTCCCAAATTCTTCCTTGGAGACATGGTAACAATTGATTGGGGAAAAACACCCCCAAGAGCACCTTCAAGAAATCAGTGAGAAAGTAGAGGGTGCTTTCATAGCCACTTTGCTCTGTGCCCACAATACGGCAGGAAACAGCCTCACCAGTTCCAAGCTGGACAATGCCATTAAAGCTGGCCCTTTTAAAGTGGGATCCGC
Source organism: Chiloscyllium punctatum (assembly GCF_047496795.1). NCBI lineage: Eukaryota > Metazoa > Chordata > Chondrichthyes > Orectolobiformes > Hemiscylliidae > Chiloscyllium > Chiloscyllium punctatum. Next base: position 18,930,650 of record NC_092750.1, on the reverse strand, counting down.
TGGAGAAGTCTTTAAATTCCAATTCAGAAATCTAAAAGGATGCCCACTAGATCAACCAGTGTCTTTTTTTGGATGAAGTCATAAAATCGAAGGGATGTTTTTCAGAGTGCTGACATTATGGTCAATGGCTACAGAGCAAATTTCAAATTAGATATTGGAGAAGGAGTTTTGATTCTTTGTGGCACAGTGCCGAGGCTGAAGCTTAATTTTCTCCATCCACCTATACATGGTTTTCACCTCTCCAGTATTCTCAGAACCTACTTACGTTTTTTACACAGAAACTTAAGACCATAAGACCATAAGACATAGGAGTGGAAGTAAGGCCATTCGGCCCATCGAGTCCACTCCGCCATTCAATCATGGCTGATGCGCATTTCAGCTCCACTTGCCAGCGTTCTCCCCGTAGCCCTTAATTCCTCTAGACAACAAGAACCTATCAATCTCGGCCTTGAAGACATTTAGCGTCCCGGCTTCCACTGCACTCCGTGGCAATGAATTCCACAGGCCCACCACTCTCTGGCTGAAGAAATGTCTCCGCATTTCCGTTCTGAAATGACCCCCTCTAATTCTAAGGCTGTGTCCACGGGTCCTAGTCTCCTCGCCTAATGGAAACAATTTTCTAGCATCCACCTTTTCAAAGCCATAAACTTGTTTGTGTTTTGAGCAACAAGTCGACATATTGTGGAATGGATTGTTTGAAAGGTTAATGAAAGCAGATTCAAGAGTAACTTTCATGTTAATCTACCTGGTTGGAATAAAATTGTAAGGTTATAGGGGACAAAGAACAGAAGAGTACAGACCATCCTTCCCGACTGTGTGATCATGGTGTTGTGAATCTTGCCTCTTAGAGTGGAGCAGTGTGTTCAGGAATTTAGATCGGGAGGCTAGCACTCCTCACTGAATTGTCCAACCTCTGAAATAGTTGTGTTGCAGCAAGGATTTCAAAATGCAACCTAAAAGCAAAGGGAAACACGAGAGAGAATTACAAAATGTGCCTGAATTTCAGATGCTACTTTTTTGTATTTTTCAATTCTACAAGTAAACCTGAGAAGCAGATTCAAAACATTTTCAGTTTCCTTTTAGGAATATGCAAGTGTAAGTATATAGAAAAAGAATTATGTCTGCCTGCAATCAGTCAAGGTTTGGATATTCATTCCATTAAAATTGTGCCCAGAGTAAAGCACTGGGGAGGATCTGCAGTGTTAGTGTTAGAAATTCAAAGGAATCATTGAGCATCCAGCCTGAAAAGCTCTGTTTCCTGTATCCCAAGTTCCCTGTTGTGTTAAACTATGTGAAATGTGTTTGAAAGCTCTCCAGAAATGAAACAAATAACCACATGTAATAAGTGGGTCATGCAATAATATATTCATTCACTCCTCTAAGTTCTCTCTGTTCAAAGATTAATGTGCTTTAATTATTGGAAGCAATGTAAACTCCTTTTAATTTCTTTTTTGCACAAGTTGAAAGAGTGTTCTTTGGTTCTGAAGATTTATTTGAACAGGAGTGATTTCAAATACACCAAGGAACAACATGTTCCAGAAATATCGATTCAAAGTTAACATATTGAATGTCTGCATTTTGACCTGATACACGGGGACTAGATTCAACCTTTCACATCTTTTCTATGGTCTTAAAGTATGCATAATGATAACCAATTTAATAGTGCAGAGGCTATAGCGAATCTGTATGCAGTTTCAATCCACTGCTAAATTGGTTAGGGTCTTAATATGGATGGCCTGGGGAAGCTGCATTAAATGAATGCAGACCTCATTCAATGATTAAATGAGGCTCCTTTGCCCATTTTAAAACAAGGTGTCTGAATCTGTTTCTCCTAGTCAGAGCTCTGATTTGCGTTTTTAGATCTTGAATCACCTCGCTAATCTTTAAAAGGCTGAGCAGAAAATGCTGGAAAACTGTCCCCACAAAGTATCTGTAATAGGCTGCTGTTGGCCCATCCACAATTCCCCAGCAATTGTCACCCACTCTCCAAAGAGGAATTTGTGAAACTGGGCATCAAGTGAAATCAGGAAGTTACCAAGGAGGGAGGGTGAGCTACACAGATTGCCCTGATTGGTGCTTGCACTTTGCTTGGCTTATGATGAGAACGTTATCATGAGTTTAGTTTGGTCTTAGCTCTATCAATTCTAGTCTTCCATTTCGCAGATCCATTGGCCTAATTTCTTTCCATGATGACACCGAATACTTATTTTCCTAGCTTCCCAACCCTGACTTGCAAACATCGTCACGGTCGTACTGAAAATGGCATGTTCTTCTGTAGCTTCCCTACGACAGCAACAACTTTGCCAATATCTGATTCATATATCTTTAGTGAGCTTATTTAGATTAAAATGGAATCTGTGTTCGTAGGATTGCAACAGCTCCTGTATATTTGAACATGTCAGTGTCTCATGGAGTTCTTTGCCATGACAACCTCATTGCTCAATCAAAACCTGATTGCATTCCTTGCTGGCTCATTAGAGCACCACATTGTTCAGATTGCAGTCTGGGTTCCTTCTTCTTCATTTCTAAATTACAAGTTACCCACACAAGTGAGAGAACTCACAACATGATAATTTTATGTCTCTCAATTTTCTACCAGATAAATCTGCTGAATGCCAAGTTAGTGTTAACCCTTAAAAATATTCCCGGAATTTGTGACTGCAGATATTTGACGCCGAACTGCAATTATTACAAATAGAACTGCAGCCTTGTCAGGGATCAGAAGCCCTGTCCCAACATACACACAGCATGGTTGTGAGATCATGGCTCTTTTTTGAATAATTACATTTGAACCTAATTGAGAACAGAAGTGATCATGAATTTTTCAGAGCTCACAGAGGATGTAGAGCCAGGTGAATGTTTCTTCTTTTCATTTTCTTCTGATGTTGCAGGGGAGATGTTGCAAGGTGGGTGGCCCAGCCGTCAGAAGCAGTTGGGGCCTGCCCAATTCCTGGCATGCACATTTTCTCTCAAAGCAATTTTATTTTGCAAGTCTGCGACCTTATTTAAAATGAAATAGCTATACTAATACAGCTCCGAGCTGGCAATCCCAACTGTAGGTCACAGCTGATTGTGGAAAAAACTTTTTTTCCTTTTGGAGACTCTTCAGAATAAATTTACTATGTTTTGTTCTCACCCATCCCAGACATTAATTTGCCGGCATTTAATGCAATATGGTGACTATGGCTATTCCATAGTGGCCAAAAGTAGATGCAAAAGAACACAGGAGCAGTTTGTCCTGCAGCTGCCACAGCCCTGGAACTTGCATGTGTAGACACTTCAATGTGACCTGGGGATATGTGGAAGAAGACTTCACTTTGCTGCCCCCAGTTCACAAGACAGTTGCACCATCTGCTGCCAACTGAGCTGAAGACATCTGAAATGACGACAGCTCTTCCCAGCAAAGTTAAGGTCATCACAGCATGGCATGCTCATGCTAATGGATCAATCAAAGCAGCTAGACCACCTCAGGCACTTTGCATTTTTAAATAAATGACAGATGCAGTGTTTGCAAGGAGCAGTATTTGAGTACAGAACTTTGACCCAGGTGATGGGCTTCCCTGAGGTACAAGATGTTTCACATGGAATTCACATGGTCATGGGAGGTCCTCGTCTCAGTCCTACAATCTACATCTACTTCAATATTTACTGTCCAGCAAGTTGCCACAATGCCTTCATTAAACAGTCTTTGGTGTCTGTACTTTTAGAAGATGAATTACAACCTGGAGGGGAAATAGTTTTTAATGAGAGCAGTACTAACCATCACTTCCTTGACTGTGCATTGTCCTACAACAGGCAATATATTTGCTGTCCCATCGTCACCACCTACATAGGAACTTAGGATCAGGAGTGGGTCACTCAGCCACTCAGCCATTTCTCACATGCATTTAGATCATTGTTTATTCCTTTCTTAACTCTTCCATCTACCCATGACAGTTCCGTAACCTTTAGTAACTAAAATAACTACACAACTGCATAACTGTCACCAAGTCATCCTTTATTTGTATATGCATAGTGCATAGACTCTGACCTAGCCAGCTCAGAGCCAGTACCAAGAGTGTGGTGATTCTCTGACAGTCCTGTTTATATCTGATGAAGGGCTTATGCCCAAAACGTTGATTCTCTGCTTCTCAGATGATATCTGACTTGCTGTACTTTTCCAGCACCACGCTCTCGACTCTGATCTCCAGCTTCTGCAGTCCTCACTTTCTCCTGTTTATACTTGTCAGCCAGGGCTCTCTGATTGGCTCATTCAGGGACCTCATACTCAATGAAATCCAATCTTGTTCCAATCACTATAATACCTTTACATGTTTTGAGAAAATTTGTAGCTCAAGTTAAGGTTCTGGAAGTAGGTTTGCTCGCTGAGCTGGAAGATTCATTTCCATACGTTTCGTTACCCTACTAGATAATATCTTCAGTGGGCTTCAGGTGAAGCACTGTTGATAAGTCCTGCTTTCTATTTATATGTTTGGGTTTCTTTGGGTTGGTGATGTCATTTCGTGTGGTGATGTCATTTCCTGTTATTTTCTCAGGGGATGGTAAATGGGGTCTAACTTGATGTGTTGGTAATAGAGTTACAGTTGGAATGCCATGCTTCTAGGAATTTGCGTGCATGTCTTTGTTTGGCTTGTCCTAGGATGGATGTGTTGTTCAGGATACATGAACATTAACTAGTTACAAAACGACATGGCCCTCTCTCACTAGTATCCTTACATACAGATAAGGAAGGACACCACTTCAACTGGGACAACACATCCATCCTAGGACAAGCCAAACAAAGACATCTACCACCCCCTGAGAAAAAGGACAGGAAGTGACTTTACCACGGGAAATGACATCACCAACCCAAAGAAGCCAACCATATAAATACAAAGCAGGAATTATCAGCAATGCTTCGCCTGAGGCCTACTGAAGATGATACCGAGTAGGGTGACGAAACGCCTGGAAATGAACCTTCCAGCTCAGTGAACAAACCTACACCCAAACCCTTACATCAATGGTACTGTACAGAAACAGGCTATTTGGTCCAGCTGGACTCTGCCAATGCTTATGTACCACATGAACTTCTTCCCTTCCTACTACATCCAACTTTATTAGCAAAACCTTGGATTCCTTTTCAAAACCTTGTGCTTGTCTAGATTCTCCTTTAATGCTTCTGTCTGTCAGATGTTTTAATGACTCCTTTTGGTATCATGTTCCACATCCTCACTTTTCTTTAGGTACAGGAGGCTCTGCTCAGTCCTTTATTGGATTTATCAGTGACTATCTTACACTAATGATTCATACTTAAGTCTCTCTGCATTTTGAACCATAATACCTGAAGATATGGGTCAATAACAATGGCAAAGCTGTCAGGGCTTACAAGCATTACTTGGCTGAAGTTCGCAGGAACATCAGGAATCCATACATACGCTGTCAAATTGAAAGATCCAGAAACTGTTGTAAGTAATTCTTTGTCGCCCGAGAGAGTGCATTGTTATAGTTTGGCCTGTGCCCCAAGACTGCAATTGACTAGGAGTTGTTGAATTGATGAAAATTAATATTCTCTGTATAAAAACCTATGAAAACATTATATCTTTATGAACAATATGCATCTGGGTGTTTAAAGTGTACTAAGTTTGTGATAATTGCATACTGAAATACAAACGGTGAATATTGGCAGGCTTAGCAGGTCTGGCAGTGCACATGGAGAGAGAAATAGGATTCTAGGCTAGATCTTTACCAAGACCGGTAGCCTCATGCATCCTTTCAAAATGTAGATCAGGACTTGATGCTAGGGTTCCTGACCCCATTTCCAAGCTTTCTGATTTTCAGGAATGCCTCAATCATGTGCAGGCTGAATCAGGTCATGAGCCTATGGCCAGCACTCTTGACCTAGCCAATTGCACTGGGAGATAGGACTGACCTCGTCCTGTGCAATTTTTATGGAGTAGGGACAGTATATTAAAGGATCACAGTTCACACCGTGTCAAGGTGTAACAAACCATATTCTCCTTGGAGAAGCCTTTTGAAGGGTCTCCTCATGCCCCTCCCAATATCTAGGTGTACCACCTAACAACTGCCATGGTCCCTTATGCCAGCGTATGCTTTTCCTCCTATTCCCAAGGCCCATCATGACCCCCGTGCCAAGCTATAGCACTTCCAAGACTATTCACATACTATATAACATATCGAAGTAATGAACCCTACAATGACCATTGAATGATTCAGAAAAAGCCTTTTAAAAAGAGATTTTAAAAAATCACAATATATCACAAAACTCTATTCAGTGCAGCCCCATAAAAGTGCTGAGGTTACCATAAAGGTCCCACCTTCTCAACCTTGCCCCTTGCTTGAGGCGTGGTGACCCTCAGGTTAAACTACCACCAGTCGGAAGTTGAGACGGGCCCCAGTCCTCGAGAGTTGGGGCAGTCTCCTGGTTATGGAGGTGACTGGAGTCTCAGCAGCAATGAAATGCTTCGGCAGAGGTGACGTTTTGGCACCAGTCAGTCAGGGCTGCTTCCTCCTTTGTGTTGCAGCCTCAGGCAATGGTTTGGTGGCTGCGGAGTTTGGCGTCCACTGAGTAATTGAAGAAGCCGTGTATGGAACAAAAAATGTAATTTGTCCTCATTTTGTATGATTATTTTTATATATAGTTTATTAATTAAAGTGGCGGCAGCTTATGGTGACTTAAACACATTTTATTGTATTGTCATAAATAGTGTAACAATAAATTACTATTGCATTATACTAGAATATATTAATGAGTGAACAACCCTCTTGGACTATAGTGACTTAACTTTATCTGTAAACATGCCAATCACCCAGACCTTTTAAAGTTTCAAGAGCTGGAGCCACAAGGTATTTTGAAACTACTTAAGCCTGTATAAACAAACATTAAAAGAAATTGGTAGCAGAGATCAGAACACCAGAACCATCAGATGGAGTCTCTGATGTTTCAAAAGGCAAGTGATTTTCAGGGCTGTCAGCTAAGTCTTTTTACATATTCTTATATGTGTGCCTGACCCCAGACAGTGGAGATTCTCCAGAGCAGTTTTTCCAGTGGTGGTCTTGCAAAGTCATGTATTTTCCAGACTCCTATCACCTAACTCACGGATGAAACCCTGGCACTATATTTTGAGTTGAATAGGCATCTTCCTCGGAACTGCTTCACCTCCGAGGTCAACATCCAGCCCTGTGTTCTGAGTCGAATATAACTTTTCTGCAGAACGCCTTCTTCTGAGGAGTCATGTTTTACTAGAAAGATCAGCTAAGTGTCAATTCTAGGGAGATTTGGGGCGGGTTTTTCTTTGTGAGTTCTCGTGAGTTATCTCACACAGTTTTACACTGCTCATCTTATTATGTATGCGACATGCCTCTATGGCAATGTCTCTCTGTGTCTTACAGCTTGCTAGCAGTGGAAATACTTCTCACTCCCAGCTGTGCATCAAGTCAACCTCTGTCAGTCATGAATAGGCCTTTAGAGTATACATAGAATCATAGAGGTCTACACTATGGAAACAGGCCCTTCAGCCTGACTTGCCCTTGCTGCCTAGTTTTCACAATTAATCTAGTCTCATTTGCCTGCTTTTGGTCCATATCCCTCCATACTTATCTTATCCATGTAGCTGTCCAAATTTTTCTTAAATGATAAAATTGTAGTCATCTCTGTGACAACCTCTGGTGGCAGCCCATTCCAGCCACTCACCATCCTCTGTGTTAAAGAATTGCTCCTCTGACCCTTTTGTAGCTCTCCCATCTCACCTTTAACCTATGACCTCTTGTTTCAGATTGCCCTACCATGATGGAAAGCTGTTGACTATCTATCTTATCTACAGTTCTCATGATTTTATAGACCTCTATAAGTTCACCCCTCGGTCTCTTACGCTCCAGGGGAAAAAAATGTCCCAGCCTATTCAGCCTCTCCTTATAACTCAAACCTTCCAGTTCAGTAAATCTTTTTTACACTCTTTCAAGTTTAATCTATAGTAGGGTGATCAGAACTGCATACAGTACTCCAAATGTGGCCTTAGATTAGAAAAGGTTTCTGAGGGCATGTAAGTGGCAGGGTGATGTTTAATTGTAAATAGAAACTCACTTTACATCATCGTGATAGATTGATTAGAAAATACCTTTAATTCCCACCTGCTTTGGAGGTGTGTCATAATAGGTAGAAAGTGAGGAGTGCAGATGCTGGAGATCCGAGTCAAGAATGTGGTGCTGGAAAAGCACAGCAGGTCAGGCAGCATCTGGGGAGCGGGAGAATCGATGTTTCGGGCATAAGCCCTTCATCAGTGTGTCATAACAGGCTGAAGTAATTAATCCAAAATGTAGCATGATGATGGGGTGATGTTGGTGCATGTTTGATGCCAACCCTCACGGATGGGTGTACAGGTGTTCGCTGCTTGTGGAGCATATCCTGAGATGTTGGGGACTGATAGAGGCCTGAAGGAGCAAACTGTGATATTGGCAGGTACCAACTGTATTTCTTAGATCAGGAGGAGCTGTCACAATCTACTCTCTCACTCTCTCTCTCTTGCTCACATGGGAGAACAAGAAATTGCATATACATGAAGTAGGATTAGGTCCTAATGGGACATAACTGCATTAAAATAAACTGTCATTGCCCAATCATGAGATTCGTATCCTGTCATTCAAACTTTGGGTGTGAAATCAGACTTCTATTTTTTACAAACTCAAGGATTTCATTTTACGAATCTCACCATATTTCCCAACTGACTTGCCATTGCCCAGTCACCTGGGGAACTCGGAAAGTTCAGCCCATTAACTCTGACCCTTTTCCCACAGATGCTGTCAGACGTGCTCAGTATTTGCAGACCTTCCTGTTTTTATTTTAAATCTTTGGGATCTGCAGTATTTTGTTTTTTTTTCTAATTATTTAATTGAAGCCTCTGTTAGCAGGTAACAATACTGTGTTTAATAGCACTGATAGTTTAGAGGAGTGCTGAAAGACAGCTGCATTTGCAGAAATGTCAGGTTTTGGATGAGACTAAGACTTACCGTTGTGTCTATCCAATTGGGAATAAAATATATCCTTTAGCAATTCAACGAAAAGCAAGTGAGTCACCCTACTGCCTGGCCAACATTGCTTCTTCCTTCCACTAACAGCATCAAAACCAAATTGTGTTGCCATTAATTAATTTCTTGGGGCCCTGTTATATTCAAATGTTGTTTCAGCTGTAAGTCAGTTGGTAGCACTCTTGTCTCTGAGTCATAGGTTCTCTGTTCAAATTTAGCCTAGTGCTTGAACACAAAAAATCATGGTTGATACTCCAGTCCAGTATTTGAGAGGCTGCTGCACTGTTAAAAATGCTTCCTTTGGTATGAGACGATAAATTAAGATTTCACCTGCCTGTACAGATGGATGGAAGAAGTCTTAGAACATAGAACATAGAACTGTACAGCACAGAACAGGCCCTTCAGCCCATGATGTTGTGCCGACCACTGATCCTCATTAATGCACCCTCAAATTTCTGTGACCATATGCATGTCCAGTAGTGTTTTAAATGTCCCCAATGACCTTGCTTCCACAACTGCTGCTGACAACGCATTCCATGCTCTCACAGCTCTCTGTGTAAAGAACCCACCTCTGACATCCCCTCTATACTTTCCTCCAACCAGCTTAAAACTATGACCCCTCGTGTTAGTCATTTCTGCCCTGGGAAATAGTCTCTGGCTATCGACTCTATCTATGCCTCTCATTATCTTGTATATCTCAATTATGTCCCCTCTCTTCCTTCTTTTTCCAATGAAAAAAGTCCGAGCTCAGTCAACCTCTCTTCGTAAGATAAGCCCTCCAATCCAGGCAGCATCCTGGTAAACCACCTCTGAACCGTCTCCAAAGCATCCACATCTTTCCTATAATAGGGCGACCAGAACTGGATGCAGTAGTCCAAGTGCGGTCTAACCAAAGTTTTATAGAGCTGCAACAAGATCTCATGACTCTAAAACTCAATCCCCCTGTTAATGAAAGCCAAAACACCATATGCTTTCTTAACAACCCTGTCCACTTAGGTGGCCATTTTAAGGGATCTATATACCTGCACACCAAGATCCCTCTGTTCCTCCACACTGCCAAGAATCCTATCCTTAATCCTGTACTCAGCTTTCAAATTCGACCTTCCAAAATGCATCATCTCGCATTTATCCAGGTTGAACTCCATCTGCCACCTCTCAGCCCATCTCTGCATCCTGTCAATGTCCCGCTGCATCCTACAACAGCCCTCTATACTGTCAACGACACCTCCAACCTTTGTGTCATCTGCAAACTTGCTGACCCATCCTTCAATCCCCTCATCCATGTCATTAATAAAAATTACAAACAGTAGATGATACCACGTCTTGCCTGTCTTCTAGCATTAATTCAGCTCAGTTACAGAACATAGAACTTAGAACATTACAACTCAGTACAGGCCCTTCAGCCCTCGATGTTGCACTGACCTGTGAAACCAATCTGAAGCCCATCTAACCTACACTATTCCATTCTCGTCCAGATACCTATCCAATGACCATTTAAATGCCTTTAAAATTGGCGAGTCTGTTGCAGGCTGTGCATTCCATGCCCCTCCTACTCTCTGAGTAAAGAAACTACCTTTGACATCTGTCCTCTCAATTTAAAGCTATGTCCCCTTGTGCTAGCCATCGCCATCTGAGGAAAAAGGCTCTCACTGTCCAGCCTATCTAATCCTCTGATTGTCTTACATGTCTCAATTAAGTCACCTCTCAACCTTCTTCTCTCTAATGAAAACAGCTTCAAGTCCCTCAGCCTTTCCTCATAAGACCTTCCCTCCACACCAGGTAACATCCCAGTAAATCTCCTCTGAACCCTTTCCACATCCTTCCTATAAGGCAGTGACCAGAACTGTATGCAATACTCCAAGTTCAGCCGCACCAGAGTTTTGTACAGCTGCAGCATGACCTCATGGCTCCGAAACTCAATCCCTCTACTAAGCTAAAACACCGTATGCCTTCTTAACAACCCTATCAACCTGGGTGGCAACTTTCAAGGTTTGATGGACCTGGACACCAAGATCCCTCTGCTCATCTTACCAAGAATCTTACCATTAGCCCAGTACTCTGAGTTCCTGTTATTCCTTCCAAAGTGAATCACCTCATACTTTTCAGCATTAAACTCCATTTTCTACCTCTCAGCCCAGCTCTGCAGCTTATTTATGTCCCTCTGTAACCTACAACATCCTTTGTCACTATCCACAACTCTACCAACCTTAGTGTCATCTGCAAATTTACGATCCCATCCTTCTATGCCCTCATCTAGGTCATTTATAAAAATGAAAAACACAGATCCTTGTGGCACATCACTAGTAACTGACATCCAGGATGAACATTTCCCATCAACCACCACCCTCTATCTTCTTTCAGCTAATTTCTCCAAACCACTATATCACCCTCAATCCCATGCCTCCATATTTTGTGCAATAAGCTACTGTGGGGAACCTTACCAAATACCTTGCTGAAATCCACATACACCACATCAACCGCTTTACCCTCATCCACCTGTTTGGTCCCCTTCTCAAAGAACGTATTCCTGGTGACCTGACCAACGCTTATCTCTCAATCAATATCAGAAAACCATGTTATTTTGTCATTTTATTTAAAGGAGACACAATTATGTCCTTTGATTAGTTAGCATGGAAATACGAGCTATGTAACAGGGACCTCTTTCGTTTTTTTTCAAATTAGGGATTTTATTCAAAAAAAGACTACACTGTTGACTGATCCTTACAAATCCAATATAGAGAGGAGGGTGCTCAGTGCTAAGAGTACAGTTTCTGTCAGCACTTTATATCATCAATTGGGGGATCCCGCTTCAGATGAGTTTGATCTACTTTGCGGGGTGTGGGAGAGAGCGCTAGGTGTTGAGGTCTCCTCAGAGGCATGGGAAGATATTTGGGAAAATGCAAGAAAGATATCAATTTGCAATAGGACCCATGCTTTATAGTTGAAGGTTCTACACAGGGTCCACTTGGCTCTGGACCATTTGTCAAAATTTAAACCAGGGGTATCTTCAACATGTCCCAAGTGCAAGGTCTTTTCGGGCACTCTTATCCATTGTCTCTAGTCCTGTGGTAGGCTTCAAACATACTGGAGTGCTGTGGTGGGTGCAATGGAGAGGATTTTAGGTGTAAGGGTGGAGAAGGACCTGATCTCTCTTCTTCTGGGCCTGCCCAGTGTGTTCCCTGCAGATGCGCATAAGAAAAAACTTTCTGTTCAAGAAAGAGTATCTTGCTAGGTTGGGTTTCTGAAACTACCCCCCACCCCCTCCACCTCGGGCCTGTTGGGTTAGCAGGTGATTGTTCTGGAGCATATCCCCTTGGATTTTCTCACAAGTATGGTACACCACAAAACTGAGAATTTTTATAAGACATGGCAGCACTTTTTGAAATACCTGGACAAAATTTTATCTGCCACACTAGTAAGGGCTTTTATGTAACCATAACGATGGTGTTTTACAAGTCCAATATCCAGGGAGGAGGACCTGTGAACGTATGAGTGTCTTGTTTGGCTGAGTTGAGTTATTACTATCTATTAGTTTATTGTCGGTTATTATTTATTTAATTAAATAGTTAGTTGGGGATTGTTAAAATTATATATTTTTATATATATATTTATACATTTGTACATGAGGGCAGGTTGGGTTTTTTGTGTTCTTTCTTTGTATTGTTTTGAATTGTATTGTTTTGTATTTGTTGGAATATTTTTAAAAATCTATTTTTTCAATAAAGTATATATTTTAAGAAAAGTGCTTTGAGATAGCTGGAGATCTTTTCCTTTATCTTTTTTAAATTGACTGTCATATTGACTTGCATATTAATAGTGACTGCACTTTGAAAGTAATTAACTATATGTGAAGCCCTTTGGGAGATGGGCTGCCATTTCTGACAAAAATGCTCAGTTTAGCAGTGTAACATACTTTTCAGGAGAAGGAATAGCTTTTAGAAGACCATTGCTGGATACGTTGGAATGTTAAAATAATGATTTATTATTATTACTCCTACAATGAGCAAAAAACTCACTGAACCCATTGTATGACTCCCAATTTACACCTCACCTAAAATAGCTGTCTCTTCTGCTCCTGGTGTAAAACTGTAATTCTAACTGGGATATCGTACAAAGAAACCGCTCCATTATTGTGAGGGGCCACTTAGATGGCAGACACAGTGCAGTTATGGAAGTAGATTAAATTAACTTCAGTTCCCTCAGGACTGTACTCAAAAAGCTGAGGGTATATTAATGATTCTGAGTATTGGCACAGCTTGCCTACCTGGGATTGAGAACATCTCAGCAAAGGGAAAGGAAAATAATTTCAACTCATTGGTTGTTTATAATGAGATAATATTGTGAAGTTAATGAGCTTTGCTCTCTCTTGTTTCTTTCTGTATTGCTTCTCCCTTATCCTTGATCTCTAATACAAGCCATGATTTCATTGGGGAGTTCACCACAAGTTACAGAGAACTGTCCCGCGGTCAAAGTCAGTTCAATGTCTATGAGGTGAGTACAGTCTGTGTCTTAAATAGAACTATGTACCCGTTGTGTGTACCATGTAAAGCTTGATACTGTTATGTTTGTAATCCATAAACCTATTTGTTCAGGTGATGTGGCTGTTTGCATGGAGTTATTTATGGTGTTATGTGTAACTGTATGTGAAATGGCACTATGCTTATATCGAAGAGTCATTGCCCCTTTTTGCCACATCCAAAACAAAAGAAAGGGAGGGTGAGGTAAAAGTATCAGTTAGAATCATGGCTTAAATTCTTATACTTTCTATGCTACTGATGAAAATTCAAATGACTGGAATTGAATTTTGCAGTTATAATAATGATGAAATTGGCATAATTTGCTGAAATTACCATTAGGAAATGTATAGAAGCTTCTGACATTCATCAGGTTCATTTCATTGTGTAACTCCAGAAGTTGCTCCAGAATGATCCCCTGCTCCTTCACAAAGTGTGCTGTTCTAGTTGTTGCAAATGGAAATATTTTGAATTCACTGGAACTGATATGCACAGATACAATGGACAGAATAGTCTCCTAGTGTGCTATAGCATTTTTTAGTTCCATTAAAAAAGAGTTGGTCTAAGATGACTACTTCGTCAGTCCTTTATGGTCCTGAACCTAGGATGGACCTCAAAATAAGCAGTGAGCACAACTGAAGTTTTAAAAAGGTCAAGTGAAAGATCAACCTAGAAAGCTAACTAAAACTGACTACTAGTTTCAAAGCAAAAACTACAACTCTAAAACAACACAAATATAGATCTATGACACGCAAAATTAAGCAGTTACAATGACAGTATTATTGAATTACATGTTTAATTTAAACTACACATATGTACAGTATATTGCAAATAATGAGTCTAAATATACATAAAGGTATAGAAGACTTTATTCAGAAAGGTCACTCGACCTGAAACGTTAACTCTGATTTCTCTCCAGACCTGCTGAAAATACTAGATTTATGATGAGCCAACCCCCATTGCAATCTCAAGTGCTGCATGCTTATTTGCAAAGATATAGATGTGGTAATATATCTGAAAAAAACATTAAAATGCTTGCCTTAAGTGCAGCTGGAAAGTAATATAGAAGTGCCTCATTGTTTTAATAGACGTACTAACATAAAACTCAAAATTTTATTTTAATACATTTTCCACATTAATATCTGTACCATTTAAACCACGTCAGAAAATCATGGATTTAAGCACCAATCCAGAGACTTATGTATATAACCTTGGCTCTCTCTTCAGTGACTGATGTTGCACTGTTAGAGACATCCCCTCTTGTCAACCCTATAGTCCACCAAATATCTGTCTTTCACTGTTCTCTTTCTTATCTCAATGGCCTTTATGTTCTAACATGTGTTTTAGCAGATCATCAAGATCCATGAAGCTAACTTCCATATATACCGATGACACCACGTTCTATCTGTCCCTTCTAATAACTCCTCTCAATGCTTCAATGAGTAATAAATTCCTCCGATTAAATATCAGGTTACAAAATCATTGTGAAAACAACAAATGCTGGAGATCAGAGCAGTTCAGACAGCATCTATGGACAGAGAACAAGTAATGTTTTGAGTCGGCATGAATCTGCATCAGAGCTCTGATTAAAAGTCATCTAGACTTGAAACGTTAGCTTGCTCTCTCTCCATGGATGCTGCCTGACCCACTGTGATCTCCAGCATTTGCTGTTTATAGTACAGACTCCAGCACCTGCAATAATTTGCTCTGACAAAATCATTGTGTTCGACCTCTCATGACTGCTTTGACTGCTGTCCCTTAACCATCCTCTCAGGTCAAGGTCAAACTCTTCAATGCCATGTTGGCCTGTTTAATTTTTGCTGAACCGACATCCTCTTGTCTTCTCAATTACAAATACCACCTGCTTCCATTTCTGTGACACAACTGCTTTGGTCTATCTGCTGTTGAAACTCTTACCTTTGTTACCTCCAGGCTCGACTGTTCCAAGACCACGCTCCAGCCTTTATTAATTGCAGCTTGTCCAAAACTCTACTGCCTGTAACTTTCTCCACACCACTTATGACCCCGTCTCCACTAATCTATATTACTTCATAATCCCCACCTCTTGCAAACCCCACGCAACACAGAATTTAAAATTCTCATTCTTAGCGATTAATGCCTTGTAAGACCCTGAACCTCAACATCTCTGTAGCCTATTATAACTCCCCTCCTCTCTGTACTCACTTGTTCCATTGACTCAGAAGCCTTGTATATTCTCCGCTCTCTTCAACCCACATTGACAGCTGCACTTTTAACATCCCAGATCCTTTACTCTGGAATTATCTCCCTAAACTACTCTCCAGCTTGCTCCTCCTTTCAAACCCTCTTTAGACCTTATCACTTTAACCATGCTTTTGGTCACACTGCCCAGTCTTTCCTTTGACTTGACAGTTTTATTTTCTTTTATGGTTGTGTGAGATTCCTTGGGGCATTTTCCTACTTTAACATTCCAATTAAAATATAGATTGAGATAGTGCTTTCTGCTGTTGGCAGCAATCAATGTCTGAAACAAATTGGCTCTTCTCTGGGAGGATAATGACAGCCCTTTAAAAGGACCATAAAGTTCAAGAGGCTAATGTGGCTGACTACTTAATAGTTATAATGGCATTTTATGAATAATACAGGAAGCAAATACCTATATAAATATATTAAAACCCATTACTCTCACAGCATGAATTGTTAAGCTTTCAATAAGTTGCAGTACAGCTTCCCTAAGTGCAGTGTTAAGATGTCAGAGGGGAAGGAGGGAGAAAAAAGCTGGACTTGATTGTGGTAACTTGTTTTTAGAACTGCTTATGGTATGTGTTGGATTGAGGTAAGAGAGTGTGTATTAGTTTTGGGCTGGCAGTTTTCTTTTCTCCATGGTTTGAATGTGGGCAAGAAGATTTCCGCAAAGTGTCCGACCGTTCCCACATTTACCAGGTCAGTGTCATCATTTAAAACCAAGAACTGCGGATGCTGGAGATGTTCTGACAAAGGTTCACTGGACTCAAAACATTAACTCTCTTTCTATCTCCACAGATACTGCCAGACACCGGCTGAGTCTCTCCAGCAATTTCTGTTTTTGCTTCTTTCAGAGTAATAATGAATGATGAATGATTTTACTGGTCATGGATATGTTACAGAGAAAAAAAATACAGTGAAAAGCTTCTACTGTTGCCATGCACTATTTTGAGTAGTCTAAGAATTTTTTTTTAAAAGATTTTAAATGTAGCATTAAGAGAGTCCATGACCTTTCCCCACTGCTTTGGCACCGCCAACACCAGACCTACCCAACGTCGAAGTCGCTACTCCTCAGAAGCCAATTTTCGCTGCTGGACCTACCTCGCCAATGTCGCCTCTACTGATGTAGCAGCCGATGCCGGGTAATGTGCCCGCCCCTCCGCCAACTACCTCCTTGCCGCCATTTACCAGAGTCCTGCTCTGCCCTCATCGCCAATGTCTGCCAGAGTCCTACAGAGGCAGCACTGTAATGTGGGGTGTTATAAAATTATCCCAGGGTCAATTTTATTGGGCCAGATCAGCCGAAATGGGTTAGTGACATAAAAACTGCAGATGCTGAAATCCAAAGTGGACAAGCGGGAGACTGGAAGAACACAGCAAGTCAGGCAGAATTACACATGAAAACATTGACTTCTCCACCTCCTGATGCTGCCTGGCTTGCTGGGTTTCTCCAGCCTCCTGCTTGTCAGCCTGAATGGGTAACAGCTGCACTGCTCTCCCCTTGCAATTTTCATCTTACTGGAAGACCAAATGATCAAACAGCAGAAGTTCACCAAGGTCAGTATGTGGAAGGTATGGCTTGGCAACCCACCCGCCATCGCTGCTTATGGGCTTGAAGTGAAAGAACTTCCCTCTCTTCCTCCTCGCCTCCAAAAGAAAAAAAGGACAGATAGAGAGAAAGAGAGAGAGAGGGAGAGAGAGAGGCTTTACCAGCTGACCAAAAATGACTGCCCTGTCAACAGCCAGACATTCCAAGCTGCTTTATTTTTCCTGTCTTCCAGGAACTCCCTTTATTTACCATGGACAAAGCTTCTTGTGGTTTCAGAGGCTTTTGCCCGAAACATTGATTTTCCTGCTCCTCTGATGCTGCCTGACCTGCTGTGCTTTTCCAGCACCACCCTAATATAGACTCTGATCTCCAGCATCTGCAGTCCTCACTTTTGCCTTCTTGCAGTTTCAGCTGCGCGATTAATGGGGATGATCTTTTGCAAACAAAAGTCCTGCAATGTTTGCAAATAAAATAATAATTGTTGGTTCCATTAGTAGCAATAGTTATTTAATACTTACCTCTCCACAAGTGCCCTGAATGACTTAGTTCACTGGCTGATGAAATGCAATCCACATTAAACAATTCCATGAATGTTTTCTATTTGTTCATGGGATATGGCTGCTGCTGGCTAGACCAGAAGCTTTTACTCACTGCTAGTCACCCTGCAAAAGGTGAGGGTTGTCTTCTTGAGATACTACAGTCCTTGTGGTGTATGGACAACCACAATAAAAGGAGTTCCAGGAATTTTACACAGCAACAGTGATGGGACTACAGTATAGATCCAAATCAAGATGATATTGGTGTTCTCTGCATCTCCTGCACATATCCTGTCAGGCAGTAGATGTTGTCAGTTTGGAAGATACTGTCAAAGGAAGCTTTGTGAATTGCTGGAGTGCATCTTACAGATGGCACATACTGCTGCCACTGTGTGTCAATAGTGAAAGGAGTGAATGTTTAAGATGGTGATTGGGTGCTTTGCCCCAAATGGTGTCAAGCTTCTTGAGTGTTGTTGGAGTTGCACCCATTCAGACAAGTGGGAATATTCCATCGCACTTCAGACATGTGCTTTGTAGATGGTGAATGGGCATTGAAGAGATAGCAGCTGAGTTAGTCACCACAGAATTCCCTAATCTCTGACTTGCTATTGTAGCTGCAGTATTTATATAGCTGGTCCAGTGCAATGATAACCCCAGTATGTTGATAGTGAGGGATTCGCTTCCTGAGATCCAACAACACTAGGGTATCCAAATAAACTGCTGACCAGGTGTACTTCCTCAATAGGAAGTAGATGGAGTCCTTTAGCCCTTAAACCATTCCCAGTTCCTGCTGCTGGATAAAAGGTGCAGCAGGGCAAGACATCTTAGCGAGGTGAGAAACAGAATTAATTTTCATGCCTAATGTTTTTGTATTTCTTTGGATGGAGTCTGGGCCTCATTGGCCACACCAGCATTTATTGCCCATCTCTAATTGCCCAGAGAGCAGTTAATAGTCCATAAGACTGTAAGACATAGGAGCAGAAATTAGGACATTTGGCCCATCAAGTCTCCTCTTACCATTCAATCATGGGTTACAGGTCTTTCAACCCCATTTTCCTGCTTTCTCCTCGTAACCTTTGATCCTGTTGTAAGTATACTCAATGACATGGTTCCCCCCAGCCTTCTGTGGCAGTGAATTTCACAGATTCACCACTCTCTGGCTAAAAGGTCTTCTCTTTGCTCTGGTCCTTGTCTCTCCTGTCAATGGAAACATCTTCCCAACGTCCAATCTGTCCATGCCATTTAATATTCTGTACATTTCAATCAGATCCCCCCTACTCCTTCTAAACTCTATTGAGTATAGTCACAGAGTTCTCAAATATTCCTCATATGATAAGCCTTTCATCCCTGGGATCATTCTTGTGAACCTCCTGTAAACCCGCTCCAGGGTCAATACGTCTTTCCTAAGGTATGGAGGACACAATTGCTAACAATACTTTAATTGTGGTCTGTCCAGAGCCTTAAGCCTCAAAAGTACATTCCTGCTTTTATGTTCTAGTCCTCTTGAGATGAAAGACATTGTATTTACCTTCCTAACTACTGATTCAACCTGCAAGTTTACCTTAAGAGAAACATGGAATTGGACTCCCATATCCCTTTGCACTTCAGATTTCTGAATTTTCTCCCTCTTTAGAAAATCGTCCATGCATCTATTCTTCCCATGAAAGTGCATGACCTTACACTTTCCCACATTGTATTTCATCTGACACTTCTTTGCCCACTCTTCTAACCTGTCTAAACCTTTTTGCAGCTTCCCCACCTCCTCAATACTACCTGCCCCCCACCTACCTTTGTAATATTTGCAAACCTAACCAGAACGTCTTCAGTTCCTTCACCCAGATCATTAATTTAAAGTGAAAAGTTGTGATCCCAACACTGAGTCTTGTGGAACACCACTAGTCACTGGTTTCCATCCTGAGAAGGACCACTCTCTGCCTTCTATCAAACAGCCAATCTTCTATCCATGCTAGTACCTGGCCTCTAATACCATGGACCCTTATCTTACTCAGCAGCCTCCTGAGAAAGATAAGGCAGCTTATTAAAGGCCTTCTGGAAATCCAGGTAGATGACATCCATTGGCTGTCCTTGGTCTAACCTGCTTGTTACTTCCTCAAAGAATTCTAACAGATTTGTCAGGCATGACCTCTCCTTGATGAAACCATGCTGACTATGCCCTATTTTACCATGCACTTCCAAGTATTCAGAAATCTCATCCTTCACAAAGGACTCCAAAGTCTTACCAATGACTGATGTCAGGCTAATCAGCCTACAATTTTCCCATCTTTTACCATGTGCCCAGGTTTCACCTCTTGAGAATCTGGAAGGAACAAGTCACCAAAGTAACATTGTGGTGAGTGAGGGAACAAGAAACTAAATAAGTGCAAGCCTGCACTATCTGGAGCTTATAAATCAGATGAGGGAACGGGATGATAGAAAAATTGGAGATAAAAGGAGGATTGTGCCTGAGGATCTTGTATTCTACAATGCTTTCACAAGTACTGCAGGCCTCTGCCTCAGAAGGAAGCTTACCAATACTGACTCCTACAGGCTTCTCTAACGGGTTAGGATATATAGGGCCACCTCTGGTTAACTCCTCTGCTGGTGAACTATCTTGTCCTGCAGGAGAGAGGGAAGTGTGTCAGTTAGCTTTGTGCAGTCAGTTTGACTGTCATGGTTGAATAGCTGGTTGTATGCACAGCTGTCAAGTGTGAATATTGGATATCCAGCCTGTTTGACTGAAGTTGTTGCTCAGTAAGTGAGTAAAGGTGGACTGGCCAATGAGGTAGCTGATGGGATATAGCGTTTGAAGGTGTTTTTACTGATGGTCACAGCACATGACGTCACTGAGTTTGACCTCCATGCTATATGCTACCTTTGACTGTGAGTCCTGCTCCTGCCCAATAAGTTAGGGACATTTTGTTTCCTTTCCCTGATTGAGGCACAGTGCACCTCTGCTTTAAGAGTATGGACTTTGCTGCTACAACTCAGTGGCCCCCACTGACCCATCCAACTAATGAACAACACCTTGTGCTGATTGCACACATGAGCAGGCATCACAATGTTGCCATGCCACTGCATTACAGTCACCAGACAGATGCAATCAGCATATTCTCTTCAGGAGCTGTCCAGTTAATCCCCTGTAGGCTTTGCAAGTCCCCATTAGGAACTGGGTGATGTAGTGAGTTGACAACAGCCTCTTCATGTCTTCAGCCTATACTGACAAGATACAAACATCCTACCACAGATGATTTCGAGGATCTAAAGTGAAGTGAATCATAGAAACATGGAATAGCTACAGCGCAGAAGAAGGCCATTTGACCTGTCAAGCCTATGCCAGCTACCTATAAAAGCAATGTAGCTAGTCCTTCTCCTCTGCCACTTTCCCATTGCTCCTCAGGCAATTATGCAATTCCCTTTTGAAAGCCTCAATTGAATCTACCTTCAGTTCCCATTCCGACAGTACATTCCAGATCATGACCACTTGCTGCAGAAAGAACAAAATCATCACATTGCCTTGGTTCATTTTAAATCCGTGTCTTCCTGATCTTTTCAGCGGTGGGAACAGTTCCTTCCTATCTAGATCCCTCATGGTTTTGAGCAACGCTATCAAAGAAGCATCTAAAGCTTTTCTTAAAAAGATGTTTTCTCACAGGATTTGAACCTGGGCATCTCATACTCAAAGTGAGAATCACAATTAGCTTGGGGGACAGCAATATAATTCCAATTGCGAGTGAGGCTACATCTCATAGTTGACTATAAGTTGGCATTAATTGGCTCTAAAATGGTGATTTATTGAGAGGTCAGTAGATGTAAGAAATGGAAACATTCACACTTGTATAAAAGGATATGTGATTTTAAAAGCAAAGTCGCAATCATCAATCCGTGGTAAAATAGTCAGTTAGACTAAAGAGAATCCATTGGTTGTTGACTCCACTCAACTCCACTTTTTTGGGTACCTGTGCTGTTTTGTTAAATCCCAACAGCTCAGCAAGAATACATAATCTTGAAGTCCATACTCAAATGACAGTAGATTTGATTAACCACATTTAAACCTTCAAATTACTGAATACTTATGAGCCAGCACTAACACCCAGCACTACAGATTTCTCAAAAGCATCTGATTGAAAGCTTATGTTTAATTGCTGTCCATTTTAAGAAAGATGATATTTGGAAAGCTCTGAAGCAGAAATAGATGTAGGATGAAAGGATTCTCTGATTCACCTATTGATTGTTCTTCAGATTGATGTCTTGTTCACTTACCAGCTGTTAGCTGAGCATTGCTGAGAGGACTATAATCTAATATATAAGAATTAAACTGATTTAATATTTAAAACAAAACATTGATCCCACAGAGCAGAGATTCATTGTTCCTGGGACAAACTGTTTTGTATCCTGTAGGATAGGGAACGTTCATGCTAAAGGAGATGTCAATGATCTTATGCAGTAACCATGATGAGTGCCATGATGTGAATGTTCCAGTGTTGGACTGGGTGGACAAAGTCAGAAGTCACAGGATACCAGTTTATAGTCCAACAGGTTTATTTGAAATCACAAGCTTTCACTGTTACTTCACCTAATGAAAGAGCAGTGCTCCGAAAGCTTGTGATTTCAAGAGAAAACTGTTGGATTATATCCTGGTGTTGTGTAACTTCTCATTTTATGATGAGTAGGTTCTTAGAGGAGTCACTGGTCAAGAATAGATGGCAATACACATTATACTTTGTTCATTCACAAGAAATGAACTGACCAGCTCACCATTTATTGTCCTGAGGAAATGGTGTTGAGCTGCTTCTTGAACAGCTGCAATCCATTGGGAATCCATCCACCAAAATGTCAATAAGGAGGATTTTGATCCAGCAACTTTGAAGAAACAACAATATCTTTCCTAATGGGATGATGTGTGGCTTAGAGCGAAATGTTCAGCTGATGGTTTATCCTCATAGATGGTAGAGTTTGGAAGGTCCTGTTAAAGAACCTTTGAGTTGTTGCAGTGCATCATGTAAATGGTACACACTCTCACTATTACGCGTCTGGAGTCAAGGCAGTGAATGTTGAGTGAAAATAGTTGGGAAATCACATGCTGTAGGCCACAATTTTATTGCCAGTGATCTAAGCACAGCTTCTTCATGGAAGTCTCTGATCCCCAAAGCTAATCCTTATTGTAGGTTTGGCATTAATTTACGCAGCATGATCTTGTAATGCTTTAATCACATGTAACATTCTAATTTTTAAGAAACTAGGAATATTTTCCAGCAGATGTGTCATCACACCCATATCCTTACTGATGTCATCTGTGCATAAATACTTTTATTGTCTCTGTAGGTTTTAAATCCAAAGAAAAGAGGGAAAAAGAAGAAGTACATCAATTCTGGAACAGTGAGTACCATCCCAACTGAGTTAATAAAGGCAGAATGAGGTGCAACAGTTCATTAGTGAAACTCCTTAAAACCGAGATAGAAATGTACAAAAGGTAACCCTCCTTATCCTGCTCACCGTCTCTACAGCTTCTCTGTCTACCAGCATGATGTCACCTCGATCTATCACTCCTCTTCTGTATATCAGCCCTTGGGCAATATCATTCATAGACCTGGACTTAACATATGTGTGTTAATGACATCCAGTTTGATCCTTTTTAAGCTTACCTACACTTGGATGTGCTGGAAGGTCTTCAGTATTTGGGGGATTCAAGACACCACTCTTGGCTGCTAGAAGAAGCTGTGTACCCTTGAAATCAATTCCAGCCCCCTCCCCACACTGTGTATCAGGCTGAAGCAAACTAATCACAGTCTCAGAATGGTATTCAAATCTCACCTGAGCTTCTGATCACATAACCTTTCCATGACAAAAGACCAATTGCTTTCACATCTGCAAGGTTGTTCACCTCCAAACTTACCAGTTTGACTGCTGGTGAAAGTCTTACCCATACCTTTGTGTAACTATACCAATGTTTCTCTGGTCAATCTCCTTCCAAAACATAGCTAATTGCACCTTATCTTGCAGTGTGTCGCATGGTATTTTAGTTTCTGGTGTCAAGTCTTAAATTTAAAATATCCTCCTCATGCTTAAGTAATTTCATGACCTTGATCCTCTCATGTTTATCAACATGATCCCAACCAGTCCTACAACTCTCGTGAGGGGAAGCATCATTGAGGCTTCCTGGAGGGTCAGAGTGAGAAAAGGTAATTCAAGTAGCAGGATGCTAGTGTGGGGAGAAATACTAATTTGAACCAGCTGGGTCAAGTGATGGGCCCAGGTTTCCATGGTTTACATTCTATGTGATTCAGTGGCATATATGTAATATATAGATGTACATTATTAAGCTACAGGCATAACCAACATTTTGCTGCTTATGTAAACCCATCAGTTGTAGCACAGAGCATTTAGAAATTACTGAAAGCTGAGCATTTGTTTTCTGAGAGCATGGTGGACCCCACTTCAAAATATGTTAACTTTTGACACATTGTTTGTTGCATTTTTGAATCCGTTGCAGTTCTATCATTCAAGTCCCTAATAATTTCTGTCAAAAGGCATACGGGTATTTGAAATATAAGAGTTATCCCAGAAGCTCCTATACTACTTTATAATCAAGAATAGAGGAAGACATGCCAGGAGCATCAATAGGCATATCTGAAACTGAAGTGTCAATCCGGTGATGCTATAACACAGGGCTGTTTGCATGCCAAACAGCAGAAGCAGCATGCAATGGAGCTAACCAATTCCACAACCAACAGACCAGATCCAAGCTTTCCAAGTCCTCTCACATCCAGTCACATCTGGAGAATTAAACAACTAACATGAGCTCCACAAATATCTCCAACCTCAGTAACGAGGGAGCCCCGGCACAACAGTACAAAAGGCAAGGCTTAAACATTCTCATTTTCCTTCAGCTAGGAGGGCAAAGTGGTGATCCATTCTGTGAAACTGGAGTCTTAGTAAATGCAAGTTTTCAATGAATTTGATTCGTCACAGTGATATCAAGAAACAGCTGAAGACAGTGGATACAGCAACAATATTGAAGACTTATATTTCTGTAGTAGTTGCCATGCCCCATCCAAGCTGTTCCAGTACATCTATAACACTGACATCTACCTGACAATGTGAAAAATTACCCAGATATATTCTGTGCTCAAAACTAAGCACAAATCCAACCCCATCAGTCGACTCTTGAGTATCAATAAAGTGATGGAAGGGGTTGTCAATCATTCTTTCAAGCAGCACTTACAAAAGAATGACCTGCTCACTGACACTCAGTTTGGGTTCTGCTAGGGCCAAACTCTAAAGGGGAGGGGAGAGTCACTGCCCTTCATATCAAGATGGTATTAAACCAGCATGGCAACAAAAAGCTCTAGTAAAGCTGGAGCCAGTGAGAATTGTGAGGAAAATTCCCCATTAATTGAAGCCATGCCTCGCACAAAGAAAGAGGATTTTGGTTGTTCATCTTAGCCCCAGGACATTACTGCATTAGTCCTTCAGGGTAGTATTCTAGGCCCAACCATCTTCAGCTGCTTCACCTATGACTTTCATTCCATTATAAAGTTAGTTATGGTCTAATGATGTTATGGGAATATTTGCTGATGATTGAACAATGTTCATCACAATTCACAACTTCTCAGATACTGAAGCAATCCATGTTCAAATGCAGCAAGACCTGAACAATATCCAGGCTTGGGCTGAGAAGTAGCAAGTAATGTCAGTGCTATACAAGTGCCAGGGAATGACCATCTCCAATGTGTTATAACACTCACTCAGGATAATTCGCTTTAGAGTATCTATTGGAAGATTGCATTTGCTGTAAAGCAGTTATGAAATAAAGTACATTGGATATTTTTAACTTGTAATTCCAAAATATAATTTTTAAAAAGAGGATTGTTAACTGAAAATAGGTATCTCTCCATTGAATGTCTGAGGGGTGGGCAGAGGTGGGGGGGAGAGAGAGAGAGAGACAGAGACAGAGACAGACAGACAGACAGACAGACCAGTAGAAGTCTTATTAAAAACACATGGGAACTTCAACCAACAGTCCTGGAAAGTGGGAGAAGACAGTAGTCAAAACCAAACTCGACCATAATCTATTTGACCACAAAGATAACAAGAGGCCATCACCCCTCTTCCCCTCAAAAAGGAAGCAAGACAACAAGATGACTCTCTTTCCCCATGATGTGGAGGTGCTGGTGTTGGACTGGGGTGCACAAAGTCAAAATCACACAACACCAGGTTATAGTCCAACAGGTTGGTTTGGAAGCAGTTTCTCCATGAATGCTGAAATTCAATCATGGTCAAAAAGAATCAGAACTACAGAATCTCAACCAATCTGCAAAACTAAGGATTGTGAAACAGACCATTCAACAATCAAAGTCAATGCTACCTCTACTGCAATAGCTATAACCATCTGCTCTTTGTGAACAACTGGCAGACTAATCTTTAGTTTATTTCCTTTTGTGTTTTTCGACTCACGGCTTATTTCTAATGTTACACTGGAAATAATCCACTGGAAATCAAGGCCTGCTTTTTCTGGAGTCATCAAGAGTTGAAGATATCTAAAAGTTTGCAGAATGCCCCAAATTACCTGTCCTTCATACTTAGTTTGACACAAAGAATGTGTCAGGTTTCTGCACTTATATTATTCATATGAATAAACAATCTATGAACTGTTGATATATAACTCTATTAGACGAAACACTAACCACCTAATTCTGCAGGGTTTACAGAGACGATGCTTTGATGCTTACACTAATCAAGACATTGTTTTTTGATACTCTTCCAGATACATTTATCTGATTGCAGTAGGTGACTGATCCCACTTATAGAAGTCTTGGACTTATTAATTAAAAATTACAGTTGACAGCACCTGGAAAGTGGAACAAAACTGGCTATCTTCAGGCTTAAAATGCTTTTTTACTGCAGAGCAATAATATCTGGAGAAGGAATATAACTTTTTGATTTGTTGTCCTGGCACATGAAAAATCTACACAGGGATCATGATTTAATGCAGTCTTTTGACCATTAGTATCGAAGAGCTGAAAGATCCAACAGTATTGTGAAATAAATCCATGTCACTTGGTGTAAGAATATATAATAATGCTTTCTATGTTATTAGACCTGTATTACTGTGAAAGCTTTTCATGCTGACAGGTTATGTTTTTTTTTCACTAGGTGACGCTTCTTTCTTTTAAAGTGGAATCTGATTTCACATTTTTGGATTACATTAAAGGCGGGTATGGATCAAACTCATTTTTAAATGTGTAGGCTGGTTAATCATTTGCCCTTTTGTTCAAAAATACGCTACATCTTCAGTCATCTAAACTGTGTTGAACACCGTCGTTCTTAACTCTCTTTCAGAACTCAGCTAAATTTCACCGTGGCGATAGATTTCACTGCATCTAATGGTGAGTTTGAAAGAAAAATTGAAGTTGCACACTTCAGCCATGCCTTCTATTATTCATTAATGTCATGCAGCCATTACTGTCAAGACCTGCATTTATTGCCCATCCCTAATTTGCCTTGGCAAGCTGGTTTGTTGAATATAATTAATTGGCTCGCTCGTCAGTTCAGTGCACAGTCAATTATGTTGCAATGGGTCTATAGCCATAGAGAGACTCGATTAGATAAGGAGAAGATATTTCCTTCCCTGAAGGGGATTTGTCAGCCAGATGGGATTTTATACAGGTGGAATCATAACGTCCCTGGAGCTAGTGAGGGCAGGACAGTGTGGCACAGTGGCTCAGTGGTTGCACAGTGCACTGCTGCCTCACAGCACCGGGGTGTGGGTTCAATTCCAGTCTGTGCAAAGTTTACACATTCTCCCCTGTGTGGGTTTCCTCGGTGTGCTCGGGGTTTCTCCCACAATCCAAAGATGTGCAGGTCAGGTGAATTGGCCATGCAAAATTGCTCATTGTGTTCAGGGATGTGTAGGTTAGGTACATTAGTCAGGGGAAATGTAGCATAATAGGGTAAGGGAATGGGTCTGGCTGGGTGTGGACTTGTTGGGCCTAATGGCCTGTTTCCACACTGTAGGGATTCTATGATTCCAGGGATTCTATGAAAGAATCAGGCAACTTAGCTCTGGAAAGAAACTCATGGTCTCCTCACCACCTCAGCAATTAAGTGGTAGGTAGCAAGATCCATTGTGGACTTTCTCAACATATCAGTAATTAAGGTCCTTACGTGACCACTTAAGGTATTCAAATTGCCCCTCCCTGATTAGCTACCTCTTGATGAGTGAGAACAGTGGCTAGTCTTCTTACTGGGAAGCCTGGCGGGTTGACCAGAGTCCTTCAACTTCCTCAAAAGGGACAATCGGAGGCACAGACAAAACCATACCCTCCCCTTGCCTCCAACTCCCCAGACCCTCCCCACTAACCGCCACAATCCTCACCCTGTGAAAAGAAAATTGAAAAAAAACACTTACTTTCTTGCTGCTGGATCATGTGGGAAATGGTCATTAACAAACATACTTTAGGATCAGAAGCGAAAAATCATAGAATCCCTTTGTGTGAAAGTGACCATTCAATCCATTGAGTCCAAACAGCATCCCATCCAGACCCAGCCCTCTACCCTAGTCCCGTGACCCTGAACCTGTGTTGGGTGTTCCCAGACAACATCTCTGGGAAACTTGTGGATCGTTTCAGAGAACATCTCTGGGACACCCACACCAACCAACCCCACCACTCTGTGGCTGAACACTTTAAATCC
This sequence comes from Chiloscyllium punctatum, assembly GCF_047496795.1. NCBI lineage: Eukaryota > Metazoa > Chordata > Chondrichthyes > Orectolobiformes > Hemiscylliidae > Chiloscyllium > Chiloscyllium punctatum. The sequence goes on along the minus strand of NC_092750.1, from coordinate 18,902,115 downwards.
CCCTCCCACTTTCCCAACAACATGCAGGTCCTGGGCCTCCTCCATTGCCAAATCCTAACCACCCAACATCTGGAGGAAGAAAGCCTCATCTTCCACCTTGGGATCTCTAACCACATGGGATGAATGTGGATTTAACCAGGTTCCCCATTTCCCCTCCTCCTACCCTATCCCAGTCTCAACTTTCCAATTTAGCACCGCCCTCTATCGCATTCCCAGCAGCCTTGCTCCCAGCCCCATCCCCCCTCCCATTTATCTCTCAGCCTCCTTGGCCCACAAGCCTCATTCTTGATGAGGAGCTTATGCCCGAAACATTGACTCTCGGATGCTGCCTGAATGGCTGTGCTTTTTCAGAGCCACATTCTTTGACTTTAAGGGTTGTTAGTGCGATAAATAAGATATTACCATAATGCTACTACACGAGAAGAATGTCAGAGGTGCACAGTTGTTTAAAATAATGAAATACAGAAATTATACTTTTGAAACAATTTATTTGAGGAGAGCAGTGAAACTATAACATTTATGTGTGGTGAACAATAAAACTCAAACTTTGCTAAATTTGTTTAAGCTTAAGTAAACCTCTGGTTTAAATTGATTTCAAACAATAACACTGATATAATGTTCAAATTATAATAATCTTTTGTGTATTTTTTTTATTTTTGAATGCAATATAAGTAATCTCCATTATCCTTGCTTTTATGTAAAGTGAGTGATTTGATTTGGTTCTTTTCTATAGCATGTTTCATTTCTCATGCAGGAAACCCTTCACAGCCCACTTCCCTTCACTACATGAACCCGTATCAGATGAATGCATATGCCATGGCATTAAAAGCAGTTGGAGAGATCATTCAGGACTACGACAGTGACAAGCTCTTTCCAGCATTAGGATTTGGAGCGAAGCTACCACCAGATGGGAAAGTATCCCATGAATTTCCACTGGTAGGTAAATATTATACTGGAGAGCAACAGTGAGGAAGCACATGTAGTCTGGGAATATTTTCACACAGAATTTAGCAGCAAATGCTATGCCTACCCAAGCTTTCCTGCTCTTGTTCATTGCTGTTATGCCTTGCCATAGGACGAAAGAGGTGCAAAGCTTTCTTTGCTACATTTGGAGGAAGAACTTTTTTGTCCTCTGTGAATTTTGGGGAGGGTGAACTGAATCCTTTCTTCATCCTCTTGAGTTAGTTATAACAAAATTCGAAAATTTAGAAGGTTTTAATACTGCTACTTTAGTGTGTACTTAACGATGTGTAGGTTGGTGTAAAAGAAATAGGGCAGATGGATTTTTCCAGTTAAATATGTAAAGATTTCAATTTCAGTTGCACACGCCCATACACTTCAAATATCTTTGCTAACGTTGGGTATGCTTCTGCTTTTGAGAGAGATTTCAGAGAGGAGGAGGAGTCAGGCTGTTACCCTTTTTCCTCATATCTGAAGAGAGAGAGAGAGAGAGAGAGAGAGAGATGGGGAGGGGGGTGTGGGGGGGAGAGAGAGATTTGTATTCTCTTACGATGAGAATGTAGAGTTATGTTATTTGACAATAATATTGAACCAAAAGTTCCCATTGTTCTTGGAAGAAGCCTAGATTTAATAAGTGGGGAAAGTCCCCTATGTCAACAATGTAAGTCCCTTTGTCATCCATTTTGGAAACTTTCAGATACTTGACAAGCTTGAAATTGCAAAATTATCTGGCAGCCACCTCCAAGTGCATCATGGTTACTTTTAAAAATATTTAAAGTGAAACCAGATGATAAGATTGAAGGTTAGTTAATACATATATACATACCTTCAAACAGACTTTATGTGAACAATTTTAATCTAGTCCTCACATCAAAAAATGGCAAGATCAAGTTCATCCCTTTGCACCTAGCATGAGTTACATTTTCCTCAAGCCTTGAAGAGCGTAATTGTGTGAACGGGGGTTAAAATCTGCAATTCTCCCAAATCCATGGGTATCTCAATTTATCGCTTAGACTAAAATTAAACAGATTGAGGAGTAACCTCATCAAAGATTGAACTCAGTTTGGGGAAGATGGAATTGTGCATGCCATGGAAAAGATCACAAGTTTTAGGGTCATAGAGATTTACAGCATGGAAAGAGATGCTTTTGTCCAACTCATCTATGCTGTCCAAAATCTAAACTAATCTCGTCCCATTTGCCAGCATTTGGCCCATATCCCTCAAAACCCTTCCTATTCATATACTCGTCGAGATGCCTTTTAAATGTACCAGCCTCCTCTACTTCCTGATAGCTCATTCCATACACACACCACCCTCTGCGTGAAAACGTTGCCCCTTCAGTCCCTTTTAAATCTTTCCCTCTCACCCTAAATCTATGCCATCTAATTTTGGCCTCCCCTCTCCTGGGAAAAAGACCTTGGCTATTCACCTTATCCATGATTTTAAAAACCTCTGTAAGGTCACCCCTCAATCTTTGATGCTCCAAGGAAAATTGCTAGAAAAACAGCCCCAGCCTATTCAGCCTCTCCCTGTAGCTCAAGACCCCCACCCCTGGCAACATCCTTGTGAATCTTTTCAGTACCCTTTCAAATTTTACAAGATCTTTCCTATAGCAGGGAGACTGGAATGGAATGCAGTATTCCAAAAGTATCTAACCAATGTCCTGTACAACCGCCTTTGTTGCAAGTTATATTTTTTTCTGACATGCTCCACTGTTTTTTCGCCATATTAACATCACCCCTAGCTTCGGAATGTAGTGATGACCCAGGCTTAAGGGTGATCCATTTCACTAACCCTCCTGCTCTTCCCAGAATTTTCAATGCAAAGGGCTGAGAACTTACAGTCTTTTGGCAGACAGAACTCTTTTTTTCAAAAAAAAGGAAGTGGGCTTAGCTTAGAATTGTTCATTACTGTCTTGAGGCTAAAGTTCATTGACTTTTGTCAAAGTTTCTTTTAAAATCCAGTGCCCATTACAGCAAGCTATTGGCAACACAATGGATCAAGATTTGCTCGTTGTGTAATCATGAACAATGTCATGGTCTATTTTGCACAGATTGAGCTACATACAGCACACAAAAGAAATCTACCCTCAGTGAGACTGAAACTCACAATAGTCAAAATTACTTCTCTCTGCCATAGCAGCAGAATCACAGTCTTTTCCCAGACAGTGAGCGACGAGCTAATAACTCAGCTCATTTCTGCCATCATTTTAACCTGGCTATATTGCACTCAGAGAGTTCACAGATTGCATGATGAACAAGTCAGTAATGACTCTGCTGTGCTGTTTCAGAACCACTTGTCACTTTATAACTAATTAGAATCCTAGAATCCCTCCAGTGTGGAAACAGGGCCTTCAGCCCATCAAATTTACACTAACCCTCTGAAGGACGTTCCAGCACAAACTGCCATTTGAGGAAGAAAGTTCCAAATCTCCAAATACTTTAACAACTCTCCTGAATGACCTGGCCCTAATTCTTAGGCTGTGCTCTCTGGTTCTAGAATCTTATACCAATAGAAATCGTTATCATTATCTATCCTACTTTTCTCTATTAATATTCTGAAGACCTTGATTAACCTTCTAAATTCAAGAGAACAAAGGCCTAATTTGCGTAGTCTCTCCTCATAACTTAACCCCTAAAGTCCAGGTATTATCTGGGTAAACCTGTTTTGAACTACCTCCAGGAGCAACATCCTTGCTAAGGCATGATGCCCGATCTGCTCACAGGTCTTAGTGGGGTCTGACTAGAGTTTCTATCATGTTTGTGACCCTATACTCCAGTCCCTTAGATATGAAGGCCAGCAAACCATCAGCCTTCTTAACCATTTGGCTGCACTTATTGATGCCCTTTTAAAGAGCCACAACCTGAACCTCCAAATCTCATTGGCCATCCACTGTAATTAACTTTGTGTGCCTTGTGAAAAATACCCTGATCTATCCTGCTTCAGTCCAAAACAGATAATCTTACACTTGTTTATATTAAAATTCATCTGCCAAAGATTTGCCCATTTACCTAATCTATAAATATCCTGTTGTAAATTTATGGAGTCATCAACACTGTGTATAATGCTGCCTCAATTGTGGCATCAGCAAATTTGGGTATTTGACTTTTTAGTCAAATAATGAATATTGTGAACAATTGAGGTCTCAACGCAGATCCATGTGGGATACTACTAGTTATGTCCTGCCAGTTTGAGTATTTACCCATTATTCCAACTCTCTGTTTCGTGCCATCCAACCAATTTCCTATCCAAGTCAGTAATTTGCCCTGGTTTCTATGGATTTCCATCTTAGCTAACAGTATCTTGTGTGGGACTTCATCAAAGATCCATATAAACAACATCTATTGAATTACATTTGACTGCCACCTTTACCACCTCTTCAAAATTCTGTGGGATTTGTCAGACATGACCTACCCTTCATGAATCCATGCTGACTCTTTCTGATAACCAAAATATTTTCAAGGTGATCAGTTACCCTTGATTATAGAATCCAACAATTTCCCCATCGTAGATGTTAGGCTAACTTGTCTATAATTCCCTGGTTTCCCTCTGTCAAACTTCTTAAAGAGTGTAGTGACATGAGAAAATTTCCAATCGAGAGGTAGAACTCCTGAATCCAGGGACATCTTAAAGATTATGGTTAGGGCATTAGCCATGTACTCTCCTACCTCCTTTAACACCCGTGGATGGAAGCCATCAGGTCCTGGGGATTTGTCACTCTTCAGTTCCCATTCAATAACTCAACATTGATGATTTACTTAAGCTAATTTTATTTAGACCCTGTGCCTGATCCTCTGTTAATTTCTTTGAGAGTTCTAGCAAGCTATCCTCATTTTTCTGCGTGAATACTGAAGCAAAATAGTCGTTCAGCATGATGCCGTTTCCCCATGGTCATTGACAACATCCTCACTCAGCCTTCAGTTGGCCAATAGTACTTTTACTCAGCCGCTTTCCCTTTACAAATCTCTTCTTATTGTCTTTTATGTCCTTTGCAGGTTTCCTTTCATAATCCATTTTAATCACTCTTATAAGCCGATTTGTACTCAAAGGGCCCTTTGTTGGTCTTTGTATTGGTCTCATTATTTAGGATCTGTCCTGTTCTTTGCATTTTTTATAAGCTCTTTCTTGTAATTGGATTTTGTCCTTTACCTCCTTGGATGTCCGTGCTTTTTATTTATAAGGTGGAGCTGTTCCTTCTCATGGGTGCAAACTGATTCTCAATAGCATTAAATGTTTCTTTGAGGTTGTTTTACCTATTATCTGAACTTCCTGTTTACTGTGGATGGTCTCTGCCTCATCCCATTAAAGTCTGCCTTACTTAAATCCAAAATTTTAGTATCTGATCTTTGCTTATTTATTACAGACACGACATGAAACTCAATCATGTTATGATCAATATTTGACAAATACTAACAGTTAGGTAATGATTTAAGTCAGACTCATTGCTCATTCTGGATCCAATATTGCTTGTCCCCTTGTTGCTGTAGAAAACTATACCGGACACACTCTAGAAATTCACAACCTTTCTGGCAGGTGATTGTCTAGCTCTCTCAGCCAATGTTAAGGTTAAAATTTCTCAATTAATACTATTCTGCCTTTGCTACACAGTGCCTTATTTTAGCATTTACACAATCGAGCACTTCTGAGATACTATGAATGACACCTATTGTGGTTTTAGTTCCTTTACATCTCCTCAGTTCCACTCATAAACTCAAAGGGCCAAATAGCCCATTCCACCTATTTCAATAAGGTCTCCACTGGGTGCTTTCCCCTCATTCCATCCTCCCTCACCATTGAAGTGATTCTGTTTCTAATCAGAAACGTTACTGTACTCCCTTGGTGTTTTCTCTGTCCCTCCTGTAAACCTTATACCGTGTTTAGTTCCCAGCCCTGACAATCCTGCAGCTGTGTCTCTGTAATGGCTACAGCTTCAAATTTGAATCTGTGCTTGCAGCTCTTTTAATGTGTTCCTTACATTCTGTGCATTTATATCATGAACTCTAATTTTGTCTGTGCACTATATCCTGTTATTCAGCAGGTTTTAATATTTTCTCCCTCCCGTCTTGTTTAATGCATCTTTTATAGTCTGATCCTGTTTATTAAACTGGCCCTGCTCATTGATCCTATTTACCTCTACCTGCTCTGGCTTCCACCCCACAATGCCATCCTAGTTTAACCCATCTAGCAAATCTCCCACAATGATATTGGTGACCCTCCAGTTTCCCACTTACCCTGGAAGAGATCCCAATGATCCAGATATCTGAATCAGTCCATCCTGACCACTTCTTAAGCTACATATTCAGCAGTGCTACCTTCCTATTTCTGGCCTCACTAGCAAGTGGCATAGGAAGTAATCCTGAGATTACAACCGTAGAGGTGCTACTTGTTTAACTTTCTGCCTAAATTCCTTTTGCAGGATTTCATAATCCTTCCTGCCAATGTCGTTACTTCCAATTTGGACCACGACCGCTGGCTGTTTACCATCCTCTTTCAGAATGTCCAGTGCCCGCTCCTGTCACCATGGAGGTAATGCACCATTCTGGAGTCTGGTTGGGGCCACAGAAACACCAATCTGTGCCCTTGACTCTACAGTCCCTGGCTACCACTGCTCCCTGTTGTTCAACAGAACCAGTTATGGTGCCACCTTTCTAACTACTGATGTCGGCATCCCCTGGTAGGCCATCCACCAACAACAGTATCCAAAATGGTATACTTGTTTGAGAGGGGAAGAATCACAGGAATCTCCTGCACTGAACGCCTGCTCCTCCTAGTGGTCTGCTTCAACCCAGTTCCAAGGAAATGTCACCAGACCCGAAACGTTAACTCTGATTTCTCTTCACAGATGCTGCCAAACCTACGCTGAGCTTTTTCAGACGTTTCTGTTTTTGTGCTTCAACTTTGGGTCTTGCCACATTCCTGAAACTCCTATCCATGATGCTTTCCACCTCCTGCAGGCTCCTACGGTGTCCCACTACCACTCCAATCAAAGCATGCTTTCCAAGAGGAACTGCAGGTGGACACACTTCTTGCAGATGTGGTTGTCAGGGATGATCGAACTGTCCCTGATTTCCCACATCTCACAAGAGAAGCATACCCGCAACACTCTGCCATTTCTAGTGACTACTAGATAAATAAATAATTATTAGCTGCTTACTTAAATTACAGCTATTATTTACCAACCCAGAGGCTTACTAAACATATTATCCTCCAAACAACAGTCCAAATACTCCACCCTGCATCATAATCATACTCCAACTGCTCTAAACCCATAAGGAAATGAAACAGTTTAAAAACAAATGAACACAAGGGTAAAAAAAAAATCACCTGATTAATATCTTAATTTTGAAAATATATTTTGTTCATAAAAATATCTTTATGTACATACATAGTCTCTAAAGCAGTTTGGTTTTGCACAGTAGTGCATGAGAAAACAAACATTGGAGTTTGACTCTATCCAGCAAACAAACCAAAGGCATCTCTTACTTGTACAAGATTATATTTGAAGCACTATGAGGGTCTGATAATAAAGGGCCATATTTTACTTTGGCAGAAAGACCTCAGACAGTGGCCCTTCCCCAATGAGCCTTGGCAGCAGCTGCTGCAAGCTTTAGTGCATCCCTCAGCACATGGTCCTGAACCTGGGAATGTGCCAGTCTGCAACACCTCAGTTGAGATCAATACCTTGTTCTGGAAGACCAAAGAGCGTCTTTTACTGAGTTGATGGTCCAGCAGATGCAATTGATGTTTGTCTCAGTGTGCATCCCGGGGAGCAGACACAGTGGTTAGCACTGCAGCTTCACAGCGCCAGAGACCCACCTCAGGCAACTGTCGGTGTGGAGTTTGCACATTCTCCCCGTTTCTGCGTGGGTTTCCTCCGGGTGCTCCGGTTTCCTCCCACAGTCCAAAAATGTGCAGGTTAGGTGAATTGGCCATGCTAAATTGCCCATAGTGTTAGGTGAAGGGATAAATGTAGGAGAATGGGTCTGGGTGGGTTGCTCTTCGGAGGGTCAGTGTGGAATTGTTGGGCCAAAGGGCCTGTTTCCATACTGTAAGTAGTCTAAAAAAAAAGCACAGAGATCTGCGTCACTGAGCTGCTCAGGATGAACCTCAACAAGAACCATTGCATCTTCCTCCAGACGTCCTTTGCAAAAGCACGTTCCAGAAGGAGATGTGTGACAGTCTCTACCCCCACACCACCCACCACCAAGCCCCCCCACCCTTCCAATATGGCAGCTGCTTTGAGGGCAGCGTGTGATGGAGCTGACAGTTCGGGTGTACACGAATAGAGCCCTTCTCACCACCAGCCAAGTGATGTCTTGGTGCATTATAGAAAGTTCTGGCAATGAGGCATTCTGCCAAATGACTTTGACAGTCTGCTCAGGGAACAACTCGATAGGATCTACCCTCTCCTTTTCCCACAGAGTCTGGGAGACTCTGGGTGCTGACCACTTCCTGATGGACTTGTGGTCAAAATGTTTCTTTTTGCAAATTTCTCCATTAAGTACGAGAGATTCAGAACAGTCTAATTCTTTGCAATACCAGGTACAGGTAGGACCTCAGTATATAGTAACACTTGAGTGTTTGCGTTCTGAGGGTCTCCACAGAGCTTGAGGCAGCCTTTTTGCTCAGATTTGCTGTCAGTTCACAAACTCATGAGCTTCTGCGACCAGTTTGAATTGACCTCAGGAGCCAAGATAAATTGAGGCAAGAGTGAGGCCATGTTCTTTGGGAACTGGGCCAACTGATCCTTTATTCACTTTTCCATCAGGACCTGAAGGTGCTAGGAATATGGTTTAGAGGGACTGTGGTGTGCACAAAATCTTGGGCTTTTGGGACCATCAGTGCCTCTCCATTGCAGGTAAAAACTTGGTCATCAGGTGTGAGGCACTCACTGTGTTGTTGTACATGGCGCAGGTGTGGTACATTCGCCGAACCTGAGTCATCTTCCACTTCATCTGATGGCCCGTGTTCACAGGGACACCATGTACAAACCTCTGGATAAGGAGGGTAAGAATGTAACCAACGCCACCTTCATCCTGACGGCTCACATCAGGAGCACTCTTGTGCAGCACAACAAATTAGTCTTATTAACCTGACTGAATTTTTCGAGGAGGTGACAAAGATGATCAATGAGCAAAGATCAGCAAGGCAGCCTTTGTGTGGAGGCGCAAAAAATGGGGGAGATACTAATTGAGTATTTTGCATCACTGTGGAAAAGGATATGGAAGATATAGACTGTAGGGAAATAGATGGTGACATCTTGCAAAATGTCCAGATTACAGAGGAGGAAGTGCTGGATGTCTTGAAACGGGTAAAGATGGATAAATCCCCAGGACCTGACTAGGTGTATTAGAGAACTCTGTGGGAAGCTAGAGAAGTCATTGCTGCTCCTCTTGCTGAGATTTTATATCATCAATAGTCACAGGTGAGGTGCCAGGAGACTGGAGGTTGGCTAACGTGGTGCCACTGTTTAAGAAGGGTGGTAAAGACAAGCCAGACTATAGACCGGTGAGCCTGACCTCAGTGGTGGGCAAGTTGTTGGAGAGAATCCTGAGGGACAGGATGTACATGTATTTGGAAAGGCAAGGACTGATTAGGGATAGTCAACATGGCTTTGTGCGTGGGAAATCATGTCTCACAAACTTGATTGAGTTTTTTGAAGAAGTAACAAAGAGGATTGATGAGGGTAGAGTGGTAGATGTGACATATATGGACTTCAGTAAGGCATTCAACAAGGTTCCCCATGGGAGACTGGTTAACAAGGTTAGATCTCACGGAATACAGGGAGAACTAGCCATTTGGATACAGAACTGGCTCAAAGGTAGAAGACAGAAGGTGGTGGTGGAGGGTTGTTTTTCAGACTGGAGGCCTGTGACCAGTGGAGTGCCACAAGGATTGGTGCTGGATCCAATACTTTTTGTCATTTACATAAATGATTTGGATGTGAGCATAAGAGGTACAGTTAGTAAGTTTGCAGATGACACCAAAATTGGAAGTGTAGTGGACAGCGAAGAGGGTTACCTCAGATTACAACAGGATCTTGACCAGATGGGCCAATGGGCTGAGAAGTGGCGGATGGAGTTTAATTCAGATGAATGTGAGGTGCTGCATTTTGGGAAAGCAAATCTTAGCAGGACTTATACACTTAATGGTAAGGTCCTAGGGAGTGTTGCTGAACAAAGAGCCCATGGAGTGCAGGTGCATAGATCCTTTAAAGTGGATAAGGCGTTTGGTATGCGTCCTTTTTTTGGTTAGAGTATTGAGTACAGGAGTTGGGAGGTCATGTTGCGGCTGTAGAGGACATTGGTTAGGCCACTGTTGGAATATTTCATGCAATTTTGGTCTCCTTCCTATCAGAAAGATGTTGTGAAACTTAAAAGGGTTCAGAAAAGATTTACAAGGATGTTGCCGGGGTTGGGCGATTCAAGCTATAGGAAGAGGCTGAACAGGCTGGGACTGTTTTCCCTGGAGGATCATAGGCTGAGGGGTGACTTTATAGAGGTTTATAAAATTATGAGGGGCATGGATAGGATAAATAGGGTAAATTGGGGAGTCCAGAACTAGAGGGCGTAGGTTTAGGCTGAGAGGGGAAAGATATAAAAGAGACCTGATGGGCAACTTTTTCACACAGAGCATGGTAGGGGTATGGAATGAGCTGCCAGAGGAAGTGGTAGAGGCTGGTACAATTGCAACATTTAAGAGGCATTTGGATGGGTATATAAATAGGAAGGGTTTGGAGGGATATGGGCCGGGTGCTGGCAGGTGGGACTAGATTGGGTTGGGACATCTGGTCGACATGGACGGGTTGGACCGAAGGGTCTGTTTCCATGCTGTACATTTCTATGACTCTATGACTAGGGCAAGGCAGTGAATGTTGTCCGCATGGATTTATTATGATGACATGGTCCCTCATCATAAGCTCATCCAGACAATTAAGACACATGGGATCCACAGTGACTTGACTGTTTGGATTCAGAATTGGCTTGTTCATAGAAGGCAGAGGGTCGTGGTGGAAGGTTGTTTTACAGGCTGGAGGCCTGTGACTAGTGGTGTTGGACCTCTGCTGTTATGATATATACAAATGACTTGGATGAAAATGCAGATGGGTGAGTTAGTAAGTTTGTAGCTGACGCAAATATTGGTGTCATTATGGATAGTGTAAAAGTTTGTCAAAGGATGCAGCAGTATATAGATCAGTTGCAGATATAGGTGGAGAAATAACAGATGAAGTTTAATCTGGGTAAGTGTGAAGTCATAGAGTCATAAAGATGAACAGGACCCTTCGGTCCAACTTGTCCATGCCAACCAGATATCCCAACCCAATCTAGGCCCACCTGCCATATCCCTCCAAACCCTTCCTATTCATATACCTATCCAGATGTCTTTTAAATGCCTTTGGGGCCACACGGTGGCTCACTGGTTAGCCCTGCCGCCTCATAGCACCAGGGTCCCAAGCTGTAAAAAAAAGTGGGTTGTTTTCTCTGGAGTGGCAGAGACTGAGGGGAGATTTGATTGAAGTCTATAAAATTATGAGATATATAGATAGGGTTGACAGTCTGAATCTATTTCCCAGACTTGAAAGTCTAGTACTAGGGGGCATGCATTTAAGGTGATAGGGGCATGTTCAAAGGAGATATGACGGGCGGGTTTTCTACACAAAGAGTGATAGGAGTCTGGAATATACTGTCAGGGTTAGCGGTGAAGGCAGATAAGATAGGAGTGTTAAGGGACTTTTAGATAAACACATGAATATACAGGAAATGGAGGGATATGGATCAAAGGCAGGCAGAAGGGATTAGTTCAATTTGGTCTCATGTTCGGCACAGCATCATGGGCCAAAGGGCCTGTTCCTGTGCTGTACTATTCTATGTTCTATCACATTTGAACCCATGATGTCACCAGGAGCTCCTCTGTAGACTTCCGCAATCCCCTCCTCAGTTGTGGTGCACAAGCCTATCTCTCCCAGAATCCTCCTCAATCGTTTCTCACTCCCAAAGTGAATCACTTCACATTTATCTGCATTGAACTCCATTTGCCACCTCTGAGCCCAATTCTCCAATTTATCCAAGTCCCCCTGCAACCTGTAACATTCTTCCAAACTGTCCACTACTCCACCGACTTTAGTGTCACCTGCATATTTACTAATCCATCCACCTATGCCTGCATCTAATGCATTTACAAAAATCACAAACAGCAGTGGTCCCAAAACAGATCCTTGTGGCACACCACTAGTAACCAGACTCCAGGCTAAATATTTTCCATCAACCACCACTCGATGCCTTATTTTAGAAAGCGAGTTTCTAATCCAAACAGCTAAATCACCCTCAATCCCATGCCTCTGCATTTTCTCCAACAGTCTACCATGTGGAATCTTATCAAAGGCTTTACTGAAGTCCATGCATACCACGTCAACTGCCCTACCCTCATCCACATGCTTGGTCACCTTCTCAAAAAACTCAGTGAGGTTTGTAAGACATGACTGCCCTTCATGTTGACTATCTGAAATCAAATTGTTGTTTGTTAGATGATTATAAATCTTGTTTCTTATAATCCTTTCCAAAACCTTTCCGACAACAGAAGTAAGGCTCACTGGTCTATAATTACCTGAGTCATCCCTACTGCCCTTCTTGAACAAGGGCACGACATTTGCAATCCTCCAGTCCTCTGGTACTAAACCTGTAGACAATGATGACTCAAATATCAAAGCCAAAGGCTCTGCTTTCTCCTCCCTATCTTCTCAGAGAATCCTTGGATAAATCCCATCTGGCCCAGGAGACCTGTCTACTTTCACTCCTTCTAGAATTGATAACACCTGTGCGTAACTAACCTCAATTCTTTCTAGTCTAATATCTCGTACCTCATTCTTCTCCTCTACAATATTCTCCTTTTCCTGAGTGAACAGCGATGAGAAATGTTCGTTTAACACCTATCCGATCTCCACAGGGTCCGATCTCAACTTCCCACTTCTGTCTTTGACTGTCCCTAATCCTACCCTAGTCATCCTGTTATTCCTCACATACCTATAGAAAGCTTTAGGGTTCTCCTTTATTCTATTTGCTAAAGGCTGCTCGTGACCTCTCTTTGCTGTTCTTAACTCTCTTTAAAACCTTCCCAGCTGATCTGTAACTCTCCATCGCCTCATCTGAACCATCTCGCCTCATTAACAGATGAGCCTCCTTCTTCTGCTTAACAAGAGATGCAATTTCTGTAGTAAAGCATGGTTCCCTTACCTTATCACTTCCTCCCTGCCTGACAGGGACATACCTATCAAGGATACACAATATCTGTTCCTTAAACCAGCTCCACATTTCCATTGTCTGCATCCCCCACATTTTGCTACCCCATTCTATATTTCCTAATTCTTGCCTAATCACATTATCATTGCCCTTGCCCCATCGATAAGTCTTGACCTGTGGCATGTACCTATCCCTTTCCATCACTAAACTAAATATAACTGAATTATGGTCACTCTCTCCAAAGTGCTCACCTACAACTAAATCAAACGCCTGGCCTGGTTCATTACCAAGAACCAGGTCCAGGGAGGCCTCCCCTCTTGTCGGCCCTTCGACATACTGTGTCAGGAAGCCCTCCTGTACACATTGGACAAAAGCAGACCCATCTGAAATACTACAACTCTTAAAGCCATAGCATTGTCGCAGACTTAAGGAAAACAAATGCATTGTCCTGAAGGGATGAAACGCCGACTCTCCTGCTCCTCAGATGCTGCCTGACCTGCTGTGCTTTTCCAGTGCCACGTTTTTTGACTCTGATCTCCAGCATCTGCAGTCCTCACTTTCTGCTTGTCATATTCTATGTCCAATTTCGTTTGAGCCTTTTTTATACACTGCCTTACTGTCATGCAGGCTATTTCACTTTACATTATGTGCTGTTAAAGTGGTTTATTCCAACTATTTTACAAGGAATCACCATTCCTAAAGGATTTTAACATGTTCCCATTCCCAAACCTGAAGGACGTAGAACTCTTAGATTCCTTAACCATACTATCTTAAGAATCTAGTTCGCATTTTAACCAAACCTGTCCACAAATTCTGAACATAAATCCATGTCCAAAGTGATACTGAATGACTCTGTGAATAAAATGGTCATTTTTGATTGAAGCACCTTGCTCTTTGGCAAAATTTGTTTTAACTAGTACATATCAACCAACATTTTTGATAAACTGGGAAAACTTATATACCTCAAATATGATTTACTGTAATGTCTGAGTATTTATGCTGTAAATAAAGCATAACAGTGATGTGTACACCCTCTGCATTACATTTCTGTTACTTATTGTGTGTTTTTACATTGATTGTAAGAGATATGGTGATGTTTTGATATTGATTTTTTGAGGTAAGTTGATGTTTTGAAGTCTCGCTTGGGTTAGGGTTTACTGTGATTGAGCTTATTTCTTGATTATCCGGAATATTTGATCAACTGGCACACACCTGGTCCCATATGCTGCCAGTTAATAAAAAGTTTGCTGAATTACATTCCCTTTACCTGATCTGTCTCACCATCTTCACCTTCTGAACCATGCACGTCATACATAATTTCCAAACCCTTTTATTCCATTTCGGACAACTCTTTGCTTAATGGTATTTTGAGTTACCTATGAAACATCTGCTGACATTCCTCGGGCATTCCCAGGGTTCATTATATCTGTTATATTGCTCACCTGTTGTCATCTGTAATAAATGCCAAATATGCCTCGATCCTCAATACTTCTAGATATGGTTCTTTTTTATGTACTTTATACACCAAAAGATAACTGTATTCAAACAGATTTTAAGTCTATGCTTTTGTGTGAGAGCTTTATTTCAATAAGCCATAATCCATAAAATATATTTTCCAATTAAACCTGCTCAGAAGTGAATTTACACACCTCTGAAGCAAGTGGGACCTGAATCCCGGCCTCCTAGCTCAGAGTTATGCACAGTGTCATTATGCCACCATAGCAGTACTCCATAAAGTACTCACCTGACTGATTAATAGGCACCCCATATTTATATAATCAATTAACACTTAATTAACTATAAATTAGTATATCCATCATATGTTCCCTCTTACCATAGGTTTAAGGTATTCCTTCAGACTATATTAGATAATAACAATATAGACATTTGTGACATACATCTGGGCAGTCTCACGTTACTGCTACCATGGAAACCTCCATCATATGTGTAACTGCTGAATGTCCCATCTGAACCTTGAAATCTACCAGGAAAAAGTGCCTTCGTCACAAAATGTTAAGACTTCAGAAAATTATGTTTCTCTCTGAAAATATAGTTCACACAAATTTTATCAAAAATCAGCGCAGAGTCAATTCTGTGGCATTTCATGGAGGATTCCCTCTGTGAACTCCAGGGATTTGTCTCACACAACTCTCTTCTGCCTCCCTCATTAAGTATGTACCTTACCTCTATCGCACTGTTGTCATGTTATCTTGCCTCCAGCAGTGGAATAATACTCACTGGTGTCCAGACCTTCTAGTGTTCACTGTGCAGGTGCCACATTTAAACCCTAGCTGCACACTATGTCAAATGTTGCCATTCTGAACTGATGTAACCATCCAGACCAGTTCATTGTCCACAGTCTGGAAGAATGTGCAGTAATGGCAAACAAAGGTGAATGACCTTCAGTGCTCCACACTGGGGAAGTGCAACCATCTTCTCTCTGCTATCTCACATTCACTCTAACTCTGTGATTGCACCCAGCTCCCCATAAGGCTCATGGTCCACTACTCTCAATAATATATTCAGTATTATCCTGCAGTGGCTCTTACCCATCACAAGCCCCCATCACTGCTAACCCTTCCTGCCTTCTGTGCTTCCTATTCACCCACATAGGTGCACATCCTAGATCCTTTTAAAGAGCATTGGTGGAAGGTCTCTCATGCAACTGGAAGTTCAGCTGTGCACATTTAAGAGAAGGTATTAACTAAAGTAGTGAAGTTGAAATGAGACAGTCTGTCAAGATAGCAGCACCATCTGCTTGCTGTTTCTACGCATGTAACTCTCACATTATCACCCTCTACAACATGGTGATTAGCATGGTTTGCTCTGGTAATGGTTGGAAGCAGGTTCCTTGGGATTTTTCACCTCATTGGTTCCTGTAGCACCAGAGCTTCAGTTGCGACAGTGCCAAATATTGCAGCCTTGATTTGAAAGTGTGAATCTTTGTATATCTGTAAGTTGTCAATTTGTTTAAAACTCAAAAATAGACTAACTCCTCTGTGGTATAACATGCACTAGCCATTGAAATGTAAGAAATCAGTTGAATTCTAAATTCTCACTGCAGTTTGTTTTAGCTTCCAAATGTTGCAACACAATCATGGGAATATAGTAATTAAAATTAATTAGACTTAATGTTACCCTTGACAGAAAAAAGAGACAATAACATGGGTTTTACCAACACATCATATCCACCTCACTGAGAACAAAATGTTGAGGTTCTGTGGAGCACTACAATCTTCAAATTAATGTTTCCCTGTGTACTCATTGACAACATTAATTTTGTTTAGTTATCTAATAGGTTAATGACATTTTCTCCATCAGATATGTAACATATTGAGTTGTAAGGAAAGATTGATTTGAGCCCTCAGAGAAAAGGAAAAGCTGTAACGTTTGAATAATCATCAAAAAGGCCAGCGATCTCAGAAGCTTGTCAGAATCCGGTAATCACTTTTTACCCATTCCCATGCAATATTATAATCTCCATAGAGATGAAAAACTTTTAAAAATAAACATGAATCTTCAGTAACTGACAGGGAAATCATCACATGGCAAGATTTTACGTTTTAAGACTTCTATTGTAATAAATGAACTAAAATCAAAATGGACTACATATAAATAGGCATTTATACACTAATTAATTATCACAACAGAAAACCCCAAATCATGTTTATATGTTACCCAGAACTCCAATCAGATAGGTAGCCTTATAGATTCAAGTTCCTTCCAGCTATTCAATAGGCTCTCTCTCCCTGTTGCATAAGAACAAGTTTTCCAGTGTTCTTTTAAAGACTTTTCACTCAATTTCTCAAGTACCTTCAAACTGACTTTCATCAGCAAGGAATTTCCTGTTGAGTTCTCAAGCTTTAAATCTTTAAAAGTCTCTTTTCTGCAAATGGATAATCTGTTCTCACCAGCATTCAGTTTGGAGTTTAACACAAAAACTGTCTTTTCCCCTGCTTGGCATAGCACAAAACTGTTTACTGTTCTCCTCCCCAGGTTTCTCTTTGAATCTGAGATGGAGAGTCTGTGTTCAGCAAAACCTTGTATGTCAAGGTTTGAAAACTAACACTTGAATTTCCATGAGTTTCACTCTAGGCCTTTGTCCCCTTGACAACAAAGTCACACCGGCAAATCTCCAGGCAGAGTTCAATATGATTTAACCATCCTGCATTCTAGCATGTTCTGTTTTCTCTTAAATTCAAAGGAATAGTTTAAAACATCACTGTTTTTCTAAAATCTTGCATCTGTAACATTGCTTCAATTCATAATTTAAGGGACAATAATGCAAGGAAATGGAATATTTTACGATGTGTGAACAGAATTGTTGTATTAGCTCGCGACATTCTCTTCCCATTCTGGCATCTCCCTCTCAAAGTATTAGTGAATGTAGAACATTGCAACTTATCTACACGTCACCTCCAGAGAAACGCCAACAATATTGAGTGATGACTTTGTTCATGTGCCTTTTTAAACATAAAATAAGACAAGTGCACCAGGCAATATGGAGTCCACCAGCAAAACATGACCAGTCTCTAGGATCTCCATCATTGACGTTTCTTCTGCCACCTCCAGCCTCACCATGCCTACACATGCAAGCTTCCCAGCCTCTACAAATATAAATACCTCTGACCATGCTAAACTGGCATAGTGAAGACCCTATGACAGATGGGGGATATCCCACTCTATCAATGGGACTGTCAACAGATTGGATGGATTCCTGGAATGACTTTCCATATTTCCCCACCCCCTTACACCCACCATTGGTTACCCAATATGTCCATCAACTTGGGGCTCCACTTGTCCACATCATTTGGAGAATGAATGACGAACTGAATGATACTTAACTGTCAATCAACCCTTTATCTCCATCCCTGATATTTTTATAACTAATTAACAAAAGCATGCCAAATAATGAAAAAAACAGAACAGCTATTTTAACACACTATGAAATTTCTCTCAGCAATGCCTAGGAGAGTAATCTTTAATCACTAGAGAGTATAGAACATGCCTGGAGGATCTGCATCTCTATCAGTCAAGAATATGCCAGACATTTACTTCAGAGAAACATGCAAACCTCAGGAATAGTGTTAACATATCAACTTTGTCTCATTACCAAGGCCTGGAACTAGTCTCCTGGCACTAGTTTCTGCAGGGTACAGGAAAATGCATTTTGTTCTTGCACACTTGAGTTTTGGTTTGTTCTAGACAATGGAACGATTAATATGTTAATGTCATCTGAATACAGAATCATTGACATTATTCTGCTGAATGGTGTCTTTGATAGCTGGCTAAGTATAGTTAGCTGCCATTGCAGACATTCAAAACATTTAGAAACTAGTGATGAAATTAAAAGTGCTAGTTTGTTGGTATATTTTAGCTGACAGAGCTGCACATTATCTTGAAATGGATTCATCAGATCCTCTAGCATCAACCAAACATCTAACATTTTGGGATGGGCGATTTAACTTTGCAATTCTACATGGAATCTACTTTCTTGTCACAGAAGCTGCCAGACTGCTGAGCTTCTCCAGCAAGTTCTATTTTTGTTAAGGCACAATCTCTGGTTGGCCACAGTTGTTTGAGAGACAGTCTAAGAAGTCAGTCTATAGTCAGCGTATCATCCGAGTTAGCTTTATCAGTCATTGAGGAATCCTGTCATATTCAAATTTGGCTTGTATTTTGAGATGATTTGCTGTAAATATGTTATTATGTATTGTTCACATGTGTTATGAATCTTTAAGAGAGTTAGAAGCTAGCAGAACTACATGACAGCACCAAGTGTTCTCAATAGGGTATCAATGTAACATTCGGTCGAAAGCTAGATTCGTTGTATTGTCTGGAAATGACAAAACAGATTCAAATTAGGCCAAACAATTTAATTTATACCCCAAAACAATTCAAGTTTGAATTTAGTATATTGACGATCTTAAAAGCCAATGACACAATACAATGCATTGGGGGGGGGGGGGGAGGTATAAGATCAGGAAAAAAATGAACAGTTGGGAGGAGAACTGCCAAGCCAGCATGCAGAAACTGCCTGAAAAATAGCTCGCTTAAAGGTACCTTTTTCGATCATGAATCTGTGAAGCAGAATCCCCAAGAAGAAAAGAAGACTGGAATACAGAGAAGAATCAAAAGCTGCCTGGTTTTGAGATAAGAAGTTATGTTTTGTAAATCTTAACCCCCTGAGAAAAAGAACAAGAAATGACATCTCCACAGGAAATGACATTACCACAGGAAATGACATCACCAACCCAAAGAAACCCCAACATATAATTAGAAAGCAGGAGTCATGTACAGTGCTTTGCCTGAGGCCCACTGAAGATGTTACCTAGTAGGGTGATGAAACATCTGGAAATGAACCTTCCAGCTTATCAGACTAATATTGTAGAAGGGGAAGGTAAAAGTTAGGTTAGCATAAGGAGTTGTAAATAGTTGTTAGTTAATTATTCTCTGTTATACTTTAAGAAATTAAGTTGTTACTTTTACTTTAACTAGTTCTTAGTCTCTAAACTTTTCATAGATTACTGTACAGGATAAATCTTTTCTATGTTGCTGGGTTAAAATAAGCAGTAGAGTTTACCCTATGTCGTAACAGGCTGGGGACTCATCATGAGGATTTGAACTGGTTTAGACAGATTTGAATAGATTTGAGGTACGAAAAATCTCATCAGATTTAAACACTTGCGGGTTAGTGTCCTAGATCTTTAAACAAAATATAGGTGAGACAATTTGTTTAATTTTGGTGACTTGTGATAGATTAAATTAAAAGTGAGAGAAATGGCTCTTAAAATTGTTAAAGAAGTTCTGGGATTTGAAGATGATTCTCAAATTTGCCAAGGAAGTTTAGAAGGAAAGAAAAAGGCCATAACTTTAGAATTAGCAAATTAGTTAGATTCAGGTTCAAGCAAGGACAAAAGTAAAGCTGAAATTGTCAGGGAGTTATTCAAACACTTAGGTGTGTCAGAGAAACAGGTAAGTGCAGTGGAGGTAAAAAAACTTAAATTACAATTGAGGAAAATTGAGTTAGAACATAAAGAGAGAGAGGGAGAGAGAAAGGGAAAGAGAGAGAGAAGAAAGGAAGAGAGAAAGGAAATAGAGATTCTTAGCTGATCAAAATGAGAGAGAATTTGAATTTGAGAAGTTGCAACTTAGTCAGCAAAGTCAAGTTTACAGGATGTAGATGAAAAGAGAAGGTACTAATATATATTGATGAGAAAGGTGTTGAAGCCTTCTTTATTTCATTTGAAAAATTGGCTAGGCAGATGGAGTGGTCCGAGGATTTATGGGTAATGCTATTTCAGACTAAACTGGTAGGCAGAGCTAGTGAGGTATTTGCTGTCAAGATGAGGTGTCAAGAGATTATGAAGAGGTTAAACAGGCTATTTTAAATGCTTATGAATTGGTGCTAAAAGCGTATAGTCAGCGGTTCAGAAACACAAAAAAGGAACCAGGTCAGACTTATGTTGAGTTTGAAAGAATTAAACACAGTCATTTTGATCAATGGGTGTGTGAGATTACTCTGCTGGAGGAATTTTAAAGTTCACTTCCAGAAATAGTAAGATTTCATGTGGAGGAGGAGAAACATCAGGAAGTGAGAAGGGCAGCAGAATGAGCAGACGAGTACATGTTAGTGCATAAGACAAGGTTCTGACCAGAATTTCGTCCCAAGAAGGATTGAAGTTGGGAGAAGGAGGGATCCTTACTAGGAAACCAAGAGTAGACAACACTGGTAAGTAGTTACCACAGGATAGAAAAGAAGCCCAAGAGGGTGGAAAGGAGGTGAAAGGCCTCGATATTTCTACTGTGGTAAAGTGGGACACATAAAGTCACAAGCTGGTTGTTAAAGAAAGGAGTTATGGGAAAAGATGTGGTAAAAGAAGCTATGCCAGTGGCATTAGTGAAGGTAGTAAAGGAAACCCCAAGAAAAGCTGAGAAGATGCAGGAGAGTGCTCAACCTAGGCAGGGGATGGTATGGAGTTAGTCCCTGATTTCTAAAAAGAATTTGCTTCTGTGAGTAAAGTTTACTCAGAAAGAAAAGGGGGAGAAGGATAAGAAGCTATAATTTTGAGAGATATAGGATCTAACCAGCCACTGATAGTAAGGAAAGAGCGAATATGCGCTCTTTCTGATCTGTTACCCGAGACTGTAGTAATTTGTGGGATAGATGGACAGAAATTTAGCGTTTCGCCTTTGTAAGATCACGTTGGAGTGCCATCTTAAGACTGGGGGAAGTTACAGTGGGAGTGATTGACAGAGTGTCAGTTCTAGGAATTTAGTTTGTTCTTGGGAATGATTTGTCAGGATCCAAGGTGGGAGTGACACCCCTTGTTGTGGAGAAGTCCAAGGAACTGAGGAGCTAAAATAAAACTATCCTGGTATTTTCCTAGACTGTGTGGTAACCAGATCCCACAATCATAAGTCACAGCACAAAGTGAAAAGTAAAGAGAAAGATGAAGGAATTGAAGTTCAGTTAGTGGATACCCAGTCTGACGTAATGGTGCAGGAAAAACCTGAATAGGCAGAGAGTCAGACAGAAGTGTTTAGGTAAACTGCT